>NW_019392811.1:0-615000 GCF_000648675.2 Cimex lectularius
AGTGACGTCACAATGTAAAAAATAAGGGTGAAAATAACCCTCGTCACCTTAGCGAATTTTAAAAGTAGGCCCCATCAGACCCGACGACAATTGGCGGGGGGGGGGGGCAAGGAAGATAGCAGGGGGGCAAAGTCCAGCTCACCAAACGCCATGAACGGGAAAGGGGAGGGGGTAATGTTTGTCTGGCTCTTCAGACCCGACGACCATCCGTGGGGGGGGGGGATAAGGAAGATTAAAGGGTCAAAGTCCAGCTCATCAAACACCATGAACAGGGAAAGTGGAGGGGGTAATGTTTGTCTGCCCCAAGTGCCCTATATACTACTTATATCCATGTAAAATCAATTAAGAAACATTCATATAATATAACACCGGCTAAATTAGAAAAATAGGCCTTTCCATATATCGTGTACTAGTGTAGTAATTCTTATTCATAGGCCTGATTTGCAGAATTTTAGACAAATCTAGTATTAACGCCACCGTTCGTGAATTTATGTTAATGGACCGCCAAAGGTTAACAATAAGCAATGGACGAAGTTTGAAATACAATAGACCTTATACAATGCTACTTGAATGGTTGCTTCCCTAGCGGTTCATTGGACGTCGGAGCTCGATCCTCATTAACGAACAAATTAACCATTTATATTTACAATCATTGTACAATTTATGGAGAATTATCATGAATGAGGCTGAGTGAATTTTCAAAAAGAAAACAATGCAAATTTGAATATATAATGCCAGATTTCTCAAAGCTACCTTTTGTTTTTGTATAAAATTAAATGAGATTATTCGAATTTAACCAAATTACAATGCTCGTCGAGCATTTCTAAACACAGTTTTGTTTATTTATTCGATAAACAACATTTTTTGTTTAATTGTAAATTAGCGCTAATAAAGCTTGATTAGCATACTTGTCGTCCCTTTGATATCGAATAGATGACAATCGAATAGCGAATAAAATACATTATTGCAATATTTTTTATTAAACTAAATAAAGTAGGAAGTTCATGGGCCGACAAACAGTTGAGGTCATCGCCGGCCCAAAGCGTGTTTTCCTTCTTTTTCTCGTCTTTCGCCCATATTTCGTTTTAACTGCAGCCATTTGAGCGTCTCGATCTGGTTACTGACTCTACTTTTGCATGTACACTAAGTGGTCGGTATCCTAAAATACTAGCCTCTCGTTTGTATCTCAGGTTGTCAAATACAGAATAGAAACAAAACATACAATACATACATCACCACAAACAGATGTCTGGTCACATTCATTCCCCAGAGTACTAGATATTCTTCGGGGCGGGGTTGAACCCACTTCAATCTCGCTAATAACTTACTTTTACTATACAGACGTCATACACTCGCCTCAGAGTACTCGATATTCCTCGGGGCGGGGTTAAATCATCCCTTCCTTTCTTGCTAATAAATTACATTTATTAAACTAAAGATGGAGGCGTTCTTATTATCTCAAATTAGGCTTTAACTATTCTTGTTAATGGCGATATTTCCATTTAATCAAACGCAAATATCATTAAAATGTTGATGAAATGTTGGCTAAGATCAATAAACTCTTAAACATAAGTGAAATATTTACGAAAATGTGATAATACACCCATATTGTTTTGAAGAAATATCTTGCTTAAGTTCTTGCTAACTAAACTTGCACGGGAAGTTTATACTGCCTACAGGTACGTAAATAATACTTAACCGACTTTGTTATTACCATGAAATAACATCGTTTAAACTTTCCTATGAAAATAAAGGAAACCCAAATAAGATCCTTTTGAAAAGATTGAATGGTTCCTTCAAAACTAACGGTTTTGTAAATTGCCGCCTTTATTTATACAAATTATTCTTTGCAATTATATCAATTTGAATAGTTGGGCCGTTACGAAAATTTTCCGTGCTAGTCTCAAAACAAGTGCAATAGTTTCGGGTAGGGAAAAAAGAGAAAAAGAAATCTGGTAATCAACGTAAAAGGTTCAGACTGTGGGGTTTAAGTAAATACGATAGACAAACTTTGGGCAGATCTCGGATTTTCTCAATAGACTTGAGCCACTTTCTAATAGAACTTTAGAACATGAATAACAAGAAATTTTGTTTGTATTGTAAATTAATCATTGAGTTAGTTTTGAGTAAAAGTTTGAGCATACGATAAAATATAATAATGAAGAATGTCATTGATATTCATACATTAATCAATTAATCAAAGTTCTAATTAATGTTTTGTGGTCATGGTTCTTTTCAGTGTGCTTACCTAAATATTTAAAACAGGAATATTTAGTATTCAGTTAATTTTAAATTAAAATTCAATTACGTCTAATTAATAAAATGAATGAGGTGTTGGTGAAGGCAATACAATCGGTTCAAAGGATTGGGCAGCACTAAAGTAAAGAGAGATTAAGTCAGAGAGGGGCTTAAGGCAAAGACGATTGGATTTACTTCCATCCGAGCCCCTGGGCGTTTGTACAGTCGAGTTAGAACCTCTACTGGAATGTAAATCAAAGGAATAAAACACATTGTGATTTCGTACATGCAAAGCGTTTCTCCAGGCTTATCATCAAAGATAAAGTGAAGACAGAGTCAGAGGGGCAAAAGCGGAAAATTGTCCCAGTTTTAACTTAGGATAATAAGCCCTTTCCGGATCCATACTGATGTTGGCGATGTAGCGGGGAAGGAAAGAAACCCGGTTTCAGATTCCAAAATTTCGCTTGTGTAAAGTTCAAATACAAGATACAAAGGCATATTTAGGAGATGTAAGCCTTGGAGTTCAGCCGTTGCGCTTTGTTGAACACATAATTTACTCTTATTCTGTTGTAATCCAATTATTTTTCTGTCCTAGAATATCTGCTTTTCAGTACTTACTCTTTTATGATAGCATTGGAGTTTAAAAATAACATTTTTAAAACAATTAACCTTTTGAGTGTAGAGTTTGTTTTCTATACTCGCACACATATTATTTAAGGAAAATCATGTCCACATAGATAAATAATTGTTTTGGTTCAAACAAATATTTTTCTTATGATGGAAAATCTGATTTTTCCTGCTGTTTGTAAACACAATACATATTACAAAATTCACATAAACACATACAGCGTATAAGTATACAAACGTTTATTATGTTTTAATTTATGAACATAATTTCGTCACATAAACAATTTCTTCTTGAACAGCTTTTAAAAATGCTTTTGTGTTTTCATTTATGAACATTACTTTCAACATAGTCGTCTAGAATTGCTTTTAAAACTTAGGAACATTTACTATAATATTTATATTTCTATATACAGGATACAAACTTTGCCAGTAGATTCTATATTCAAAATGGAACCAAAATTCTTAAATAACTATGGTCCATATCCCAAAAGTTTCTTTGTTATTCCCCTTTTTCTATTTTGTTTTAAGATTTCACGACCTTGCTTCACATAAACGATGATAAGTTCAAAAATTAAAAGATTTTGAACAAATCCATTAATACCATTGAAAACTAAGTTAAATTTCCAATAAGATGTTATTAATACTAAATTTGTAAACGTTGTCGAAATAAGCGTTTTAGTAGCGAGAACTTTGAAAAATAAATTTTTTTCAATGTTGAAAAACTTACTAAACTACTATTTCCATACCTAGAAAACGTACTCCATTTACTATCCTTTTTAGTGGTGTAATTGCTTTTGTAATTTATTTTTTCAAAGTTGAAGACATTGATGAAGGAAAGGAAAAAAACCCTGTAAAGAGTTTAGCCTACCACTTCTCGCAGTCCACCGGCAAATCCAGCTTTTGTAATTTACAATAAATTACCGGCCTCGAGAAACACCCAGACCTCGGGTTTGTCTGTCCAGGCGGCGAAGTTTGACTCCAGGGAGCTATCAAAAGCTAGGTCATTTCAGGCCTCAACGCAATCAGTTCCTAAATACAAACTCATTCACACTCTCATTCACTCCTAAACACATTCTTTCAAATTTACGTATCATTCATTCAGTTAGGTTCTCGGTATTCCTCTATCACCCTTTACATCTATTATGGCTATTTTTATTTTGTTTCTCCCCCATGTCTATCGTCCAAAGGCCAAAAACTTTTCAAATATTCACAGTTAGGTTTTCCTCCAAAACCTGACCAGAAACCAGAAAAAATACTGTGATGATGGTCTTATAAAGGCCGAAATCTTGCTAAATAAATTCACTTTTGTTTAAATCCTGACCATGAACGATTAGATATCAATGAGTTAAGCACATGCACATGAATATTCTATCGTATCGTACAAAGGCCAACAACTTGTCAAATAATTTCAGTTAGTTTTTCCTCAACCTCCCCTGAAACCAAAAGAAAAACTGGTAGGATGGTCTTTTCAACGCCGAAGCTTGACAAACAATTGCAGTTTTATTTAAACCCTGATCAAAAACCCGTTAAAATACTCTGTATATGGTCTTATAAAGGCAGAAAGCTAATAAATAATCACAGTTTGGTTTTGATTTTATCGAACACTGACGGGAAGCAGATTTCCAAATATAGTACTAACCGTGATCAATCAACATAGTCTATTATTATATTGTCTGGAAATGTAGTTTTATTAAATATAGCCGAAAGCAACTGTCAATGTTATTATTTCCACTTAAGGGACTAAAATACTCGTAAACCATAGCATTATAATTGATATAGGTTTTTAACAAGAAAAAGGTTTCACTTGAGCTTTGTTGAAAACTTTAAAATTACCACATTAAGTTAATTTATTTGTACGCAAAAACTTGTTTCCCAATTTGAAAAAGTTCAATGACAATCTGTATAGCCAATATAAAAAGTTAATTTAAACTTGTCGAGCTCATTTGTGACGCAGACTGATTTTTGGTACAAATTTAAACGAGTACTTGTTGAATCAACAAATAAACTTAATTCCTCGGATGGTTCAGAGTTGGTTGGTTTCGCGAAGATGGCACTTAAATACAGCAGCTTGTGATTTTATATTGGGAAGCGTTAATTTAATTTCAATTTGATATTTAAATTTATTGTTATTTTTGTATGTGCATAATATCGTCTGTTCAAGTGAATCTTAGCCGGCCACCACCTCCAGCAGACAATGTAGTAATCATAGTAATCAATAGTGTATTAAAACATTTTTCTTCTTTTTTTAAATTCGCATTTTACTACCTTAGGAAAGTTTATTTTATTTTTAATAAGTTCTTTTTTCACTCATTCATACAAATTTCTACCTAGGAATAATGGCTTCATGTCAAATTTAGCGGATGTTTCCTTATAGAAAACAACAAAAATAATTGTTAAAAACCAACGTTTTTCTGTTTCATTAGGTTTTATATGTTACCAGAAATGGTCATATCCTTTGAAAGGCATAATTATAAGAGGTTCGTAATTAAATGTGCGGTGACCTGAATGAAGCTGGAGTCGGCGTTGGCTAACCGCAATTAAGTGCTCCTACAAGGAAATAATTTTAGCGAGAGCTTTGGCAAAGGTGTATAACTAATGTAAAAGAGGGTTGGTAGAAGTGTGAATTACCGCAAGGCCGCTTTAACCGTGGCTGACCACTTAGAGTGAGAGATCGTTGGCCGCTACACAGCCAGCCTGTAGCTCTAAAATTAAAAAAAAAGGTGTTTGAACGGACAAAAAAAAGGTTTAATTGCGATTTGGCAAACTTTGAAGCCACAATGTCGATTTAGAATGGCCCTTTTCTATTAATCTTGCCTACTGGAGGTACATGAGTCAAAATTTATTGGAATTGCTTTAAAAAGAAATTGTCAATGTTCAACATTAAAATCTTGTTTCAACAGCTGTCTCGTTGAAATATATGGCCAGGCTATTCTTAATCTGTTTTCTTCTAAGGCATAACCCTTTGAACGTTTGAATAATAATATCAAAAAGGTTTAATAAATAAGTCTTTATTAAAATTGTGATTTCTGTATGATAAGTATTTCGATAATAATCACAACTGCATTTAACTAGACTTTTTAGAGGTTTAGATCGTCTGTTCAGTTCTTCTCTTTTAAGTCGAAAAGGTTCCCAAGTAAGTCTTTCGTCAGTGTAAAATCGCAAATAGCAGACGCCATTGGTAATTACAAGAGGAAAAGATTTATAATAAATGAGAGAGTGGTAATAAGGTGGATGGCAAAGTTTAGTTTATTGGTTAGAATTTGGTTTCGTTTGATCTTTCATTTCTTGAATCATTCTTCAAAACGAAAGGTAATGTCCTGGAGGTTTCCGCCGGCCATCTAGCTTGCTGAGATGACGGTATCTTCTGCATAGGTGAAGAGTAATGTATCGGGATCGATAGGAATATCTGCTGTCTATACTGAAAAAAAGTTGGGACCCAATGTTCTGCCTTGAAGAGCATCCGATTAGGAATAGTGGATAGGGGAAAAGATGCCGCTTTGCGCTTAGAGTCTATCTGACAGATAGAATAGTAAAATTAAATTGAATAAACATTAAAATTAACTTATTTGTCAACCATCAGTGTTATACGATGAGTCTAATAGTCCCAACGTAACCAGAGTGATCCGGTCCTCTAGCACTAAAAATTCAATTTAAAAAATTGATTAAAAGAAAGTGGCCGGATCAGCAGAGAAGCTCACACGTATCAAGAGATATCCATGGGTAGCCCTCGAAGGATCTGACTAGTAGAAGAAGGGAAATCCTCACCCGATTAATAAAGGACCATGCGAACTTGACACAAGGTCGGTTACTTCTGGGCCAAAGCCCGCGTATGTTTCCAGCATACGAAGAAAGGTTGCTCATTGTGCCCCTTTGAAATGAAGCTTTCCACTCCTTGGATCCATATAGAGAGCGTGTAGGAATGGCACTCGATATGAGCACGGTAGCGAGCATCTGGGTTGAGTGAATGGTATGTAAATTGGAAAGAATGCATTTGTACAGTGAGTGAGAGTGTGAATGCTCGGATTTTTGGAGGAAGCAGAATTGTTGTACTGTACACATATTCACTGTTTTGTTTCCTCCACTGTGTGTTGTTAATGAATGTATTTATTGGCGTGAATGTGATGTGTGAGAAGGCCTATGGCGGAATTTTGAGTGCCCTAATGACCCTCAATTAGATTAGTTATATAATAGGTATAAAGGGTCATAGAGGAATTCCAAGAACTCCACCACTTTGATTGAATGGTATGTAAATTGGAAAGAATGTTTTTAAGAGTGAGTGAGAGTGTAAATGGGTTTAAATATGAAGAGTTACTTATTGGGTTGGGGCTGTTGGCTATCCCCTGGACGGAAAAGACCAAAATCTGACACCGGACCGTCAACAACCGGTAAGATGACTTTCGTTTATTGTAAATTATAAAAGCTGGAATTACCGGTGGATTGGGAGAAGTGTACAATTCCTCTTGCGTATATTTGAACGTGAATTTGAGCTTATATAAATTATGACTAGTTTGGGGTAGCGAAGGTCTCTGGATTGGATGTGGCGGAAAATAAAAGAAATGTCTACTGAGAAAAAAAAAAGATTATAATAAAAATAAAATTATTCTGATTTCTCTAATGGCAAGCAGGCAGCTCAGAAACAATGAAAGTTAATTGGCAAAGTAAAATAATGATAATAATATTAAATAATAATCAAAAATGAAAAATAATGACAATTCATATATGTGTGTTCAAATATGGGGGGGTTATTGTGAAAAAAGGGCCAGAGGCGACGGTGGGAATCGAACCCACGACCGCGGCGTGAGAGACTCTCATGCTAACCACTCGGCTACCGCGGTCCCCAAATAATAATAATACAAAGAAAAACTTGTGGTGTACGATGAATGGTGAAGGCATTGGTCTCTCGGCTGGACAAGTCCGGGGACTTCAAGCAGGACTTCTGGGTTGAAACATCTACCAAGGCAATTCTCAACTTGCAAGGTACTTGAGAGTTAAAGATGTTCCCATTGGTCGTTTTATGTGGTGCTCGATGATACAAAGATGCGTTCCCAGCCAAGGCTCAATTCGGAGTGTTTTTTTTTATCGATTCCGCTGGTGCCTGTCCAGTCCCGCAGGGATAATCCCCTCAAAGAGTGTTGTCATAAAATTTATAATTAGTAACTTTGATCTGAATTTTTTTTAAGTGATTACGTATTACATCTTTCTTTTCAATCTACAGTCCGATTTTTGTCGCTATAATCTTGACGTTTATTGGTGAACATGTTTTTTTATTCCCTGATGAAATGAACTGGAATTGCCTCTTTCTCTTCGATATCACATTTATGAAATTGATCTGATGCAACCTACCTCACCTAAATCTGATCAAGCCAGGAACGGTATCGATATTTAATCTGACCCAAAATTAATACGATATATCTAGAGATTCTGATCTAAAGTGCCCTTACTGTCTTTCATCCTTGAGCTCTGAGTACCTCCTACGTCGAGCCGTGGAAAAGTGTTCTCGAATCGATACAGTCCACCCAAACCGGCCATCCCGTATGTGCTATACATCTCAATTTGAGAAAGGTTGACTGGATTTGTAACGCGGTTTGTCCACTCCTCTTGTCCTAACTGCAATAGCGTTAAATCGTCAATCGTGTAATATTTGCCGAAGTGGCACTTAAACCAATTGAACCGGGGCCAGAGTTCGGTAAATACATTTCCAACGATTTCCTAATACTATTAGAACGAGCTTAGGAAAGGCCTGAATAAATCTTATTGAAACCAAGACAGCTGACCATGCTCATAACACGATAAGAAGATCAAGAAACCCCACGCACGACAGCAAATTAAGCAAAGTTTACATTCATCCCTTTAAAGTTTACGTTTTGAACTGTTTTTGTTACTGCTTAACCAAATTATAAATAAAACTATTTACATTTCATAGGAAATGGAATTCATAATGGGTTAAACGAACTGAAAATTTAGAGTCTGTAATATCAAGATTAACCGTGTGATCACAACATGAATTTTTCAGAGAAAAGGCTAGGTCTACGTCAAAAATATGCAAATTTATACATAGACAAAAACCCACGACGGGAAGAACTTTATTAACTTTTAAGTAAATTCATATTCTTCGTGTTCTAAAAAATCGGGCAAAACATAAAATACAACGGGACTGACGATGTTTATAACCAAATTGACAAAACAGAACAGAACCGACAAAAAAGCGAATTCGACAAAAACTCATACTATGCCAGCCCCCTTTTCCGCTTCAATCTTTCTTGTTTGAAATTATAAGTACTCTTACTTGTCATAAATGTATCAACTTTACATTAAATTATTTATGGCAAAACATCTTTATTGTCAGGTGAAACTGTTTAAATCATAATATTCTTATTTTTTAAATAAAATGAAACTGAGTCCACGGCACGGTTTTATTGTTCTTTACTCGTCACGTGTGTCTTTCTTGGACGTCTATTGAAATTCCATAATGTTCTCACCCTTTACGCTGCCAATAAATAGAGGACCTATTTTTTCGCAGTTCTTTGTCTGGGACTTTTTCCTGTCCCTGTCTGGCCATCGATAAATTTGACAACGATCTTCTTTGACCGATTATCTCTCCTCTGTTTCTTTCTATTCGGCTTTGTTTTTAAGGTCCTATCATTTTTGTTCGAGCCCGAGGCCAATGTACCGTTACCGTCGGTCAGTTTTGAACTTTTGCTTTTGAATCGAAGACTCGCTCGTACAAGTTCACAGCTGTCCCTTGCGCAAACCAAAAGGCTGCCTTTTTTCTGGTACTCTTTCTGTGCGAGTCTGTACGTGTTTCCGACTCGAATAAATTTCCCGGTGGAAATCGCCTGTTTCAACAAGTTTTGAACGACTTTCCTCATCTGTTTTTTGCCACATTGGTAGAATGAGGACATAAAATTTACTATACCTGGAAGCGTCAAAGGACCCCACACTTTCAGAATTTCGTTCATTCCTTTCTCCGCTGACATTTTAAGTTTTTTAAGTATGAGGTCAAACAAATAAATAAATGAATCTCCAAAATTTAAAAGAATTTAATCATTCATAGTTTCGGTTTTCAAAAACATATGTTTAAAACTTACATGTGAAATAATTTATGAGATTACCTTTGTTATTACTGTAAAAATGTTTTTTATTTTCTTAGAATCTGGATAATAAACTCCAAAATTAAAATGTGTGAAAATTATTGGAAAAATATAACCATTGGTTTTATTGTAATGAAAAGAAATAAAATATAATAGATCCTCATTCACTCACTCAAAAAAATTAATAAAAACCATTGTAGGTTGAGATAGGGAGTTGATGTCCCAATGTGTGTGAGAGTGGATGGAAGTCGCGGTAGCTCAAGTGGTCGAGCAGCGGCGTATTGAGCCGAAGGTCGTGGGTTCGAATCCCGCTTGTGACACTAGCTTTTTCATTTCGACCAAAACCATACATAAAAAGATTAATTAATTAAAAGATATTATTTGGTCAATAGACCTCTAAGTAAAATGGATTTAATAAAAACTATGTTACTACAGAAATGAATAACACAAAAAACAGAATATTGTTTGAACTTTTTTATGCAATAAAACAGATAGTAATTGTAAGATCCTCACTCACTAACTCTAAAAAAAACTTAGCTATAAAAACTATTTTACAACTAAGGTAGGAGTGTTGCGAACGTGCTTGGGAGGATAGGTACTAAACTAGCCCCCTTTAGTGCTCAGCAAACACGATTCCTTCTGTTATTGCCTTAAGAGGTAGCTCAACCTAATCGCCATTTAATACGAACTGGCCCCAGAGGGATAATAGTCATTAAAACTAGTTTACTACCAGTGAAAACTTAATATTCCGTCCGGTGGTCCACGACATCAGGACTGACATGATAGGAGCTATAAGGCGAACGAGATTTGCTATGTTTGAAGCATAAAAAAAACTTTAACATTTTTGACAATGATTTTTCCAAACAATATTGGACGTGGATAATTAACAAAATCAAAGATAATATTTTTTACGGACGGGGTACTTCGAGGAAAAGTAGCTTGAAATATCGACGATTTGATATTTTAGTAACTAAAAAATTATGTCTTCTCGTGTTTCCTATCTAAATTAGCTTGAGGCTGCCTGAAACAATTACTCATGTTTCTTTTGTACTGAAAATAAAAAATAAGATAAAAATAAAAATCAATTATGTCCTTGAGAAAGCATGAATGTAACAATACGGCGTATAATTTAAAAGAGGGAATTTACTTGTAATATAATAATGTAATCAACATGTTGCAAATATTGTCTCTAACTTTAATTTCAACGTACTAACTCAATTAATTTTTAGTTTTTAGTTGAGATAAAAAAGTCAGTGGCACGAGCGGGATTCGAACCCACGATCTTCGGCTTGATACGCCGCTGCTCTACCTTTGTAATATATTAATTGGTCACGCGGCCCACGAAATTAGAGAATTTAAATACTAACTCAATATTCAATTTTTTTGTAGCCTCGGTCTTCTTGGCTTTACGCAAATATTTCCAAAAAATAATCAACATTGTCCTATCACACTTATAATAAATAGAAATATAGATCATTTATTTGTTTTTTTAAAGTCTAGGAACAAAAGAGTACATTTACAACCTTTAGTGCAATTGAAAAGTTAATTCTTACAAAAATATACAAAATCATTTACAACTATATACTTCTACAAATCTACTGGGAGGAATGTCAATGGTGTAATAAAAAACCTTGGTGTCTACGATTATATGACTGTACTTACTTGCGTATTGTTATTATGTGTGAAAATATTTATTGGCGTGAATTACAGAAGTGCGTCGAGATAAAAATCGGTTTAGGCTGTACATAATTTTAGCATAGTTGTAGTGGTAGGGTCTCAGCAATATCCAGCCAAAGTTAGATGAGGTTTTCGTCTTAATAGTGAATGTGTTTAACCGCTTATGTTAGGGTTAAATAACAAAGATATTGATTAAAAAAAGAGAGAGGTGGTTAAAACTTGAGAAACCAGCAATGGCCCTAGCAGCTAGCCAGATGGAAAATACCTACCTAAGACCACGAACACAGTTAGAAAACTACTAAGACAAAAATTGATAAAATCAATCAAACTCACTTGATAAAAATAGCATATATGCCGTAACATGCCAATGCGGGGGCAATACAAAGAGCATATAAAATTATTTAGGGACAGCGATTCACCTCATAGAAAAATGTCACGAATCCTCAACAATACAGCCAAACAGAAAACTCCTGAACGACGTTCAAACAGGACGCAAAAATAACACAAGAAAACTGGATGATCGAACTTAATATACGTATATAACCCATTGTACACTAAAAAACAAATATACTTACATATTAAACACTATTCAACACTCTAAGCCCATTAAAAACAAAAATAAACAACTATCATCGACAAACATACCCCTCTCCTCCGACCTTATAAGTCTATACTTCACAGAAATCACACAGACCTAACACTGAAGATGGTCAGGACAATTAGCCAGGAGAATGAAAAATCTGATAATAATTATGTATTTATGTATGTACACATAGTTGTATACTAATATACTACAAATATTACTACTAATCTTTTGAAAAAGTTAATTATGACAGTCTTTCATCAATTTTCAAGAAATATCATGAAAGAAATAATTACAAACCGATGATCACTTAAATTTATTTCTTATAGCATATAAATATATATTTCAATATGTTCAATATGTATGCTATTCATATTTATATGTGCGCGAATAGTATGGAAGTATGTGTTATATATATATATATATATATATATATATATATANTATATATATATATATCATATACAAGGTTTCCCATGAATAAACATCAGTATCCCATGAGGTTATAACCACATGTCAAATTGGACTCTCGCAGTCTCTATTGTATCCGAGATATTTCACATATCACGTTAATTTATCCTTTCACAACTTTATTCCATAAAGTTCTCCTTATCTCATAAAATGTTAATCCTACTGTAAATTTCATTACGTCAATAAATTACCATGAAAATCCTGTGAGTTTCATTTTTTATTGTAACCTTAAGCGAACAAAATACAAAATCATGAGGATAAACTTTTACGAATTTTAAGTCCTTGTCTAATGTAAAAGGAAGGTTATATTAGTTCTGTGAATATTGAAGTGAAATGGAGCTTGCAGAAACGTTGTCCCTACTGATGACTTGTTAATTGGTGTACTTAATTTCTCAAAGTTTCTCACTTCCAATGTAAAACTAAAATTTAATTGCTTAAAGTTTGACTTTCGGTAACGACCGGAGGAAAAAATAGAGATTAGGTTTTTGAAACTTCAATTAATAAATAATGAAAATACATAACGCAAATTAAACAAAAAGGCTCTATGGTACAAAATTACAAATAAGAAAGAATAAAAAACTGTTCAAAACTAAATTAAATGTTCAAAATTTCCACCTTCTTGAAGAACACAAGTCTCGTATCGTTTCGTGGCATATTTTACTGAATTATTTCTTATTTTGTAAGGGTACAATAAAAACAATTAAATAAGTAAATCTCATAGGGTTCTTAATGCTCTTTTCATTAGTGTAATCAGATTTACTGTAAGATAAATATTTTATGAGGTACGGGAAAGTTTATGGAGCAAAGGTGGTAAAGGTACAATTGATCAGGACCATAGAGACTTTTAGCCCAATTTCACATGTTAGTTAACCTCCTGAATGAATGAATGTTGAAATGAATAGTATTTACACTTTTTGCATATATTTTTTCTATTTGTTATTTTAATATGGAATTCTTTCCTTTAAGTTTGATTTTATGTTCCGATATACAAATACAAGCAAAATGTTTATTTTATTTATACATCGTAAATGCTATACTTTTCAGTTGTTGAAAAAAAAATTATATTTCATCAAAATATCTCTTAGAGATTGCTGAAAATGAATCATTTTCATGAATTGAATAATTGAAAAATAGAATTGAAAAGCGTCTGTGAAGTAGTACTTCTAAATTATAGTCTTTTCTATCTACTTAACAGTGTTTTGAAACAGTCGAGTATATTTACTTATAAAAATATTCATATTATCATTTATTTAGATTTGTTTTTAAGATATGGACTTCAAACAAAGTGTTGGCATTTTTACAAAATGCAATACATAAAAAAATATTTCTTACATAAAAATATACAACTTATGTTTAGTTAATATAAACGCATATGTAAGTACTTTAAAAAGTCTGTATATGGACTTATACAAATTTTTAAATTATTGTCGTAAAGGATGGTCAGTTAAAATTAAAGGATAATTAAAAGTAACAGTTTTATTTTTTAATTAGTTAATTGACATGGATGGATCGTTTTTTTTTTGTCCAGAGAAACGCTCGTCATTTTATTTATAGTTAAATATAGTATATAATAGCATATATACTATATATATACAGCATATATAAACACTTCATGCAATTGTTATAATTGCTTCTTGCTATTTTCTTCTGCTTCCCTTTATAACTATAATTTAATACCGGGCTCGAAAGATGTAGTAAAGTGACAACCGTATCGCTTACTAAGTTAGCTCTCTAGTATATATGAATTTTATTTATAGTAAATAGCAATAGTTTGTAATGTATTGCTGCTGTATTAGCTTTTTATCTGTTATATGTAATGTACGTTCTTTAATCTATTTTATATAATCTTTTAAGTATATACTTTTACATAATTATAAGAAAATTCTGTCGATGTAATAAAACCCCGTTTTTCAAATTAAACGTTCAGTAATTAATTTAATAACTCTATCGGATCAGAACACCGGCGCGTCTATCACTTGAGCTATCGTGACTTCTACGGGGTACTGATCAGGAGGAGGTCGTGGGTTCGGGTCCCGCTCGAGACACTAATTTTTCAACTCATCCATGCTTTGCATAATAAATTTATTACTTTGGTTAATTGGATCAACTAAAAGCATATAATAGTTCAGTAACTAAGTTGAGAAATGAAACTAAATTCTGTTAAATATTTTGATTCAATTCTTGATTTAACAAAAAAAAAATACAACTACACAAATAATAAAATAGATTAAAATATAATTTCATCTTATAGAAAGCAAATCCACTTTAATTACTTTATTATTTTTAACATAACTTTTTAGTTAACGCTATATATTTTAAATGATTGTAGGTGGTTTAAAATTGCTACAAAGGTGATAAATTAAATAAACACTTCATGCAATTGTTATAATTGCTTCTTGCTATTTTCTTCTGCTTCCCTTTATAACTATAATTTAATACCGGGCTCGAAAGATGTAGTAAAGTGACAACCGTATCGCTTACTAAGTTAGCTCTCTAGTATATATGAATTTCATTGTTAATGCACACCCTTCAGTCATTAAGTCTTCTTGAATATGTATAAGGACTAGAGCTATGTTAAACAGGCTCATGTCGGACCTACGGACACCCCCAGGGACCTCAATTGTAAGTCGGGTTTGAATTCAATAAGCTTATGAAAATGTATACGTACTGAAATCCTATTTTTTTTATTATTAATCAACTCTGGGCCGGTTTATTTTTATTTTTGATGTTTTTCTGCCCTGACTCTACTGACAAGGGTTCATCCCTTCGCAGGGAAAATAACCAAAGTCTACATAATATTTATGCTATGTGGGTCAACATCAGATCATCGCCGGCCCACTGGAGAATTCTGAATCTTTTACCCTTTACTGTTCTTTCTGACTCCCCTCGGGGCGACGCTCAGGTATTTTTTTTCTTACTAGCCAACCAACAATAATGAGTTAATTTAAATGTTAATTTACGGCCAAGTTCTATAGTCCATCCTCTTGAGTCTTGATATCCCAACAGATACGGGAAAGTTCCGACCTACGTACACCAGTGAAAGCACTAAATTAATTCCTCCTAATAGTATCTTCGGTTAGAATATCCGGCCATATTATATTAATTGTTGATTTTACAACTTAAACTTGTTAACTAATGAAACTAATGGGTGGTAAACTTAAACTAATGGGTGAAGGTGGTAGACAAAATTATATTTTATGGATAAACAAGTGATTTATTTTACACACCTGCTATTATGACAAATCTCATTTAATTTTTAAAAAACTTTGAATCTTTTGATTTAATTGTTAAACTACGTGTTTTTATCCCGTGGATTGAATTATTATATATATATTATTTATTAAACATTTTTCAGACAATAAAAAAATGAATGAATTTGTTTCCTAAGATAGAACGGTATATTTTTTTTTTTTCAAAGCATTAATATATAAAGTAACTTTTACATTTTTAGATCTTATTAAAAATATTTACTCTAATGCGTACAATTATCCAATGAACCCAATTAGTACTTTCCTTGTAGGATATGGTGTATGACAAGGCTACAATCGATTATTTGCCATACTTTTTTAATGATCTTTACTATGAAATATAGGACAGGGGTGGAGGTTGGTGTTTGTGAAACAAACACGCTATTATATGTAGATGGCATTGTTATCTCATTCTGCAGTGAGCTTAAAGCATAAGTTGAAAAATCATTTAGACAAGTGGCACCAAAATGAAACGTCCTAATCTTTTAAACATAAAACTGTAAATGTAACCACGAATTTCTGGAAAAGGTGAGATAGCAGAAATATTTATGAGAAAGCTAGATGAACGAATAACTTCGTAAACGAATATTTTGACTCAAAATAAAATCTGGAAATTAGCGTTGAACAGTTCTTGGGCCAGTTTGATAGCCACAGTTAATGTTTCAGAGTTGTAATTAATTCACAACAACATTTAGAATTGAAGAAAAAAAAATTATTTGTCAGTTACTCAAATATAATATGATCAAATATGATCTGGAATTATGAAAACTTACTGTGCATACATACTTTAGTGTTACATGTTATATTTCTATATACAAAAGTTATGCGCACAAGAGAACTGTTTGCTAAAAATTATAGTCATTGAGGAGCGAAAATTTAGATGCTTATTTCGGTACAATGAGCTAAACTGTTCTTCTATGAAACATTGGCAGATTAAGATGGGTATCCTTCTAGCCAAGTATTTTACAGATTAAGATTAAGCAGTTAGTTTTGGTTAAATGATTAACCCTGCTAGGGATGGTACCACAGAGATTGTTTACTACGATGTATTTATAAGTACCAACCAATCACCTCTAGAGATACATCGAGAAATTAGCAAGATAGTTTACACATAAGCTATGCAAGAACATGCTATTTTTAGCTACCTCCAACATGCCAAACTATGAAAACTAAAAGAGAAAACAAAAAAGTCTATAATAACGAGCGTACCAACAAACGCCATGAATTGGTGTAACTTCGTAAATTAGTGTTAAATTATAATACCAAAAAGACTACTAATCATCTCAACCAAGAGACCTTCACCATTGAATTATATTAACTTTTTGTGTACAAATCAAAAACAGTATGAGACTGCGTGTGTGCCCTAGGAGAAATAGAATAGAGAATTAACTGCCTCTTGCTGATTAAATGAGCACACGGGAGAAGTAACGAAGAGACTGATAGGCTATTTAGTTGGTCTTTAACATCACCAATAAAACCAGAAATCTTCTGCAAAATTCCGACCAGCCATAAAAATGAAGCAATTGTCTAATGGTTGTTAAATATTCATCCATAGTGGAATATCCCAGTTCAGAGACTTAAGAAAGATTTCGTTTGGCATAAAGTTACTACAAACCTTCTGGATCAAACTAGAAAGCTCGGGATTACTGCCGGTCTGTAACTGGGCGTTCCTGAAACTTAAAGGTATTGGTACGTACATGAGTACATGACCCGAAACCCACGTCTAGGTGTTGCTTGTGTTCTCTTAGGAACGCTAAGCAATTAAAGCACCTTTCTTTTGTCTACCTTTATCAACTCCTGTGCACAAAGTTTAATATTACGTAAATCTCAGCTGGTAAGATAGTCGGAAACGAACGGAAAATTTATCTGGGGTGTATGACTAGGTTGGGGTAGCGTCGGTCTCTTGATTAAATGTGGTATTGTAGACCGTTAAAGGAAACTAAATGAAATTGTGGAAACAGAGCAAAACAAAAGTAGAATATAATAAAACAAAATTATTCTGATTTCTCTAATAGCAGGCAGACAGCTCACAAACAACGATAATAATATTTAAAAAATAATAATAAAAAGAAAAACTTGTGGTGTACGATGCACTGGTGAAGGCTGAGGTCTCTCGGCTGAACAAGCCCTGGAACTTCAGGCAGGACTTCTGGGTTGAAACAACGACCAAGGCGATGCTCACCTTGCAAGTACGACTTTTAAAGATGTTCACAAGGTAAAGGACCCATTGGTCGTTTTATGTGGCGCTTGGTGATGCAAAGATGCGTTCCTAGCCAAGGCTCAACTCGGAGTGTTTTCGATGTTGTCGCTGGTGCTGTCCAGTACCCCCAGGGATAATTCCCTCAAAGAGTATTACATTGTTGTCATAGGTGTGCACCTAAGCTATCTTCTTGTACTTGGATCCAACAGGGTACCCAGTAGAACTCTTCCTGAAACTTATAGTTGCCTTTTTTCCAAAGATATCTATTGTATTTGACCATAGAAGGTTGGGTTTCCCCCCATTTTGTCAAATCCAGCCATTTCATTTATTTTAATTCTCTCTAGAATTTTGGTTTCTCCTAAGATGTGGTTTTATATCTTTTTATGTCAGGAGCCGGTCCGCACTTTCGAAAGTAACTTTTTGTAGAGAGAGAGAGAGAGAGACCGAGTGCGGTTTCCATCGCTTTTGTTGGACAAGCTTGTGGTGTATAATCAATACACATCCTGGCGTTTATGCCTTGGCCTTATTTATTATGTTGCCTATATGTCACTTGACCCTGTAAGTGCCTCAAAGGGAAATGATTTAATGATTTCTACTCATGAGCAAAAACGAAGCTGAATCCAGATTATGTAATAATAAGTGGCATTAGCAAAGACGTAAAGTTGAATTGAGCTATAACAAATAAATAAATGTTGGTGGATGCAGTGCGAAAAGCTTTGTTATTTTGTTGTTTCACACACACACACAGATATATATATATATATATATATATATATATATATATATATATATATATATATATATATAAAATTGTCGTGTTTATTTAATTGGTGGACTGCTAGCAAACGGCTATTTTATTCTACACTGTATATAAAAGAAAAGGTTCTACGGTTGCTGTATGGTGATTTATGGTGCTGTGTGTACTAACTCGTTCAGCTGATTGTACGTTTGCAAAATTGATTTAAACAGCTTCTAGCCAAATCAAGCTAAAAGGTGGAACCGTTTTTATTAATTTAGCCTGGAATCTCGTGAGAAAAGGAAAAGGAAGTTGAGGTTAAAAAAAAGTCGAAAATTAAAAAAGTCCAACATAGGACTAGCGTCTTATCGTTCAAAAGTTTGCGGCCGGCCGGTTGTTACACGATTTGTTCATGAAGTATTCTAATTATAGATGCTTCAGTGTTTCTCAGCCCCATAATTCTGGTAAACGGTAAGGCATTTATGGAAATGCTACTTGTCTACATAATTGGCTTAGCGGATAGACTCGAGGAAATTAGAACAGAGCGAGACCACCGAAGCTCCTTGTAAAGCAATTTGAACCGTTTTCGTATCGTTAATATTCAACAAGTGTGACGCGTTGAGATTGTTAGAAATATGCTGGTAATCTATGCTTCAAGGAAGGGCGATCAATCATCTTGGAAAAAGCTATACATCAAATTCCTGAAACTCTATTTCCTACATGGAAACCCTCCTCGTAGACAAAACCTAATATCGATAATATACCTGAAACAACATCAATCATAGCACTAAGTGCAATATCAAGTGTTTGTAATAAAATGAATTTTTATACCCCCACTTATTCTAATAAAATTCTAATTGACAGACGCTGGAACTTTAATTTACCAGCACTGTTTCATCTATGCAGTTGAACATTTGACACTCTGACCAAAATATTAAGTGAGTAATCGCTTAGCAGTTTTGCTAGAATGCAGCTGATGGTGGCAATCCATACATAAATCATTAAAAATATTTTCCTCGAGATGTCATGAATGAATTATTTCAATCATCCTATTTCGATGTGACAATAAATCTTAATAATTTAGATAATTAATAAGTAGGTGGTGCATTGTTTTTCCCCAAGAGTGGTAACAATTGCAACATTACTAAGAACAAATAGTATAACAAGATCAGTTTGCTTTATTAATAATGGATTAGAGCAAACTATTATGAAAATGATTATAAATTAATTATGTACAAACTGGGTACATCAACTTAAAACAAGAATATATCTGTCAGATTGCCAACAGCCATCAAATCACTAAGTCATCAGCTCAAATATGATGCTGAATTGCAAAACTAAACTACATAGATTAGGTATACAAAACAAAGTCACCCTCTGATGGGTCACAACTCCCAGGGCATGGGGCAAGTAGAGAGCGGACGCCAAGAAAAGGATGGTCCGGGCACAGGTCATACTGGCACACTTGAAGGGGTCTGATTGGCATGACCTCATGCGGTTTGATGATTGTTATGACGCAACTGATTTTCTGCCTTGTGACATCAATCTGCAAGAAGATATTGGCACACTTGACGGTGTCTGATAAGGGTTATGACGCACTGCAAGGAGCTACTTGACGAATTGTCTAAACTTGTGCATGGAGCTACTGGCATAGCGGACATCACTGCAAGGAATACGGAAAAGGTCATTAAAGTAATTTACACAACACTTTAAAGACAGTTATCTTTCTTATCGGTTTTCCACTTTTCGAAGCTTCGGTAAATCAAAATTTGGTTTGTGTGGAGTGCTCACTAGTATAGAAACATAAGCCGGAGTTCGCTTTCAATCTCTACTACACTTGATAGTCTAGAAAAAAAGTCATAACTGCTATATATCTCGTACTGTTTTCGCATCCCTCTTTGTTTCAGTCTTCTCACCACGTCAAATTGGAGATAGATCGAAAAGGTTTGTTCGAAATAAAGTTAAAGATGGTTTACGGCTATTTTACCACCTCGCCAGTGACCATTCATCCATACAGTTTTACGATTGTTTTACTACCTCACCAGCGTCCATACATTCACACAGGTTTTCAGTATCTCACTACCTCACCAGTGCCACCTCATAACCACACATTCTATTATATCCATAGATATATTAAATTATATCCAATTTAATAAAATGTATATAACACATTTTATCTTTTTTATAATTACAACAAAATTTTTTCTAAAAATAAAAATACTTTTCCTTTTAAAATTGCAGAATAAAAGTGGAAACATAAAACGAAAAGTATAACTTTTTCTAATGACTTGTTCGCAAATATCGAATGCGTGGGCTCGAAAATGAATATACAAAATTATACAATTGTGGCGCAATATTTTCGAGTATGCATTGTGTTCCTTCTCCAACTAGTGTCGGAATTCCGATTTGTGGGTAACCAAACTCTTCAAGATCAATCACATTGTCGGAATAGTATGAAATAAACCAGTTCTATTGCAATCCTTTAACAAATATTTTCTTATACTTGCTCCGTCGTAAAATAAAATGTTATTGATCGTAGTTCACATCCACATATCCCTAATTTATTTTATGGAAATACCGATTGAGGCAATTATTTACTCGATTCCTCCGGAGGTTTGAAAACGCGTGTCGACAGAATAGTGATCCAAATCAATAATTGACAATTCTTTTACAATATAGGCATTTGTGTTGTCCACGAAGCATTTCGACGACGCATTTCTGTTCGAAATCATGTTTGTAATTGAATCTAACTGTACCGAGTTCTTTAATTTATACCATTCTATGGGGACCGCGGTAGCCGAGTGGTTAGCATGAGAGGCTCTCACGCCGCGGTCGTGGGTTCGATTCCCACCGTCGCCTCTGGCCCTTTTTTCACAATAACCCCCCCCCCCAATTTGGAAACACATATACGAATTGTCACATGGCTAATACGCATAGTTCATAACGCCAAATAAAAAATAAAATTAAAAATTAAAAAAATACCATTCTACGGTCTATATTCGACAAAGTATGTATTATTCTATCGTGTATAATAAGAGAATAAACTGTATCAGAAGGAAATGGTTAACTCTAATTCGAGCCTCACATCTACCGGACCAGTTTTTATGGATTCGGTCTGTTTGACACAATCGACCACGACAAGTGGAGCTTCGTTTCTGAATCGAGATAATGAAAGTAGAAGTGATGGATATGGATCAGTGTAGAAATTCTTTTGGAAGTTTGTATACAAGTAATATAACATTCCGTTATTGGTTATTTAAAAGATGTACGTTTAAATCATCATACGAATAAGCCTTAGAATATAGGGAAAGTATTAAGTTTTCCAAACAGCATTTTTCACATTTACTTGAGTCCGCCATTCAATTATTTTTCCTGGAAATTTGAAATCCCAAATTTACAAAATGCGGATTTTACATTTGAGTTTTGAGTAACATTTGAACACTCGTGGGAAGCAGAGGGTCATAGCACAACTCCCAGCTTCTAAACGGAACCGATATTTTTCCTTTTTTACATGCCACAACATTAAAAGTCTGTCATATTCGGTGAAATAAAGGGAAGTGATTTTCCAAGACAGATTCGTCAACTCAATGGTAGGCCTGTAGGAATGTAAGAATTCTCATCTCTTCTGGACTGTATAAATATGGAGCACATGTTTCACGTTGATGATAATTTTTTTGTAATCTTCAGCAAAAACCGAGTAGCAATCGTAATGGGATGCAAGGGTTGAAATATACTTGCGCCGTCTTTACTTCAAGTAAGAAACTTATTGTTTATTCTTCTCTTCTTCCTTCGTGGTTGTTCGCTTATTTTATGATCGTTTTTAATGTGTTTTTCAGGAACATACACATATCACTTAGCTCAAGCATTTTGTAACCATATTTCTTACCATGTTTATTTTTTGAGTCATTGGATGCATTGAGTAAAAATTTAATAAGCGAGTTTATATATTACAATGCTCTTGCGAAAAGGTACACATTAGAAAAATATTACAATTTTCGTATAAAAGAGCTAACCAACACAAAATAGATATAAAAAATAAAAGCGAAAAAATTGAAAATTGCGGGAAAAAAAGCATTGGGACAACATGCAACAAAAACTGAACATAAAATTATTTTCAATGATATTAAGATTCTAGGTAAAGAAGATAATGATGCCAAACTGTTAGAACTAGAAAATATCTATATAAATTTATAAAACAATAATATTAAAATAAAACAAGACAAAAATAAAATTTGTAAACCATCCGTTATATTTAGTGGTCTATTGACCAAATTACTTCTTTCAATTAATTAATCCTTTTATGTAAGGTTTTGGTAGAAATGAAAAAGCTAGTACCACGAGCGGGAATCGAACACACGACCTTCGGCTAAATAAGCCGCTGTTCTACCACTTGACTCCGATCCACTCAGACACCAACTCCCCGTCCCAACCTACAACCTTTCGAATTTTTCCTCCTTTTTGCCATTTTTCATCATTCATATTTGTAAACAATATAAAAACTTTTTGAAAATGAAAAAAAATTGACAATAATTTTTTTTTAAATAGGTAAATTAAATCTGAAAAAATAATAGTTTTTATAAAAAATAATAATAATTAACTTAATAATGTAATGTAATTGGTTAAAAAAATTGTAAATGTTTAAATATAAAAATGATTAAGTTAAAATTAGGTTTAAATAAAAGAACAGTAGATTGACAGTACTCCACTTGGAATTGAAAGAATACGACATAACTCAAATAATATACCCAGTATAATGGTATAACACATAAGAACTTTGGAGTTATTTGTTTCTAAGATTGAAACCAGGTAGGTGTCTGTTTAATCAATTTAACCATTTAATTGTTGTATTTAAAATTATATGGAAAAAATTGTTCTTAATATGTAACTTTGTAAATTTTACTATGTAGACTGAAGAGGAGAGGCTGGTGCCCCCGAAATCGATATCGCTGTTATAAAATGGTTGTATGTACCTCGAAAACACCTTAAAAACTTATCATTTTTGAACTTTGGAGATCCATCCAGCATTTTCATTTATGCCGTCACGCCTGATAGAACTGGTACCTTTCAACCAACTGGAAATCCCTGAATTTTTAAATCTATCTACTTCTGTTACACATATTTCGTACCTACCTAATTTCATCGAACAAAGAAGCAAAAACATTCTGAAATATTTTACCATTCGCTGGTACACCCGATCCATCATATTTTTAAAAATTCCCCTTGTAAATAGAGACTCTCGCATCAGGCGTAAATATCTTGGTGTTGAACGGTGATTCTTCTCTCATCACCAGGGTGTAATTTCGTCGATGAATAAGGATAATGTGAATGTGGTTTTCAATACCTCCTATGATCTCATCGAAACTTGGACGTCCTTCTATATTTAACATTTCCATTGTGATTTCGGTAAAATTTTATATCCGGTCTTTTCAAATATTGAACGTTTTCTTTCGATACGAGAAGTGTTTTCTCGCTGACTTCCTGAGGAAAAGTGGACCTAGGTTTATCCATCCCCTTTTTATATACTTTTTTGAAGTCCAACAACCTTACGTTCAGAGAAGATACTGACTTTTACGTTCATTTTGTAAAGTTTAACAAAAACAATAAGCAAAGATGGCCACAAAGATTAATATTGGGAGTCTGATAACTCTTTTTGTTCACAGTTATGCAGACATTTTTCAGATTCCTTACGAAGAGGAGGTTTCCCTTTACCAGTGCTTTCAAAATATCTCGTCCATTTTCCAATTCTTTAGAGCACATCCAATGTGAGCCTCGACCGGAACTTTTATTCAAATTCAATATTGCACTTCGCTTGTACATGGTTTGTTAGTCAGATATATCTCATATAAACACTCCTAAAACACGGAATTTTTTTCAAACGACCTATTCGAGAAATGTCAAAATTTGTTAGCCTCCATTTTGAAAAGTATGTAATAGCTCTTGTGCTTTCTTCGACAATGGGTATATTCTACATCCACCGATGTTCTTTGGAGGATGAATTATCCGTTTAGATTTGCGTCTTTGGACCATGTTCATTCAATTGGGGCTCCATGCAAACTGAATTTTTTCGCACGGTTAGTGAAATCTTCTACGGTTTGTCATTTTACCTCTGACATGTTTGTTACATGAATGCTGTATATGAGCTGGTCGGTCGCAAAATCCAATTGAAATATTTAGAAGAAAAATGCAGTGTTTTAAACTAGAGTATACACCAATTTGATTTGCTGCGCCGTCTTGATCGTCCCAAACGACCGGCACGAGCTGTGGTTGGCTAAAATCTACCCTACACTTTGGATAAAGGAACGATGTAAATTTAACCAGATCTGACCTACCTTGAGGGCTCCGTCCGAATGAGATATGAGTTGAACGGTCAACTTGACGCAGCACTCAAGTTAGCTTCTCGCAAATATTGTTCGGTGAGCTATTCGCGGAAGTAAAAGGATGTAAATAACGAGATAGCGATTGAAGAAGGCAAGGAAAACTAGTAGTGAATGGATGGAAGCTATTTCGTAAAAACAACATATATTTTAGAAGCAAATTCGTCGGAGGCAAAAGAACCATATATGGTCTGATCGGAGGCAAAATGATCACTCTACATTGGAAGCATTTCAGAAGCAAAAACCGAATACTGTTTAATATACTGAGTTTGGAAGAAAAGAAACAAGAGAATGCATCAAAGGAAGTAGGAAATTTTTTTAAAATCCTAACAGGATTCTCAACAGGACACTGCAGACTGAATGGGCATCTTAAGGAAGATTGGTATAATACAACTCGGCACGTGCAAATTGTGCAAAAAAGAAATCACCAACGCACCTACTAACAAACTGTGGTGCCACATTTGCCCACAGGAAGAAGGGTACAACGTAACCGTAGAAGAAATTCGACCACTGAGACCGGGCCTGTTAATAAATTTCCTTAATGAATAAGGACTCAATTGTGTGTTATAAGCACAGAACATAGGGTGTAATAAATGAATCAGTCGTTTCAGAAACTCGTAAACATGAAATCAGCCTTTCGAAAAATCAAAAAACGTTTCATTTTCAGGCTGTAAATTTTTGAGGTTTTTTTTCGTTTTCTGGTTATGTGTTTTTAATTAGATTGGATTTAACTAATCAGAAATACCTTGTATATGGATTTTAATTTGGACATTTCGACAGGGTCTGGCATCCCGGCATACATTTAATATTTAAGCGCTTCATACCCTATCATCATTACGTTTTATTGAAATCCTACCTAACTGAACGCTATTGTAGAGTAAGGTGCGGCAATGAGTTCTCGGAAATCAAACAGGCCGTCGTACCCCAAGGGAGTATCTTTGGTCCTATCCTTTATATCATTTGTACTGCTAACCTACCAATAACCATCCTGACATAACCACCTATGTGAACATGAACAAAGTGATACCAGTTTCCACTCAAGTCAAATACCTAGAATCGACAGCAGACTGACGTTTAATCCACAAGACTTGAAAAACAACAAACAATTTAATATAAGACTTGGACTACTACAAAGAATTCTAAGACTGAAATTGACTTTGTCAACCAAGGCAAAGCTAACACTGTACAACAATTTACTAAGACAATATGGACATATGGAGTGAAACTGCGGGGTACTGCCAAACCATCCAACATACAGCGCATCCCATCCTCCCTATCGAAAGTCCTTAGACAAATTGTCAAAGCACCTTATTATGTCACTAATCTCACTATCCACAAAGACCTCAATATTCCTTTTGTCAACGAACTGATCCGGTCCATATTCCAAACCTTCTACCAACCTTTCGAACCATGTTAACCATACTACTCGAGCCCTCTCCACTCATTGCCATCCTGACAACACGCATCGTCACTCAACCTACGGTGGCCTTCGGGACCTTCTTAGCATCTAATCATACACTTCGAATGCCAGTCATTGCTCCTCAAACCATGGGTTCTACCGGTGCAGTACTGACATTAGTGCTATTTTTGTGCCGTGTATAATGGGTACATATCTGTATAGGTAACAAATAAATTAAATTTTATTCGCCATAAAATGCCAATAAATATCATAATGTTGACAAATCAGTAACTTATCCTTAACTGTGTTTGAATGTCTTGAATGATGTACAATATTACTTTTTTAAATAACTTTATATATTTGGGCGTTCCAACAAAATAGATTCAACTTCACCTACAAAGGCTTCCACTGTTTCCTCAAATGTTGTGGGCCAGTTGAAGATTTTTCTCCAGAACACAGTCTTGTTATGGACATGACAGGCTTCTGTTTGTTCCTTTAACTTTAACCTATTTTTAAAGTAGCTTATAGGGTTAACACAAATGTCTCTGTAACAATCTGTAGATTTACCTAAAATAAATCGAAAATCGCGAAAAAACAGTAGATTTTTTTACATATGAAGAGTTTCTAAAACAAATGAACAATGAAATATAATGTTTCTTTATTTAACATATATACATAAAATTATATATTTATAGGTATTCATTCTCGCTGAATTTTGCATTATAAATTTTGTTAACGTTTCAACATTATTTTTAAATGTAATCCCCGTCTTGCAGATTCCCTTCCCTTCCACAAAATTGGTTTCAAAGGCCGTATTAAAAAAGTTAATTAAACGAAACTGGCAAGTATATTACCTTTTTACAGCCGGAGAAGCCGGATCGGTACTTGAGAAACTGGGGCGGAGGAGAACAAAATCTAAGAATTCGTTTGAAACAAACAATGGAAATATAAGTAATTAGAAGTTGGCCGCTTCCTTTGGAAGGTGACTGTGAAATAGGATGGACACCTGTAAAAGTAGTAATTACTAAGATAAGAGAAGTAATACAGTATTAATTTCTCTGAAGGGTTGTAGGCAGCACGGAAAGGGGGAGATATAATCAAATTTATTCCGACCTGGAGAACACAATCGTTCTATCTTTTTTTAGAATAATGTAAAGCAGGGATACAGCTCTTATCGAACAAAAATTGAATTTATATCATATTTAAGCTATGTTTGATACAATGTTTAAAACTTACTTGTAGATTAAAAATTTCAAAACGACATGTTATGAAGAGGTTAAAAAGGTGATTTGAATATATCTACTAAAGATCAATTTAGAAGATAATGACAAGGAGTTAAAAAATTCACTTTTTTGGGTAATTTTTAACTTGATGTCTAATATTTGTATTGATTTTTTTATATTTTTTCAAGCTGCATGGATAATTACAGTTGCGTTTAATTATTTTAAATATATTTCGCATATTAAGAACACTGTCGTGGCCCTCGGAGGATCTGACTCGTCAATGAAGGAACATCCTCACCCGATTAAGAATGAGCCATGCGAGGCTGACACACGAACGCTTATTTTCGGGCCCGCGTATGAAGAGGCATACACAGAAAGGTTTTTAGATGTTTCCCACCTAATTGAAGGACGCAACTCCTTGGTTCTATATAGAAAGCATGTGGAAATGCCACCTGACATGAGAATCAGCCTGTTTCAGCACGGCAGCACTCTGGGTCCCTTGTCCCGATTGTCGTTTTATTGCGTACAATTCAATTAAGGTTTTTAGTTGAGATAAAAAGTCAGTGTCACGAGCGGGATTCGAACCCACGACCTTCGGCTTGATACGCCGCTACTCTACCACTTGAGCTATCGTGACTTCGATCCACTCGGGCAGTAACTTCCCATCTCAACCCCGCTCGTGACACTGACTTTTTTATCTCAACTAAAAACCTTAATTAATTGAAAGATATTAATTGGTCAAGCGGACCAAGAAAACTAGTGAATTTAATAAGTTAAAATGAAGTACATATAAGTGTAAAGCTCTCGGTGGCCATTTCATTTGTCGCCGAGAATCAAATAGATTACACGACATTGGAAAAATGGCAAAAAGGAGGGAAAATTCAAAAGGTGGGGTTGAGATGGGAAGTTTTGAAAGAGATAGATAATCCACCAAAACACCAGAAAAATTATAGATTAAAATTTAACTAACAATTTATTAATTCGTTTTTCTCTTAATGCGTGATTAATAATTAGATAATAATACATCAAAAATATAATATTATTTATTTTGCTCTAGTAAAACGTCTTACTAGACAAACCATTAATATTACAATGATATGCATGGTCATGTTATGTAAGGAACTTTATTTTCATAAAATATTCATACGGCTTTGGTAGCGTTCTGTTCGTTTATCGTTGACTCCTTCTGGCTAGATTATGTAAGACATCAAGGAACATAGTTGCACAAATTGTTTTTATTACGACCGTTACTCGGTAATTTGTTCTATTGTTGAATAGACCAAATCCAATTTGGTGTTCTGGGATCTTAAGAGCCAGCCCATGTGAGCCATTATTCCTTAAGTACCATGGTGCATTGTTATGTAAGGAACATTTTTTAAGCTCAAATCAAACAAACGTTCAAGGCTATTTTTAACTTGACCGACTACAATACTAAAAAACTGTAATCACACAAAATATCAACATGGTTTGAGGCTTTTGACAGGGCTAATTAATATTTTAATTACATTTTTTTACCGTTGTATGTTTTCGGTGTTAAATATATGAATATCGAGACTTTTTACACGTATTTAATATTCGATAAACCGAATTATCTTGGAGTTAATCCTTCGATAATCAACTAACACGAAAGGTAGCGGTTGTAGGTAATTCCCCGTAAAATCAATTCCTGAAATGGATATAATAAAGGGAAAACCTATTGGAAATCGCACACTCAAAATTGCCATGTTTAATTACAATATTCAGAGTTTGAAACCCCTTTTAACAGAACATTTAAGTTTTTGGTGTATAATGAATCTACCTTTTTATGTTTCGATCAACTTATTGCCTTTCAAGCTTGTTTTTCGATCTACCAACACTTTCGATCACGGAAAAATATAATAATTTCACTTATTTCAAGTTTAGGTCTAACTAACTCTATTAAGTAATCAATTTACGTAAACTGTACTAATCGCGTTAATCCTGTTAGGTGTGGTAAATAACCACCTTGACTCTCATCCTGTACTTCTGGCAGCGTGGACCGCTGGAATTATATGGAATTGTATGGAAGGTGCTCACAGGGATGTGAAACCCTGCCAACTCCAGTGCCTTGGAGCTGCTAGGTAGCTGCGCTACGTTGCGCGGTAGAGGATCCATGGCGCTAACAATCTGATCGAGGTGGTCCCACCGATTCTAGATTGGGTTTAAGTCGGGGAGTTTGGTGTCCAGGGGAGTACGGTAAACTCATCCTGGTGCTTTTCGAACCACGCAAGTGCGAGCTGTATGACATCGCATTATCCTGAGGGAAAACAATCCGCATGCAGGGGTGGACATAGTCTGCAAAGGCCGAAGCGTACTTGTGTTGAACCATCGTGCCTACACAATGATGAGTGCGCTCAGAAAATTCCACGAACACGCTCAGAAAATACTCCCTCCTCCAGCTTGGAGCCTTCAATTGTAGCCGAGTGTTTGTTTTCAGTCGTTTCACGTAGTTTATGCCAACCTCCATCTGTGCGATGAAGCATAAAACGTGATTCATCGGGCAAATATACCAATCGCGTCTCAGTGATCGTCCAGTTGCGGTACTGGTGTACAAATTCCAGCCTTGGTCACCGATGATCAGGAGTCAGTATAAGTGCATTAATTACTTCTACTGAGGAAGCCCGTACTCAGCAACGTTCGCTGAACCATCAACACCCTGCCACCTATCTTCTGTGATTGGTTACTGCACGTTGACGTAGAAAGTAGGTAGTGGTCACATTAATTTGACTGGACTGTGCAATAAATAACATGGTCTTGGTCTGTTAAGTGTATGAGACAATTTATAATTTTATGTATGGGTCTAATATCTATGGTTTACGTTTTACTAAAACGCGTTTAGGCTTATCGCAATTTTCAGTGAGAACCCTACTCTGTCCTTGTAATGTCGATAAGTGATAAAAGTCAACCATCTCCATCGTTTCAACAAGTTTAAACTGTTTATTTGAAATAATAGAAAAATTAAAGTGCAATACAGCCTGATTAATTTCCATTTTATTTAAATGACTAAATAATTTGGCATGCAGTTCCAATGCATCCAGATCGAAGGTAGAGCTTTCACAACAAATTTATCTGCTTTAACTTTTATTTCGAACAGAACTTTTTGGATCTAAAGTTGTATCAAGTTTGGACTCTTATCTCGTCGCAACCCATTCACAAAATGGCCAATCACTTTTAAATCCGTGGAAATTCTCAATTTCGATGTTTTCCCTTTTGGCCGGGGTCCTTTAACGATCGTAAATAATGAAAAGTTCGAGTGCTTTCCATTGACGTCCGCTTAATAACCTGTTTGGCGCCTAACTTTCAAACAAACCCCAATGAATTGCTGAAGTTTGGGCGCGAGGAGGGAATGTAAATAAAGCAACCTGGGCAATAAAGTCTCGGCATTCTGCTACCAGTTTTCGGGTCACTTAGGGCATTCATTAATTGAAACAGAGAATCGTTAAGGCGAGCTGAAACTTGGGAAAATTTCACCGGAAAGTAACATTAAGCGATTGCAGCTTATTGTACCAAATGGTCGCGATTCACGTATCGACCTTTTTTACACTTAACCTAATAGCTTGTCCCTGGAAGGAATTCCATCTGTTGATCACCGAGCGGAAAACTTACAAAATTATTTTTTATTTAATTTTTTGTTTAAACTCAGCGTTATGAACATTATGAAAATTTTCTAAAAATAACTACTTCTTCCTTTAAATTTAAACTCTTCTTCATTCCTTCCTAACCTTCTAATTGTAATCCAAGTTCCATCATTTTCGGAGCATCACCAACGACCATGAAATAAGTGATCAAGGAGGATTAGGACTAGATTTCCTAAATCAATGTATACAATGTACAATGTATTTGTAGAGGGTTATTGTAATCGTCCTCAAGAAACTGGTGAAAGTCAATAAAGCGGTAAACCCGTAATCCCGTAAAGTCAGCACTGGAAGTGTTCAATGGAGGGGTATTATCAATTATCACGATGTTTTGAGAGGAAATGGCAGTCTTTTTGTATTCTTTCTCTAATAAAAAGTTTCCTTTTTGATCCTGGGAGGGGGGGAGGGGGCGAGCTCCTTTACCGCCCATTGACTGTATAATTTTAAGTAATAAAAATTTGCTTAAACAAGGTTGAGTATGTACTATCTATACGTTCATCTTAATTTTTTCTGTATTAAAAAAGAGAACAGCATTAAGCACTTGAATCCGTTCTTAATCAGGCTGTATTGCACTTGAGTTTTACGTGGCAAACAAAAATTGTTTTGCATTTTGTGTGCCCCAAATTAGACGCTTCCGTGCTCAAATATAAAAACTTTTTACAACAAAATTTTAACAAATGAAAAATAATTATCATAAATTCTTTAATCTTTTGCGTTAAATCTGTTCTTTCTCATTCTTTCAACATCTATAATAATAATGTCTGAGATATTTTCTTTTTAATTCTCTCAATTTCATTTTAGTAGATTCAACACGACCCCGTCAGAAACATAAAGACGGAATGTAACTCCATAGAATGTTCCTGGGTACATAGCATGAGACCTCGTCATATTTATATATGAATATTTATCCAACGGAACGTCTGTAACAAACGTGTTTCATCTTGAAGCGGTTTCTGAAGGGGTAATCGGGTGAAAAGAAGAAAGCCTGGATTATTATTTAGCAAGAATCTTTGCCTTGATGAAATTTGGAGAAGTCTCATAAGGCAAGGGAAATTACAAACCGTTTCATTCAGCTCGTAAAATAATTAGGCGTTGTCAACATGTCTTTCGAGAAAATAAAAACGTTTAATTAAAAGAAAAAGAAAAAAGAAGTTTCAGAACAATGTGTTACAATTTGATAAAAGGTACTTAAATATTAAGTGTTATTTCATGGCAAAATAGTTAATAGATAAATCTGTCTGAAATGTTGGTCCGATCGTATATCAAAGTTTAGCATTGATATTACAAGAGAATCTCAAGACGATAAAATTCTAAGAAATATATGTTGATCCCGGCAGTTATCTTTCAAGTGGGACATATGATATATCTCAGATATCGCGCTAAGCCTCAATAAGCACTTGAACAGACGCTCATTTCTGTTCAGCATCACACTGTTAAACAATTGGTACCAGTTACGATTTGTTTCCATTTTGTTAAAAGTTTCTCTTTACTCATCATTACATGCCACTTGCTTTAGTATCTGTCCGTTGTACAAAATTTACATTTTCTTTCTGTTAATCACCCTATCTTGAAGTACGATCGATCGAAATCGCATACAAAAAAGCTTTTTTCCTTATTCTAAATTTATTGCACGACCTTTCAACTATCTTTCACATTCCGTGTTGGCTATTATATCAAAACATTAGAGAAATAACAAATGTACTATTTTTTAATGAAATAGAATCAATGTCTTAGGAAATAAATGGGTTTGTTATTATCGTTATATATTTGATTGACCGAAAACGTTTTATGATTTCAAAATATTTTAGAAAAGCAATTATGTAAACAGTTTTTTTTAACTTAATAAAATCGCGAAGATGTCTAAATTGCAAAACGCATTTGACGTACCAACCCACCAAGAATAGACAAACCAGTATGATTGGTAACGACCAAATTTCGGGTTTATTATCCCACAGACAACATGGAAAAATTTCACAAATTATTTATAATAATAGTAATAATTAAATTTTTAAAAAAATTTTACAAACTTTATTAACTTTCATCGGAATGATTATACAACCAATTAAGTTTGGTCGAAAATAAAAATAAAACAGAACAAAACCAGAAGAAAAATGACCAATAAAAAAATATGTATGCAATAACGTAAAAGTTAATAAAATATACAATTAATTAAAAATTGAACTTGATTTCTACTGAAATTACTCTATAAATAATAAAAACTGATTAACATAAGATTAATCCTATTAAATTGTTATAATGTATTTTCTGTTGTATGAAACAGGCCCTGTTTGAGATAAAAATCCCCTAAATCAATTGAGATAAAACTTTATGTTTATGAAAAGTCAAACATTGAATTCATTATTAATTAGTTTACGATAGTATCAAGGGTCTCTTGCGTAATTAATGGGGTCCAATCTGAACCATTAAACAGAGCTGATATAATATTTAGGGGGAAAAATATTTTATGGGATTTCCTCCTGTGGATTTCGAGGTAATGCACCTATAATTTGACCGTAACCGATCATTTTGGTCGCTGGATTGCTCTGTCAGACGCGCTCGACATTTTGCCATCTTCTGTCATTCTTTGTAATTCTGTTAAAATAAGTCTTTAAGACTTAAGATGGGTGGTTTTCTTTGGTTTTTTGTGCCTTTGGCGAATTAAGTCTGTTTGTTTTTTGTTTTCTTCGGTCCGCCTTTTTGTTTTACATAATTGGTATAGTGTTTTCAATGGTGAAAACGATGAATGTGATCCTCAAAAACATTAATCTAGATGTATTTTAATGTTAAATTTGTTGTGTTTTTACATTCATCCATCCATTGTTTTTGAGTATGTTCATTTTTCGATATTTTGGTCCGCTTATGCTTGTTGGTATTATTGTGATGACTTTCCGCCCATTTAGGTCCCAAATGATTTTATATATTCTTTGTATCTGTCTTTTATTTTTTGTCCTTTCCGCCCGGTGTTATTTCCGCATCACTCTTCTTCTAAATCATTAATACAAAGCGCAAACAAAGTAGGACACAATAAGCATCCTTGCCTAACTCCTCTGTCTTCATTATACGATTCTTTTCTCTCTAAAACGACGTCCAGACGGAAAATATAAAACCTGATTACAATTTTTAAACAAAGACAAATTCTAAAATATTCCAGCTTTCGTTCAGTTTTCGATAGTCAGGTACCTGTAGGTGAAAAGTATCAAATGCAGCCTTAACATGCCACAAAATGGCGCATATAACGTTTTGCCATTATTTTTCAGTCGCATTTTAATTATATTGGTTAATATAAAAATGCTGTCAGCTGAGAATTAACTTTTCTTAAACCCTACTTGACTTTCACTGAACGAAAAGCAACAAACAACAAATTATTTAAGTAAAAAATTATTGATAAGGAAAATTTTGCATTTATTTATTATAAGCCACAATCATAAGCCCTTAGTATTGAAGTAGGCTTAATAAAAAGCCGTAAGGTTGGCAAATATACAACATTATTTTGCAAGACATACCTACAGAGTTACAAAATCATGGAAAAATTCATTCTATTTGTGATCTAATAATTTATACATATTCAATAAAAGAAACTAATTAGGCTCAATCGTTCCCTTTGGCCTAATTATCCAATGCTGCCGTCTGGAAATTTCATTTATTCAAAACAGAATGACGAATTACTGAATTGTTCTCACAATGAGTGAAATTGCAATTATTCTGATTTCCCTTAGCAGAAGATAACCGTTCATATGTCCATTTAAACTGTCGGTTCCTAAAGTCTTTCCATTGGGAAAGATAAATATAAAAATTCGATTGATTTGTAGTGGTCCGTATTAATTTATGACATCCATATTTAGAAATCAACTGTCCATGAATCCAATCTGCATACCCTCGGCCGCAGGGTTGTCGTAGTTTTTAATTGATTGGAACGTCCTTTGTCGCCCGCGGGTGATCGGTTATTGCCCTCGTATAAGCCCTTTCATATAGAATGTAAATTGATTCCCCTCTTTTGTTGTGAATGATAAACCACATCCATGCAGTGTGGTCTTTCCTCTGTTAACAATGAACGGCACAAATTCCTATCTTCAATACGGAAAATTTCTGGTTTTCGAAATATCGCCTCGACCTAGTATTCAGGACGCGAATTTGTAGTATTACACGGTTTGATGAATATTTTACAATAGCCATTGATGAAGCATAGGGCATAAATAGATTTTAATAAAATAGGATGTTCTGTTGAAAAGTGGATGAAACGATTTGCAACGTTTATAATTAATTTTGATCCAAACTTCAATCTTATTTACAAACAAAGTTTTAATTGACAGACGGTTTTAAATTAATTAGAATTTTAGGACCTTATATTCAGCTAAACAGTTATTTCGCTATGCGTTGAGCCAACGTTATTTTTGTATAAATTGACTTTTCAACAAAATATAAATTGTACAATATCCGAAATTATATCACGAATATAAACTATTACATTTGCACTTCAAAAACGTTGTACGAAGTCTGCTTAATATCCTTCACAGTGTACTCACTCTGAGATACTTTCAGAAAGGGAAAAACAAAAGCCTCGAAAGTAATTCAGCGCGCCGAACTACAGACCCCCATTTACAGCTTATTCTCTTGAACGTTGGCTGCCCACTGAATTCTCTCTAAGATGTTCCAATTCTATTCTAGGTATAAACCCTTTCATGTTAGGAAGACGGGATCAACCATTGTATTAAAAAAAAGGGACAAGCTAAGTTTATTCTTCTTTTCGTTTTGCTCTCCTTCTTATATATTCCATCAAGGATTATCTATTTTTATAGGTATTAGGCCAATTTTAGAACGTGGGTGGCTTTATTTAACAAAAAGGATCACCGTTTAGGACCTCCTAAAACTAACTTTAATAAAAATCCATTATATTTCGTGGTCCGATTGACCAAATAACTTCTTTCAATTAATTAATCTTTATGTAAGGTATTGGTTGAAATGGAAAAGCTAGTGAAACGAGCGGGATTCGAACCTACGACCGTCGGCTCAATACGCCGCTGCTCCAACCAGTTGCTATCTTGACTTCCATCCACTCGGACACCAATTCCCCATCTCAACCTACCATTCGAATATTTCCTCTATTTGTCGCCAAGAATCGAATCCTTATTACACGACATTTGAAAAATGGCAAAAAGGAAGGAAAATTCGTAAGGTAATGAAATGGGGAGTTTGTGTCCGAGAGTATCGAAGTCTTGATAGCTCAAGTGGTAGAGCAGCGGCGTATTGAGCTGAAGGTCGTGGGTTCGAATCCCGCTCGTTTCACTAGCTTTTTCATTTCAACAAAAACCTTACATAAAGATTAATAAATTTAAAAAAAGAAAATCAAAACAAGTTGATTAGCCATCTACCTATTCGTATTTGTCCAACAAGGCAAATTTATTTCCTAACTCCCATGTCTTTTGCTTGTTAATTAATTATTAACGTAAGATCGACGTAACTTCTAAAACCGACAACCCGGTAAACTGTTATTCACAAATGTTGTCGAGTTCCTACTAAATTAAGCCCTGGCGTTGACAGTGCCCAAGAAGATTGAAACAACGATTGAGGCGATACTCTGTTTTGTGGATGTCACAATTGTAATTTGTTGTTGATTAGTTTCAGAAGGTTAACATAAACGATGACAGGTTTTTAGACCGAAATCGGCCTTTATTAAATAATGAAACCAATATTTGAATACAATTTCAGTTCAGTGTAAATCTGTGAAATAATTTTAATGAAAGTCGAAATAAAAAATAAAAGTATATGTAGAGATTTAATTTAAAGTTTTTTTATTTATTCAACCATAGGGTCACTGCTAGTTTACGATGGCAAGCAATAAAAGAAAATTGAATTGGCAGCATTTAATGCTATGGGTACTATGCTATAGAATATTTATTACAATATGATTGTAACAGTTGTTATTAAATTCTTTATTTTATTAAGTGAATTGTTAATATTTCACCTGTACAGTAAATCCTTAACCCTCGGGGTTTTGACATTTGCGGTTTTCGCTATTCACATATGAAAAAATGAGGAAAGTTTTGACATTTGCGGAAGTCCGATTTATTTATTCGCGAAAAAAACAGTTCCGCAAACAATTTTATTTTCGTAGCGAAAATAATTCTTTAAAAAACGGATTGGAGGCTATAAACTGATTCTCAGAAAATTTTTGCCTGCTTTCAACATACTGTTCCTTCTTTCTTTCAGTTAATTGTTTTCTCTGGTGGAGTTTGTCGCAAAATGCCACTTTATCCAAAAGGGGAAAAACCGTTCTGACCCTTGGTGAAAGAATAAAAATTTTGGACGTTACATTTTTTATGAGTTTTCGTGAAAACAGCTCAAGGAAAGTTTAATCGTGAGAGGTCAACTTGTAAAAAAAGCAATGCCATTTCTTCCTCATTTACCTCCCACGTTCTCCGGCCATCTAACAGGGGACATACGTCTCATGTGGGCACCACCTTAATTTTTTTTGTCTAATGATACTTTCTCCAACGGTTTCGTCTATTCCCATTTCCCGCCTTTTCTTTATAATGAACCTTTAGAAAAAGTCCGTATCAAAAACCCCAATTCTCACAAATATTTTGCTGGACAATTTCCGCCGGATAAATAAGGTTGCATTCTATAATTGAGAAGATTTCCTTTTGGTTTTCTTTTGAAAGCCATTTTCATTCCAAATTCAAGAATGACGTGTTTCCTCGTCGCCCCCGACAACCAACCTAGAGACCAAGTACTTGAAACTTTTTACCACCTTGTAGATTTGGCTATGATATGTTACCATACCATGTTATCATTATCGCTCCATCAATTATTTCCTTTTTACATCCTCATCCTCCATTTTTTATACGGTTTGTTTAATCTTTCCAGCATGAAGACCCTATTGTTTTGCGCTAGAACCACTTAATCGCAAAAGAAACTTGTGCGATGGTGGAAGTCAACTGTAATGCCTATCTTTCGCTTCAATCTCGCTTGAACAAACCCTTGGTAACTCTGGCCAAAGTTATTTTAAATATGATAGCCAATATAGCATTCTTGTTTAAATCCTTTACTATCCTTGAAAAAAAAAAACTTAAGAATTCTTTCAGTCCTGACATTATACAGAGAAATGGCGTCATATGATTCGGCTCCACACAAATCATGATACCTATAAAACACCAACCAAACCTGGGGAACGTTGAATTTTGGTGCTCGATGTACAAGCAAGAAAGGGAAGAAATGCTTTGTAAATTATATAAACTGTAGTTTATTGATAAGTCGTTTAATTGTGTAATGCTATTACACCTAAAAGCTCGAAGTGTACTGCGAGATATTAAAATTTATGTACAAATGTAAAATAGAAATTTAGAATTCTACTATATATTAAGGGCCCGCGAGGCCGAATGTTTGGATCCTCGACTCGAAGACCCCGCGGTCATAGGTTCGATTCCCATGGTCGCCCCTGGACTTTCTTGATGCTGCACTTCTCCCCAAAATTATTTGATATTCGTGCAACAAACACTACTGTTCTCTGGTTAATATTTTAAACAAAAAGTTGTTAAAAAATGTCCCCATACTAATGCTGTACAAATATTGAAAGGCAAGGTTAAAAAAAACTCGACAGGATCTGATAAAGACCTACCTGACTTTTTATATCAAGCTTATTCCAGTATCCATTAAGATTTGCGACATTTAGATCTAAAAACATTGTCATACGCTTTTTTCAGATCAGTAAAACTAATCCATTATGACGGGACAACTTATACGATTATTATATATTTACTAAGGATAATTAGGTACAACTTTCAAAAGGCCTGGAACAAATTGACGTAGCAAGAGCCGAGTATTTAGAGAATAAGTCTCCATGGTGGTTAAGGGAGAACACAAAGCCAATATTAAAAATATGGACCAGAAAACCAAGCGTATTTTAGCCAGGACAAATTAGCATTTATTACCTCAACCGTAATATTTGGTCTGTAATCAAGCTATTCTACTTCTAAGCAAAAGGTCAGGCTAAATATAGCCTGTCGTTCGGGAAATGCAATAACTTTCGAATAAAAAAATTCTAAAACGATTTGGTTAGATCAGAATGTTCCGCAGGTAACCAAAAACCTGGACAGCATAACGCAATATTAAGCAACAGACTACCTTAATAACTTGCACTTAATATTAAATAGAATAGAAAGGTTTGAGAGAAAGCTGGAGCAGATCGAATTAGGCTGGTATAAATTTTTACATTTGTTGTCCCTGGTATAAAACTGAATTTTGCATAATTAGTTCTATTGCAATTAATGTTATTTGATTTTTGAATTGTTTAGATGGAAAATGAAAGTTAATTCAGTTAAGCAACAACGGGCAATCAATTAAGGATTGTAATAATTTATGTAATAATAAGTAAATCATTTACTTTTTGATTTATTATTATTTATACGATTTTGCTTCTATGACCCGCACCTTTTTCATTCGGCGTACAACCTATAAAAAACATCGGAACACGCTTCTAAGTTTGTACTTTCTAAAAAAAGCACTTTGGAGAACATAGTGTTATGGCCTGGGCGAGCTGTATTTCTGCTCATCAATGATGGAAGCTGCACGTTTCGTCGAATCATTGAAGAATATCTCCTGCTAACTCCGATTTTCCGATCGGCGGTGGAAGTGGCCTTACCGGGCTAGAATTGTTCATCAATCACTGGAGGACTTCATGATCTATTGACTTGGTGGGATGCGCTGCGAGCCGAGAAGGCTTTCAAAAATTACAAGCTCCCAGCTCCTATGAGTTTCCGCTAGCAACGAACGATTTTATTGTATTATAGAAAATCAATATAAAATTTTCGACCAAGAAAGTGATCCCTAAACCGAACAAACTATACACCTTTTTTGCTATCTTACACACAGTCGAATCTGAAATTGACGAATGTTTTTACACACGGAATTAACTCTTTATTTATTATTATAAAATATATTACTTTCTTTCATTTATTGGCCTAACCTAATTAATTTTCATGTTTCACGTTATCATTCTAGAAATGATTCAGCATTCATCTTTGGTTGCCATAGAACTTACTATGCAAAATTCAGTTTTTTACTAAGAAATATAGAATTCGTAGTTAATTGGGTCGTGCTAATTTTTTTCAAACCCTTCTATTTTACCTAATACCAAAGTTTTAAAGGCAGTGTGTTGTGCTATACTTCCCAGGTTTTTATTCGATAAATATGTCATCTCCCAAATTTGACATGGCAAACTCTACTTAGAAACGTCAAAAATTAAGTAACTAATTAATTACTTAAACGTAAAATTACCTTGATACGCGGTTGATGTAATAAATGCTAACTTGACCGGGTTGAAAGCATTCAATTCACTGACCCTTATTTGATATTGGCTTAAAATTGGATTTGCGTTCTCCCTTATCAAACAAGGAGACTGGTTTTCTAAATTTTAGATTATTCATTCATCCGAGGTTTCTTATAGGTTGTATGACATGTGGTGGGTCATAGAAACAAAATAATATAAATAATAAAAATCAAAAGGTAAATCATTTACTTATTGTTATATAAATGATTAATTCCTTAATTGATTGTTCGTTGTTGCTTAAACGAATTAACGTTCATTTTCCATCTCAACATTTCAGAAGTCAAATAACCTTCTCCATTAATTACCATTGGAATAATTATGCAAAATTCAGTTTTATACTAAGGACAACAAAACATGAAAATTTATACATCAAGATTCGAAATTATTTCGATCTGATCCAACCTTCTGTCAAACCGTTCTATTCTACCTAATATTAAGTTCAAAGTTGTTAAGGCTGTGTGTCACTCGTTTTAGGCTACCGGCGCAGCATATTGATCTAACCAGATCGTTTCAGAATTGTTTTTATTGGAAAATTATGTTGTTTCTCGAACGACATGCCCTACTTCGAGATATCAACTGACCTTTTCTTTGAAGCAGAACACTCTCGTTGTCTGAATACAGGCCCAAAATTACGGTTGAAGTAACAAATGTCAGTATGTCCTGGTTCAAACCGCTCAATTCACTGGTCTATTGAATATTGGCTTTGTATTCTCCCCCGACCACCATGGAGACTGGTTTTCTAAATACTTGTCTTTTGATTGCTCTATTCGTTCCAGGCATTTTGCAAAATTGCACTGAATGGGCACATTTATCCAATAGATTTCTGCTCTACAGACAAGTCGATCTTTGTAAGGCATTTTTCGGCATAGCACATAATAATCATTCCCTTAATAATTTATAGTCCTTCAAGCTAAGATGCGTATTTATATAATAATTACTTACTCTAAATAATTCTCTAAACATTTATTTAATTAATTACTAGCCTATGAGAGACGATTTTATTGAGCTGTGCTCATTGTGTAACTGATACTCCTGACAGGATCACTTTCATTTCTTTTGGCTAAATATTTCGTTCTTTAAGTTTCGGGTTATCTTTTTAGAAATTGAGATTTTTCGTGAGCGAATTTTATTGCCAAAATTTATTCCCCTTGTTGTTCTGATCTGGTTGGTCTCCAAAGCCCTGGAGTAACGCAGAGGGCTTGTGGCGCAGTTTAATTTTTTGAAAATTTTATGCTGACAAGCGCACTTAGTTTTTAATTGATTTTTTATTGTTGATAATATTTTTTTCTAGTGAATTTCCTCCCATAGGTTACCATATCGACAGACGGTTTTTGTAAAAAATGCTGTATAGGAATTTTTTTGTGTTATACTAGCTAGGAAATGAGTTCTTTTTATTCAATCATAAATAATAAAATAAATGAGGGAGTGAATTTCCCCCGGCCACTATATCGACGGACCGGTTTTGTAATCAATGCTGTATAAGAACGTATTTTTGTGTTATATAGCTTAGGAAAATGTATCTTCTTTTTGTAAATAAGTTATTTTTTTCATTCATAAACGAACTAACAGAACTTGATGTGGTCAGTGTTCTATTGGGGGAAATATGTTGAAATTATTACAGCAAATAAAACTCAAATTAAACAAACTTTTTTAACGTTTAATCATGAGAATAAAGTTTTGAAAATGTACATGTCGAGCTTTAAAAGTTTTGTCGAGTTTAAAAATGGAGCAAATTTCCGTAGGATATTAAAAGGATTTAGAGGAATGTGGGATATAGGGTTGTCGAAGGGAGGCGAAAAAATTTCTAAAGCGGTCGTACTATATAGAAAATCAACAAGAGGTGGCGGATGGCTAATTTCACAACTTTCCTTTCCGACAACTTTTTCCCATCCGGGGCCTGAATGCCCCATTATTATTAAGACGGGGCCCATTCCAGGATGAAACGGGCGTTACGGGACCCGTTTGGAATTCTCCCGGAGCTGGAAAGACGTTTATGAGTCCGGTGCTACAAGACTTACCTTTCGTGGTCCCTTTACACTGATTTACCACCTTCAACATCCTTTAGCCGCATTTATGTTACCCTCCCCGCATCCTTTTCGGAAATTAAGTTACGCCACAGCGTAAGAGGAGTTGTAAGAAATATAAATAATTCTGTCTAACCGTCGTACGCAAATTAAAATAAATCGAATTTTAAATGGCGAATAAACGAAATTTTCTGCTTTTCACCTGCAATAACTTCCTGTTTAAATATATTTTTTACCCCGTTAACGGAAAAGAAAAAATTTACCACTGTAATAAATTTACTTTGTATAAGAAAAGGCTTTTTAAATCCAAATTAAATTTCTTTATCCTAAGGTCATGATGAATTTCATGTTATTTTAAATTTCAACCTTATCAGATAAAGAATCAAGACTTTATTTTTTTAAACGTGAAGATTTCAAGATTTTAATTAAAAGATAAAGACCCTGATATCTCTTGAAAAGTTAAAATCGTCTTTTGACTGTTGACAGTACCATTTCTTTTGTTTTGACTATGAATGCAAGTAATAACATTCAATTATCATATTCCCCCATAATATGATTACGCATAATATACTGTCTGGAATTGGCTAATATACTTAGTATATAAGACCATAAAAAAAATATATATATATACAGGGTGGCCCCAATCGATTCAGCCACACTTCCAGATCTTATAGGAAATTGAACGCTGAGTAAAAAAGGTCTTATGAACCTGTGTCCGCAAACCCTTCAGTTTCGAGCTAAAGGTAAAAAACCATGAAAAACCACGTTTTGAGACTTTATTCGTGAAATTTTTAGTAAACCGTTAGCCTGACCGTAAAACAGCTCGAAACAACATCCGTAGAGGATTAATTTCTGGGTCGAATGAGATTAAAAATATTTCATTTTTGGCGATTTTTCGAAGTTAGGAAGTGAAGGGGTACACAAAATTCACCATTTCTGACATTTTTATCGAAAATTCACAACTTCAGTTAGCCGTTCAAATTTTTCGTACATTATTTCAATCAGTAGAGGGTATCCATCAGAAAACAGTTCAAGTTGTGAATTTTGGAGCCACCCTGTATATATATAATAAAATTATAATATGACAAAAAGTGTAAATCTTTTCACTGTGGCTAGATTTTAAACGTCGTCAAACCAAATAAAACTTAATAAGCCCGGAAGAAATTACTATAAGATTAATTAAATGAAAGCATTAAAACTGTTATTAAGTTTGCCGAATTCTCGCTAAACACCATCAGTCTGACGTCAAGCATTGAACGGCTGATTATATCCTGGGCCCGGATGTAAGAAGACAACGTCTGGCCGATCATGATTTCAGACGATCTGGGTCGTATGTGCGTGGGAGCGGGTCAATGCTCATATGATCGTCCGTATAGATGATGGCTGAAAACGAGACGGGATGAAGATGGCTGAACTGGAAACTGAGGGCCGGGGTGATGAAAAAAAATAGGTCACAAGAACGAATTAACTAAGTGTAAACAAACTGTGTTTACTTCCGACGGTTCGATATTTTACAAAATAATTCAATTAAAACGTCCATTAAAGTTGACTGTACATAAATTGGAAGCGAACAAATTTCATAAAACTGCAAGAACATGAGTGATGAACTAAACGTGATACAAAATTAATCGAAATTACTTTTTACGTTTACTGTTTATCAATTTCTTTTTATTGTATTATTTCTAGAGCTCAATAAGGTAAATCCTAACTAAAAATAAAAACCAGCAATAACCAATATTGCAATAATAATATCCTATGTCACTGCGAATATGTACAACATGTGTAATGTTAATTCAATTAGAAATTTAATCGCAGCTTGATCCTCCATATCATCATGATCGGCTTATTCCCGCTGTTCCGTCAATGAAGATTATGTAACCATCCTCAATTATCAATAGGTTTTACCAAATGTCATATTTATTATTTAATGTTGTTATTTTTTTACTTTTCTTCTGTGATTTGTGGCGATGTATTTATTAAGAACTTCACAATTACATAATTTTTAATTAGAGCTTTTAATATTCGCCGAATTTTACTCGAATATTCATTATATTGGTATACTGACTTGATTTGTCAATTATGTCTGCAGTTTTTTATTGTCTTAAAAATTTATTTATTCCTTTAATAATTTTGCAGTTGTACAATGTAATGTGTACTAAGATTAGATTTATTTCATATATTATAATTTAGTTTTGATGGTTGGCTTTATGTTAAATGTAATGAATGTTCTGTCTTTGTAAACGTCAGGAACTAACACTTTTTGATCGATGCAGCCCAGGGGTCTCCCTTGGTTTGACTTTCTTCAGTATTAATAGGCTTCCTCTTACAGTTGACCTACATAAACGCACATCAAGTTTCACTTTATTACCCCAATTTGATCTCTAACCGTGCGTAGCACAACTCAAGCAAGCGAAAATTGACTGGTCCATTTCAGAACTCAGGGCATAAATTCAGGCATGACTTGAAATCCAGGGAGTGACTCCTCGTTTGTGGGATATTTTCAATTTTGCAACTTCCTAGAACTTAATTTAAAAATTGAAATTTCTTCATAAGGATATGTTCTAAAGCCCGAAGTATATTATGATTCTACTATCATGATCGAATGAGAGATTAAAGTTGGCTTGTGGACGTTGAGCACGTATGTGTCAATCTTTAAAAAGCTATATATCTCGGCTGAAGAAAACCAACGAAATTATGCAACACGGCTCGAATAAATGTTTCGCCCGCTTTTTGTTAAGAGTATGTCCTGCCATAAAAGCCGTTTGTACTCTTCCGAACGATTTTTCTGGCGTGGATGAAAAGGAGGGATACCAATCATTTTCTTCCCCTTGTGTCGGGCCAGTAGTAATAATTTTGACGGCCAGAAAATATTTGCCATGGAATAATGGAATTGCTCTTCTTTTTTTTTCTTTTCGAGGAAAGGTTTTCCTTATTTATCGTAATTGCCAGGAAACCACAGGCCGGGTCAAAACTTCCAGCGGTGCCCATCGTCAATATGTGTTTGAGAAATGGGTTTCGTGTGTATACATTTTATCTATTTTATTAATGCCTTTCCTCTCTTTACACGTTGATAATTTATTTCCCACCCGCGCCTTGTTTCACTGGTGAAAATTATGGCCTCAAGTTATTCAGCCGTTTCCATCGTTTAAAACATCGATAAAAAGTGACACTTGTGAGACCAGTTGTATTTTATAGTAAATTGTTGACCAGTTACAACTGGTATAAAAAAAATATTCTGGACAAGACCTTAAAATAAAATAAATAAATAAATAATAGCAAAAAAATCGAAGTCAATTTATTCATGCAAAACACTCGACTTAGCAGCAATTTTCAAAACTTGGCAACCCACTAACATCTTATTCCTTAAGTATTTTTCCTTTTACCCAGATAAAAATCATCTAGCCAACAATAAAAACAATTTCCTCTTACTTGCTGACCATTGAAGGGTATAACAATAACAATAAACCATGTAACAATAAATGTTATAACCCTAATAAATATAAACACCGAGTATTATAAACAACAATTCTTTTAATTTAAAAAACTAAAACTTGAATTTAATAAACACGTAACATTATTTTCTTCCTTCCTTGGATTTGATTTTTAACTTCAATTTATGTACAACTGTCCGGTTTTTCTCCTTTGGGATTTTTCCGCAATCGGTCTCATTCCCATGGTCGCAAAACCCTCCCCCAGCCTTCTTCTTGTGATATCCTCGAAAAAATCCTTCTTAACATTTTGTATTCATGCTTGATTCACATAACATTCTTACATTCGGCTTTCGTCAATTTCACAATTTAATAAGGTTTCAAGTTAGTTGACGCCAATTTCTCTTAAGGAGTGTTTGCTGAGTTCTTGATGTGGTCCAGGCTTTCGGTCCGGCACCGTGGCATCATCTATAAATTTAAACACTTTCTTCTCACTCCTTGTTATCCCATCGTATAACCCTGGTAAACTATATCGTATAATCCATGCGTTCAAAATTAGCGCATTCTTACTTACATCCTATATACCATTTATACGGTTGACTCATTTATGCAACCCAATAAACAGCCAACAACAATATCGCAATTCTTCCTCTACAAACCTCTTACGTTCTATAACACCTTAAGATTATCAAAGAATGATACAAAAAATTAGAAAGAGACAGGAATGAGAAAAATGTACACAATGAATCTTGTCTTCCACTGTACATCAATAACAAGGAGCTACCAAATAAGTAACTCCATTCACCTACAATAATTTAAGTATTTACATATCTAGATTCAAGTAGAGACAATAATAGAAGACTTTTGACCGTCAAAACTCAACCAATTTTGTCCACTTTGCGCATCGTTTACACTAAGCCATCCAATATCTAGTACATCCAATTTTTCCAATTAAAAGTCTAGGAAAAATTGTCGTCAAAGGCTCATTACTACGCTATTAACCTCACTATTCACAACGACCTCAGTATTCCTTTGTCAATCCGATCCCCCGTCCAGACGTTTCTTACCAAACTCTCGATCCACCCTAACCCTAATGCCCAAGCCCTACCTACAGTGTCCCGCCCGAGAACCCCCCCCCCCACGCTGCTTTAAGGGACTATGGCCTCGAGACCTCCTCGCCGCTTAATTTTATACTGAGTGCTTGTTTGGTTGGTTTACGTACCAACTACAAACAAATCTAAAACAAAATTCAGTTGTGACCGATCTAGCCTAACTAACTTTGTACAAAACTAATTAAGGTTTTTAGTTGAGATAAAAAAGTCAGTGTCACGAGCGGGATTCGAACCCACGACCTTCGGCTAGATACGCCGCTACTCTACCACTTGAGCTACCGTGACTTCGATCCACTCGGACACTAACTTCCCATCTCATCCCCGCCTTTTGAATTTTCCTTCCTTTTTGACATTTTTCAAATGTCGTGTAATCTATTTGATTCTCGGCGACCAATGAAATGGCCACGGAGAGCTTTAGTGAAGATATACTTCATTTTAACTTATTAAATTCACTAGTTTTCGTGGTCCGCTACCAATTAATATCTTTCAGTTAATTAAGGTTTTTAGTTGAGATAAAAAAGTCAGTGTCACGAGCGGGATTCGAACCCACGACCTTCGGCTAGATAGGCCCCTACTCTACCACTTGAGCTATCGTGACTTCGATCCACTCGGACTTTTTATCTGAACAAAAAACCTTAATTAATTAAAAGATATTAATTGGTATATTAACTCTAACCACTCCAAACATACTGTGAAGTTCTGTTAAGCCATTCAATATCTTGCACACCAATCCTTCCAATCAAAATTACTCACACGAAAATCCCCTTTTATGTCACTTACCTCACCTCACTCAGCAATCTGAACATTTGTTTTGCCAATGAACTAAACCGTTCCCGATTCTTAAAGGTCCATTCCAACCACTCGCTCCATCCTGGCTCTACTACTAATGCCGTGTCAATATTACTCAACGTCTTTCCCCCATTGTCTTCCAACGACGATGACCTACAAGACTCACCACACTTTAATCCCTAACATTGAGTACTAGCATTAACGGATTTTTCACATGTTTCCTTCTGGACATCGGTCTGACGTGAAATCAATACACTAGACAAGAGACGACGAATGAGCCGAAGACTTGAGCAACTCCAAAAAATTCAAGGATCAAAATCTTTAATGTCGGAAAAACTAAACTAACTTTGTACAAGAAATTTCTTTGACCACGTTGGACATACTGTCAACAAGCTCTCCGTATCTGGCACATCCTGCCAATCAAGTCCTCATTCGAAAGAGCTTAACTATGTATTACTGACCTCATTATACTCAAGGACCTGAACATTCTTTGATCAGTTTCGGCTTTTTAAAGTTCCATTCCAACCTCTCTTTTCAAAACCTTACATCCGGAAGACCCACCAGGTCTCCTAAGCGACGATGGCCTGGAGACGTTCTTACATCTAAATCCCTAAGTGCCAGCGCTGTCTAATTTTTCATAACATGTTTGGATACTAAGGATAGCAGATTGAAGTAGAATCGATACACATGACAAGAGAAGACTTGAAAATTTTGTTTGACAGTAAACACAGAAATACCTTTGAACAAAACGTTATTTTGACTATTTTGGATATTCTTGGAGAGGAATCGAAGGGTTGCCAAGGCGATATCTCCAATAGGACCTACAGTATCCCAGTTGTATCCCATTTTTTTCATTAAAACTACTAACGAACTATCGAGTTCATCTACTACATAACTTTGGTGGATGACCTGACCATTACAGATTTTTAAAGATCAATTCCATCCTATGTACCTAACTCTCTACAATTTCCCATCCATAAACATGAAGTCCTCAAGGCCTTTTTAGCCTTCTTTAGCCTCACACATTGAGTCTTTGCGTCAGCTGATGAGTGTTATGAACATAAGAAAATAACATTGGTATTTCTATATGCATAAATACGTACATTGTACAAAAAAAGCTTATACTTCATTGTAAAATTTGTTTTTGTTTTCTATTTTTTTCCTAAGCTGCACCCTTTCTTTGCCTTTTAAATCGTCAGATGCGAATCCTTGAGTGAAGAATCAACCTAATGTACCGTGTCATTAGATACTACCGCGGGAAAGCCCCCTTTCCAGCTTAAAACGCGAATCTTGGAGGTGAAAATCATTCTTATCCTAACATTAAATCTCTTACAGCTCTATCAAAAAAATTCCGAATGATTCATGGCCTGCCGATTTATCAAATCTGAATTTAAGCCAAATATTAAAGATCCAAATAATAATAAATAAAGATATCAAAGAACCTTAACATAAAATATATCTATTTTACAGATTGTCTTTTTCATACTAGATAATGTGTAATTTTGAAATATTGAAAGTATTTAATTATCATGTACTTTGCAAACGTTTTATCTGTAAATTGAACACTGAGGTTGAGACTGAAGCAATTAAAATAGAAGTTTTGTTTAAACTAAACTAATATTGTTTTTCATCTTTGCTTTGCAACACTTGGTACTTCCCTATATGAAATCTTAGCAGTTCATCTGGCCACCGCATGAAACTATTAAACCTCAATTACTCCCTAGTACGAAACTTTCTCAATTATGAAAGGTGGCAGAAACATCGAACCGTGGTTGTTAATTTGTAGAAACAATAGCTTTGTTGTTAGAGATTCTATTTTTTTTTTAATTTACTGCAAATAGTAATAATGGTACAGAGGATAAGACTTTCATCAATGTAAGTGCTGGAAAAAGTCCGCTCCCCCAATGAAGGCAATTCGACATCTCTGCTCGACATTTTGATGGAAGATACAATACCTGGTACGTTTGACATTCCCACAAGAAAACGAACTTACTGATCATAATAAATCCTTTGAGTTGTTATACAAATTTATAAAAGATTCATCTATTTGTGTTTAAAATCGTATATTCAATTTAACTAAAATATACATAAATGCATATCAATATTACAACTCAATACTATTTGAAACTCATTACAGAAATTGGAGGATATCGTCGTAATCGGTGAATGTCCAGCATTAACAATTTATTCATAAAACAAAGGCTAAGTTATAAGACTGAATATACCTTTTCTATTTTCGTCTGATGAAACGGAGAAAATAGTGTCGCTTTTTTTTTTTTTTAATTTATTGTCTAGAAAGCAATATTCTGTTCAATGCAGTTAGATTGTTACAAAAAGTAAAATAGGTGATGAACCAAATAAAACACAACGAACAAGATAATCTGGATACAGAATTACAACGAAAATTACGAATAGTCTTAATCAGACCCCATTATTAGAAATGGGGACTGACTACATGGTCCCGGAAACAATCTTCACAACTTCCTATAAAGTCTCAACAGACTATAAAGGAGAGGAAGAACACAGGAGAGCATCAGATACAATGATATGGTACACAGATGGCTCCAAAACAAACGAAAGAACCGGATCAGGCATTTTCTGTACAAAGCCAAAATATGACCAATCAAACTCATTAGTACACATCGAAGTACACTTCGGTTTTTCAAGCACAAATACATGCCATCAATGCTTGGGCCTGGAAAATCTTATAAGAGGTTACACTGACAAAAAAATCCCCATAAGATCAGATAGCATTAGCATGTAAAAGAATCACATCAAAATTAGTCAGTGAATACATCCAAAATCTCCAAAACCTGGGGAAACACAACAACCTGATGATATCTTGGGTGCCAGGACACAGGGGAATTTTGGGTAACGAGAAAGCAGACAGACTGGCCACAGTAGGATCTGCAAGACCATACATAGGCCCCGAACCTATCCTTGGGATAACAAAAACAAATATAGAATCCTCTATCGCAGAATGGATCCAAGCAAAACAAAAAGAGAAGTGGATAAACTCTAGCGGTGCTAGACATAGTAAACTTATTATGAAACAACCCTCACCAAGATTGGCAAAAACACTCCTACAATCGGAGAGGGCAAAACCCAGAGGAGTGGTAGGACTACTAACCGGTCACTGGCATCTGAGAAAACATCTACACAACATGGGTATATTCAGCGATGATCCCATCTGCAGATTATGTAATGAGGAGGAGGAAACAGCCACTCATATCATCTTCGAATGAGAAGCAACAGCTCAAAGGAGGTTTAACCTAACGTACGGAAAAGACTTAGGGAATCAAATTGCAGCAACAACAGTCAATGACCTGATACTTCTAAGAAGAAGGTACAATAAGCCAGAAGGCTGCAATGCCTGGGGAATACAAACCCCGCTTCATAGTACCCTTTCCACCATACATACATACGAATAGTCTTCATATATAATAAATTAAGAATTGCCATCTGTGCATCAATTCAAAGCGAACCTCAGAAACATTGCATTATATTTTTAACATTAAGAAAATAAAATTACAAAACTGTGAAAAGAAAAGTAATAATATAGTAATAGTATTAAAATTGTAAAGATGGTAAATACAATGAACTTTTAAATATTATAACCTATTTCTCTCCTCCCTTTGTATTTCAATTGGTTAAAATTTAAATTGGTTCAATTGGTTAAACAAACTTAATCCTTAATCTAAAACAAAGAAGGGATTTTTCAATGTTTACTTATTACGGCATTTAAAATGTTTATTTAGTCTCATTTGAAATCTGAAGGAATAAGCTGTTTAGTTTTCATCTTGGTTTTCTTAATTTCAATTTTTAAACAAAAACACTCTCAACACGACAGACAAAAATGACACATCTGCACGGAAAACACTTTGAACCCTAAAGATGATCTCGATAAAGATCGAAACGTTGGCACGATAAAGGAAATGTTTTTCTAAAACCTTCGTCACACCAGACCGCATCTCACGACCTCCAAATAATCATTTTAAACATAAAAATGCCACTTAGTGTTGAGGATGTGGCACTTATTGATGTTAGACGTTCAATATTGCCATCGGAGTTTCCTACGAAACTCTAAACGACGCCGTTAGACGTTTACGAGAAACTGGGTCCTACCATAGAAGGCCCGGTTCCAGACGTCCTACGATAACAGAACCACCGATTTTTACTTTGAGAATTTTGCGAAACCGGCACCTTACCGTTTTCAAGCTTTCATCAGCTCCAGGAAGTTTGAGATGTCCAAATCTCTGAACGCACTGCTCAAAGAAGATTAAATCGTATGGTCTGATGGCTTTTGTCCCCATAAGCCCCTAGAATTGACCGGAACACATGGAGTGGCAAGGCACTTTACTCGAGAACACAGCCATTGGTCTTTGGACGATTGGTCCGCTGTACTTTTTACAGATGCGTGTAGATTTGCTCTACGATCTCCAGATGGGCGTGAAAGAGTGTGGAGAAGGCGAAATGAAAAGTACGAAGCCTGTAATTTTTCCAGAGCCAACCTTTTCAACGTAGCACAGTGATGGTGTGGGCAGGAACTCCAATGGAGAGTCTCACAGAGTTGGTTGTTTTTCGTGGAGGGTCTTTGATAGCACCTCGCTATGTAGACGAATTTTTGAAACATCATGCGTTGCCTATCCTCGATGAAATCAGCGACAAGCCTATTATAATGCACAGTAATGCCCGACCACATGACCACATAGTACGAATGTACCTTCAACAGGGTCTTGGCCTGGCCAGCCCGTTCTCCAGACTTGAACTCCATCGAACATTTATGGGATAACCTCAAATGACGAATCACTTGGACTCAAATCAAAAGCACGTCCATTACTTCCTGATAACTCCATGATCTTGAAAGGACTATCCGTGAAGAATGGGCTAACCTCCAAGAGTCATTTCTAGACTAGTAGAAAGTATGCCGAAGCATTTGAGATTTTTTAAGATTGAAAATCTTAGACAAATTTTATCTGTCAGTCTTTTTTTTCGTTTTTCTTAGCAATTTACATTTTTTACTTTTTTAGACAAAGACTCAATTATTAAACGTTAAAATACAAATCAAATTATATTACAAGTGGGCGGAATTTTTTGCATGTCAGTGTATACTACGAAATAAACTATTATTTTTTGTGCACAAAATCTTTTCAAAATGCTGGGAAAATCTTTTAAATTCTTAAAACGAATTTCAATGTGAAATGAACATTCCAATATAAAGCGTTCTACAGTGTCTGGCTTTGAGTCCAGGCAGAATAGACAATTTCTTCGAGGCAAAGGAATACCTAAATCCATTGATATATAACACTGGTCTTTTAGGGTTGAACATCCGCAATTGGAACATAATACGAGCACAATTAATACGAATGTAATTAAGGTAATTCTCTCTCCTCCCATATCGCTAATGTGCCCAAAATATTTATTCTGTTTAGAATTGATTGCTTCCTCAATATGTAGAGAGTGACGGTGGTTATTGCATTTCTCAATGAGATTGTCTACATGTACATTAAGAACGTTTGCATTCTGCGTTTCCCAGTTTAAGATCTATCCAAAAATCCGTGTTTTCAGGTTGAGACAATTTCTTTCTCAACGGACACCTTAGTCAGAGGTTCTCATGAGATATGAAATAAATATTTTTTTAAACTTCTGTTACACTTTTTCTATTAAGTCGGAGTAATTGGGCGCCCAGAGTCAAAACAGTACAATGATATTGACACGATAAGAGAATTAAACCGAATTATTCTGTTGATCAAGAGTTGGACATAAATAATTTTAATATATTCAAGACAAGAAACGAAGAAAATAAATTGCTGCATTCTTGAAGCGTGAAGCGGTTGAGGTTTAGTGCTTCGTTTATGGGCGATTTTCACTTCCAACTGGGTGGGACTCACACCTATAAAAAGGATGCGATTTAAACGAGGCATCCTCTCACAAAAGGCATTGTTAAAGGATTGAGTGAATTAAATATTCAAAGAGATGAAATCTGTGTGTTTAATAGTCTCCGTTTAGAAGAGCGATTGCTGCCTTCAACGTACTAGGTTTTATGTCAAATTTCTAGTAAATAAATTAGTTAATTTTTTCTTAACAACAAAATTCACCAAATACAAGCTCTTGTAAAGTTTTCATCCTATATTTCCGATCTTCTTGACCTCGTTAATTTGCCAAACAACATTGACAAATTTGAGAGAGACTTAAAGAAAATACATATTCTCATGTCATTATGACAAAAAAGCATAATAAACACCTGTTCACGAGTATTTCGGCTTTAAGACAAAGTTTTTCAAGAAGAGATGTTTCTATCAAGCAACTTCGTAACTAGATAACTTCTGCCTCAAGGTTAGCCTATATCAAAACCAATGTTAACAAACTTCTGAAAAGACAGATTTGTTATCTGTTTTAAAATGTCTAAAATTGTTAGATGAAATTTAATTTTATCCTACTTTGACTACCTTATTGATCCTTTCTTTCTCAATCTAATTTGTTCCTTTTTTCCTGGTTCTTTTGTGAAAACTTTCATTTTAAGGAAGTAACACGTGGTAACTGAAGCAAGTATATTACGAAAATACCACTTTTACATAGTTAACAGGTTCCAGACCGTGCTTACGACGAGTGTTCTATTAATTCCAACAAACAATACGTGCATTTTTCCTTAAAGATTTCGTAAGCGGGACATGGGCTTTCGGGCAAAATTTTATAATGCCTACAGCAGGTTAATCTGGATATTGGATGGCCAAAGTAAAGTTTTGTTCAAAGGTAGTTCGGTTTTTACTGTCAATATAGGTTTCATTTGTTCAATTCTTTATAATTGTCTTCTGTTACGTTGTCGTCTCTTGTCTTATGAAGAGATTACACATCAGTCTACTATCCTGTTCTGCAAAGATCAATGATTGAAAAACCAGTTTAGGGATGGGAGTCTTTAGGCCATCGTCGTTTAGGAGATTTGAAGGGTTTTCCGGTTGGAAAGTGTAGAAAGCGCAAAGCAGAAAGTTAAGATGGAACGATAAGTTGGAATGAAAACAGAAAACTGATCAAGGAATATTCACGTCGTTGAGAATAATGAGATACATAGATACATTGTGCATACATAGATGCAAATGCAAATATAAATAGATAGATGGCTTGTCGAAACCTGACAATAGTAAGATTGATCTGAATATTGGATGGTCAAAATAAAGCTTTTTATGAAGGTTTTTACGTTAAAAACGGATATCGGTCTTGGAATATTTTGTACTTATCCAAGTCTTTGTTACGTTGTCGCCTTTTATCTTGTATAGGGATTATTTTCAAACATCGACCACTGAGATCTCTAGGTCTCTTTGTGTAGAAAATATAAATATGTATTTTTCTGTACGCCATGGAGAATTTATAAATGTTTTAATTCTTTCATTGTTCATCCTTTTTCATCAATTATTTAATATCTTCTTTTATTTGCAGAGTGATTTTTGTTTTTGTTTTTTGTATTTATTGACATAGATTTATCTGTATTACAATTCCAATTTCACTTATTGTTTGAGTTAAGGAATTACAGGAAGAATGAATGAATCATTATAATAAGAACAATGAAATGATCTATTGTGTAAATTGCGGGAAAACAACTTGGAACCTTCTTAATCAGTCAAATTCTAAACTAAGTTTCCATCTTGATTCTACTCAATGCACTTGCTTCAGTTTGCACATAACCATTCACAAGGGTGGTTGATACAACTACCCACATGATAAACCTTGTCTTAAAGCTTCCAAACTTGTTAACAATAACAATAAATAAAACAATTTAAGAAATAAAAGCACGTTTTTATCTTTACGTGGTTTAGTGACCGTTAGTTAATGATTATACGGAGATCGTGAGATTCGGTGTGGTATGGTTTTCGAAAAACATTTTCTTTATCGTGCCAACGTTTCGATCTCTATTGAGATCACCTTCAGGCCCTGGGATTTATAAACATTGTTTTAATTTTACAAATACATGTAGGATGCAAAAAATAATAATTTATACAATGCTAGAAAATTTTAGATTTAAAAAAAATTAATTTATACAATGCTAAAAAATTTTAGATAGAAAAAAATTAATTTATACCATGGTAGAAAAAAATTTAGATATAAAATCCAGTGAGATATTGATGTTTTATGTTTATATGGCACTCTCAACACGACACACAAGAATGACACATGTACACGGAAAACAAACACTTTGAGTGAGTACAAATATTTTGATTGAATCGCAAATTTTCTAGCATTGTATAAATTCATTTTTTTCTATCTAAAACTTTTCTAGCATTGTATAACTTTTTTTTTAATCTAAAATTTTCTAGCATTGTGTAAATTCATTTTTTCCACGTCCTACATGTATTTGTAAAATTTAAACAATGTTTATAAATCCTAGGCCCTGAAGATGATCTCAATAAAGATCGAAACGGTGACACGATAAAAAAAAAATGTTTTTCTAAAACCTACGTCACACCAGACCGTATCTCACGATCTCAGTCTAATCAGTTTTTATCCTTAGTTGATTGATATACGTCCATTTTCTCTAATTATATCCCGAATTTAGTATAGTAGTTAGTGGTAAAATAAGCAGAATGATCTACAAATATCTTAGTGTATTTAAGAATCGTTTAAATAAAAAAGGTTTTTTTGGCGAATTGTTCACAATTTACAGCTGTAAAATAATTAATTCTTTCTTTTTTTGTTATTGCTAAGATTTTACTGTTTAACCCATTTATAAATAGGTTTATAAAATGCTAGTTCGACTATTTACGATAGGTTGAAATGTTTATTTAAACTTGGCTGAATACATACAAAGTGCCACTTGGATGGACCTTGAAAGGGTTTTGATGTAAGCCTTGAAGAAGCACAATGATGTATTCAAAATCAATGCTGAACTTTTAAATATAAGGTAATATCAAACTGAAATCCTATTTCCAATAAAGAAGCGGTGAGATCCGGTGAAGTGTGGTCGAGTTTAAGAGGAATAAATCATCTTTATTTGTTGAGAAAAGTGCGTTGGATGCTAATCTTGCAATACAGTCGCCACTTCCAATTTAGCGGAACTCGCAGCCCGGTTATTTTGATTACTAATTCCCTGCAGTATCTTCGTTTAATTAAATGGAAATCCCAAGTGCCTTGGCGCAAAAACGCTGTTTTATTCAGAAAAATGAATTGAACTCGTCAGTTTATTCGATCTTTTTCCGGACGTTTAATTGAATTTGTTCCCTCTGTTTGCACGATCTTTAAAGAGCTTTCAGATGTTGCACAAATATTTGTTATTCGTTTGTAAATAAGTTGTTAAGTACATCGAAAACTACCCTTTGCTTATTAAAGATTAAATTTAATTGAATCAATGAAAAGTTTTGTATAGAGACTAGTTGTAAAATTGGCCATTTAGACTCATCAGATTATTCAAATAATACACTTTCTATGTAACAGACTCGTCTCCTGAGCAAAATTTAATTTGATCATACGAAAACTATCTATTTTCGAAGTGATAACAAACAAACAAAAATTTTGTAAAAAAACCACTGTCTAACCTTTGATTTGGAATTCTGTGACATTTATTGGCCGTCAACAAACTTCAAATAGTACCCAATGAAGTTTCCCTGACAGATAAAACTTACAGAACTGTTTTGATAGAAAATAACAATGGACTATTATAAAATGACATTTCTTAAAATAACGACTTGTTATTGTTTCAAAGTATTTATTTAATTGATTTTTATTTTTATATCTCTTTGTATGAGAATCTATGCTTTGTTCTTAATTTAACATTTAAACATAAAAATTATATTTAAATTCAATTAGGTAGTGAAATATTATTGTGTGATTTCTTTTTAAAGTTGGTAGGAGGATGAACATGTATGCATTTTGATTCTTAAGTGGTTGAATTGGCGATAAGAAATTGAACCATTTTATTACACGGTATTCATACTATCAGAGAAGATCTTAAAAGGTAAGGCAAAGTTAAAGTAAAGAAATAATGAGAATCGCTCAAAAGAAACTTGCGGCGTATTCAGCTGAAAGTCGTGAGTTCGAATCCCGCTCGTGGAACTAGGTTTTCCGTCTCAAACAAGACCTTAGGTAAAAAGTATAATTATTTAAACTAACGCTAACATTAACAATACCTAACTTAATCATAACCCTATCAATCCTAACTTAAACAAACCTTAACCTAACTTACCTAACCTAACCTTAATCTCCATCTAACTCGACCGTATCCTTTGGGCCTATCATTATGGGGTTCAGCTGTCAGATGAAACAATTACAAAAAATGAATTGATTAGAGAAGTTTAATAAAGCAGCCAACTATATAAAATGGATGGTTTTTGTTTCTGATGGAAATTAAATATTAATGACCCCTACAGCAAAGCAATCCTGTTCACAAAGAGACGATCCCAAATAAAAGATATTATAGATATTAATGGAAACCCTACACCGTAGTCTCAAACAAAATATACCTTATTGATAAGAACTAAATTTTTGTCTTCGCATAAATAACAGAATTGATAAAGGGATTCTTTCTATTTAAGTACTCTCTCCTTTTCTCTAGATTCAATGCCCACTTTAACAAATTCCTTGCTTGCAATGTTTTAATAAAGCCTATGTTGTTATAAGAGAGTTCCGTTTGGGGTCTCACCTGCAGAACTAATTTTGAGAAACTTCAACACATAGATTTCTCCCCGGCCCGCCGAGGGATCAGAACAGTGCGTTTGCATGTGAAAGCTGAGCACTTTGAATATATGAACCAGTAAAATTGAAAAAACATTTTTTTACCGCACGTTTTCTTCAAGAGCAAATTCCGTTTGCAGATCAGTAGATTGATGTTCCATAAAAAAAGATAACAGGATGAAAACAATTATAAGTTAATTGACAGATTATTTGGAGATCATGAGATGCGGTCTGGTGTGACGTAGGTTTTAGAAAAACATTTTCTTTATCGTGCCAACGTTTTGTTGAGATCATCTTCAGGGCCTGGGATTTATAAACATTGTTTAAATTATACAAATACCTGTACGATGTGAAAAAAGTGAATTTATACAATGCTAGAAATTTTAGACTCAATCAAAGTATTTGTACTCACTCAAAGTGTTTTTTTTCTGTGGAGATGTGTCGTTGGGTGTCGTATTGAGAATGCCAGTGAGATATTGCTGTTTTATGTTTATATACGTTGGAATTTGAAAGGGTGCGGAAGGAAGTCGGGTTGGAAAGACATTTTTATATTAGAGAGCCGGCTTTTTTGAGGTGAAGGACAATAGGAAAAACGGGCAATGGTTCGGCCTGATTGTCCTTTTAGGATTATATCGACGGGGATAATTAGGGAAAGGAAAGCTAAATTGTTGAAGAATAAGAATATGTAGAAATGTTTGATGTGTGGAAATGTGGAATGTGATGATTATTTTATATGTGTGTTGTACGTATGCTATTGATATCGAATTTGATTTATGATATTAGCGTAGCTGCGGCTGAGTTTACACGTGTCTGTTCTGTAATTGATGCTGTGTTTATCTCTGTTGATGTAAACTATTTTTAAAAAGTTACGCTTTTTTGTTTTGTTCTGTTTAATATTTTTGGATTGTTCAAATTGAAGTTGTGTTGGTGTTCAAAATGGTGGGTAGTCATTGCTGTAGGATTTTGTTTGGGGTTTTTGCAATCATAGATATGTTGCTTTACTCTCTCTTGTCCACATATTGGGATATAATTCCGATGTTAGTTGCGGGACAGTTTAAACAATTGATTTTGTAAATTACATCAGACTTATTTGTTACTGGAGTGGGATCTTTACTTTTGGAAAACAGTGTGTGAATTTCTATAGTTTTATAGTTTGTAAAGGCTATTTTAATGTTATCAGAAGAAAGAAATGTGTTTATGGACAGATATAATCTACTAAGAATGTCGATTGGATCGTTATTGTTATTAAATTTCAGAATTTTTGACATCAGTCATACTTATAATATTTTTTTATATATCTATATTACTTAATTACTATATAGCTGTTTATTATTTTAACTTTATTCATCATAACTAATATGTAAAACAAAGTGTCAACGATTTTCCCCGTAAATTTAAGTCTAGTAATTGTTTTACGTAATTTATTTTATTTATCGCTATCTGTATATATACTTTGAGCAAATAGTATAGTTACATAGAAATCTGACAGGTCTATCAGACCAGGAAGACAATGAGTAGAGATACCAACCAGTGCTGGACGCCTCTTTTATTTAATTGGGTTGGTAAAGATTGAAGGCCAGGAGGCCATCGTCGTATTAAGCGGTGTGGAGGACTGTAAGTGTTGGACGTTGAGGAAAGAGTTCGTATTAATTTTGTATGTGGGTTCCATGTAAGTCTGTTATATAAACAAAGCCCAAGGAAGCGAGTATGTACTGTAATTTTTTTATGAGTTGCATATCCTTGATAGTGGAAAGGAAGAAGGGTGAGGTCGTGCGCACTGCCTGGGTACTTTTGTCATTTCGTGCACTGTGGGATGTTGTTTTTTTATTTATATATNATATATATATTTATTTTAGTATAGATATTGTAGTTTAAAAAGTCTGATTCTTTTTATTCTGTACAAGATGGACAAAAATAGTGGTAAGGAAGTCCGGGAGATGGGGTGGTGTACTTGGTGTACCCTTTTGACACCAAATCCTAGTTTGGATATTTCAGTTTTCATTTCATGGGGGTGTAGTCCTCGTATGACAGTTCTGTAAGATTTATCTTCGTTAATTGCAAGCAACAAAAATCGTATTGTTTTCCATTTATCCACGTCGTTGGTACGAGTGCGGCAATCGAATCTATTAGTTGGAATGATACTAGCGATGTTTAAAAAAAAATCAGTGTAGTTGTTTATATTATTTTAAATAATAGGTGTTTAAGTAGCCTCCGGACCTTCTGTCTTTACCAACCTAATTAAATAAAAGAGAGTTCCAGCACTGGTCGGTTTCTCTACCCAGATTTGTCAGATTTCTATGAAAATATACTATTTGCTCAAAGAATATTTTATGCAGATAGCGAACACCAAAACAAATCATTTTAAACAATAGGAGGTGGTTTCAGCGATTGAGCATTCTGTTGAGTAGCATTGTTTGTTTGTTGGGGTTTAGCGATTTTCAAATCGATATCTATCTTTGTGATGTCCTTTTATTTTCCTTTTGTATTTCGGTGGTAGTGACTTGCTCTGGGTTTTTTTTAAATTATTTTTTTTAATGTGTTCCTTTACAGAGGGTAACGTGTTAATTGTGAGGCTGTGTCAGAGGTGTCCGTTTCAAAGATTATGTCATAGTATATTGGTGCTGAAGATTGAGAAAAGTCCTTTATATTTAGTGGTCTATTGACCAAATTAATTCTTTCAATTAATTAATCTTTTTTTGTAAGGTTTGATTGAAATGAAAAAGTTAGTGCCACGAGCGGGATTCGAACCTATGACCTGAAAAAAATGGCAACAAGAGAAAATTCGAAAGGTTGTATAGTGTTGTTGGTTGGTTGAGTTGATGTCCGCGTGGATCCATGTCACGATAGCTCAAGTGGTAGAGCAGCGGCGTATCTAGCCGGAGATCGGGGGTTCGAATCCCGCTCGTGCCATTGACTTTTTTATCTCAACCAAAACCTTACAAAAAAAAGACTATTTAGTTGAAAAAAGTGCTGTGTAGTGCTGTAGGATTTTCTTTGGCGAACGACTTATTCATCGCTGGTAAGTGTTTAAGCTCGTGAATTGTAGGGATATCCCCATTAAATTGTTCTTACTTACTGTATTGTAGTTACATTGTTGCTAGGTTGCACTGCACGGAAAAAAAATAATTACTATGGAAAATATTAAAAACTATATATTACTGAATTACACTAGTAAAAAATAAATTAAAAATTTGTTTATGATAACTGAAAAAATTATTTGAACATGGAACACAGAAAAGAAAAGTTAACAGGCCAGCTGCTCGCTTGAGAATGTTATAAATAGCAAAAATGTAAATAGAAACTCTTATGAAGATTGCATAGGACCGTTGCCTTTCGCACTTCAATAAACAGCAAAAGCAGCACTCTATTTAATACACAATTAAGTTAACAAAACATTTTCTACTTTTATTTCAGTTAAAATTCACCGCTATTTTCTAAATGGGACTAAGTTGAAATTTGAAAGTGTCTAGATATGTTGTATTAATGTACTAGTTGTTACAAATTTTCTATTTAATGTGTTCTAATGGTTTTTCTGATTCTTTTAAACTGAGATTGAATCTAAAGGGTGTTCGTGTTACGCCAAAAATATATATTGCACACCTCGTTTTCCTTTATTTTAAAGTGATTAATGAATTGTGGAGCCGGGAGGTCTTGCTGGTTAGCCGATGCGCCATCTGTGCACTTGGCTAAAATCGTCATGCCATTCCGAACGCTGGCTGAATTAAATTAAAACAAGCCCATATGACGTAATCAACGTAAAACGATATTCGGACTGGGCTCGAAATTACTGGATAGTCCTGTAATTCAAGATAATTTTTCCTATATTGCAACTGCCCTTTTCATAGCGTTAGTTTGTTGGCTAAAATGAGTAAACTATTTATAAACAAGGTTTCTCAGCCTCTTTTGCATTTAAATGATTACACTCTCCAATTTGTTAAGAAAAAAGGAATAATAAAAGGGTTCTCCGTCTGTATTTTTGCGTGAATTAAATGTTTTACAACTGAGACTCATAAATTAATCCGAAGCCGCGGGTAATAAATAAATGCTAACCTGGGAATACCAGTTGAAACTTCTATCGTTTTGTTGCACTTTTATTATTTTTAAATTGCAAAGCGAAAGTCAAACACTGTCTATTTATTCATAGCAAATCATCGTTTATTACAATGTATTTATAAAGATATTGTTTGGTGTGTGATATCTACATGTACATAAGTCATTAGTTACATAAAATACATGATCCTAAATCGTATAATAATTGAACAAACTTTTTATACGTACATGACCTTTAACGGGTGCCGCGGTGGCCGACTCATATTTGCCATGCTAGCGGTTCTTGGTTCGAATCCCGGCAGAGCCCATTTCATTTTAATTCATACCTTTTTCATGCTGTGAAAAAATATATTACGTTTGACGGGTAGTTGGACGTTAAGCCATCCTATATGAAAGGGATTACTTACTTTAATCTTTTATAAAGGGTGTCCCGTGAAAAGACGTTAATACTTTAGGAGGTTATTTTGCATGTCAAATGGGACTAAAACGTCTCTATTTTCCATAGTCTGATTCTCAATTTTATTCAAGATATTTCATTTTTTGTTTTATTTCACTTTCACGACTTTTTCCCATAAAACCCTGTACTCGTAAAATATTAATACTACTATATATTTAAACTTTCACGAGTCTCCAAAGTTATTGTCTTATGTTTAAGTAAAATTTTTATGGTTCTGTCAATACTGAAAAGTATGGTGCTTATAGAAATGTTGTCCCTACTAGCTTTAAACACATGTACGTAATTTTTCAAAATTCAATTACCAACACTATAAAATTAATTAGATTAATTGCTAAGAACTTGATTTTTCGATTACAAATAGTTTTAAGTAAGTCATTAAGATGTTGAAACTTCTATCAAAACGAGTTTTCTAACTTGATTTGCCGTGACATATTTTTGTGACTTTACTCTAAAATCAGATTTTTTAAACATAAAATCGTAATTTATCAACTTTAGCGTCATTGAAATACAAATCTGAAATTTATTTCACAAACCAGATTAAATTTTCCACAAGATAACAACATTTTGGTTTGAAAAATTCCCACTTTCGAATTCACCATAGCCGCTCAAAAAGTAACAAATGTCAAAACCCATGTTTTTTGGAAATAGTCTCTTGTGGTTTGTGCAATGACTTTTTCATCAAAAATATTCGGAGATTTCACAAAACCTGTCTTATTTCATAACTAATCCAACGAAATACTGACTTTTCCATTGTTAGAATTTTTGTTAGTGAAATCTCCTTTGCAAGGTTGAAAAACATGATATCGAACCCATGGAGAGCAGCAGCAAAAGAACATCGTACATGCCACATTTTTAATAAAAATGTTTATTAATTCCTAACAAAAATTAAATACATCCTTCTCATAAAGTATAAATATTTAAAGAAATTACGACATATTTAAGTTTTACGTTTTTTATTACGTTTTTATTAAAATAAGTATTTTATCTTTAATATCTCAGGAAAAAGTCAAGATAGAAACCTCGTTCTGGTGGCACGCAAACTACGCTTTATTTGGTAAATCCACCAAGATAGATTTACATTTAACACTGCAACACCCTGTATAACTAATCCAGTAATTAAATAGGTCATCGATCCTTTCACTCAAATCATTCACTCTAATAAATACATTCCCGTTCAATGATATATTAAGCAGTATATTATCTTCCCAATTTGCTTCAAAATCGGAGCAGGGAACCTAACCACTCGCTGCTGTGAAAACTTCTCATATCGGGTGGCATTCCTACACCTTTCAATTAAGTGGAACACATCGAGCATTTTGTCTACATACCAAACCCATTCGTGAAATTGAACTAAAGAGTAGGGGTGTGTAAACCTCGCATGGCCTATTCTTAATCGGGTTAGAAACTAAAAGTTGTCACAAGCAAGGGTGGTCAAGGAAATAAGTGAGACAAATATCTGTGAAAATGTTGTTAAGAGATTTGTTCATTTTTGAATCAATGGTGGATAATTTTGTTTACTTGCAAATATTAGGAGATTGGCAAGGAAAAACGGTTTCTTTTGTACAACTATAATAGATTAAATAAATGTTATTTTTATTTAAAAACCGTTACTTATTCCTATTGTCAATTTGTTGTTGCACTGTTCTGTCTATCTTTACTGAAACATTGGACATACATTTTCCCTTAACGGCCTATATAATCTATACCATACCATAAACTATTGTTCACCTTAAATATAAGAAAAAAGACAACCTTTTGAATTTGTGAAATTTTTTTAAGTTATAAATTTTTACATTCATATAGAAAAATTGTCTAAAACGTCCTGTAAATTGACCCTAGATTCTTAGGTGTAGCGTATGATTTCTTTTTCAAATGTAAGCCAAGTGACGGAAGAGATTTTTTTATTGGCCACGTACAGCTTATCGTTAACTTTCAGAGCACCCGTATAATCTATTTTTAGTAAGATTTGTATGATAGGTGAAAAGTTGTAAACAAAACAAGCCTCAACCAAAGAAAATCAAGAATTTCGTGCGATCGGATGGAAACCCATTAAGAGAAAATCAAAAGATCAAATAAACTATAAATACCGTTCTCAACGTCACCAAACAAAAAAAACATAAATAGGAATTTAGACTAAAGCTCATGCTTAAAATTACTACTCAAATCGTACACCCACTACAGCCAATTTTTTAAATTATCTTAACAATTAACACAAATTTTTAATTTAAACTAATTTATTAAATGTCATTTTAAGTTACAATGAATAGTGAATAAAAGTTTTACAGAGCAAGAGTGACTCACAGATAACTGATCACAATCGTGATTCACTGTTCATCCTAAATAAATGAAAAAACTGTTAGTCAATAATACCAACATACTGTACTACTAGAACCAAACTAGATTTTAATTATTACTAAAAAGACAAAAAAAAAGGTAAAAATCGTCTATAATGCGTCTTATCTCATAGTGAACTCATATATATGAACCTATTTTGCCGCGAAAGTCAGCTAACTGCGCATAGGGGCGGTGTTCTTCAGGGGAAGCATGGGTTTTTACCGGAAATCTCATCAAATACACACGAAATAAATATTCCTGGCTCAAACAGTCCATTAGTCATCTATCTCTTTGGCAAATATTGAAAAACTCCTCCGAAGATTCCAATAATTGAACATTAAAATATTATTTCCGATCACCAGTTTGGGTCCCCCTCATTTCACTCTACAACTCAACTATATAACGAAGGAAGGATCAATCGACCGTCAGGATATCACTAGCAAGTTCGAGATCAGGGATGAGGTCATCAAAACCAATAAGTTTTGTAACTTATGCCAAGCTTTCGACCTTTATTGAGGTCTTCATCAAGATTGTACATGTAATAACAACGTTTACAATTAATAAATAATAAGTAACACAATAATTCTCAGATAATAATTCATAACTTACTCATCATAATATTAAAAGTAATATATATAACCAAATAAGAAGTAACTAATTGTGGTTATAGACAGAGAATGACACAACACAGACATATAGGACTAAATTAGACAACTATAGAGGGTGCTAACATTATTGATATCACTTCTCAAATTTAGTAAATTAACATCACATTTAATATGTAACTTTTTTTTAAATCTTCTGTTCATGGGTTTCTCCCTGTCAACCACAACCACATCATCAAAGTTTGGTTTCATGATGATGCTTTGACAAAGCTGTTGCTGGCCTGCTGTTGTCAGAACAATCATATCTGTGCTCTGCCAACTTGGTATCCAGATATTGTTTGGTCTGACCATAGTAAACCAAGGGGCAATCTACACGGGATAGAGTAAACCAAGTTAGACTATCTCAAAGGCCGATCAACACACTTTATTTTTGTGAAAATTTTCTTACCCTTATTGGTATATTTAAAAACAACTTTGAATTATTTAGATGGCTCTCAAACGAGTAAGTTATCCATTGTTATCTGAGAATTATTGTGTTACTTATTATTTATTAATTATGGACGTTGTTATTACTTATAGAGACCTGATGAAGACCTCAATAATGGTTGAAAGCGTGGCATAAGTTACAAAACTTACTTGTTTTTGATGACCGCATTCCTGATCTCGAATTTAACCGTACCGTGTTGCAAACAAATTTCCATCTCCCCTTGAACAAAAACAGCTAGGCGCCTTTCTTGATTTAAAACAGACCTTCGATCTTTTCTGGCATTCAGGCTAGCTGTAAAAACTAAAGACAATCATACTTATTACTTTTTACTAATATCAGACTTGACAGAATAGTCAGCGAGTGAACTGAATTTTCACCTTTCACTTATAGGCAGAAGGACGGGTTTTCCTCAGGAAAGCATTGTTGGCCCATTTCTTTTTTCAATATACACGGAAGATATTCCTGAACTGTTTGTTACGCGATTGTTACGCTTAATTTGTGCCCCTCCATAAACAGTCAATAATTACAACATGAATCGGAAGCATGGTTCATTTTTTCATTCATTCATTTCATTCACAAAATGAAAATAAACCTAACTTAATAATTAATAAACCTGAATTTTACCTTGAGTAAATTTATTTGTCCTCCTGTAAGCATAGTTGGAACCCCATTAACTACCATGTACTTTTCATGGACGAACGACTTCATGGAATCCACACACAAAACTGAAAAGACAAGAAACAAGCAGACAAATTAGTTTAGAAAACTGCACGATTCTCAGACAAAATTAGGCATTGAAGACAAACTGTTACTATAACATACTAAAATAAATAACAAGGGACTCAGCCAAAGATTAAAATTTCCGATCCAGAGTTGGTTTGAAATTACAAAAGGCACTGTCCACCATGATAGATCTTATCAAAAATTTCCTTTTAGTAAAAGTGACATAAAATAAGCTCTAGAATCGAATTGTACAATAAAAAATTGGGCTTGGGAGAAAGTTATGTTGAATCAGTTACCATGGCGCAATTTCTTGCCAAAATTAATTTGGGGTTTGTACATGATCTTTTTTTGCTAAAGTTAATCATTTCCGAATTGAATGGGTGGATTATAGATATTGATACACTCTGTATGATTTATCATCATTCCATGTTTCGATAATAGGGATAATATTCTGAAATTTTGATCTATATGCCAAAAATTGTGGCCTCATATTTTCATGCGCTTCGGGTATAAAATTTTCCTTTGCCTGCTTCCTGGGAGTGAATTTTCTTAAGTACGCTTTCGAAATTGAATATATTACAACAGGGAGTTACTGCTTGTACTGATCATTTTCAAATCTAATTCGTTGCATTTGATCACCATATATCTCTGGGAGGACAGCATGAACTGGTTTGATTTCGGTTCAATATTGTAGATGAATTAATTATTCGTGTTGGGGCACTCTCAACACGACACACAATAATGACAGATCTTCACAAAAAACAAACACTTTGAGCCCTGAAGATGATCTCAATAAAGATCGAAACGTTGGCACGATGGAGAAAATATTTTTCTAAAGCTACGACTCACCAGAACGCATATCACGATCTCCAAATAATCCTTAAAAATACAGAATACGAAGTCACGATCTGTCCGAAATATATACGTGCAATCTGATGAAGAACTTTCTATATTTTCAGATATTTAGGACCTAATTAGCAGTGGAAATGGACAGTTGTTGAGTAGTATTTCCGAGAAAAAATAATAATTTCCTCGAATAGAATACAGTTTGTTAATTTAGAACTATGGCAGGTCGTGGTAAAGCTTAAATTAAAAAAAAAAAAGAAGCCAGCATGCTCTGTTTTCGTGTAATATTCAATCAGGCCACCAACGATCATCGCCTATAACGCCAGCGAAATTGCTTTTCCCTACTTCCTCTCCTAAAAACGTTTATTTAAGCTTGTTAATTGTTTGTTCCTGTTAATTTAAAATACATTACCAAGTCATTTCAACATTGTATTATAATTAGGCAGAATTATTTTTTTAAGTGTCAGCTAATTCGCTCGGGTAGCCACGTTTGGACAGAAATAACCCTTAACGAGGCCTGCACTTGAACTCCGTCAGCAAAATAACCAGCAAGTGGCTTTGTTCTTCCTTCCTTTTTCACAAACCGGATTGGTATAAGCCTCTTTCCAGAGATTAAAATTTATTTTTGATCTTACAATTGCCAGTTCCTACTCCGACAATTAAAAATGTACAAGGTAAATGATATAAGAGGTATTTTTTATTTTTTTATTTTTTTAAAGAGAAAACAAGATAGAAACAGTTTTTAATTATACAAAACCATATATTTTTTTTAAATCATTAGTTTGTTATTCTTTCAAAGTGTTTAATTTATTACAATTTTACAATAATATTACTAATAATTATTCAGAAATCGTGAGATGCGGTCTGGTGTGATGTAGGTTTCAGAAAAACGTTTCGATCTTTATTGTTTTGATTGAATATAAAAAATATATTTTGCATTGTATAAATTCACCTTTTTTCCACATTCTATATGTATTTGTTAAATGTAAACAATGTTTGTAAATCTCAGGCCCTGAAGATGATCTCAATAAAGATCGAAACGTTGGCACAATAAAGAAAATGTTTTTGGGAAACCTACATCACACCAGACCGCATCTCACAATTTGTGAATAATTATCGATTAACGGTCGCTAACTACCGCACATTACTAATAGTAAACTTTATTTAAACAGTTACATGTGATAAGGATATCGATACAAAGCAAATCTTTATGTCTTTATCAAAAAACTGATTCCAAAATGAATAATTACAATTTTTTTTCCATTACTAAAGTAAGCTTAATTTATTTTATTGCTCTATACAGCGTTAATGTCCAATGTTCATGCAAAACTATCAAACTTAGCGCCATTATACAGGGTGAATTGCTACTCGTGCTACAAACTTCTCCAGTAGATTCTTCACCCTAAAATGAACAAAAAAGTTCATATTGTCCATGGTCCGATTCTCAACNCTCTCTCTCTCTCTCTCTCTCTCTTTACTCTCAAAAGAGGTCAAAATGATCGTATTTCTAAGAACTAGGAGTAGTAATGAGGTTGACGGTATTTCCTCACTTTGTCCTTCTGTGTGTCATACGTTCCTTTTTCTGTTTTTTTTCTCGCTCTCTCTCTCTCTCTCTCTCTCTCTCTCTCTCTCTCTCTCTTCTCAATCTCAATCTCAATCTCAATCTCAATCTCTCCCTCTCCCACTCCCTCTCCTTCTCCCTCTCCCTCCTTTTTTCTTGACAATAGCATAATAATTTCACTATTTAAAATTAGCTGCACGTCGGTTTGCTCTTTGGTATTATTTTTAAATTTGGCTAGTTTTCATACTATTTCAATTATTTATTTAGAAATCGTGAGATGCGGTTTGGTGTGATGTAGGTTTCTGAAAAACATTTTCTTTATCGTGCCAACGTTTCGATCTTTATTGATATCATCTTCAGGGCTCAAAGTGTTTGTCTTCTGTGTAATTGTGCCATTCTTGCGTGTCGTGTCGAGCCCTGAAGATGATCTCAATAAAGATCGAAACATTGGCACGATAAAGAAAATGTTTTTCTGAAACCTACATCACCCCAGACCGCATCTCACGATTTCTAAATAAATATCGATTAACGGTCACTAATCACCACATATTTCAATTATGTGAAGGCGAGGTAAATTGTCTATATAATACTCAAACAATGAATAATTATACTTTAAAACTCTAAGCTAAGAAGTAAAATGCAATAGGAAGGTAAAGATATAAACTATTTCATGTCATATACCAAAGATTTTTAATCATTTGTAAACTGAATGTTTGAATAAATCTATATAAACTAAAATAGGTAAACAAATAGGCCGAAACATTTGCATTGCATTTAAAATTATTAAAACCACTTTGGAGGACTCCAATGATTATTTTTTATTTATTAATTTTTTTTACGAGGGTTTGCAACAGCGAAGGTCGTATAAACCCTCAGGGTGCCGGTGTTTTTGAAAAAAAAAGCCCATTTGTAAGTATATCGGTTCGAATGCAGAGTCGCTAGATGCAAACCGGGAACATTTACCTTACTGTGATGAGCGCCGTGTCAACGCCTAACCGTTGCGGCCACCGACACCCCTCCCAGTGATCATTATTTACACAAATTATAATTATCATATACTATAAAATTTGAAATCCTCTAGAATTTTTGCATATAATTTTAATACTTATATCTAGTGAAAATTGAGTCAGCCAAAATAGTTGGGCAGTCCTTTCTGAAAATAACGTTTTCGTACGACTTGCTTTTGTTTTGTTGTCCTAAATGGTTTACCAAATATCAAGAGACTTTTTGGACAGGCCTTTACGTAACTTCTAGTTAGGCTGGAGTAACTTTTCATTAAAGCCTTTTTTGCCAGCTCGTCAGCAGTTCGGTTACCCTGAGTCTTGATCTAACAAAAGCACACAACACCCCTCTCATGCCACAAACAATGAGTACTCATCAACTCCACCAATGGTGACTTATTTTCGTAATATTTTTTTATCATCAAATCAAATTAATCTTTGCGAATTAATAGTTATATTGTTTTCATGTTGGCCTGCAAGCCGGCAAATCAGATCGATTCAATAGCACTTTTTAGCTTAGAATGGCTGCTATTTTACACAGAATATAGCACAATGAATCGTTTAACTTGGTTTCATTTCCTGTAAATAGACGGAAATTGTTCTTGTTCAGTGGGACGACAAACAAGAGGAATTTTCTGAGAAGTGTTTATGGGCTCCTGATTCTGAAAACCGCTTTCATATACTGCATTGCATTTCTTCTAATTGTAATTTTTCTATAATATAAAAATACTGTTCTGAAAAACTTAATTAATCAATCTCTGCATTCTTATAAGCTTATGGTTGTTACTTCTTTTAATTGCTCTTTTATTCAAGTTGGCTGAAGCTACTTTATAGGTAATGTGCTACCTACCCTGCACTCAAGTAACGGAATAAAAATTTATTTATTGATTTATTTATTTATTAAACTGTGAGTTCTTAAAACTAGTACAGCTTACACGCTTTATCCCATTATAATGACCATCGAAATTAATAAACCTTACACCTGTTTAGCTTAAGATTATTAAGAAAGATTTTTTCCTCCTTTCACCTAACTTTTAATATGGCTGAGTTACATGTAACTTCCTTACCACGGTTGTACTTGATTTTAACAATTTCTAATATCTTGCTCAAAGTAAAATACTATTATCATGCAATAAAGTTTAAAACAAAACCATTATTAATAAGTAACTGCAAGATTGTGAATGTTATGTGGGCCCAAGGACCTTTTCAGTAAACTATATGACATCGATCATTTTACGTCTAAGGGTATGAACAAATCTGTACTCTTTTATTTTTGCCAATTTTATTTTTAGTCTAAAAAGCACTAAACAGAAAACCATTATGCTTAATGCGATACAAATCGTTTCACAGCGGTTAAATTAATGGCAAGATTGTGTAAATTGTGTTCTTCAATAAAGATAGATTACACTTTAAAAACACTAGTGGATGTTGAAGGGCAACCATCCATTTTCAATCAAATCCATTTTCTGGAAACCCTCTTTTCTTGCAGATTGAGAGGGCACAAAAACACCTTAAAAACCCGACTTTTCTCCAACGATTCCTCTTTAGCAACTTTTTTAAATAATAGCCTGATCTTTTTAAAATCCATTTCTGAAAATAACGGTCCAATAAAAATTTTTATGTTTTAGTCAATTTAATTACTCAGTAGAAGAATAACAATCACAATAATTTATAACAATAGCAAGAAACTCCCTTCAAATAATTAAAATTGGTAGTTCGATCTTTTCGATTTTATCAAATGTGTTTCGGCTTCTCCATCTTTAATAATTGGCATTAATTGAATGCATTAACTTTGACCAAATCTTTTTAAAATACTAGGAACTAACTACAGTGGAAACCTGTTTATCCGGACTTCCGGATTATCTGGATCCGTTTGTTAACATATTTTTTATAAATTATTTGGAGATCGTGAGTTGCGGTCTGGTATAGTAGTGTACAGTGGTATAGTCCCACGATCTCCAAATAATCATTAATTAACGGTTACCAAACACCACACAATTTTTATAAATTTTTCCTAATTTTCAATGTAGATATATTAATTTTTTTAAATTCATAATTCAACTATGGGACCTTTCATTCGTCGTTCGAAATTCGTGAAGTCCACCAAATCGCCCTGCCACTAGTCACAAGATCGAAGAGGCCGGTGAGGAATGCTTTAGTTTAAAATAAATAAATAAAATTAAAAAATAAATAAATAAATAAAAGCTGTATACTATTTTGAAACACTAGACATTTTTTTCTCGTGTTGTTCGTACATTGGCTTATATTGAAAAGGTTTTTTTATTACGTATATTTTTATTAGGTGTTTTTTACGTATACATTTTTTGAGATACGAGTATCCGGACTTAACAAAATTAAAACTAATATATATATAAAGTGGAAGGTTTATGGGCCGACAAACAGCTGAGGTCATCGCCGGCCCTCCGCATGTATTCCTTCTCTTTCCTGTCTTTCTCGCGTATTTTGTACTGAACTGCAGCCATTTGAGCATCTCGATCTGGTTACTGACCCTCTGCTTTTACTTGTATATTACGTCGTTATTTTAAAAAGCTAGCCTCTTGTTAGTACCTCAGGTTGTCAATTTAAGAATAGATACACAACATACAATACATAACATATATATCGCCACAAACATAGAAGTCTGGTCCCATTCACTCCCCCAGAGTACTCGATATTCCTCGGGGCGGGGTAAATAACCCCTTCCTTTCATGCTTAAATTACATTCATTCCAACAGAGTAAAATATAAACAACATACAATACTAACATAAAAGTCTGGTCACATTCACTCCCCCAGAGTACTCGATATTCCTCGGGGCGGGGCCGAACCCACTCCATTCGCGCTAATAACTTACTTTTGCTCCCCAGACATCACACACTCACCCCAGAGTACTCGATATTCCTCAGGGCGGGGTAAATAACCCCTATTTTTCACGCAAATAAATTACGTTCATCCTAATGTAATAACATAAACACCACACAAACACGACACAAACACTTCAGACACAACACAAGCACAGAACAAACACACATAAACTATATACATTTGAAGATCCCTATAGCCCTGAGGTACCGGTACAGCGATTTGTGCCCGCTGCCGTGCCCCAAGACTACGCACAGGTCCGACGATATTCCAAAATATTGCCTATAAACGTCGAGCCTTCTACAATTGAAAAGGTGCTCGACTGTTACTCTATCTTTGCATAATGGGCACCTTTGCGGTCGCTTTCCTGCTAGAAGGTGCCCGTGTGTAATCCTTGTATGACCTATGCGTAGTCTTGTCAGTATGACCTTTTCCCTTTTTGACCCATTTTCCGTGAACCAGGGAGCGACGTCTTTCTTAACCTGCCACAGTTTGGCAGGGTTATTCCTATTTTGCCGAGCCCAGCGGTTTTTCCATTCTTCTTTTAATGTATTTGAAATTAATAACTTGAGATCCGCTGGGCGTATTTGTTGGGAAGCGTCGTGGGGTCCTCTGGCTGCTTCTTTGGCCGCCCTGTCCTGCTTCGTTCCCGGCTATCCATAAAAAAAAAATAATTAAAACTAATAGAAATTACTTATTATTATTTGATATACGAATGAAAGTATTCACTTTCGTATGTATATTTTTTTCCGTTTTTATGACACGTTACTAATAAAATCACAAATTTTCGGATTATCCGGAATTTTGATCATTGGAACAAGTCTCGTTCCCTTCAAGTCCGGATGAACGGATTTGTACTGTAAGAGCTAAACTACGAGGAAGGCAGGCAAAAATGATTGGAAACCAAATTACAGGTTAATCGCTTGGCAGTACCCAAGAGAAAAATTTCACAATTTAACTAAAATTTAGCACGCTCAAATCTAGATCTATTTGACCTTTCTTTACATTTTTAACCTTATGTTCAGTTTGTACAATTTCCTAGATATCATGACAGGTCAGAAGTAATTAGAACATTAATTCACTACTTTCGTGGTCCGCTTGACCAATTAATACATGACAATTAATTAAGGTTTTTTAGTTGAGATGAAAAAAAGTTAATGGCACGAATTGGTCAAGCGGACGACGAAAGTAGTGAATTAATGATTTAAAAATGAAGTACACTTCACTAAAGCTCTCTGTCGCCATTTCAATTGTCATCGAGAATCCAAACCGATTACACGACATTTGAAAAATGGCAAAAGGAGGGAAAACTCAAAAGGTGGGGTTGAGATGGGGAGTTGATGTCCGAGTGGATCGAGGTCACGATAGCTCAGGTGGTAGAGCAGCGGCGTATCTAGCCGAAGGTCGTGGGTTCGAATCCCTCTCGTGCCTTTACTTTTTTTCATCTCGACTAAAAACCTTAATTAATTGTAAATTATTAAATTTTGTTTTGTCNGATGTCCGAGTGGATCGAGGTCACGATAGCTCAGGTGGTAGAGCAGCGGCGTATCTAGCCGAAGGTCGTGGGTTCGAATCCCTCTCGTGCCATTAACTTTTTTTCATCTCAACTAAAAAACCTTAATTAATTGTCACTATTAGAACAGCGCGTTACCGCTGTTGTGAAAACCAACAAACATTTCTGCTAGAACCAAGGCAAACTGTGTAGCGAGAGTCATACAATTTTAAACAAAACGTACGACCCTCGACACTGTTAATCATAATATTAAGCTATTATACTTTGTTCTTGACATCTAACCCGCCTTAAGAATGGAAATGTTTTTATTCCTTTCCGCGAGATAAATGTTGTGCGGGTCGAGTAAGTGGTGGTTTGAGATTTACAGCTGGGCGCATTCTGGGGCTCCCCTGGGCACATCCCTCGAGCGCTATAGTTGACCAAACACCCCGAAACCATTTATTGTCAAGGCGTCTCCTTTTATCACCGGATAGAAAGAAAAAGGGTTGTTTTTACAATGCCAATAATTACTAGCTCTTCGGCAGGGGCAATTAACTCGGAAGAAATTGGAAGGCTTTTGGACAGATGCCATCATTGTTAAGAGGATGAACCAACTAGCCTTTCAACCTTTGGCCAGTTACACTTTTCAAATCTCTCGTAAACTAACGGCTACAAAATAAGGTACAATTATTCCTCCCTTTGGAAAAACCGCAGGATAGGTCCTTCCGGATAAATTTCGACTCGAATCTAATTGAAAAAATGAAAATATTGACGAAAGATACAGATATTGTAAAGATATTCGGATTGCGCATATTGATAAACAACATCTTTTTTTCTGGATGAGCAGCCGTGAATTATTCGTGAGGGGAACCAGATGTGTTCATCCAGGTCTGACATTAAAGGCTGTGTTAAGGAGAGTACGTCGGGCTTGACGTGACAAATGGCACCAATGTCCAAATTGACGTCCCAAAACCTTGAAGTTATTGGGAAAACTTGGTTGAGTTAGATTTTTTATAAATATAAATATAACAACATAAAGAGAGAAAAGTTATAATGTGGTATATGCAATATCAATTGCATAATGAAGTGATTTATAAACAGTGCATTTGTAAAAATGTGGTTTAAAACACATTTACCTTATTTAAACTTTCTATAACGGCAGACAAAACCAAGTAAAATATATACGCGCGTGGATAAATACAGAAAACGAGAGAGAGTGGAGTGAGAAACAAATACATAGATAGAAACTGATGTGTGCGAGAGAGAGTGTGTGTGTATGTGTGTGAGGTGAGGGAAAGACTCAGATAATTAATAATAATTAAATGAGAAGTTTATGGGCCGACAAACAGCTTAGGTCACTCGAAAAAAGAGGGAAGACATCAGTGAATTGATGTGGATGAGGAAATTTTGCATTCTGTTAATCGTGATCCCGAAACCAGTACACGTGCGTTATGTATAGTCCTTGGTGTTTCACAGTGGAGAAGTTGGAATACCTTCCGTCGGAAGGATTGTACCCTTACCATTTTACGAGGGTGATTGATGTAGATGAGGAAAAAATCAACTCACTGCTGGTGGCCATTTCGTTCCAAACTTTGCACCCTCGTAAAAGTGTGAAAGAACCAGTTTCCCTCAACCTCTGATAAAGTCGTTGGAAGGTGCGATCTGGTGGAACGTCTCAATATGGAAAACGAGCTTGTATTCTCCCCTTGCAGCAGTAACCGTAAATGAAATACATATCAGCAAGATGTGCATTAGGAAATTAAATCACCAACCTGAGGAAGTTGTCAGCTGATAACATAAAGCAAACTGATTGAATTGAACATTAAAGAACTGATACAAAATTCAAGAGCAAGGATTTCCTGGAAAAATTGAACGTGCCCCTTCGTCGACCCCAGTTTTCTTTAACAAAACGCAACATTTTTGGGCCATACAGAAACGAAATACAAAAAGTTGGGTATACCGGGAAGCTTGAATGGAGAATTTTGAGGTGATTTGCAAAGCTCCTGTAGTTTCAACATTTTTGTTTTTTCTGAATTTTTCGTGAATAATTTTTTCATCAATTCTGCAATGTAAATAGGTTGCCTTACAAAAAATTTAACGTTCTTTTAGGTGGCACAAACCAGATTTTTCTACAGTCAGTAATTCTGAAGTTTATAAGCAATTCAGTGGGCCTAAGTCGAAAAATAAAAAACACCCAAAACCTGAATTTACTTCTTTCCCGTTGAAATTTTGACAGTGGTTTAGAGGAAGTTTTTTGTTGCATATGGTGCGTAGAAACACGTCCTAAAATTTTCGACCAACGAGTATAAGTAACCCCTTCCTATCACGCTGATAAATTACATTCTTTCAAATAAATTAACACAAACACAACACTCGATACAAAACATAGAAGTCTGATCACATTCACTCCCCCAGAGTACTCGATATTCTTCGGGGTGGGGTGATAGCGAATTATTTATTTATATTGCATAAACAATGTTGAAACCGTTTGAATAATAGAACGTATTCAACATTACGATATAATAAATAATTTAAAATTGTAATCATGGAATAGAGCGAGGTGGGCTTTGATTATAAGCACGCGAACAATTTTTGCATGCTCTTCGACATCATCTCTTGGTATTCATCCTTTTAATTGAGAGAAAAAATAAACATGAGAAAGTGAAAGATGAATAATATCTACTTATTTAAAATGTATAAAAAGTTACAGGAAAATCCAAAACACGAACAGTTGTGAGAATCAAGAGTTGGAATGCTCGTTAAGTTTGAAGTCTGACATGGCAGCTAAACATTTCATTTGAATTAATTTCTCTCATAATTTACGAATTTGAAATAAACATTTGTTACATTTGTTATTGCAGTTTATAAACATTTATTGAACAAAGAAACAAAAGTGAATGTCGTTATAAAAAATATTTTGAAAATTTGAATTATCCGGATTGAGAGTATTTTGCATAATCAAAAATAGAGTTAAGGTAAGTTTCAGTTTTATTATGCATTTCCTTCAGATATTTTTTTGTAACCCACAGCGGACATTATAAACAATTTAATTACATCATCCAACGAAACCCGGTTACGCTTCTGGTAGGAATATGTCCACAATGCAGTTTTTTATCATCTGGAACTATTTTTGCTTAAATAATGGCTCATCTGGAGGCGTTATATTTCCGCTCGAGGGCAATAATTTGTGTCGCATCACTAATGAAATACGAGGCCTTATGTTGTCATGCAAGAAAACAACTCCATTTATATTCACTAATGCAAACCCCGTTTCCTTGAAAGCTACGTTCTCAGTCGGCACAGCGGGAAACAGCATTTGATGGAATTGACAGTTTTGTCCTCTTTCGAAGGATTCCCTGCCTATTCAAATACATGATCTTCTTTGGGATAAATGTGTCTTAGAAAATGTTTATGAGGGTTCATTTGCCTTTTCCCATGATTGCCGTAGCGAAATACTTTAGGTTTTTAATAAATCTATTTTTTTTATCTTTTCACACATTTTCATAACTGAAGAAATCGAACTTGTTAGCTAGAAATAAACAGCTGAAAACAAAAGAGACTGATAAAAGCTTCTTCTTGCAATTCTTCCTTAACGTTAGTACGTTTTAATATTTTAATGTATTTTCACAATAAAAAACATATCGTATTGTTTAATAAATAAACCAACTTTTGTTATTTCATTAAACACAGTTCATTGTTAAAACAAAAATTACAAAGGAATTTCCTTTTGTTAAAACGATTATCGTTCTTATTCCGAGCATCCGTCAACTTAGCCGGATAACCAATCTGGAAAATTATTTTTTAAGCAAAGGAAGATGTCAGAGGCAGCCAAGCTTTATAATATTAAATCGTAATGAACGATTTATTTTCACGTTTCAAAAGAAATCATTGTTACTGAGTATTACAAAGGGTACCCCGGGGAGCTTTAATGTGTCGCTTTTCCACAGTGTTTTTCTAAATAAGAAGAGGACATTGTTAAATAAAAATTATTCCTTGCATTTATAATTTGGTGGTACCAATAGATTGGTATCAATTTAATATTGGCTAATGTTACATATCAACTGTCCTGAACGTTGGTGATGATGGTTGGTCTGGAATGGAAGAATGCGAGACTGATCGACGATGATCACATATCTCGGCTCATCTACAGGGTGTCCTTTTTTCCTTGTGTACTATTTTTTAGTCTAGTCTCAAATATTTACCCTTTTTTGGAGAAAAATTATACTGGGTTGTTGCTGTTTATTTTATTTACTGACATAATAAAAACACTTATTTTTATTATGAGCATTTTAAAAGTTAATAATAATATAAAATCAGTGGAATTTATTGATCAACACTATCATTTTTCTGGATCTCGCTGACTTGATTTTAAATGGAAAGTTTCGGCAAATAAGTTCTCAAGTAAGTTCGACAAAGTCAGCCCTCATCAAACGCCATGTTACAATTTCGTTAATGGAACCCAAAAAGTTTGTTATTTTTGTATAACGAGGATTTTGGGTAGTTTATTTAGCTTTTCTGTATATAGGAAAAGGAATTTTAGGAAAAATGTCATTGTGAATGTGATGAACCAATGGAAACCCTCGCCAGATGCAAATAATCCAGCAGCCTTTCTTGTGATATTGCTAAGAAAATTATAAAATGCATCAAAAAGCAGTAAGAAAATCCGAAACAATCATTGATGACATTTACCATTAAAAATTGGCATTTACCACTTTAAATTAACTCCTAACCATCCCTACATAACCTCTATGTGCAAGATATTTTAATCGCTTGTGTTGACGGATTAAAGGTCTTTCCAGAAGCTATTGCCAGTATTTTTCCGCAGACAAACGTTTCAGCTATGCGTGGTTCATCAGAACATAGCCAATCGCATAAACCAATTAAAATTGTATATTGACTTTCTGAAGCATAATACAAAATTCCTTTTTGCGTTCACCACTTTATCGGTGTATAGTAAAGCCATAAGGTAATCTTGCTCTTACGTCTATTTTCCCTATGAAAATAACTAGGCTCTATGAAGTTACGAATCAGGAAAATAATCCACATTGATACGGATCCAGAAAATGACCATTGTCGATTTAATATACCATATCCCAGTTTATGTCTTCTTGAACGGTTGCTTCGTATTCGAAGATGATTGGGTGGCAGTTTCTTCCATACCATTCCATAAGTTACAAATGAGATCACCATTGAATATTCCTATGTAGTAAAAATGTTTTCTCAGACTAGACCGGTAAATAGGCCTTTCACTTGTCTGAGTTTAGCCCTCCCTAACTTCAGCAGTGTGTTGTTGAGTCTTGCTGAGGATTTTTTAGAATATGCTGCGTCTAGACGTTTCCTTTTGTCATTTTTGGATCCATTCTGTGATGAAGGATTCTGTGTGTTTATGTTATCCAAATAATAGGTTTTGGGCTTATATATGGTCTTGCAATTCGACGTCTGGCCAGTGTGTCTGCTTTTCTAAGCAATACTAAAAACAGCAATGCGAACAATAAAAGCTTTACTAGCAATTTAACCCAGCATAAGATTCAAGATATAAACACAAAAAACAAAACTTTTGAAAAACTGTCATTCAACAAGATAAAATATAGAAGACACCATGAAAGTAGAAATGTTTATGTTGGTGTGAGTATATCATTCAATAATTCAAAAGAACGGTTCTTCTCAGAAATTGGAAGACTTTCAAAAGTACGTTTTTAATTGTGCAGGCACCTCTATAAGCTACTTTGAATCCTCCTCGTTTTTTTTTCAACCAATGTGACCAAGAACGAAAACCTATTTCATTTGGTGTGGGGTGGCCTAGTTTAATTTTTGCTTCTTTTAAGGCTAATTTTTTGTCTTTCTACTACCAATCTATCGACAAAGGTTTGTTAATACTCATTGTTTTGTTTTTTAATGGTAAGAGGTTTATGTATAGAACTGTTTTCAACTATTTCAAGGAACATTATCGGACTAAGAAAGATAATTAATGTTGTTCAGTTCAACAAGTATTAAAAAGGTTTATATTTTACTGTGAGGATATATTCCATCGTCGGACGCAGTAGACATGTTAAAGTGTTGGGTTCTTCACGAACAAATTAACAATAATTAGTCAAATTTGATTGCTTTCTTCGAAAATTAAATTATTCCGTTTATTGCTACCCTACATTTGGCTCTAGCCGAACCTTTGTCAAATTTAAAGCCAAAAATATTTGATATATCATGGTTTGTAAATTCATATATTTTAATTAAGGCCTTCATTTGATTTCTTGCCGCTCTTTGTACGCAAAGGCGAACTGAGGTAACTTGTATTATTTAATTATTGCTGTAAATCTGGCCCGAGTGCCTCAGGCGGTTAAAAGCTCGTGTTTGATTTAATGCGACATAGGAGCTCTTTCAATGGTATGTGCCTCGTGTTTAAGAATATTGCATTACCGAGAAGAAAGGATTAAACTATTTTTTTTTACAAGTCTTACTTTGAGGTCGAATCCTCTACAAACTCAGGACATTATTCTGCCTTTAAACAACTCTAGAATTAAAGGAGTAAATGTAAAAATGCGTAGTTTGACTAAAAAGAAAGCGAAATGTGAAATGACTAGAACACGAACACGGACAACAATACGACTAATTTTATCGAGTAAGTGTTTTTACGTAATAAAAGTTTTTATCCTAATCCTATTGAGAGAATATCCGATAATCAGAGCTCTAAGAGACGACATGAACAATATAATTGGATTCAATAAAAATCTCCAAAAAATGAAAACCTTCAGTCGAGGAAGATTTACAGTAAGGTCCATGAGCAGGACTATGTGCCTACAAAACCAGCCATATGTACAATACCTTGATTTAGAGGGTGGGGTTCCAAAGTAGCATCGTAAATGCTACGCAGGCTACTGCAAATTGCTTTGTCTCTTTCCACCCTACATGGCGCAGCGAGTTATGCACCTAATGTACAATACAAAGTTGTCCTAGGGTCTGAGGATAAACAGCTCCAATGATATCAAGGAAACCATTCAGGGCATCACAGCAAACAATGAAGATGTCCTGCAACCCCCAGTTTTTCAAATTTCTCATTCGCAGCAAGCCAGACGAAACCCATGGTTATGTATTCAGCTGATACCTAGATCCTTGTGCAATATAGTAAGCATATACCCCAGCAGGGTCGTATCCGCTTCTTCAATCCCGTCTGTTATAGCGTTCGTCCTGCCAGTCAGCACAAAAATTTGCCCCGCAGCTATGCACGCCACAGAGCCATGGTGAGGGTTAGCTTTGGTTGCGATATCTTTCAACTCGAAATCCACGCAATAGAAAAATGTACTCCATTCAGCTGGAAAGGATAAAAAAAGACATATATAACATATACGATAGCCAGCTAACCATCGGAGCATTAATCTCAAATACCATCAGCTCATCAATCACTACTTGTGTCCCAGGATACGCTGACCTAGCAAGAAAAGATCCTACGTCGCCGTTAATTGAACCCACAAATTTTGTAATTCCTTTATAACGAGCATATTATGAAAAATGATATTGTGAAAGTGATGAACCAATAGAAACCCTTGCTGGACGCAAATAATCCAACAACTTTTTTGTGATATTGCTAAGGAAACTATAGAATGCATCAAAGAAAGCAGTAAAAAATCTGAAATAAGATCATTGATGGGACACAGTGGACTAAATGAGCACATGAGAAAAATTGGCATTTACCAAAAAAACAGATGCAAATATTGAAAAGAGGCAGAACACAGCCCAGCGCATCAAAAAATCTCTGAAATGCATGCGCTTTTGCTTGTAAAAAGTCATAAATTTAAGATGTTTTGGTGATATAATTAAAAACAATAAAAATTGTGTATTGACTTTCTGAAGCATAACACAATTCCTTTTTGCGTTCACAATTTTATCGGTAAATAATAAAGCCGTAAGGTTATCTTGTTCTAGTACTTCTATTTTTTCCCTATGGAAATAAGTAGGCTCTATGAATTTATGAATGAGGAAAATAATACATATTGATTCACTATTAAAACTGATCACACTTTCAAAATAATCAACTGTAATAAAATAAAGCGTTGAAAATTTATACTGAAAATTGTTGTTCTTTATCTTGTCAAAATTTAAATTCTTTGGAATTGTCCAAGTAGAATTATGCAGACATGAAGAAATCAATTACGATTGGAAGGAATTTCAAATATCTCGCTATCCTTTTCTCCCGGACCTTATGAGAAGTTTCTCGGTTGATGCAAAACGTTCTTCTTTTTGTTTTGCTATTCTGTTTCGCATTCTTATGAATAATTTATTTCTGTGGGAGCCAGGTAAGCTGCTTACATTGTCAGCATTCTTAGAACTTCTCTGAGATATACCGTACGAAAATTGTTTGTTGAATAAATAGACTCAGCCCAATTTAATGAGGAAGTCGGTCACATGTCCTTTGTATGATTACAAATGCCGGCGTACTTCCTAAATTGTACAATACCCTCACTTGCCTGGATAAAAAAGCAATCTCACCATTAAGAAATTTTGCTGATAAATCAACTTTGAAAGGGAAATTAAAGTAAACCTAAATTTTATTAATAACTCTGTTTGCTTTTCAGTCAAGGTTGAGCAGCCTTTATAACGTTTCATTCAAATATTTTGTTTAAATTCTTTCTTAATAAAACTTGTTTCGGGTTATTCCACACGAAACACGTTATAATGAAAAATATTAATTCTAATGTACATATCAACCAATAAAAATGTGTACTGGTACATTTCTCCTTTCTACTCTGTCAACAATACACTGTTGAAATATATATATTTANATATACATATTTGTTATAAAATTGTTTCAATACAAATGAATAATAAATATTAATAAAGAATGTTTTTGTTTTGTTTTTTCAGATAAAGAACCCTACTTCATTTCGTCCATTGCCAACGTTACTGTTGCTTTGGGAAGAGAAGCAATTCTTACCTGCTCAACTGCCAGTTTGGATACATACAGGGTAATTTTTTTCGAAATTGATCTACTATTTCTGATTAATAATTTACCTTATATACATGTATTAATGTTATTACATAAATATTTGATCACAGGAAGATCAAAATTGATTATATCTAGTAGGCATGTTCTTTGTGAGATCCATCTCGACATAATTCCAATTTACAGATGAGATCTCTTAATCTGCTAAATTCTTGGATATTTATCACCTGAAAAAAGTCATCGCGAGAATTGACGGGTTTTTAAAATGACAACGTGCAATAAAATAATATTCAATAATACAGTTAGTATTGTACTTTATTCCTAATTTACTTTTGGATACTGTTACATAAGAAAATGAAGAAAAATCATGAGTAAAGTTTCATCCATCTGATACAAGACTTATATATCATTTTGTGTATGAAAAAATAGATTATACGCTATCCTAACAAATATTCCACTCTCGTAATAACAGTCTGGAAAAAATATGGTTCTAAACTTGTGATGGAGTAGAGTTGAACATAATGAGAATAATGGCCGGCCAAATCGTTGCGATTAGGAATCGGAATCTTTCAGACGAACAGAATGGCTTTCCATCAAAGATGGAAGATCTACAGTCGAACCTCACCCCACTAATCAGCGATATGGAGTGAGGGGTGAAGCCCCGTACATCATGGAAGTTACTACTCGTAATTCAAGTTACATCCAGGCCGTCTCATGCTTTGGAATATTAATCAGACCTGAATGCATGCAAGCCGACAATGTGAAACAGGTGTCGCCCAGCAGTATGTTGAAACAAGTAATTGGGCTACCCATGTCGAATTAACGCAACATCGATGTAATAACTTCAAAAATGCAAAATGATTAAAATAATTGTCGACAAGGCGAGAAGTTTGAACTCGTTAATATCGTTGCCCGATGTTAAACAAGCGAAAAATATTTCGGTACACAAGCCTAACTGGAAGAGAAGGCAAAGTGATAGAAAGTAAACTTACATAAATGTATAAAATATTATTCACGACTCCCTCACGCAATTTGAATTGAATTTGTAAGATCAAGGCGATGACAATACTAGTAATTTTAACTTGAGAAAACTGAGAGGAAGTTTCTCTGCAACTTTCTTCTTATTTACATTATTAGAACTCTCAAGAAAGAGACTCGGCTCATCAGACGCTCAAAGGCAGGTCTGAGTTAAGAAATTTGCAATTGAATTCTATTCATAATATATTCGAACGAGCCCTTTTCCATGTTTAACAAGTAATTCTGGAATAGAAAAAGTGCTTGCCATATTTTAAAATATTGCAAGACCAATTTTTAACTCTCTTCCAACAATAAAAAATTTATTGTCATGATTTCAAATATTTTTTATAGCAAACCGCGCTGCTGACGAGAAAAAAGTAAACAGAAAATAAAATTAATCTGGAAATAACTTTTATCTGAAAAAATTTAGCTAAAAACAGTAAACTTTGTTATTAACAGCTATGATTGTAACAGTTCATTAGATAAATTGCGTTTTCGAAAACTTTCTGTCAGTTCAAAACCAGATTCACCAATTTGTGAAATGTAAATATAAGCCGTTCACCCTTGTGAATTTCAAATGTAATTTCGTGAATGTAAATGCAAACATTCCTTAATACATTGCTAACGGGGCATCGCGAGTTGGATTTTACTTATTTATTTAAATAATTACATGTTTCATATAAACAGGTGCAAAAAGGAAAACATGACAAGTTAAACCAACTACCTTGTAGATCTAATTTAACAAACAAGAACAAGATGGTTTAGAGCAAATGGCACATGGCAGGTGTCAGGAGAACCTTCATCACGACCACCAGGAATAGTCATTATTCTCCAGAATCCAAATCTTTAGAAAATGGGATTAAACCCGTAACTAATTTGATAAAGGGTTTTCCAGCAAAAACAGACACACATAAATAATATGATAAATATGTAAATGCAATTTTGTTTTCTTTATATTGCTTTTAAATGAAAATGACTTGAAATTTCTTTGATAAATAGAAAAGCCACAATTAATGCGCTTTGAAAATATTAAAGTTACATAGTCAAAACAATGGCAGTATTACGAAAACACAATATAAATAAATTACAACAGAAAAATGTAACACGGTAGATAAAAATAACGGGATTGAGTCAATTTATATTTGCAGAATGGAAACCTGTCACTCATTATTCATATCAACTTTATTCACTATGCAATATCATTTCTAAAGATTATTGCCTAACTCAATGTACCGCATGAAAAAAAGAGATGACGAGATTGAGTGTGTCATCGAAGACAGGCAATAACGAATACTTTTTATTCTTTATAATATCATCAAAATGTTTGAAATTCAAGCTACAACCCAAAAAACGCAACTCGTCACCTGAAAAACAGTTTATTAATGAAATTATTTGTTCTAATTTAAAAAAGCTATTTAACATATTTGCAACCGGAAATATTTCTGTGGTAGTTATCTATCAATTTGGTTTTTTCTTTCCTATTTTCGGTTGTTTTGGTCATACTCGTTTCAGCTTCCCGACATTTTCGAGCTGAGCCTGTGTGATATTTTGTCAGGTAGTATGCTCTTTGATATTATGTAACGATCAAACTAGTCTCATCACCTTGCATAACCCTGCCCGAAATCTCCAAAACGAATTTATTTTAGTTTGATAAAAGCTTCATTTGTTCACCGAAGACAAAAATCCTTTCCTGTTTTAACGTCAGTTTTTATTGTTAGCGTGAAGCAGTGCTTACTTGTGCTTATTTGGTGAAAGGTCAAAACGTCTCAAATAAAAATGCAAATATTTTTTCCGCCGCATTGAACACTTTTAGCCTGAATGAAAACTACTCCAATTGCACTAACACAAACCACTTTTCCTTCACAGTTGCATTGAATCGGTCGAGTTGATGTAATGAGATTAGCCGATTCGTTTTCACATAAAAGCGATTCCATTCCAATCCCGCCAAATGCAAGCTCATCTCGGGGTGAATTACAACATTTGGGTTTCACAGTTATTGCTGCCAATCTATCATTGTTACTCGGTGCCCACATTCCAACCCCCATCTCTAATGTTCAGAAAGTTTCGTTATCTTTGCAAAGCAAAACACGAACAGGTATTCTGCCCCCTAAAATTATGAAACACAACATACAAGTTTTTGTTTTCCTACCTCACAAGTGCTGAGGATTAATTATTTATATAGTTAATACTTTAATTTTCTCCTTTGCCGTTTATGTAAAAAGAGAAATAGGGATGCTAGATTAAATTTCTGTCGCTTAATGACTTCTGGCAACCGAGTAATTTACACAGTGAAAATGGACAAGTATAAATGGCAAAAACTCGTGTCTATTTCTTAGAAGTAATCAATTAAATACCGTTTGGACATCTAAGTGTTCTTTGTGCTCTGAAAAAATATATTCAATTATTTTCGTACTTTGCTATAATTTATATAATTTTTGCTGAGAAAAATAATTTAGAGGAAGATAAACTTAAAAATTGTACCCCTTAACTACAATTGTTTCTGTCAATATTTCTTCTTATTTCCTCTCTTTTCTTTGCACGCTTGCAATATATTTTTATTAATTTATTTTTATTTTTTATTTTTTTTATTTATTTATTAGTTGTTTTTTTTGTTTTTTTTTTGCTGATAGGACTTCAAAACCATCACGGCGCTCAGTTCATTAGTCTTGCAAGAACTCCGAGTCATGATGGTTTAGCATAATGGTCGCGCCGTGAAATTGTCTGCTTAATGAATGAATTGTGAACGCTGCCGTGTTATTGCAAGTTCATACCAATGCTAATTCCTAATTTTATAAACGTTTTTATGTGCACATTACGACTGTGTGTTACAATACCTAATGTATTATGAGATAATGTGATTAATATTGGGTTGTCCGGAAAATAATGCAGGATTTTGGTATTAAACAAAAAAAAAGAAACTAGTTACTTTAAAGCAATGTTCTTTAATCAAAATAATTTCCCANATACAAATGAGTAATCCTGTAAACGTAAACAGAATATTTTATATAGATTTTTTTTAATGAAAACTTAAAATCCTGCATTATTTTCCGGACAACCCAATAACTCAAAGAAAACTAGCATCTTGAATATTTTAAATATGTATTTTTTGCCAATTATAAAATACCAATTTAAACACTTACAACAGTTTTTGCATATTTATATTTATGTTTCTTAATAGATTAAACTTATTATAGCAATGCAAGGTCTTTAATCTAATTAGTCTGTACAATTTTAAAATTATCGACCTTTTCAATTAAATAATCAAATGGCCCATATTTTTTCTTTATACTTACTTTTTCATTTCTGAAACAAAAACAAAATGAACTTTTTGTTTATCGTGTCCTCTCCATTTAAACAATAGATTGAAACTGACTAAATAATATAATTAATAAAATGAAAATGTATACAAAGCGAAACGATCAAGGCGTTTATACAACTTACTGTAATTAGTCAAAAAGCCGATAATATTTAGATTTTGTCTTGCTTAAGAACAAAGAATAAAAATGATAGGTAAGTAGATAGATAGATAGATAGAGAGAGAGAGAGAGAGAGAGAGAGAGAGAGAGAGAGAAACAATACATTGATTATATACAATTTTATGCGCACGCATAATATTCTCTGTTAAACTACTATATTTTATTATATTTAAGATACATCTTACAAATAAATACAAAGAAAAGACCGGGATGTCCCAACGACCTGGCCTGACCACCGTGATCCGGTCCTCTGACCTTGGATCTGAATTAAAGAAGAGGGATTATAGTATCAATGCATACTATATAGACTAAACAAATACCATACACATGGACACTTAGTTTTGGACCAAATCTCGCGTATATGTCCGGTGTGTAGAGAAAGGTTGCTCGATGTGACTTAATTGAAGGGTGTAATTCCTTGGCTCCGTATAGAGAGCGAGTAAGAATGCCGCCCGATACGAGAATATTGTGCCTGTGCATGACAACTAGTATTTGGGTCCTCTGACTATAGCACTTGACAAATATCTTGTTTTGAGTGTTTTTTATCTCTACTTGAATATATTTTTTAGTGTAAATGTGGAGTGAGAGAACTGAAAGCTTTATACTGAGTACCGCATAGGCCCACAATTAAATATCTCGGCTTGCCGTGTACGTACGTTTGCAGAGTTAAGTTTAGCGGTTAATCAGTTAATAAATATAGACTTTACACTAAGCACACTATTTTGTACGTAATCCGGCACGGAGGAAAACTAATTTAATCTATACAACTTGAGGTTGTTACATAATCTCAATAAATACACGACCTGATATAGTATACTATAAATAAACTCTCAGTGCTCTTACTAATATTATTAATTACTAATAATATAATGATTATATGTCCAGTTAATTTCTTATTAACAAATATAAAACGTTAATTAAAAGTTCAGATAAAATACTGACTGTAAGTGACAGGTAATTGACTCAGCAAATTATAAATTTGTAAATATTACTTAGCTATAAATATCTTATAACGAACCTTTATCCTGTAATGGGTAATAGACGTGACAAATTGTGTATAAAACTAGTTTAAAATTACAATTAATTAAGGTTTTTAGTTGAGATGAAAAAAAGTTAAGGGAACGAGCGGGATTCGAACCCACGATCTTCGGCTAGATACGCCACTGCTCTACCACTTGAGCTATCGTGACCTCGATCCACTCGGACATCAACTTCCTATCTCAACCCCACCTTATGGGTTTTCCCTCCTTTTTGCCATTTTTCATCTCATGAGAAGCACTTCACAAAAAGCTCCCCGTGGCCATTTCATTTGTCGTCGAGAATCCAATCCGATTACACGACATTTGAAAAATGGCAAAAAGGAGGGAACACTCATAAGGTGGGGTTGAGATAGGAAGTTGATGTCCGAGTGGATCGAGGTCAAGGTCAAGATAGCTCAAGTGGAAGAGCAGCGGCGTATCTAGCCGAAGATCGTGGGTTCGAATCCCGCTCGTGCCATTAACTTTTTTTCATCTCAACTAAAAACCTTAATCAATTGTAATGTATTAATTGGTCAAAAGGACCACGAAATTAGTGAATTTAACTAGTTTAAAATGTTATTTTTTTAGTTTTTTTCTCGTTGTTCTAATGTTTTTTTAGATAGTTTTTAACAATTTAGATCAAAACTAATGTTTTAAACTCCCTGTTTTATCGCTGAACAATTCAGTCCTAACAAAGAACCTTCCCATTCTTCAACTGTGGCAGTGTTCCACCTACTTTGAAGACTTATTACCTGTGGCTTTTTCAAAGGGTGAAAAGTAGCTTTAAAGAACGAGCTGCCGTTAGTAGTTTAGCACGTTAGTTTCATTGGCGTAGTCACTAATATTGTCCAATGTATTATTCCCTTGTATCTAGCGAAAAAGTTCTTTCGACGATTGACAACTTTAATTTCAACTGCGCCGATTGTTACACGCGCTATTTTCTTTTATGCCCTGTTAATTTATAGCCTTGTTCTGGGCATAACTAATTGGATGGTAATTTTCAATCGGTTTAATGGCTCAAAAGGAATGTTCGAAGTTTGTGAAAACTGAGAACTTTCCATATAAATTATCTCATTTAAATCACTCTACCGTACTAGGTCGGAATACCATTCTAAACATAAACGCCGTCCTTTACGTATACATTATAAATAAAACAACTGAATAGACGGAGAAATTTCATGCTAATTAATCGTTACTGTTTGCGTTTGCATAACGACGAACCTTTGATATTAACTTTGCCACTAATAGATCCCAATTTTTATTTTAAATATTTAATTGAAAAAGTTAATATTACCGGACTTATTCGAAATAATCGTTGTAATTGGATTGAAAATTAATTTATTAGAACGTTAATTAAATGGATTTTGATTTAACGCGAGGAAAATTCAAGGCTATAATTTATATAAAAAATAGAAAACATTCAACGTGAAAAATACGAACAAAATCTAATTATAACTTTTCATATTATCCATTTAAACTTTTTAATGAAATATTTTAAACTACAACCAAATTTACATTTCTTTCTCATAATAGTAAGTTTTAATGAGTATTACATTTCTAGTAAATTTTAAAGTTGTTATGGTAAATATACTTAAAGTTAAAAACTCCAGTCACTAGTATTTTGACGTTTATTTCAAACGATATGTATTACTTATTGCTTAATATTACTTATTAACTTATTGTTATATAAAAAAATAAACAAAATCAATTCATGAGTTTTAATAAAAATTATTTAATTACGATGGTTTGAAAGAAAATTCAAATTGGTTATATAAAGCAAAAGTATGTTGTAATAAATATAACAATAAAAATTCATACATATAGCTTAAAATTTTGAGAGTTAATGTATTTATTGGTGTGAATGTGTAGTGTGAGAGGGAAAATAGCGGAATATCGTGTACCCATGGACTCTTAAATAGGTTAGTTATACAGGGTGTTCGACTACTCGTGTTACAAACTTTGCCAGTATATTCTATATTCGAAATAGAACCAAATAGTCCTTATTAACTATGGTCCGAATCTCAACAGTTTCGAAGTTATTCCACTTTTTCTGATTTTTTTAAATTTCACGACCTTTCTTCATATAAACAATGGTAACTCCAAAAAAAAAAGGTTTTGGACAAATCCGTTGATACCGTTGAAAACTACGTTCAATTTCCAATAAGATGTGATCAATACTAAAGTTGTAAGAATTCGTGAAAGAGGCGTTTTAGTAGCCAGAACGTTGATTTTATTTTTCAAAGATGAAAAATTTACTATAGTGATTCTCAACTACTATTTCCAACCCTAGAGACCAGCGCATTTCAGAAAACGTACTCCATTTAATATCCTTTTTAGTTGTGCAATTGCTTTTTTAATTACTTTTTCAAAGATGAAGAAATAGATGAAGGAAAGGAAAATACCGTGGTTGACGGATTTATAAGGTGGAAATTTAAAAAAAAAAAAAAAAACAAGATAATTTTGAATGATTTTATTAAACTTTGTTTTAAAATTTGGGTTCGAAACCGAAATATTGCAAGTGTTTACTTATTTACCAACAGGACTGCAACATTGATTAAAGAATATTGTATTATTATTCTCCGGAATAAAAGAGTTTTATGATTCAAAACGTTTTTAGTTTTCTATTTAATATCGTGTTAACACTATAGCTACTTTTTCTGATGAAGAATACGATGATATTCATCTTATGTATGGGTTTTGTGGGTTTAACGCGAGGGCAGCGCGTCGAAAATACATTGCAAAAGGTGGAGAGCAATTCGAATTGAAATTTTAAAAAAAGTTTAATAAAATCAATTAAAATTATCTTACGAATTCTCGACGATAAACGATAAGACTTTTTTATCTCAACTAAAAACCTTAATTAATTGTAATATTTTAATTGGTCAAGGGGACCACGAAATTAGTGAATTTAATGATTTAAAATGAAGTATACTTCACTAAAGCTCTCCGTGGCCATTTCATTTGTCGTCGAGAATCCAATCCGATTACGCGACATTTGAAAAATGGCAAAAAGGAGGGAAAATTCAAAAGGTTGGGTTGAGATGGGAGGTTAGTGTCCGAGTGGATCGAAGTCACGATAGCTCAAGTGGTAGAGCAGCGGCGAATCTAGCCGAAGATCGTGTGTTCGAATCCCGCTCGTGCCATTGACTTTTTTATATCAACTAAAAACCTTAATTAATTGTAGTTTTCAATGGTATCAACGGATTTGTTCAAAACCTTTTAGTTTTGTTGTTACCATTGATTATTTGAAACAAGGTAATGAAATCTTAAAAAATCAGAAAACCTGTAATAACTCCGAAACTGTTGAAATTCAGACCATAGTGAATTAGGATTTTTTGGTTACATTTTGAATGTAGAATCTACTGGCAAAGTTTGTAACACCCTGCTTAATATGTGTAGAAGGTGATGGAGGAATATCGAGTACTTCACCTTCCCTCAATTGAGTGAATGGTATGTAACTAAGAGAAAATGCATTTAAGAATGACTGAAAGTGTAATTGTGCTAGGAATTGTAGGCGTTTAAATTGACCTAGCTGTTGACAGCACCCGGAGCCCAACCTCGAGGAAAGTTAAGATTGAGGTCTGCTTCCAGACTGCCAACACGGGAGATGGGTAATTCTCGATGCCGGCCGGCAATTTATTGTAAGTTAATAATAATTATTAACTAATTGCATATTAATAATGCAATAAATAATTATTGCAAAAAGCATTTTATTTTCTCTTAATTTTCTCTTTACTTTTAAGACTGAACGTCTATTTAAAAGATTAAACTCCGGCTGAGTTTTATCAATAAAGCGGTTTTCATTCATTTTTTAGGCATTTTTTTAAATTACAACAGCAAAAGTGTATCTTTTTTTAAACAGGTTTTTAATTCGAAAATTTTACCAATATTATTTTTTTGTTTTCTCAAAGGGTCTTTTTGTTCTAAGGACCATTTCTGTGTGGCCCAAGAAGTAGGTGTAGCAAAGGGCAAAAAGAAAGAGATATAGCAGGAAGTTATAAATTAAAAAAAAAGATCGGAAGAGTAAAAATGAAAGTCATATCCTCAAAGCGACCCGCACAAAGGACGGCGGGAACAAAGGTCTGTGTACAAAGAGAACATGTAAAACCCAAGCAAAATGCTCTTAGAGTTCATAACCAAGGAGGGCAATAGGGCGATCTATAAACAAATTTTATATAATAAGATCCACTTCTCATAAGGCTCTTTATCCCTATAAGACATTGCACAAAGAACAATCGGACCGGTTTAATTGTCAAGCTAGACTTAAAAGAACTATAACTTCTATTAAATAACGTCCAAGGCATTAATATGAATTACAAATTTAATTAGAAAAGTGTTGTTGAATTTTTTTAATTATGCGAATCGAGATAACTAAGTTTCTTTTTCGGTTTGCAAAGTAAACTGAGAAGATTGTTTCATGCTTAAAAAGTTTGATCGTTATTCCCGGCTTTGTTCTTTTGTTGACGAAATTCACGTAATCTTATCCTCATCAGCGCAGACCGTCGCACATGAAAAGTCAAGAAACAAAACTAACTGTTTTAGACTTAAATCAATAAAGGAAAAGTTAATATTATATTTTTGCCAGCATTCTTTTATTAACAAATAAATCAATTTAGTTTTACCATATTTTATAATGGAAAAGTTGGCATTTAAGATTTAGACACAGTTACTAATAAAAATAATAATAAATCAACTTGTTTAAAGCCGTAAACAGCTAGTTCATAATTCAATTTTCCATTTTTATCCAAAAAAACTAAATTACCATAATATCAAATTATGAAATTTGCTTATTGCCACCAATATTAGCAATCGTAAAATTCGTAATATGTCAAAAAAAATTAAATTAATTATTTAAATTGAAATCTGCAAAGGGGTTTTTTATTGTTTAAATTGTAGCAGATTTTGTTTTATTTATACGTTGAATTTTTGGTTTTAGGTCGCTTGGATTAGAGAGGACGATCAGACTGTTCTAAGCCTTCATAAAAGAGTCGTCACACATAATTCCAGGGTGACCGTCAGCAGCGACGGTGACACGATTTGGAAACTGCACATCAAACAGGTCAAAGAGTCGGACCGCGGTTGTTACACTTGCCAGATCAACACGAGCAGCATGATTAAACAGTCTGGCTGTATAGATGTACATGGTATGATTCACAACACGTATTAAACTAAATAATTCAGATTCAGTAACACAAAAATTGGTTTTAAGGATGAGTCTTTGTATTTCGAATAGCTATTACCCTTGAGTTTTATGTATTTTGCTAAAAATTCGTTTTTTTATAACATTACCACTTAGAATTCTGAATCTCTCATATATATATTTTTTAAGAGAATGACAATTTAGTACATTAGAACATTACCAACTCTTGAGAAAATTATTTTAACTTACAGGTATGCACATTAAAAAAGGAATAATTTACAACCTGTTTATAATCGTTAGTCGTTTGTAGTTAGTAGTAGCTTGCGACTACAATTTGTCAACTACAGTTGTGATTCAAAGCTACAACTCAATACTACTTAACAAAAGTAGTTGGTACGTCCTTCGGCAACTAATAGAAACTAAATGTAGTTACAGATGTACAACTAAATTTCATGCAATGTATAATTCAAGACTATATGTTGGTTCGTGTTTTGTTTTTCTTATTTTTGCGATGTTCTTCAACTACAAAGTTATACGAAACCTCGGTTTTTTGAAAACCGCCCATACGTTTCGGACCAGGGCCGCTGGATTCGAACCCTGAACCTTTACCTTAGAGTGATGAGGGCCGAGTCAACAGCTAAACCGTTTCGGCCACTGTTTTCGTTCGAATTTGGTAATTGATAGATATTATCAATTAAGATATCAATTTTACCTGATCAATATTATACGAAAACTAGTTAAATGTTATTGTCACTACGCCAATTTTGGTTACCTTTTATAATTTCACCCAATCCTCATGTTTTACATATTTGTTATATATAAATTTGGAAAATAACATTTTACATTGTTTTAAATTTATTCAATCATATTGGCCAAATTAAACAGTTTTTCAAAATGTTGTTTTTTATCTCTATTCATGTCTACAATAATAATTCAGGGTGGCCTCGTTGGCTTCTGGCCAGATCAAATCCAATAATTATAGAAGTTTTAGCACAAACTATTTTTGTTGTAGTTGGCGAATATTGCTTGTTAACTCCAAATATTTTATATTATAGTACGTGATAAATAGTAATTGTGAACTCAAACTACTGTTATTACAGTTGGTAAATAATTGTTCTCAATTCTAACTGCTCTTGTTATAGTTTGAAAATGTAGTTGTGAACGCCAACTATTTACGGTTATTGTTGTAGTAGGTAAATAGTCGTTGTTATCTAACTTAGGCTAGTGTTGTTGTCGTCAGCAAATAGGTGTGTACTCTAGCTACTGTTACTGTTAGGAAATTGTCGTTGTGAACTCCAACTACTGTTTTGTGGTCAGAAACTAGTAGTTGTGAGTTCCATTTACGGTTTTTTTAGTCGGATAATAATGAGTGTGAACTCCAACAAATGTTACTGTAGTTGGCAAATAGTAATTGTGCACTTCAACTACGGTTATTGTATTTAGTGATTGTGAGATGCGGTCTGGTGTGGTGTAGGTTTAGAGAAACTTTATTTTATCGTTACAACTTTTTGATCTTTATTGAAATCATCTTCAGAGCTCAAAGTCACATTCCCAACACAACACATAAACGTGACACATTTACACAGAAAACCTACACTTTGAGCCCTGAAGATGATCTCAGTAAAGTTTGAAACGTTGGAACGACAAAGAAAATGTTTTTCTAAACCTTCATCACACCAGAACGCATCTCGTGATCTCTATATTGTCATTAATTAACGGTCACTAAATACTGCATACATACTGTTATTGTAGTTGACAAATAGAAATTATTTCAGGATTTCAACTATTGTTATTATAATTGGAAATTAGTAGTTACGAATTCCAATTACTGTTATTGTAGCTGGCATATAGTGTGTAGTTGTATACTCTGACTAATGTTATTGTAGTTGATTAAAGGTAGTTGGGAGTAGGTGAAAAATATTTTTTTTCGAATTTCCTCTAATATATCTTTAATTTTCATCCCTTGCTTTATATATCCAAATGCGGTTAGTATTTTAAATAGTACATTGATTTAAAACTACTCCATCGTGTTAACAAAATACTACGGTATTGTAGTTGATAAATAGTAGTTGTAAACTCTTACTTCGTACTATTATTGTAGTTTGTGTATTGTAGTTGAGAATTCCAAGCACTGTTATTGTAGTTGGGAAATCGTAGTCGTGAACTCCAACTACTGTTATTATAGTTGATGGTAATTAGAAAACAGTTGTTGGGTGTTTTATTTACTGTTTTTGTATTTGGCTAAAAATAAATGTGAATTCATCTGAACTCAAACTTCATTTACTGAATTTGGCAAATGGTAATTGTAAACTCCAACTATTACTATTGTAGTTAGCTAAAAATAGTTGTGAACTACAAATAATGTTACGTGTTGGAAGTAGTATTTTTAACTTCCAACTGCAATTTTTGTGGGTAGAAAAAAATAGTTGTGAATTCTAACTAATGTTATTATAGTTGGCTCATAGCAGTTGCGAGCGCTACCTATTGTTATTGTCGTTCGCATATAAAAAAATGAGCTCAAACAAACTGTTATTGTAGTTAGCAAATATTTGTTGAAGTCCATCAACTTCCAACTACAAAACTGAACTCCTTTTTTCCCAATCTATCTATATTTCGGTCAAACGAATTGATTAATTTCTTCCAATTGGTTTACTTGCATGTTTAAACAACAATTAATTTTTTTTAAATACAATAAAACTGACAGATTTAATTGATTTTTTACTATGAAAACCAAACAAAATTCATCTTCATATTAGCACTGCTAGTTATGAATTAGAATTTGTATCAAATAGCCATATTGTTATTAATTTAGTACATTTTAAAATTAAAACAATGTTTTTAACAGAATTAAAGACAAACTAACTTAATTGCTATGTTTAAAAATACGAATGTTAATACAAATCTGTTTTATTGGCGTAAATAACATTAATGAAAAATTTTAAACGTGGTGATTTAAAGCTTTACGACAGCTTAATTGGATCAATCATATTAGCATGACATATGAATTGCGTGTGGACCTTAAAGTGATTAATACTGCGTTAGACAGTTGGTTAATATTTAATTATGGAGACCTGAATAAATCGCCATTAAATGAAAAGGGATAATTACAAAAAATTAACAGTCAAAATCAACTTCACTCTGACAGGTTTTTACAAGAATGTGCATAATATCCTTTTATACTGGACATTTCGCCAGTGACAAGCAAGTATTGTTACGGTTTCGATGGGACGTTCAACCTTAACGTATTCATTGGACAAATGCTATTTAACCTCTTTTTTTCGGGTCAGTACAGAATTTATTTCAACAAAAAATCTTTTAACCTAATGAATTCTGTGTGGGGACAATGTAAAAAAACGTACCAGAAGTCCACTGATCATTAATTTTTAAGAAAACGACGATATTCAAAATACCTTTTAATTCTGTTTAGTATGTATGATATATTGTATTCTCACGAATCGTAATAAATTAAAAAACATGAAGTTGAGCTTAAACGAAATTCAAAGTCCGTGTTACTGCAATTTTTTTACAATTTAAATCTGTAATTAAGGTAAAAATATATTTTTGTACAGCTAAAATTCTTAGCTTAGCCCATATTGCTACGTTTTAGATTAGTTTCTAACTTAGGTGTAAATATTTAACCCCCACGCTTTTGTACATAGCTAGAACTGAAAGCAAATCACGTACAAAGCAACGAGTTTTTACTTTCTTCCTTTTTTTCTTTCTTCCCAAGGGAGAAACTACTGAACTTTTAGAAAGCGCCAAACTTCTTTGAGAGGCTAATCGAACAGAAACCTCCTACTTTCTTATTCAAAGTTTAATGACTCAAAAAAATTACTCGTTCCACTTAGTTAAAAAAATGATGAAATGGGTAAAATAACAATTGAAATATAATTTTCTGCGTTAAATGGTAAAAATTAATAATTTAAAACGTCAGCTTGATTTGAAATAATAATTATTTTTATAATATTTAAATGTTTAACACTAATAAATAAAATAAGAATGCTAGCCTTTTTTTGTTCAATCATTCGGGCTAATGAGGTTGAAACAATTTTTTTACTTGAATCATATCAAAATTTGTATTGAAATATTACCATGTCTTTTGATTATTAAATAACACATTTTACACATTGAAAACTGCCATATTCGGCAAAAGAGTGATCAGTGGAATGTTGGAGTATGTCTGCTAATGTATTGTTGCGATACTGTTCTGTCCCCTAGCATATGTAACGATAAGCAACAAAGGCATCTGATTTATATCGATCGTAATCAAGATGCACATAGTACATTGTAATTTACTGCTTGGCTATTCGTAACCGTGTTAGACTTTGTCAGTCTCGATCTGTCATAAGTTGATGAATATTTTTCTCAGACTGTCACCGAATCTAAAACAAATGAGTAAGTACATAAATCAGAGTTCAATATTCATTTTGTTACAATAAATTTACATCGTAGTTTAACTGAAATCATTATTTAGGTTTTTAGTTGAGATAAAAAAGTCAGTGTCACGAGCGGGATTAGAACCCACGACCTTCGGCTAGATACGCCTCTACTCTACCACTTGAGCTATCGTGACTTCGATCCACTCGGACATTAACTTCCCATCTCAACTCCACCTTTTTGAATTTTCCCTCCTTCTTGCCATTTTTCAAATGTCGTGTAATCTATTTGATTCTCGGCGACAAATGAAATGGCCACGGAGGGCTTTAGTGAAGATATACTTTATTTTAAATTATTAAATTCACTAGTTTTCGTGGTCCGCTGAAAAATGGCAAAAAGGGGGGAAAATTCGAAAAGGTGGGGTTGAGATGGGAAGTTAGTGACTGAGTGGATCGAAGTCACGACAGCTCAAGTGGTAGAGTAGCGGCGTATCTAGCCGAAGGTCGTGGGTTCGAATCCCGCTTATGACACTGACTTTTTTATCTCAACTAAAAACCTTAATTAATTGAAAGACATTAATTGGTCAAGTGGACCACGAAAACTAGTGAATGAAATCATTATGTTTGAGAATTTTCAGCTGTGTTTTACAAATGTGTCAAAATTAATTTTACGATCTATTTCGTTCGATTGTTTAACAAGTTTTAAAATATTCTTCTAGTCTACCCTGTTAAATTTCGTAAATAATAATATTTTTTATGAGTTCAGTAAATAATCGCAAGATCCGTATTCAGGTTTTCAATAACTGTGGATCAATCAGCTCTTCGGATATGTGTAATGAGCATTTTGACGGTATGTCGTACCTTCGTTTGTTGGGGAACGAATTACAAATTTTACCAACAAATAAGACCTTGCACAAGTGAAAGAAGATACGTTGGATCACCGATTTTAATGATACAATTTTGGATAATACAAGGTCGAAGGGGCGTCGGTGGCCGCAACGGTTTAGGCGTTAACACGGCCCTCATCACTGTAAGGTAAAGGTCCCGGGTTCGAATCCAGCCGCCCTGCATTCGAACCCGACAAATGGGCTTTTTTTCATAATCACCGGCACCCTGAGGGTTTATATGATCTCTGCTGTTGCGAACCCTCGTTAAAAAAAATTAAATTAAATTAAAAATACTAGGTCGAAAAATACTAGCTCCCTACTACTGCTCAACGAGCCGAAAGAAAAATATTTAAACTAACTTTTGTTAAATATGGTTTTCTGCCCTTTTTTCATGTATTTCAATGTTATTAATAATTAGTTGGTGTGGGTTTTGGTTTTGGTTTTAGATAGGATAAGAAAATAATATGCTGTATTAAATGAGATTGGTAAAGTAAAAAAAAAACTCATCGGATTCATTATAAGATTCATTAAAGTTCATGAATACTGATTTTTATAGAAGTAAATTAGACGTTTTGTGGCTGGATCAGCCGGAGACAAATTTTTTTCTCACCGTCGTCTAATGTTCTATTTGAAAATTCATAACTCCTTCGGATTTTAACTAACGCCCGCAGTATTACAACGGTTGAAAAGCAGAATTTTTCTGTTTTCAACAAAATTTGTATTTTTAATTTTATATAAACCAATTTCGATTTATTTATGGAAACGAAGTATTTACGTGTAGTTTGTAGAGTTATAGATCACGCTAAAGTTTTCACTGAATTGGAAGTGTAGTGTTAAAATTATAATTACTGTTGTGATTTTCAACACTCTTTTAGCAATTATCTCCTAGCACGGTAATTAAGTAAAAAACATATCCGGAAAAGAGTTAAGCCGGGGATAGGAATAGATTTGCCCTGGGTCATTGGGATACGAACCAACATTTTTATTAAATTATGTTTTGTTTACTTTACTATTTGTTCAATACATCTCTGAACCAAATAACGATCATTCTTCATGTGGAATCTAAATAAATTCGAGGTTTTATAAACAAATGCTTCTCCTGAAAATTCACTTCTTTCAAATTATTCTTTTCCAACAACATAAACTGTTAGGCATAAGGAAACCAGGGATATTTCAAAGTGTTAAAATAAGTTATTCATATATTTCTAATTGAATAAAAGAGATACTGTCTGAGGAAAAAAAAAAGATGAAGTCAGAAAAGGAACGATTTTCTTACTCTCGTGTTCCAAATGTATATACGTACACAAAGAATCTTATTTTAAATTAAAATAACCCAAAACCAAATACAATTTCATCCATACAAATAATAGAATCGTTTTAAAAGGTTTACATTTCTCTAGGCCCATAGAACTGATTGCACAAAAATTAAGCCACAGACAAAAAATTAGTTAACTGCATTAACGCTTTATCGCGCCTTAAATTACTACTAAATATATTTGTCGTTTTGACATTTATCGAAAACCAAACAACTAAAAATTATATGAAATTACAACGTTTTTTTTACACCAAAATATCACGGCTCCAAAACCGACGAAGGTACGGGAGCTGGAGTCTTCGGGATGAACCCAAAGACCGAATTGACGTAAGTAAATATGCTACAGTTTTCCAGTCTGAAAACAAGCTAGGAATACATTCCCGGAAGAAGTTTAGACTGACAGTCAGGCAGCACTAATGGCCGTAGCCTCATACGAGGTGAAGGCAAGGAGAGTTTGGAACTGCATGAAGGACCTGACGGAAGTCAGCGACACTAATGACCTTACCCCCTGGGGACATTCCGGGCATAGAGGCAACGAAAAGGTTGACTTGTTGGCCAAAGAAGTAGCCAACATTGACTCTGTAGGTCGTGAACCTTACTTTGGCTTAGCAGCCTGCCACAAAAGATGGTACATTCTAAAATGGATCCTTAATGAGTGCAAAACCTGGTGGAACAATACCACAGGTAGGAGGCACGCGAAGAGATTCATAGGAGGACCATCCGCAAAATTTACAAAAGAATTACTGGAAGGCAATCTCCAAACCAGGATTCTGGTTGAACTCCTGACAGGGTACTTTCACTTAAGGCATATGCACCGGATAGGAGTACATACAAACACATTCTATCTTTCTGTGAAGGCCTATGTAGGCGCAGGTTCTTGCAACTTGGACAAGAAAAGCCACAAGCAAGATCCAGCACTAAGGAACCGCTGGCAAAGCTGCGGAGGCTGATTAATGACCTAGGCCTGTGGCCGACTTTTTTAGCCCTATCCCTACACCAAAATAAAAATTTAGGAACCATTTAATCGTGCATTGCCCATGATGCCAAGGCGTTAGTCGCCCAATAATTCGAAAAAACATCTCGGACATTAATCCGAAATATTAATTTCATTTTATAAGTTTTTTAAGAATTACCCTGCGAAAATTATTCTTTTGAACGTAAAAAATGTATATTTTTCAAACAAATAAAAAATAATAATAATTTTATAAATAATAATAACAAAATAATAATAAATATTGCATATCACGATTGATTTTTTGAATAAAAAATGGCAATATTTTATCAGCATTGCTTGTAACAAACATAGAACAACGAAGAAATAACAAACACAACACTGTAGGATAAAGCAAATAAATAACTTCAACCGATTACACGGCATTTGAAAAATGGCAAAAGGAGGGAAAACTCATAAGGTGGGGTTGATATGGGGAGTTGATGTCCGAGTGGATCGAGGTCACGATAGCTCAAGTGGTAGAGCAGCGGCGTATCTAGCCGAAGATCGTGGGTTCGAATCCCGCTCGTGCCATTAACTTTTTTTCATCTCATCTAAAAACCTTAATTAATTGTAAATAAATAACTTTTAGAAAATTTGATTTAATTGCCATACACAAATTATGTTCAATTCGATCTAAAAATAAATTCTCTATAAACATATTGAATAAAAACTGAATAAACATTGGCTAATAAAATAAAGAAATAGATTAAATAAACAAGCTATTCTACTTCACAAAAAACGTTATACAAATTTGAATAGGAATAGGTAGATGTAAATTACATCAACCTGTAATCAAATTTGGTTGACTTTAAGATTATCAAGTATAAATTACGTGCAAAGTAAGCATAAAAAAACCTCAATTACCAAATACACAATATTTTTAATATTATACGTTTTTCTTCTCATTAAAACAACTATCAGGGTTAAGATCATTTAAAAAACAAACACTTAATTCCTTCTCCGAGTTCTCTAGAAATGTATGAAAAATGTAATAGTACATCAGCTTTGTCTAGAAATAAGACTATCGGTGCTTAAAAAAAACAGAAAAGAACAATAAATTTTAATAAAATAAATAAATTTCTTTAGACGTAGTATTATCATGTTAGTATATCACAAATTTCCGGACCATCACAGTGACGTTTTTCTTCAATCGTCGTTTTCAATCGACTTAATTTGAAGTAGAAGTATTTATGAGTTGACTTCGTGAATACCGGCCCCTTCCCATCCCACCAAATAGTGAGCATAATTTCACCACTGTCTTTTAACAACATTGCACAAGATCCAGTTTTAGTCCCCAATCATAATTCTCATTAATAAAGGATACTTTCAATTTTTCAATGAGGAATCACAAGAAAAAGTGCGATCTATAAGGTTATGGTGAACGGAAAAAAGCTTGAAGCGGTTGGAGCTTGTTCTGATTTTTTTCGTTTTATTTGAAATCAACTGTGGAATTAACTACAAGCAAATACAATGGTGAGAGAAATGTGGTCTTGTATTGTCTATAGATTAGTATTGTCTTGAGCCGAAAAGCCACTCAGTAGTGACACTCCGATATAAGCAAACCTAACCATTCACTTGTCGTTCGTTATTACTACCGGGGCCATCGACGTTTCAGTCTGTGCTGTGGACTGTCAGGACTGTGGCTAAGAAAAGTTGGGTTACTAAAAAATTGGGGAAAACAAGCGAGTGATGAGTGGAATTTGTTGTATCTCGGTTTGTCGGCGTGGGAAACTGTAACTATTAAAAGTATTATTAATGATCATTAAAAACAAAAACGGAAAAAACAACACATCTATGACTGTAAAACCAATCTCAAAGCATTGACCAACACAACTTTGAAAAACAACATAACTTTAATTTCGACAAAATACTAAACACGGAAAAACAAATAGAAACGCAACTTTCTGGAAATGGTTTACATTAACAGAGACCCACACAGCATTAATTACACAACAGATACATGCAAACTCAGCCGTAACCAATATCATAAAGCAAATAAACTAATAAACCTGAATTTTATATTTCCCTTTTCTTCGTTAACATCCTTAATAATTAACTTCCTTTCCAATATTGAATGCCGAATCCAATCCAGAAAATTCCCATTCTCGACATTCTTTCAGTTAAATATGTTCAAAGAAAATTTCCCAGATTTACCGCGTCCCCCACTTTGTCACCATCATATATTCACATTTCACAACACTTTCACACAAACTGAAGATGGCCCGAATTAAGGTGGAAGCGACGGCAAAAAAATGAAATAGGTGTTTTTCTAAACAACCTTATTCTTGACCTCTCCTCACGACTTCAACAAATTATGAAACAACAGGTCGAGAAATACACATTATATAGATTTCTAACATCTTTCTGTAATATTTTATGGAAGAAATGGAAAGAGTTGGTACACTAGCACTTAAAGGAAGGGGGATAAAGAAATCTTTCCGACAATAAATAACAGTAAGAAGCTGGACAATTTAAATCTGAACTAAATGCAAACTCAGATACATGGGAGCGCTAGATATTATTGAACAGATTTCACTTTATTGTAAATTCGAATTTTACATGCTACTAACAAACTACAACTAACTGAACAACTACATCGAAAATACTTTTCATTTTCGTAGTTTTGTGTATTATTTAATTAATAGTGTTGTCAATTTATTATTCACTACAATTTGTTATATTTTCTTATTTTGATTATTAACAATTTTGTATATTCACCTTTTCTTTTTTTAAACGAGGATTCGCAAGAGCAGAGATCATATAAACCCTCAGGGTGCCGGTGTATTTGAAAAAAAGCCCATTTGTCGGGTTCGAATGCAGGGCCGCTGGATTCGAACCCGGGACCTTCACCTTACACTGATGAGCGCCGTGTCAACGTCTAAACCGTTGCGGCCACCGACGCCCCCTTTATTTTTGTTACTAAGACATATATAGTTTTAACACTAATATTTTTAATCTTCTCCCAATTTCGGTGCATTTTTTTATATTTTGTCATAATTTAAATAACTGTTTATCTACACGTTATGCTGCACGTGACACGTGTTAGTTTAGTTCCCTCCTAAAAGGGTGACTGTTGTGAGGAAAAAAGCTTGAATTTTGTTTATCCTTTAGTTTTAAAAAAAGGTGTTTTTACCTCATTTTCAGTATTCTTTGAAAATTAAAGGTGTGCAACTATAGCGTTCTCATTCATTTTGTTTGGTATTATTACTAATACCTACAAACTCACTGTAAATGATAAGTGGATATGGAATAACATAACGTTTAGAGTAAATAAATTTGTTTGATTGTCGTTTTTACAGTCAAGGAGAAACGATAAAAAAAACTTCCAGCAAATCTGAATTGGATCAATTGTGTCATACAGTCGGCGGGGTTTTTCTCTCCCTTTCTCCCGCCCACTCTCACTATAGCTCTCTCTTTCTCTCACTCCCTCTCCTGGCCTAATACATATTAATAACCAGAGCGCAATAATTCTAGGTAATGGAACGAAAAATGTTCAACGATAAGAATTCGCATACATGATGATCCACAGGATTCTCACGGTACATCAACTATCTCCCGTTCACCCAATACACGTATCCCTCATTAATTACAAAATATGGGAGTGGGGCGAAACGCATATTATGTACATTTCTTGCCGTCACTACTATGACGATTTAATCAATATTGATTTAATAATAAACTCTTTGCTAATTAACAAGTCTTAGAGAACTTCAGTAACCGCGCACTCGAAAAGTAATTAACGTTTATTAAATTATGCAAAGGAAATCTCTACACTGAAAAGAATATTTATTAATTATTATTTATTAAACCAGCAATTCTATGCAAAAATAAATTACCCGAATTGATTCGTTCAGTAAACGTATATTGTTTTTTAATTGTTATTATTAATTAATTAACAAAAAAATTCTTTTCTCATTTTTGTACTTGGTTTTGTTAATGAAACAGAAAACAATATACGCTTGTGTATGAAAAAATTCCTTTGGTAAAAAATATACTGTATTAATTAAATAAAAATTAAACTGTAGTAAAGAGTTGTGGTCGTATTACAGCAATTAAACATCGTCAATTTATTGCCATTGTTTCGTTTACATTGGAAACAAGAATTTTATCGTTTTGAGCATTCCCCACATCAGATATATAGTTAGATGTATAACAAAGAGGACCGATTGGATGCAATTATCTGGAACGTTTGTGTAAATTGTCGAATTTAAATTTAAGTTCAACTTTCTAACTGGAGAAAGAGTTTCGAGGTGAACATTCCCACCAGTATAACGTTTCAACTTTGTATCAAGACGAAAAGCCCTGTAGGGAAATAAAGAAAAAGTTTATGATTTAAGTCGTTTATTTGTTCCCCACGGGAATCTAGGAGAATCTGTTTGATTTGATAATTCTTCAACGAAGAACTTTAGTTTTTATTTTGATTTAATTCCTAATGACTTAAAAAAACATTTGTATAAGCAAGGGTCGCTATTCTTAAAATATTATATTTGTTGAGAAAAACTAACTGAAAAGTTTCATTCAATTTTTATCAAAATCTTAAAATTCTCGTATCCAAAGTGGTGATAAGCACCCTTTAAAGCTCTTAAATAAGAATTTTAATATCAATCAAAAATAAACATCATTGGGCTGATTACTCTGACATTTTTTCTCAGGGCCTTTTCCCATATCCACGGTATTACAATCATTTGAAAGCTGTATTTATCTTGTTTTAAACTGTGCTTAAATTGTCTGTTATAACAAGTGAGAAAAATCTTTTCAATGTTTTCTTTTATATTTCTTGTTTTACTTTATACTGAATTCGTGTCAATGTGTGTAGTTGTTACGGTTCCATACCTATGTAAAGTTAATCATTGGATCGGTTTGTGAGGCGAAAAATTTGAAGAAAAAAAAATTTGTTTTCCAAAATTTTTGTAATCGTGGGTTTGTTGTGTTGCAAAAACGCAATATCAACTTCATTTCTTGTGCGTAAAAAAATCTATTTTAATCTATTTTGCTATGTCACTCGGTCAAAAATAATGTATTTCAATATCCATGATATCGATTCGACGGCAAGCTGCCAAATACATTTTATTTCCTTTCTATACCAAACAAATAAACTTGCTTGGTCAGTCTAATCTATTTTAAACGTAGATATTTTGAGATGGCTTATAAAAATTAAACATTAAGTTTGAACAAAACAAATGAATAAATTTAACACCAATATTCCCAGGTATATCAATTACATTAGTGGTAGAAAGTGAAAATAACGAAAATAATCGTACACAATGTTTTGAATATTATATATTTTTTAACCAAGGAGATTTAACAAAAACCTAATGTTAAAAACACAGAGCGGTTTTTTACAGTTGGCTTATTTTTATTTCAAAATATCATACATATGAAAATGTTTATTGTACTTGGTTTAGAAAAATTAATTTTGAATGAACTAATAAATATTTCCTCTCCGTACGAAAAAAATTTTGCAACATGTCTGAATATTAAATTAGGACGGGAGGTTTTAACGGAATATATGATAAAACAGCATAGGGTTTTGTAAAGTATTATGGAGATAAAAACATCACAAATACAGAAATTCAAAATTGTTAGAAATGTAAATTATTGCAACCCTTTTGTAACCTCAGTTTTAGTTAGTCCTGTAGAGCAAGTTTGTACGACGCAATATAGTGATACTTGTGTGTCTCGTGTTTTTCTTTTCATCCCAAAACCCAACAAAAATGAATCTACTTTTTAACACCTGGCTAATTATAAGAAGTGGCTAAGGAAAAATAAATCTTTAGTTTTTACAAAACAATCCATTAATTTAAAACAAATATTCTTCTCTCAAATTACATTAGTGGTAGTAAAGTCTAACGAGGGTAAGCTACGGATTTTAATTAAACTTTTTTTGGTAGTACGAGGTCGAAAAATAGACGAGACGTGTCCGACCGTTGTTGCCAATGGACCCTAGGAACCGAGAAATATATATTTTAAGTAATTTAAATATTTTTTTAGAATGAACAAATATTATTCTGGATTGTGTTAAATGAGATTAGATGTATAAAAAGTTACAAAAGCCAAAAGACACTTCTAGAAAAGTAGGCTAATAATTTTTTAAACAATAATTTATAGCAATCAAATAATAAGTCTTCTTGGGCTGAATAAGCCTGAATTTTTTTTTCTGCCAAGGCCCGCTATTCAACGTTCAAAGTTCAGAACTCCTCTATATTTTTGCTAAATTCAACGTTACCAAAACCTTTAAAATATTAATTTTTTAAAACTAATAAGGTTACGTGAGTGTGTCCAAACACGTTTTGTAAATAAAAAATAATGCTTCTACTCACCGATTGCTTGTTTACAACCATCAGGATTTCAGGCAATAAACGCTCACCGTCACGTTGAAAAAATTACAAATAAGTTTCTCGACGCGAATTGTAAGATTGACTTGCCAATCCACAGATATTGCTCAGCTTTGAACGTGAATTATTGAAAAACGACAAAACAAAAAACGTGAACTAAATATTATTCTAATAAATACTGTAAGAAAATAATTGTAAATTAGTGATAGCCTCCTATATAAGTTAAAGCGTATTCTCCCTCATACCTACTTGCTTATCCTGAAGTCCTTCCTCTCGGATCGATGGTTAAAAAGAAATACTACCATCAAACCAAGACCGCTACCAAGGGCTTTACATAGATAGTAGACTTACAGGGAACCCACATGCAAAATTAAAACGTTAAAAACTTAACAAAAGGTATGAACTACTCAGACACGTTCTGGGATCAACACTAAGCATACATAACAAACTAACCGCTTACAAAACACTCATCAGACATATTTGGACTTGCGGGTAAATCATTCAACGAATTCAATCCTTCCAGTTTAATGTTTTCCAATGTATCCTCAATGCTCCCTTCCCCCCGCAATCAAATGATCCATAAAGATCTTAAAATCCGTTTCGTGAAACATCTTATCCGAACACTTACTCAATTTCACTCTAAACTACCAATCCATCCTACTCCTCTAGCACTAACTCTTTCCTCAACGTCTCACCTCTAAAATAACCAACCGATTAAAACCGAGGGCCTCGTAATCTACCTTAACTCATCCATTCAGATGAAGGAGAGTTCCAACACTGGTTGGTTTCTCTCCCCACTGCCCATCAACACTGTTTGACAAATCTGTCAGATTTGAATATAACTGTACTATTTGCTCATTGTATATTTTGTACAGATGACAATGAATAAAATAAAATATTTAAAACAATTAGTAATTAATTTGTATCTCAAATATTATAGGTACATGTTTAAAATAAGAGGTAAATCAAAGTCTATTATAAAATGCTCAAAATGGATAGGGATGTTTGTAATTTTGTCTTATTCTATTAATTTCAATTAAATTAACTGATATATTCCTGTTAGTTGTATAAAGAAAAATAGAAAATACAAACAAACAAATGGTAATCCTCATTTTTTAATAACGGATTTACTTAAGAATATTAAACATGAAGATTACTCGTTTTGTAAACAAACATCTTTTCTCTATTTTAATCCAGCATTATTTTCATTAACCAATGAAAGACATCATCTTGAACCAGAAGTTCGCAACATTATTAACATTTATTTAGAAACGTGAGATGCGGTCTGGAGGGATGTAGGTTTCAGAAAAACATTTTCTTTATCGTGCCAACGTTTCGATCTTTATTGAGATCATCTTCAGGGCCTGGGATTTACAAACATTGTTTACATATAATAAATACATTTTGGATGTGGAAAAGTGAATTTATACATGCAAAATATATTTTTTTATATATTCAATCAAAGTATTTCTACTCACTCAAAGTGTTTGTCTTCCGTGTAATTGTGCCATTCTTGCGTGTCGTGTCGAGAGTGCCAGTGAGATTTTGCTATTTTGTGTTTATATACGTTCGATTTTGAAGGGGTGGGGAAGGAAGTCGGTATAGAAAAGACATTTTTGTATAAGGCGTAGGCTTCTTTGAGGTGAAAAGAGCCTCCATTCAGGATTATAAAGAAAGGGATAAATTGGAAAATGAAAGCTAAATTGTTGGGAAATTAGATTATGTGAAAAATATTTGATGTGTGGAATGTAATGTGATGATAAAGGTATGTTATCTGTATTGAATTTGATTAATGATATTGGCGTAGCTGCGACTGAGTTTACATGTATCTGTTCTGTAATTGATGCTGTGTTTATCTCTGTTGATACAAACCATTTCTAAGAAATTACGTTTATGTTTGTTTTGTTCTGTGTGTAATACTTTTGGATTTTTGAAGTCGAAATTGAGTTGGTGTTCAAGATGGTGGGTAGCGGGTGCTGTAGGGTTTTGCTTAGGTTTTTTGCAATCACAGATATGTTTCCTTGACTCTCTTGTCCAGATATTGGGATGTAAGACCGATGTAAGTTGCCGGACAGTTTAGACAGTTGATCTTGTAGATTACGTCAGATTTATTTGTTATTGGTGTGGGATCTTTAATTTTGGAAAAAAGTGTGTGAATTGTTTTATAGTTTTTGAAAGCTATTTTAAAGTTGGCAGAAGAGAGAAGTGTGTTTAATTTACGTGATAGACCGTGAATGAAGGGCATGAAAATGTATGCTGGTTCGTCTGTATTTGAGAGATTTGATGTTGTATTATTATTTATTAGTAATAGTGGATGGTGTTAGTGTCGAGTTGAGGTTGTCGATTATTCTGTTGATTATGTGTTTAGGGTAGTGATTGTTATGGAGGATTTATTTGTACATCTTTATGTTCTTGTGGTGAAATGATTCATGGCTTAGAATAATAATTCTGTGAAGTAGCTCCTTGGCCGTGTTTATTATTGTATGAAGAGGATGGTGTGATGTAAAGTTGAGGTAGCGATCTGTGTTTCTTGGTTTTTGATACCAATCTGTGATTAATGTGCCATCTGGTTGTTTTATTACGAGTGTATCTAAAAATGGTATTATTTTGTTGTTTTCGATTTCATGGGTAAATTGGAGGCGTGGGCGAAAGCTATTAAATGTATCTAATATAGTTTGAATTTGATCTGTGGGGACTGCTGTCAATATATCATCTACTTATTTAGTGAGGAAGGGTAATGCGAAAGGAAGTTGTGGTATGACTGCATTTAGTAGATGTATCATGATTATGCCAGTATCGGGCCTAGGTTGCTACCCATGGCTATACCAAATAGTTGTTTGTAAAATTGATTGTCATATGTAAAATATCCGTTAACACAGCAGTGTCAGATCATTGTAATGAACGTGTTCTTTGATAGAGTTGTGTGTGGTGTTATGTTGGGCCATTTATCTTTAATAATGTCCAGTGTTGTGTCTATTGGGATGTTGGTGAACAGAGATGAAACATCTAGGGATATGAGAGAATAGTGTGAGGGGTTGTGGATATTATTAATTTTGTTTCTGAAATTAAATGAATCATTTACATTATATGTGTGATCTGTGATGTTGAGTATGTTGGTTACGTATTTTGTCATGTTATATGTGGGTGAGTTTACAAATGAAATTATGGGTCTTAGAGGGTGTTCGGGTTTATGTGTTTTTACAGATCCATATAGTTTCGGGGGTGCAGGTGAGTTGTTTTGAAGCGATTTGTAGGTGTATATGTCAATTTCTTTTCGTTTAAATGTTTCTTGGAGAATTGTGTTTGTCTGTTGATGAGAGTAGGAGTAGGGTCTGATTTGATTATGCTGTATGTGTTTGTGTCTGTGATAATTTTGAATTTTAATTATAATTTTTTTTTAACATTATTAACATTGTTGTGAGAATGAGTCATCGAGATCTCCGGCAAGTGGATATCGCAGAGGCAGTTGGCGTTTCTCAGAGCGTGGTCTCCCGAGATCTGGAGGGAATCCACCGATTCCAAGAAACTAGAAGTGCCCATAGGAGACCGGGTAGTTGATCTCAGCATTTTGACGCTAAGGGAGGAGAGAAAAATTGTCATTGCTGCACTACGGATCTCTTTACACAGTGCCGGCCATATCATAAATGATGCTTTGGCAAGGAATTAATCAACACAATCGACGAATCGTTTGTGGGAAGTTGGCCTCACATCGTATGCCCCTTTTAGAAGACCTGCAGCTACAGCTCCCAGCAACTCTAAGAGAACAATGAGAAGAGTCTACCGAGAACAATGCCCCAGTTCGTGCTTCCTTCTTCAATGCAGTTTGGAGGAGGCGGTGTTATATGATCTGGACAGAGATTTACACTGCAGGAGGAACTGGAGTCCGTATTATTGAAAGCAACCTCACCACAGTCCGTTTGTCCAAGAAATTATCGAGGAATACATCCCTCAAACCAAGGATCTCATTAGCAGGGTTGGCAATGCAAGACATTTTAGAGGCTGAGCTATTCATCAGTGTTTACAAAACCTGGAAATTTCCTATTTGCCCCTTCCTCCATTGTCTCCAGACCTCAATCCCATTGAGCACATGTGAGATGCGTTGCAGAGAGGCTTTTCGATCTCCATCCGCAGCCAGTTGACCTGCAACAACTGAGTGCAACGTTGCAACATCTATGGAGTGAAATTCCCTGTGAAATTAGTGGCAACCTCATTAACAGTATGCCTAACCGGTGCACAGATGTTTAGCTAACAGAGGAAATTATGCACGATATTAATTGTTTAAAAACAATGTTAATTAATTTTTCCTTCAGTCAAAAGCATAATAATTTATATTAAATTTTGATGCAATTTATAATAAAAATAAAATTAACGTGTTAGGGAAAGTAAATATTACAATATTGGCTATATCCATATTAATTTTTGAGAAGTTTATCTCCAAATTGAATTTTATATGTTTTAATCTGTAATTTCTCAAACCATTCTTGTTCCCTCCCTTTGTTGAATCTGTGTAACACTGTTGTATTTATTATTATTATTAATTTTTAAGGGCGTTTTAAAGGCTAAGGTCATTTCACGCCGTACACATCCCAAACCTTCTATCTAGTTTAGCTATATCCCTTCTGAGTGCTATAAAGCTCTGACTCCAAACATTCACTCGTAAACTAATTTATCCTATTGCCATCCAAGCTGTAATTTATCCTTTTAAAATTCTTAATTTGGAAGGCCAAATTATGCAAAAATCCCATTTTAAATTACATATAAAATTTATTTCTGTTTTTTTTATTTTTTTTTCATTAGAATTCTGAATTTTTGTTCCATAATTTAAACATTTCCCATAGGATTGTATGGCTAATAATAATAATAATAATAACGGAGTTAGACTAGCAACAGTCTCAGCATGAGTATAGGCTCATTGTTATCATTTTATTCTTCCATTCAAATATGATAAATAAACTAATTCTACATAACAATAATAAGAAACAACTTTTTTTTTAAGGCTTCCTATTTAAATTGCGATTTTGGGCATTGCAGTTTATTACCCCGCAATTTGTATTTTCTTACATTTCATTTTTCCGCTCCGGCAGTCTCAAAAATGTCTGAAAAAAAAGAAATCTTGCACGCACAACTTTCATTCAAACATTAGCAGGCAAACATTGAATGGTATAACAATCTGGAAAAAGGCCTAAATCTAATTATAAATTTCAATAAATTTGAGAAAACTGAAAAGTGCTCTTCGAAAGAAACACTGGGGACCCAGTACCTCCTGTAAATCACCCCAAAGGTTGAGCCTTTGCCTAAAGGGTTGTAAAGTGGGACAGTCGACCAAAATATGTTTTACTGTCAGAATGATACGTACTTCACTTCGCATACATCGAGGACAAGTTGGAAGGTTGTTGCCTATTAAAAGCCTATTATGAATTAGCCTGATGTGACCTATTCGCAATAGAGAGAGAATCACCACTGTTGTGTTTAAATTTAAATTGTGTTTTGTTTCATTTACACGGTCCTTAAATTCAGAAAATTTGTTCAATTTAGGCAAGTGCTTTTTAAATTCCGTTTTAATTTTTCTTCCGCTTTGTCCTATATATTTAATTTTACAATCATACAGGTAAGTTTGTAAACCCCAGTTTTTGACAAGTTGTCAACCTTGCCTTTAGGTTTTGAGAGGATTTTTTAAAAAAGATTTTAGTAAAAATAATTTTAAAAAATTAACTTCAAAACTTGTTTAAATATGATGGTTTGGAAGAAAATTCAGCAAAATTTAATGTGTTACTAAGAGCAAAACCAAGTAATAAAATTTTTAATTAAATTTACTTTATTACTAAATGCTTTTCAGGTGTTTTGGTAAATTTGCTTTCAAGCCATCGTAATTAAACGAGTTTTATTAAAACTCATGATTTTCTGATCTCGTTTAATTTGGTTTACGTTAATAACGGCTTTTGGTTTACATAATAAACAACAAAATACTTGTGTCCGGTTTTTTGTATTTCAGTCTGAGTACCTCTGTAGTAGTAGTACCTGTAGTACCTCTGGTTCTAATTTATGTAAAGAGACCATGTTTATATCATTACGTGTTTTTACAAGCTGTCTGTGCATACAAAAACTGATATCAACTTTTTTCTTGTTTTAGAAAATTAACCTGCTTTCCTACTACGCTCAGTTACATGTGATGTATTTCGATATCTACGATACCCATACTATGGCTAGCTGCCAAATATAATTTTGACTTAGTGACCAACGTACAATGTGATATTGGATAGTAACGTTCTTTTTAGGTTGACTCTTTTATTTCTCGTTTGTAAAATATGTGCCATATTTACAAAAATATTGTTGTAACTGTAAATCAATAATAAATTTTAGAATAAACGATAAATCAGTATGAATGATGTACAGAGTAGGAATATTGGTTAAACCAATTAAACCGAGGGGTTTTAACAAAATCTTATGATTAAAAAAAAAAGAAAATTCGTTTCAGTTTATTACGTTAACGAAAAGCCGGTGGTCAAAGGGCTGTTGTAACGCACTCCGGTATTGTTAAAATATTGCAAAGTTTGCTAAAGAGGAGTGGCCGCCCGTTAAAAGGGTTGCAGAGCATTGAATTGATAGAAGAGAGGGAGTCGCCTCCAGCACCAATTAACGATGAGTCCACTCCAACGATCTACAATTGGACCTGCTGGACACGCTAACAATCCGTTCTCTAAATCTAATATGATATTTCGGTTCGGCCCTAATTATCCCGTATGCAAATTGAAAGTCTAAATCCGCCTTTTAGAACTGCAATTAGCACACAGGACAATTTTATTGAGAACACTCTGTCAGAATTATTGTTAGAACATAAATCGTGTTCGTTAATTTTAACCGTAATCAGTGCGCGATATGTCTTTCATTGATTCTGGTCAATTTTACAAACTGATTAATCATTCCGTCAAATTGTATGCAACACTAATTGAAAATGTAAAATAAAACATATAATCTTTGAAAGATTTACTTATTAATTTCCAAACAAGCTGGACAATACAGTAGGTATTTAATGCAACATGTATTTTAATAATACAATGATTTATAGATAATGAAAGGAAGGGGTTGTTTAACACTACCCCGAAGAATATCGAGTACTCTGAGGGAGTGAATATGACCAGACTTCTATGTTTGTATCAAGTGTTGGGTTTATATTAATTTATTGGAACAAACGTAATTTATTAGCGTGAAAGAATGGGGTTGTTTAACCCCTCCCCGAGGAATATTGAGTACTCTGGGGTGATTGTGTAACGTGAGAGTACAAAGTAAAAAAAAAGTTTTCATAGAAAACTTCGTAAAGTTTCATTCTGAAAACATCATAATTAATTCAATTTTGTTTCATACTGATAACACGCCTTGAAGTATTCCTTTCTCAGAAGGTTAACAGGCTGTTTCAAAAATATCTACATTTCAACAATTTTAATAACGTTCCATCAAAAATCGCTCATATTTTGAATTTTGACTAGTTGATAAACTTATTGGGAGTCCGGTCGAGCTATGCAATCTGTACCACGGATTGCAATTTGTATTTCATGTTTTGTGCCATCCCAACATAGAGCATTTTTTCTTACCCAGAATGATTTTGGGCTAGAGTCACAACTATTTTTGAATGGCGTTACCGTAGCGTCAGCATGAATAAAGTAAGGTAGGGTTAGAGTTAAATTAGGTAGAGATTTGGTTAAGGTTAGCATAGCATAACTTAGGTTAGGTTAAGTTAGGAAGGATGAAATTAGGTGAATGATTAGATTAGGATGGTTAAAGTTAGTGTTTAGTTGGTTAAGGTTAAGGTAAAAAGAAGTGCACCTCGACCAAATTGGTCTATTGTACAATTTCATTATTATCTAGACCTAGCTTTTTATCACATCTCAAAACTTTGTCAAGAGCTCAGTCGAAATAGGCTTTTGCACCAACAGACGACATATTACCCTTTATTTTTCTTCCAGGGAATATCTGCGCAGGTTTAGGGATGGATAGGATTAAGTTTAGATTGGGTTAGGTTAAATCAAATGCGATTAGGATTAGGTTATGTTAGGTTATCGTACGGTTATGGTTAGGATCGGGTTAGGTCATAGATCCATGATTCAAGTATTTCCGTGAAGCAAAAAAATATGCAAGAGTTCCTAGCGCTCTACTTTCGAACATCTCAATCATTTTTCCTACTATTTAAATATTTGTAATATTTATTTAGAAATCGTGACCACCAGACCGCATCTCACGATTTCTAAATAAATATCGATTAACGGTCACTAATCACCACACATTTGTAATATTACATAATTATTTGCTAGTATCGTAGAAAATTAAGTATGAAACAAAAAACGAGTAAAAAGGTAGTAATAAATTTAGTAAAGAATAAACTATATAAAAAAGTTTTGTGTACGATAATAATAATGAGATGATAATGTTAATTAAAGCGCCTTTTGTCGACGTTTCCCGAAATAGCTTGTACAAAAACAAATCGATATAACAAAATTAAAAAGGTTCCTTACGACTTCAGCATTCCTTCGTTCAAGTCCAATTTAAAAACTGCCTTTTAATGGCCTGATGATTTTGCAATGGAATCAATCATTTTTAAACTCTGATATACAAACCATTGTGTTCGGTTCTCCTTTTCAATCTGCAAGGTAGGTTTTTAATTTCCTGGATGACCTTCTCTTTGAGATTCGATTGGAAATATTTGCCGATCATATTTCACATCACCTGGGATATTTAAAAGTAATGTACGTTGGCTGGAAAAGATGAGCCTGGATGAATAAGAGAGAAAGCTATGTTTTAAATATTGCTTTATTTAATTTATATATTGCATTTGGATCACAAATATTTGCCTGATTGTCAATTTGTTAAATGCACAACGTGTAATACAGTGCAATTCCGTTATTTTGTAGTGGCAAGAGAACTCGGGGTTAATTACGATTCTCTCGATTTTTTTAGCTTTAATTTTAAAAAAGGCGCAATTGAACAGTTGCCACAGTGCCACCGCGTGGTAGATGTTATCTCTGGCTCTCTTGAGTGGGACAGTATTGTTCGGGGGCCTTTCTTGATGTGGCCCAGGGCTTCGATCGAGTATGGCACCCGGGCTTGCTGTTCTCGCTCAAGGACATCCTTCCCTCAACCTACTACCTTATCCTTCGAAGCTACCTCACTGACCGGTACTTCCGAGTCATTGAAGGATCGGCGTCTTCCCCAAACCACCGGTGTTCCGCAGGGCAGTGTTCTGGCGCCCGTACTACTGTACCAAGTGTACACGGCAGACCTCCCATCCCATCCTCAAACTACACTCTAACCTCTGCAGACGATACAGCGATCCTTTCAAGCAATTCTGATCCAGTCATTTCCACTCGAAACCTTCAAGAACACCTCACACTACTGGAATCATGGTTTAAAAAAAAGACTCAAATTCAACCCAGAAAAATCCACCCGCATAACCTTTACCCTCCGAAAAAAGATCCCTCCTCAAGTCTCCTTCGATCAAATACCCCTCCCAATTGCGGACAAGGTGCGCTACCTAGGACTATACATTGACAAACGTCTGACGTGGAATCCCCACACACGAATGAAACAGACAAGAAGTTATGAAACGTTACAGAGCACTTTCACGACTTCTTGACAGACGTTCTAACCTACCTCTCTTAAACAAAAGACTACTTTATATCACCCTAGTGAAGCGATATGGACTTATGGACTGGTCGTGTGGGGTTCAGCCAAACATTCCAATATCCTATGCATCCAAAGAGCCACCCTCCATCACCCTCACAAAAATCCTTAATGCTCCCTTTTATATGTCCAACGACACTACCCATAGAAACCTAAATATTCTTTTGTCCAAGATGTAATCCAGTCCAGTTACCAAAAATTTTACACAAACCTCCCAACCACTATAAATCCTCAAATTCAAATCCTCTCATCCCGATGTATTCCTTCCAACCCTCTTCGCCGACTAAAAAGACTGGCCACGGGATCTTCTATCCAGTGACAATTGAATAAAGAGTAGTCAGGAGTACTACCAGTGGGTAGTTTCTCCACTCTTGTTTTCTTAATTACTTATTCATACACTATTACCAGATACCAAAATGCATGTAGTTGTAATACACAATAACAAAAATAAAAAAACTGAACAATGAAAGTAGATATATATTTGTTAGTCCAACCTTCTATTAATACAAATCTTCCTTACCGTAACGAGTGGACCATCACCATTTTTAACGGATAACTGCGATTTTTCCATGAGGGCACAATTTTATATATTATTCTGGGGAAAAACAAAATCAGGCACAATCTAGATCTTTTTTATGTTTTGTAAATAAATAATCAATGATATCAGTTAGTTTTATTAATAACATAAGAACACACACTAATGTTAGTAAATGCTGTACTGGATCGAATAATTTGTAAGTCATCTAAAATTTCCCTTAGAGAAACATTATTACAACTTGATCATTTACATGTCATGCATTTCACTTAACTTCTTGAGCTCAAATATGTTATTGAGTTTATTTGGAATTTATGTCAAGGCTCTCTGTGAATTTATAATAATTCTGAAGTGAAGCTGAGAGAACATACTTCCACCTAGTCAAGGGGAATTAATATTCAGACGGTGTTTTGTCCGACGATAGCTACGTCGGCGAAATGTACCATAAATAGAGTGAGTCACCATAAATGTTCAATTAAGATAATGCCTCGCCTTTCCAAAAACTTGAACGATGAGGTTTTCGATCTTGGTTTTTATCAGTTCCCAGTCCTGTTAATTACACAAGTAACGTCGGTGGAGGTTAAATGGAGAAAGTTTCGGCTCAAATTAGGAATAGGGAGCGTGTGGTGAGAGGGTTAAGGGTCAGACGAGTGTGTACAAAAGTAGATCACTGGTGCTCCGAAGTTTTTCCATTTCGCCTGCACGTCTTAGATCGATGAGTACTTTCCGAAAAACTGCTGTGGCGAAGAAAAAAAAACCAATATTTAGTACTTCCACAATAGATAACTCTAAAAATAAAATTATTTTGACTATCTATCAACACTACAGTAAAAGATTTTACAGCTAAAGATAATTATACACTTTTGATAATACTAGGATAAGTTTTATTTGATACCTTAATGCCTTTAATATTTTGAAAACTTCAATTTTTGAATTAATTTATATTTTGTACTTAATAAAGTTTAAAAATAACATATCTATTTAATTAGAGATTCTGTCCTCTCTTCACACGTATAATTATTACCAAAAAGAAAATCTGAGTTTAACGAGAGCATTTCAGAAAAATGAATTGTCATATTTATATTAATTATCTTATATTAATTTTTAAATTATTATAAATACTTATAGATAAATGGGATAAAATTGCGAGGCAATTTTTATAAAGTAACACAATAACAGTAATATAACAAAATATCCTCCCTTAATATTTATATACTTTTAATAATGATAATAAATAAAATATATCAAACGTACGGCTGTGATTCACACCCAGTTATCAAGGCTGTCATCCAAAACGAGTCAAACCAGCCGCCTTAAGGTAATCATAACGCTAGTAACAAACAACTAACTTTTTTTCAATTTATGTGCCTTAAGAAAATATGCCTTGGGGGACATATATTCAGGCCACAAACTGTGCCCTTATGAGTATTACATGAATATGTCCCGAATATAATCCGTCTTTCTTTACGGTATGCAGGAATTCGTCAAATGTTTTTACAAAATTGGGCGTACTTCAGCGGCCCATATTAATCTTTACTGCTAAAGTGCATCCATTTTGGATTTTCTGACCCATGTAGATGAAAGAAATTATAAAAACGCTATAATTTTGGCAGACATTCTCAACATGCCTATTGCGGTTAAAAAACGACACACACAATGCTTTTGATCCTGACCGTAGGTCGCCAACAGTACAGTGAGATCTCTGGCAATGACAAGTTCTTTTCCATTACATACAATGCTATAATTTTGGCCATCGGTAACTTGGCATTCTCATCCGGTTTTCAAATATACAAACACTGTCGGGGTCCAGAATGGAAGGCGAAACAGCTTTTCAACACTGCCATACTGTTTATCATAACAGTGCCTGATAACTGGACTTAAACGGTTTCGTTTAGCGGAAAATGCGGTCGAGCTTCCTTCAAAACGTTCCTTCCTAATGGTATATATATATATATATATATATATATATACCATATATTATACATTGTTTTGCTTGGATATTTTTCCGACAAGATGCCTTATTAAACTTAAAACTTTTTTTTTATATCTCAACCTTTTGAATATCTCAAACTAAAGAGGACGCTAACAAATTTCTTAATCTATTTTCACATATGTATCAATGAAACAAAGGATATGTTTTTTATCTTTCAAATAATGAAAAAGAAGTTAGTGTAAAGTGTAAATGATTAGCCCTACTTTAAATAAAGACGAACTCTATAGAACAGTTCTAGTTTAAACATTTTTTATTTTGTTTTAAGCAGACATGTTTGGCAATTACAATCTAAAATATTTATACATGGAGGATATAGAAAAAGTTCAGAAATATTTTATTAAGAAGCTTCTCTACCTTCCAGGTAGCACCCCAGACTACATGATATTATATTGAGAGCTTGGTCACGCCACTCTACGGCTATACTCTCAGCCTGCAACTGAAATATATTAGAAAAGTACTGAACCACACACGTGACAGACTGACGCGGTTTTTGGACGACGTTTTAATAAATAAAGGCATATCGTGGCATAAGCAGTAGTCAGAGTTAATCTAAAGTAACTGTATGTACTCTTGTGTAAATAAAGCATTTATTCAAAATCTAAAATACATCCCCGATATATTAAAAAATTCAATTCAGACGTACTTACAATACTAAATATCTTCCTGTGGTATTGTCGATAGTGTTATAAATATTTGAAGTGCAGATTCCATCCTTACTAAGTTAGCGTTACGAAATTAATTGCCATCTTCCGTAGGAAAAGCTGTTTAAGTTGTAAAAGTTTGGCTGTACCAACTTAGTTTCGATAAGTTTATTACGGAACGGAAATTCTTTTCACTTAAACAGGAGTGAAGTACACAGTTTCAATATTGGCTCTTTCCTCCAATCGACTATCAATCACAAGGGAACAATCAAAATTCCAGAAGGTCCTTTTTTCGCTTGTCCTATGTCTCCGTATCTTCGTAATTGCATTGCCATTACGAAACTGCGCTTCTATTATTCACAAAAAAATGTTCTTGGACTCGATAAAACATTAAACGCTGTACCGCCAGCTCATAAGGAGATTTTATCGCCATAAACTTTATAGGGTTTATAGTTACATTCGAATAAGGAACCATATAATTATAATTGTTCAATTTTGAAATGAATTTATTGTAGATAAATAAATTTTATTATTCATTATTTTAAAAAATTTCATACGAATAAGTGCCGATTATTATTTAAGCAAAAAGGAAAGCCCCTGATGGGAAAAACTACTTCAATTTTAAAATTGACGAGTGAACTGATCTCCTGTCAAATTTGACTCATTTTAAGGAACTTAGCTCATTTGGTATTTTAAATTAAATTGTGTGCCAGCAAACAAATGGATTCAAAACAAACATCCCTTGGATGAAAGTATGGCCTTGAAGAAGAAACAAATTCAGTTGTTACTGCCTTTCGACCTATTGGTCATCATCAGTGCAAAATAATCTTAAATATGTCTACAGTTTGACATATTTAAGATTTTTACAGGCAAATTGGATAGGAACTAAACGATTCGTGCATACAACCTTAATTATCACAATCAGACACCCATTCATAGAAATGGAGACTTTATGTTCCCGGAAACATTCTTTACAACATCCTATAAAGTCTCAACGGACTTTAAAGGAGAGGAAGAACACAGGAGAGCGTCAGATACAATAATATGGTATACAGATGGCTCCAAAACAAATGAAGGAACCGGATCGGGCATTTTCTGTACAAGCCCAAAACATTAGGGAAGTACACTTCGGTCTTTCAAGTAGAAATACATGCCGTCAACGCTTGTGCCCTAGAAAAAGAGGTTACACTCGCCAAAAAATCCCATAAGATCTGATAGCCAAGCAGCCATTAAAGCATTACCATGTAAAAACATCACATGAAAATTAGTCAGTGAATACATCTAAAATTTCCAAAACGTGGGGAAACACAACAATTTGATGATATCTTGGGTGCCAGGGGACCTAGGAATTTTAGGTAATGAGAAAGCAGACAGACTGGCCAGAGAAGGATCTGCAAGACCATAGGCCCCGAACCTATACTTGGGATAACAAAAAAATATACAATCATCCATCGCAGAATGGATCCAAAACAAAGAATGGATAAACTCTAGCAGCGCTAGACACAGTAAACCTATAATGAAACAACCCTCAAGACTGGCAAACCCATTGCTACAATTGGAGAGGGCTAGACTCAAAGGAGAGGTTGGACTACTAACCGGTCACTGGCATCTGTGAAAATGTCTACACAAAATGGGTATATACTGCAGATTATGTAATGAAGGGGAGGAAACAGCCACCCATATTATCTTCGAATGCGAAGCAACAGCTCAATGGAGATTTAACCTAACGTACGAAAAAATCTAGGAAATGAAATTGTAGCAGCGACAGTCAGTGACCTGATACTTCTAAGAAGACATCTAATGCACTGAACTAGGGAAATAGGAAGGTACAATATAGAAGGCTAGAAGGCTGCTGTGCCTGGGGAGCGCAAACCCGCTTCCTAGTATCCTCATTACCTTCCGTACCATCTGAATCCGACTGAATCCCAAAGCTGCCAAGGCGTGACTGCTTCTCTGACCTTATGCCTGATACCTAAGCAAGGATAATGTTATTGTTTTCCTTAATGTCTGACAGCGCCTTGATGATCACAAACGGCTTTGAACTTGACTACTGATGAGGCAATTCATTTGTACTAGCTGTCCGAGTAGATGTACATACTTTTGTAAGTAATACCCTGCCTTTTCATCTTCCTGGCAAAGCATACTTTAGTCAATCTCGTAACCACAGCCGTATAAGCTGTCTGTGTATTTATATATATATATATATATATATATATATATATGGCTGTGGTTTAAGTATATGTTCTGCTCCTTACTCGGTCATAGATCCATGTATGCACAACGCTCATTTGCAATATGTACAACTAATGTTATATAAACATAACTAGATATTGAATGTATACATATTCTCCCAGTCTAAGTAATTAAACGTTCCACCAATCTCAAAGAACTTACCTACCTAAATGAAACTGTATTTCTTTCATACCAAATTGATTTCTTCCATAAAATTGAACTTTTTCACAATAAAATATATGCTTAAATCTTAACAAAAAAAATTAATTCAATAAGACAATTTTGCTAATATGTGAAAAACAGGGGTGACGTATACAATAATACATTGTCGTAACAGAAATCTTTACATTCTGTTTAATCATTATTATTGTTTATGAGGCATTAAAAGTATTACTAAATAATCGTCTTGTGTTTGTTGTCGTTAAAATTACAGTAAATCTATATAAAACACACAAAACAATATTATTTTATGGTTGTATTCATGTATCTTTCTTTTTCCTCTATGCTGAACATTTAAAGTAACCAATTCCATCTATCAATCAAGTAAACTATTTCAGGCGAGTTGTTCTCAAGGACTTTCAACATTTTAAATATTTGTTAATTTTATTGTTCTAGTTCCGCCTGAGATTCTTGACCGGGGTTCCAGTTCGGATGTTGCAGTCGACGAGGGCGGAAACGTAACTTTATATTGCCAAGCCAAGGGGCACCCGATGCCAAAAATCCAATGGAGGAGAGAAGATAACAATTTCATCCCAAATACTTCTGGTATGGTATGAATTTCTGTTTGCATAATTTGAATTATAACAAAGGATTGCGTTGAGAGTTCGTTAATTAAATATTATGTGTTCGGAGTAAACAAGAAATATCTCATGAAATACACGAGGATAAGTTAAAAAAAACAAGTCCGATACAAAAAATTTCTTGGTTATTAATTTAACCATGCCAATGTGATAAAACAATAGCTAATTGAAGAAAAATTATTTGTTATTAATTTATCATTGTTATTAATTAGAAAATTCAATATACGTGAATGAAATCGAAAAAAAATATAAAAAGAATGAAAATCTACTGGAGTTTCCAGTTTAACAAACTTAACATTTTTCCCTCGTATAAAATTCAATTAGAAATCAGAATGCTTATTAAACTAAGTTAGTTCATTCATTTTCATTGCAATATGTTTCTCTGCGTTCAGAAATAATTCAGCCGCGTATGTAAATTTTGTAAGAGCCTAAACGACGTCTTATTTTTGAAGTGGTAAATGTTTACGAATTGGAAGAATGGTTTGTTCTATACAACAACGTTTTGTGTAGAAGTTCAGCACAATTGAATCACGTGAACCCTCCTCTAGCTATAGCTTTTCAACAAAAAGTGCTTCCCTGATCGATATATAAACAATTGAATTCCAACTATAAGTCTCACCTAAAAGGAAAACTTTTCACTTCTTTTCAATTGTATTTACATTGAGCAAATCGAAAAGGAAAATTATTACCGTGGCCTAATAGCTCCTTCCGCTTAATAAAAGTTTTATCAGAATCCTATACTTTCGGATTCCCGAGCTTTCCCTTTATTTCGAGGTAGTAGAGAAAGAAGAAACTTATCAGTTTAAAACGCCCTTATTTTTGTTTTTACGGTATTTTACTTTTTCTTTTTTTCCTCCCCAGTGTATGTAATGGCATTTAACGGCAAATTGATTAAATTTTTTTTGTTCCATGTTATTCTACAAATTTATATCGAAACTGCTTAAATCATCCAATATTTCACTAATCGTAAGAGCTTTCAATATTCTTAGTTTGCTTTTACCAATGAACAATTTTCATGTTCTTATAAGTCGTACCTTATTCTTTCTTAAGATTATATTTCTTGTTGTACTTGTTGACTTCGTTACTCATTTTTCCCAGCCTTTGTAACCATATTTTCGACTAAAGTTAATATTGGTAACCTATTTAGATTTCCCTTAAAGTTCTAAAGGGCCAATTAAAGGGTAATTCGATTCAAGAACTTCTACTTTGACTGAAGGACAAAGAGTAAGACTTTATTTTACAGAAAGAAAAAAATTGTTGCATTTTAACACGCAAAAATGTAAACTGGGGGGGGGGGTTGTTTTAAAATAATACGATATCCGTACATTCATTGTAAAACTGTTAAATTTAATTCAGGGAATTAATCGGTACTTAATATAATTATTTTCTTAATTAACTAAAAACCCAAGCAAAATCCACAGAGCTCGCTACCCACCATTTTGAACCCAAACACAATTTCGACTTCAACAATCTAAAACTATTACACATAGAACAAAACAAACATAAAAGTAACTTTTTAGAAACGGTTTCCATCAACAGAGATAAACACAGCATAAATTTCAGAACAGAACATATACACTCAGTCGCAGCTACGCCAATATTATTAATCAAATTCAATATCGATAACATACATATATCATCATTACACCACACAAAACATATAACACACAAAACATTCATCACATTCCACACATCAAACATTTCTACATAGTCTAATTTTTCAACATTTTAGCTTTCCTTTCCCTAATTATCCCCGTCTATGTAATCCTGAAAGGATAATCTGGCCGAACCATTACAAACGTTTTTTCCCATCGTCGGCTATTCACCTGAAAGAAGCCGTCTCCTAAGACAAAAACGTCTTTCTATTCAAATTTCTTCTAGTCAAATTCCTTCCCCACCCCATCAAAATCCAACGTATATAAACATAAAACAGCAATATCTCTCTGGCACTCTCAACACGACACACAAGAATGGCACAATTACGCAGAAAACAAACACTGAGTGAGTAGAAATATTTTGATTGAATATAAAAAATATTTTTTTGCGTTATATATAAATTCACTTTTTTCCACATCCTACATGTATTTGTTAAATGTAAACAATGTTTGTAAATCCCAGGCCCTGAAGATGGTCTCAATAAAGATCGAAACGTTGGCACGATAAAGAAAATGTTTTTTTGAAACCTACGTCACACCAGACCGTATCTCACAAATTCTGAATAATCATCGACTAACGGTCACTAATCACCACACTCTTAATTAATTAACTTGTTACAATTTATTCATCTAAGTTTATTTTAAACTTTTCTAATCTTGCTTGGTTTATAACGTTCGTTGTACGTAAGTGCATTTTTTCTATTTTTACCATTAATGGAATTCTCTGACAATTGAATGTAAACGGTGTAAAATGTAAATCCAAGAAAAGGGAAGAATAAAACTCCGATACACTCTCTAACAGACTCTCACAACACTCCTCTTCTCATTACTCACACCGCGGTGGAAGTAATGCCGCTGGAGCCGGGAAAAGCACCGGTGTACTACAAACTACAGAAAGGGGATACAATAGATCTTAAATAAAGAGCCGAGAATAAACAAGCGCAAGCATCCACAATCGCAATCTCTAGAAGGAAATTGAGTACATCTAAACCACTGTAACTTCAATGTTTAACTGAGTGATCACATTAACATCCGTGATAACGTGTGTGGTGTTTAGTGACCGTTAGCCAATGATTATTTATAGATCGTGAGATGCGATCTGGTGTCACGTAGGTTTCAGAAAAACATTTTATCACGCCAACGTTTCGATCTTCATTGAGATCATCCTCAGGGCCTCGGATTTATATACATTGTTTTAATTTTTCAAATATATATAGGATGTTGAAAGAAAATGTATTTATACAGTGCTAGAAATTTTAAATTCAATCAGAGTATTTGTACTCACTCAAAGTGCTTGTTTTCGGTGTAAATGTGCCATTCTTGTGTGTCGTGTTGAGAGTGCCAGTGAGATATTGATGTTTTATGTTTATATACGTTGGATTTTGAAGGGGTGGGGAAGGAAGTCGGGATAGAAAGACATTTTTATATGAGGAGACAATGGGAAAAAACGTGGGTAATGGTTCGGCCTGATTATCCTTTCAGGATTATGTAGAAGGGGATAATTAGGGAAAGGAAAGCCAAATAGTTGAAGAATTAGACTGAATTTAATTAGATCAATGTTTGATGTGTGGAATGTGATGATTGTTTTCTATGTTACATTATCCGTTTTATGTGATGTGATGATGTTATATGTATGTTATCGATATTGAATTTGATTAATGATATTGGCTGTGACTGAGTTTACATGTGTCTGTTTTGTAATTAATGCTGAGTTTATCCCTGCTGATGTAAACCATTTCTAAAAAGTTACGTTTATGTTTGTTTTGTTCTAAGTGTAATATTTTTGGATTGTTGAAGTCGAAATTGTGTTTGTGTTCAAAATGCTGGGTAGCCACTGCTGTAGGATTTTGTTTTGGTTTTTTGCAATCATAGATATGTTGCTTTATTCCCTTATCCAGATATTGTAATACCGATGTAAGTTGCCGGAGTATTTAAACAATTGATTTTGTAAATGACGTCAGATTTATTTGTTATTGGTGTGGGATCTTTAATTTTGGAAAAAAGTGTGTGAATTGTTTTATAGTTTTTGAAAGCTATTTTAAAGTTGGCAGAAGAGAGAAGTGTGTTTAATTTATGTGATAGGCCGTGAATGAAGGGCATGAAAATGTATGCTGGTTCGTCTGTATTTGAGAGATTTGATGTTGTATTATTATTTATTAGTAATAGTGGATGGTGTTAGTGTCGAGTTGAGGTTGTCGATTATTCTGTTGATTATGTGTTTAGGGTAGTGATTGTTATGGAGGATTTATTTGTACATCTTTATGTTCTTGTGGTGAAATGATTCATGGCTTAGAATAATAATTCTGTGAAGTAGCTCCTTGGCCGTGTTTATTATTGTATGAAGAGGATGGTGTAAAGTTGAGGTAGCGATCTGTGTTTCTTGGTTTTTGATACCAATCTGTGATTAATGTGCCATCGGGTTGTTTTATTACGAGTGTATCTAAAAATGGTATTGTTTTGTTGTTTTCGATTTCATGTGTAAATTGTAGGCGTGGGTGAAAGCTATTAAATGTATCTAATGAAGTTTGAATTTGATCTGTGGGGACTGCTGTCAATATATCATCTACGTATTTAGTGAGGAAGGGTAATGCGAAAGGAAGTTGTGGTATGACTGTATTTAATAGATGTGTCATAAATATGTTTGCAAGTATCGGGCCTAGGTTGCTACCCATGGCTATGCCAAATAGTTGTTTGTAAAATTGATTGTAGAATATTCGTTAATACAGCAGAGTCGAACCATTGTTATGAACGTGTTTTTTGACTTGTCTGTGGAATGAACAATGTGTGATGAACAATGATGAAACTTCTGAGATATGAGAGAGTAGTGTGAGAGGATGTGAATATTATTAATTTTGTAATGAAATGAAATGAACCTTTTACGTTACATGTGTTATCTGTAATGTTGTTGCGTTTTAACTCTAAAATTTAAGTCCAATGTTACAAAATAAAGAGGTAAACTCTTTCTGTCATTTCATCCTTCATTATCGATGATCATAAATAATATCTTTACTCAATTTACAGCAAACTCTCTTTCAGGCAGCAATAACGATGATTTTTAAATTTGCATGAAACACTCTTGTTTTTACATATAGTTTTTTTTTACTTTTTTCTGCCGTTTCACTGAACGATTTTGGTTGTTTTGAAAAGAGGTTCATCAGCGTAATGTTAATTAAGAGTGTTGGAAGAATACAATGCGTGTTTTTTAACTACTCCGAACCGAAATAGCCTGCAGCCTAGTTGAAGAGTGCTGAGCCAGCAACGGAGTGAGAAGTTGGCTCAGCCTTTCTACTAAACAGAATTAGTCTAGCTTTTCTCAACCTCATTATTTCATTGTTTAAAACAAAGCCGCTATGTAAACCTTACTTGGGAGGGGGGCGCAACGGTTTAGGCGTTGGCACGGCGCTCATCACTGTAAGGTAAAGGTCCCGGGTTCGAATGCAGGGCCGCTGTACATAATAAATGGGCTTTTTTTCAAAAACACCGGCACCCCGAGGGTTGTTATAACCTCTGCTGTTGGGAACCCTTGTAAAAAAAACCTTACTTTTTATTGTTATCAACACATGGTACACTCTTACATATGGTTAGTGTATTAGCTTTTGAATAGTTTCCCATTTCGGGCATGTAAAGATTAATTTATTTATCAAATTTTTATACAGCACAATATCAACTATGACGATTAGTAAAAGTACAGTGCAAGGATTTTCTATGGAAACAACTACCTTAGTTAAAAGATTTTAAACTATTAAATTCACTAGTTTTCCTGGTCCGCTTGACCAATTAATATCTTTCAATTAATTAAGGTTTTTAGTTGAGATAAAAAGTCAGTGTCACGAGCGGGATTCGAACCCACGACCTTCGGCTAGATACGCCGCTGCTCTACCACTTGAGCTATCGTGACCGCGATCCACTCGGACACCAACTTCCTATCTCAACTCCACCTTTTGAATTTTCCCTCCTTTTTGCCATTTTTTCTAATGTCGTTTAATCTATTTGATTCTCGGCGACAAATGAAATGGACACGGAGAGCTTTAGTGAAGGTACTTTATTCTAATTTATTAAATTCTCTAGTTTTCGAGGTCCGCTGGAGCAATTAATATCTTTCAATTAATTAAGGTTTTTAGTTGAGATAGGCAAAAAGGAGGGAAAATTCAAAAGGTGGGGTTGAGATGGGAAGTTAGTGTCCTAGTGGATCGAAGTCACGATAGCTCAAGTGGTAGAATAGCGGCGTATCTAGCCGAAGGTTGTGGGTTCGGATCCCGCTCGTGACACTGACTTTTTTTTATCTCAACTAAAAACCTTAATTAATTGAATTTTAAACTATGATCAATTCTTTCATTTTAACATTTCTTATCAGAATAAATAGAGTGTATTTCTAATTAAAACAACTTTTTCTGTTAATACCTATCGATGTAGAAAATTCACGATTTACCATTTTAAAAATGAACATTTATTATAATGAACTGTTATATAAGTTCTATGTCATATAAGTTAATTATTATCTGGATAGTAGAGCTGGAAGGTCTTATTGTTTACCCAATCTGGAAAGTTTTCGTCCAATGTGGGCCATTCACAGGAATATGGCCGACAGAAGAAGTAAAGCAAGGACTGTAGAGTGGTGAGGTGGAAGTTGGATTTCCTTCATTTCTGAAAGCTCTTGTTTTGTAAATCGGGCCTTACGGGCCAGAAGATCTCTTGTTGAAGGAAAATTCGCTTTTCACACAATAAAATCTACGCTCCCTTTGGAAATAAAAAAGATACCCAGTAACGTTACCTATAAAGCCTACTTTTGTAATGGGTAACCAGTCAAAAATAAATTTATCTTTGAAATTTTATTCTGTTTTAGTTGTTTGGTTAGTATGTTTTATGTATATTAACATATTTGTTATACATATTGCTTAAGGGAATATAGGGAATAAACAGGGTGAGCCAGTTGTGAAAGCATCGTAGAGAAAAAGCATTAGTTGCGTTCAAATTTGATTCACATGTGTTTTTCCAGTGTAAAATAGATCTTTTTTTTTAAATAAAAACTCCACTATGTTTTTTTCTGCTAGTAGTTGGAATTAATTGTATAAATTTGAGTGGCCTTACTTTTAAATGCATTTATAAAAAAAAAAGTAAAAAAATAAAAACAGGGTGATAAATAATATTCTCGTGGATAATCCATTTCTAAATAAAACCAGTTTTTAAAACTAACAGAAATAAACCTTTAAAATATTGATACATAGAATAAAACAATTAAAAATTATAACAAATATGGAATTATTTTTAAACATTAATTAATTATTTCGTGTTTAAAAAAGTCATTACGCAATAATGAATCTAATGAAGGGAATTTAATGTAACATTCATGAGAATACAATTAATACTCAAATTTACAACTGAATTACATTATTGACATTAATTTTTAATAAGAATCTGTTGATGTTAAAATTTAATTAATCTTTTTTTTAAATAAATTAATTTATAAAAGGTAGGCATAATTGTAAACATCAATAGTGCTTTTACCAAAAGAAAAAAACAAACACCAATGTATTTTTTTTTTCTATGATCCGTCAAAATCTGACCAACCTCTATTTTTACGTAGAGGAAGCACACATTTTGAACTCAACTAACGCTTTTACCCTGGGGTGCATCAAAAAATTACTTAAGCTCTTTAAGTAAGTTCTAAAACTGACAAAATTTGTATAGTTAAGTTTGAAATATGATCTCTCTCTCTCTATCTCTCTCTCTCTCTCTCTCTCTCTCTCTCTCTCTCTCTCTCTCTCTCTCTCTCAAAAGAGGTCAAAATGATCGTATTTCTAAGAACTAGGAGTAGTAATGAGGTTGACGGTATTTCTTGTTCAAACAATTTAACGGCGCTCTCATTAGGCTAAACCATCATGAACGGCAGCTCTTGCAAAACTATAGTTCTGTTCGCCGTGAGGTGATTATATACCACTATATTACTATCACTCTCACTTTCAAATTCTTACACATATATACACCCTCTCTTTCTTTCTATTTTTCTGCTTCTTTCTTTCTAGTCTCGTCTCTCTCCTTCGCCTCTCCTTTTCTCTCTTCTCTCTATTTCCCTCTCTAATTCTCTTTTTCTGAAACATATTATCATATTATAAATACATACTATTCATGAAAATGTAACAATTTTTAATGTAACCAAAATCGTATATTTCCGGAGAACTATGCATAAACGAGGAAAAATGGGTAAGTCAAATTTTAGACAAATGATATGTGTATATTCCAGTCTTTAAGGTCTTAAGACTGTATAATAATTAAATCGTGAATGAAACCATTTCCATTTTTCCTCAATGTAACGTTTTAGACATACTGAAAAGTTAAGTCAACATTTCAAAAATCCGTGTTGTCTATTTTTAAACCTGAATATCTCATATATTCAAATAGAATACGTTTATTCTAAAGAATTTTTGTCTAGGTACAGAAATGGTATTTTGTTTGTTACCTACTTGTTTGTTTGTTAAAAGGTGAATTAGGGCAGATATCTCACCTGTAAAATTTGGGGATTGTTTATACAACTTGACTTATTTCAGTTTTGTTAGACAAATCAAAAATATACGTGAAAACTGCAAAAGTGGTAGTCCGATTATCGGTATGTGCCATAAATTTCTGTCAAAAAGTAGATACGTGTTGGTGCATAATAACCAAAAAGTCAGCACAATAAAATAAAATTTACTACAAAAATTGAATTTGTACAATGGTCTAAACTTTAATATCACAATCCTAAAATATAGAAATAATAATGGTGGAGTAAGTGCGGTATCCAATTTTTTTTTTAAGATAATTCCTACTCACAGTAAAGTAGTTACAGTGAGTAGGAACTATCTTTTTCAAACGGATCCTAAAATGTGATTTTCGGCTTATTCAATTTTGCCCAGATGAAATCATCCTTAAAAATTTAAATGGTGAAATAGAATGATAATTAAAAACATATTGCAACACAAAATATTTGAATACATGCGTAAAAGATAATTTAAATTGATTAAACATAATTGTTTTTTGTAGATTATTTTCCATCTTTTCAATTACTATTTATAATAGAATAGTAAAGAACTTATTAGTTCCACTCCTGATGAGCTGATACTCCCCTGAGCAGATCTAAACTAATTGAACACGGATGAACCAGGAGAATCGCCTCGGAAATCAATCCTCGTGTTCATTAGGCATTCTCACTATTAAGGAGACCTAACTCCATCGAACTTGCCTAAATTAATGTACGGAAATCGATCCAGATACAACTATTGTTTAAGTTGTAAAGTTTGTTGGCTACCTATGTTGAATATGTTATTATAAAAAGTTACACCCTAGAGAGGTCTTTTAGATTTTATAATGAATTAAAATTGTTCTTTATATTATTAAAATTTTCATTGAAAGTTATAGTTTTATAAATTGTCACAGCTGTTGGATTTCTGGTCCTTCTATCTTCGCTTGGCTGGGCCAATTGTTCGCAATTATGTACAGCTTTAGTGCAAGTCTGTAATGTGAAGTGTTTTAACACTTAAAGAAGGCAAATGGGTGAAGTAATAACTAACGTCTACAGAATTGCTTTGGCCGTTTTAAGCCAGTTTACAAGGACCTCTTTCAAATTTTATTGCTGCGTCTTTCTTAGGGTAATTCACTGCATCCTTGTAAGAGGGAATACGGGGCAGTTAAGAGACAATGGCTACCGTGATGAATGTGAAAATATAGAAGAAAGACGATTTATAAAATTACCCGATTGGGAGATTTCTTTTTTGTCAAACCGATTCAGCTCTTGAATAAATAGATACTTTTATTTGAGTAGTTATAAATTCATTCCCATTTGGATTATCCGTATCGATTAACTTCAAATGGACAAAAATATAAATTATATTATACTCCCTTCGATTAATTAATTTAAATTTGTAATTTTCTGATTGTTCAGTTATGTTCGAGTTTGTGGGCGGAAGAGGAAAGGAGAAAATGTAATACAAAATTTCAATTTTTTAATTTCATTATTACCTACTAATTGCTTTCTGATTAATTAAATTTATGACATCCTTGTGAAATCCCCAAAGCACACTATTTATATCACATTGTATAACGAGCATATTTCGTACAATTACACAATTCAAGGAGTTACGGCCTACACCGAACATTAGAAGGATTTAACTTTACACGCTTTGCGTGTGTTATCTGACCTAATATAACATTTATATAAAGAGAACATGAAAGTATCCAACTTATTTCAGTACAAACGTGTTCTTCGAAATTAATCTAATTTAAACATTTATGTTAAATAAACCTTTCCTCGACATACAGAAGAAACAAATGTATCTGAGTCAAGTTAGTAGAATAAATAGTGAAAAGAGAATTACAAAATTAATTAGCAATCAAATTAGCCGTGCTCTTTCAACGATGTGTAATTAGGTTTTTGAAGCGCCTCTTCGCAACAAACAAAAAGAACAGTATCTCATTGTATATTTATTAATTATAATGTTTTGATAATTTTTTGTAAATCCCTTCACTCTTGAATTGCAAATGTGACTTTGTGACTAAGCCGGACAAAAGGGTTTGTATGTAAAGCAAGACTATTCAAACACTCTCACTCTTCATTAATAACCTCTGACAGGTTTCTTTTAATATTTCTTTCTCGGTCCAATTCGCAGTTTATGCTTCCGTACATAAATCATGTTTTTGGGCTCGAAGAATTCAACCTTGCTCCAAGAATTATAAGTTTTGAATGTGAAACAAAGAAAATCCAAATGTTTTAAGTATGTTTGCACTTTAGTTTCGATATAATTTTATTTTTAGTTATTTTTCATGATTTAGAGGACTTTTGGTGAAAATTTTAAAATTGTCAAATCGCAGCAAAACATAATTAAATTGTACTTATACACACAAACAGTGTTGTACATCATTTAATATTTTGTCTCAATCAAAAAACCACTGTGAATTTTTTCCCAAGTTACTTGCCAGTTTCGCCCAACATTAAACTCAAATTGTTTGTAATCTTATTTTTTTTTGAGCTAACATCAAAATGATAAGCAACAAAGTGGAAAAACTTTCCTCTCTCTTTTTCTTATCATCATATCATAATTACTGAACTAAGTGAAAAATTAACTTTTAATTACATTTCAGAAGAAGTTGTTTTCGGAGACGCTCTCACATTAACAAACATTGAAAGAAGCCACGTCGGGGCCTACCTCTGCATTGCGAGCAACGACGTACCTCCCGCAGTGAGCAAGAGGATTGCACTTAGCGTTAATTGTAAGAAAACTATCATTAAAATTATGTAGTTAATTTTCACTTTTACTTTTTGCCTTCAATATTGAATTAAGCTTATATTCTTAATTGTAATCTTTTGAAATATTGTTTCAGACCCTCCAGAAGTTAGGGTGTCCCACGAGGTGGTCGGGGCACCGGTTGGTAGCGACATCAGGATATTTTGCTACGTTAAAGGCTACCCGGCTACAGTTAATTCGTGGGTTTTCAGCAATCACACGCTGCCCCACAGGTAAAAGTCAAAATACCCTTTTCTACCGCCTTGTATAAATTTTATTTAATGAACAATAGTTCAAGTCGTTAAAAAAAATGAATCTGGTTATGTAAGTTTTTCGTTAAGATCCTCAATCTAATTCTCTTTGGAAACATGGATTAAATTCAATGAGCTTAAACATAAAAAAAGTTGCAAAAAACGAAAAGACGCTCCAATAACAAAAAAATTCATATTCGTTTCCAATCCCCTTTAGTTAATGAAAGATTAATTCATTTATTATATATATTATATATTTATATATTCATTCATAGCCAATGTTGTTTTTTCTGATCTGTGTTTCACTTAATAATGCATATCTCCTCTGAATATTATCCAATCTCTAAAAACTAGTAATAATAGTAATGAGGTTGACATTCAGGTTAAAACAAACACAATTTCAAGGCGCTACCATTATGCTAAACCATCATGAACAGCAGCTCTTGCAAAACTGTAGATCTGTTTGCCGTGATGTGATTAATACCTACCACTATATTACTATCACTCTCTCTTCTTCTTCACTTCTATTTTACTGTTTCTCTCTTTCTTTCTCGTCTCTCTCCTTCGCTCCTCCTTATCTCTCTACTCTCTAATTCTCTTTTTCTGAAATATATTCTCATATTATAAATTCATAGTGTTCATATATAAAATGTGAATATGAGAAATTTTAATGTAGGCGAAATCGTATATTGCCTATTATGTCTGCAAGATCGGAGCGAGCCCAACTAAGTCAAATTTTTGCAAAATGATATGTGTATATTCCAGGCTTTAAGGTCTTACAGACTGTAATTTATTAAGTCGAGAATGAATCCATTTCCATTTATACACAATGTAACTTTTTAGACTCTTGAAAATTTACGTCAACATTTCAAAAATTCGTTTTGTCTATATTTAAACTTGAATAATTCATATATTAAAATAGAATAAGTTTATTATAATGAATATTTATCTAGGTGCAGAATTGGTATTTTGTTTTTTTTACCTTCTTGTTTGTTTGTTAAAAAGTGAATTAAGGCAGTTATCTCACCTGTAAAATTTAGGGGTTGTTTATACAACTTACCTTTTTCCATTTTGGCCAGTTGGCCAGGCAAATCTCTCTCTCTCTCTCTCTCTCTCTCTCTCTCTCTCTCTCTCTCTCTCTTTCNCTCTCTCTCTCTCCCTCTCCCTCTCCCTCTCTCTCTCTTTCTTCCCTCAAAAGTGGTCAAAATTAGCGTACCTCTAAGCACTAGTAATAATAGTGATGAGGATGACAGTCATGTTAAAACACACAATTTCACGGCGTTCTCATTATGCTAAATTATCATGAACGGCAACTCTTGCAAAACTATAGAACTTTTCGCCGTTATTAGTACTATATTGTGTCACTCTCTTCTTCATATTCACACACACAAGTACACACCGTCTCCTTCTTTCTACTTCTCTCTCGCTCACTCTATCTCTCTCATCTATCTCTCTCTCTTTCTTTTTCTGTCTCTCCCTCCTCTTATAAGTGTTCAAAATTAGCGGATTAATTACATAAGAAATACATTTGGCTTTATACATAAATAAACTGGTGTTTGGGTTTGAACCAATACATTTCAAAAATTATACATGTCTATTTTTTAACTTGAATTACGGATATGATAAAATAGGAAAGGACTATTCTAATGAATATTTGTCTAGGTTCATAATTAGTACTTTTTTTTATCTATTTGTGTTAGAATTTGTTTCGTTGGTAACAAGTGAATTAGTGCAGTTATCTGACCTGTAGATATTAGGGATTGCTTATACAACTTTATCTCTCTCTCTCTCTCTCTCTTTCTCTCTCTCTCTCTCTCTCTCTCTCTCTCTCTCTCTCTTTCCTCTCAAAAGTGCTCAAAATTAGCGGATCTCAAAGAACTGGTAATAATAGTTATGAGTTTGACAGTATTTCTTAATTCATGTTGAAACAAACACAATTTCACGGCGCTACCATTAGGCTAAACCATCATGAAAGGCAACTCTTGCAAAACTATAGATCTGTTCGCCGTGATATGATTATATACCATTATATTACTAACACGCTCTCTCCGATATTCACACACACCATACACAACCTCTCCTTCTTTCTATTTTTCTGCTTCTCTCTTTCTTGCTCATTTCTCTCCTTCGCCCCTCCTTCTCACACTCTCTCTCTCTTTCTATCTCTCTCTTTCTCTCTCTCTCTCTCTCTCTCTCTCTCTCTCTCTTTCTCTCTTTCTCTCTTTCTCTCTCTACTCTCAATAGTGGTCAAAATTATCGTACTTCTAAGAACTGGGAGTAGTAATGAGGTTGACTGTATTTCTTATAATTCATGTTCAAACAATTTAACGGAGCTCTCATTATGCTATACCATCATGAACGGCAGCTCTTGCAAAACTGTAGAACTTTTCACCGTTGTTAGTACTATATTAGAGTCACTATCTCCTTTGTATTGGCAGACATATACACACCCTCTCCTTCTTTCTATATTTCTACTTCTTTCTTTCTCATCTCTCTCCTCTGCACCCCCTTTTCTCTCTCCTTTGTATTTCCCTTTCTAATTCTATTTTTCTGAAACATATTATTATATTATAAATACATAGTATGTACGTCAACAATATTTAGATTTTACGTCATTATAAGTGAGAAAAATATGGATTAAATTAGCAAAACCCATCAGACGTGTTATTTTACGTCTCCGAATCAGATTAATTTACTGAGACCAGGTTTGTACCATTTCGTGTAGCTTATAGTTTTCTAAGGGCGTGTGAAGTTTACACTGGTCGGTGGTGTCTTTGCAAAATTATCCATTTTTGTGATTTACGAAAAAAGAGGCGATTTGGAACTAATTAGAGACTTAGATTAACCCGCCTGAGCCCTAACTCTACCTAACCTAACTTGTCCATAATTCTATATTTTTTCTGATTGAAAAATTAACCTTTTCCGGCTTAGGTAGTGTCCACTTCTTTTGGGGGTGGTCTCCCACAACATACTTCGCCCCGCACCCCAGCTACAATAAAGTTATTGTTGGTTGATATGCTCAACGGCCGGAATCGACGGGCGCTTCGCTTTCTGTCCATATGTCCGAAGACTATAGATAGGGAGGACCTCAAAGCGATTAGGAAAAATTCTCGGCAGTTGTTTAATCTAACCTGTCAATACCTCTAATCTTAACCCTAAGCCTGTCTGATATAACCCGTGCCTAGCCCTACCTAATTTAACATATCACTAACCATAAGCTTTCCTAACCTAACCTGTCCCTAACTCTAACCCTATCCGTAACCTGGTTGAGTCATTTCAACTTACAGGCATTTTTGTGATTTTCGAAAAAACGGTGGATTTGAAGGGCGAAAAATATGAGAAAACAATGTTTTTGATTTTCCCAAAGGTTCCTCTTCAGGGTTTGTTTGGAGTGCAAAAATCAGGTATAACTTTGTTTCTTGCGAGAAAAAATAGTGTAATTTACTCTGCTACCTCTCACGGTCATTATGTTAAAATTCTATTTGCTAGCTAGGCATAGTAGAAGAACCGCAAATATTGAAATACATCATTAATGACCATAATCATTGGCAAGAACGCTCTGACACGTGTTTTGTGTAGGTGAAAAATGTCTTTAAATATTAAATTGAGGTGTTTACTGAACAATGTCTATTCCTCGAAGACAGCCATTGTAATCTTTCAAAAGAACTTTTTCCCCTCAGTTTTAATGAGTTTAGGGTTTGAAAAATTATAATGATAATTCCCTATTAATTGGTTTGGCCTAGCAAATAGAAAAACCTTGAACTAGCCTTGAAGAAGGTAATCCGAAGGTGCAAGGTCGGGGCAGTATGCTAAGGAAATGAAAAGTTTACAAATTGTAATCATACCATATGAAGTTCTAAATGTATCGTCTGTACAATTTAAATTGCCCAAATTTAAATTAGTCCACTCTTGAATACACTTACTAGACAAAACAAATATTAGTTAGGAGGGCTTAAATAAAAACCTCTATTAAAGGCGTATTTATTTTAGTTTAACTTATATATTTATAAAAAATTTAAAAAATTCTCAGGCCTTTTTAACATATTTTAAGGAGGGTTTACATAATGTAGTTATATAATAGTGTTTACATGTCAAATAATAAAAAATGTTACATTTTATCTATTATTTTGTTTTTTGCAAAATATGAGCCATGTACTGGAGTTGGGCTTATCTGCCGTATGAGGGAGGAGTTCCGAGTTCATCAATATTTGTCCTCGCCTGATGTAAAATTCGTGCCTTTGTGTTGTGATGAAGTGGAAAAGTATTTTTGCGATTTATCAAAACATTTTTCCACCAAATCAAGTTAAGTTGAACGGAGTGGAACATTTTTATTTAAACCTTCAATCGACTAACACCGTCCAAAATTTAATTAATTTAAAAAAACGTGGGTAGACCAAAAGTTTAATTTTAATATGTATAATAAGTTTACAATTCGGAAATATGTATTATAAAATATGAAAGACCTTCCTCATGGTTTAAAACCGTCTGACGGTTAAATCTAATTAAAAATTTTTATATTTAAGTATAATTCATTTTTTATAATAAAAATACTATAAGCTTAAAATTTTTCTAGCATCTAGTATTTTAAAATAGAACCTTCATATCAAATGTCAAGCTTGATTTGACATAATATAATAACTTGGTTGTTGTTGTTATGTATGCCAACGTTTGTGACGTCCAAAAAACAGTTTACAAATGATCTACCTCTCCAATTTTTTTTCTGCAAAAACGCCATGTAGGAGGATAAGAAAAGTGAAAACAGATACAAGGTTTTACCGAGTCGATAACTTTCTTGATATACGAGAAGAATGACGAGGTAAGCGATCGGCCATATATTCCGCGGATAATGGGCAGTTAGACAGGATTGTGGCTGTTTGCCAGAAGTTCGCGCTTTTCATTATAGTCCTCCTCCTGCCCACTACATAAAATAGGATTGCAACTAGATCACTTCCTCTATTACTCTGAACCCATTTCACCTCTACAGTAAATGCTACCGTAACAAAAGATTTAAGACTACCTCTCGAAGGTGTAATTCTTAATTTATTGCATATAGTTTTGCTTGGTACTGCCAAAAAGAGTGCACTGCTATTGACATAACGATTCAGTTTTCCTTTTATTCCTAGTTGTCCTTACAGTTCAAATTTTTACAAAGCGAAATTAATTACATATGTATATTTAACATTTGATATCGGTTATTAAACAGAGAATAATTACTAGTTTAATGGTTAATCGATACTGTTTACATCCTCTGTGAAACAGTTATGATAAACACACTTTTCAATTTTTTGTCTTTTTGTTCATTTCTTGCAACATTCCGTTTTTATTTTCTTCGGATTCCAGCTGGGCTTGTCTCAGGGTTGATCAGGCCGGCGATTTGGACTTAGGACGAATCAGAGAGGAAGCAGGCCAGTTCCCGAGCTAGGGGCTCAATCTGATAGGGATGAAAGCTTCGCTCGTGTTGTCCACCTTATCTCCACTAACCCTCACACCTCTACAATTACATTCTCCTCCCTTTTTTGATTGCCTTTATAAGCCTTGTGTGTTATGGATTCCACATACACACACGCACGCGCGCGCGCACACGGACGTACGTTGAATTTTTATCCGTGGAAAACGAAAATCCCTACGGTATATTGAGAAGCGATGAATATCACTATGATGAAGTTTTTTAATTTTTTGATCGGGTTTATCATTCCATTGGTGACAGTAAAACCGTCGATTTTACTTCTCCTTCTATTGATTGTTCTATAACACAATAATACAAACACAAAAAAATTGACAAAAAGAAGTCAGGTTAGTTTTGTCGGCTTGAAAAATGTGTCATTTGTTCTGCCTAAACCTTTGGGTTAGGTGGGAGTCTTTGGCTTGGATTCGGTCCTATCTCTCTTTCTCTCCAATGGAAATCTCAACGTTTAAACGTAGATTGTCGAGTATGATCTGTACAACCTCCTTGTGTTCCCACTTTTGGAGTGAGCACTCATTTTATCAATCTTCATCCGTCAATGAAGTATCCACCTCCTTTTTCAATTATGCATAATTTTTACTGTTGGCAGATAATATAAAGATGTTTGATGTCATCAATAATACTGAAGGAAATTTGCGATAGCAGGAAGATTTGAATTAAGTCTGCCTCTTCGTGTTTGAGGAATAAATCTTTTTTCAATGTTGACAAATATAAAATCATTATTCAGCTTGTTCATTTACTTCTCATGTTACCCGATTTATGGTTATTAAATAATTATTGTGCGCGCGCGCGCGTGTGTGTGTGTGTGTGTGTGTGTGTGTGTGTGTGTGTGTGTGTGTGTGTGTGTGTGTGTGTGTGTGTGAACCTGACATTTTTTGTTAAGGGAGTGTGCCTCTTTTCTTAAAGAAGGAAACGGTAAGTCGTCGACCTCGCAGTTTTTATACGAAATTGCATTGAACTAATGACTAATTATGAAAAATTAAGCCCGATGACATATCTGCAAAGGGCCTACAATAAAATATGAGATATGCACAATTTAGATTCAGATATATTAAAATTTTAAATACAAAAACAAAGTAAGGTTGATTTTTAAATTAAAATAAAGAACACTGCCTTATACAATTCATTTAGCAAAGAATGGAATAAATTTATAGAACATTTTATTTACTCTAGATAAAATAGGGAAAATAGTATTGGGTTGTCCGGAAAATAATGCAGGATTTTGGTATTAAACAAAAAAAAAGAAACTAGTTACTTTAAAGCAATGTTCTTTAATCAAAATAATTTCCCATACTCTCAATACATTTCTCCCAACGTGTTGGTAACTTATTAATTCCGTCTGAGTAGAATTCAGAATTTTTAGAATTGATAAAGTCAATAAATGCATTTTCCAGTTCCGTTTGATTTTTGAATATTATGTGTTGTAAGTAGTGGTCCAGGTGTCTAAAAAAATGGTAGTCAGTAGGCGAGAGGTCCGGAGAGTAGGGTGGGTGAGGCAAAGTTTCATAGCCAAGCTCCAATAATTTTTGTGACGTTACACGTGACACATGTGGTCGAGCGTTGTCATGCAACAAAATGGGCCCTTTCCGATTGACCAAAGAGGGCTTCATTACTGCCAATTTCTGATGCATGGTATTAATTTGGTTACAGTATGATTCAGCATTGATGGTTTCGCCAGGATTTAAGAAGCTGTAGTGTATTAAACCAAATGAAGCCCACCATACCGTAACCATTACCTTTTTTTGATGAGTTGGGGGCTTTGGAAAATGTATTGGAGCTTCTCCTTTGTCGAGCCACTGTCCAGAACGTCTAGTGTTATCGTAGAGAATCCACTTTTCGTCACATGTAACAATTCTGGCCAGAAATGGGTCATTTTTGTTTCGACAAAGAAGTGATGCACAAACATCAAAGCGCTGATTTTTTTGGCGATCGTTTAATGAGTGTGGAACCCAATTTTCGAGTTTTTTCACTTTTCCAATCGCCTTGAGGTGGTCAGCGACGGTCGTTTTACTGACTTTGAGTTGCTCTGCAAGTTCTCGAACAGTTGTTTTGGGGTTTTCTTCCACCACTGATCGCAGAACATCATCATTAAGAGAGGAAGGCCTTCCACGACCTTCTTCATCTTCAAGGCTGAAATCTCCCTCCCGAAATTTTTTAAACCACCTTTGCACAGTGCACTCATTAACACAACCCTCGCCCCAGACTTGGTTAATGTTTCTAGCCGTTTGGGCTCCGCTTCGGCCGAGTTTAAACTCGTAAAAGAAAATCGTACGAAATTCTCGCTTTGACATTATAAGGATGACTGAATTATTTCCAAGTAGCGGAATGCTACAGAGGTAAACAAACCATACAAATGAGTAATCCTGTAAACGTAAACAGAATATTTTATATAGATTTTTTTTAATGAAAACTTAAAATCCTGCATTATTTTCCGGACAACCCAATACTAGACGTTGATTAAATAAATAAGCCATTTGATTTCCAATAAATGTTACACAATTACAAAATAACAAAAATGTGAAAACAACGAAGAAAACAATATAAAAAAGAAAAAGTATATTTTTATGTTTCCTTTATAATAATATATAGTATATATACATATTTATTATTATTATTTATGAGAATGCCAGAATAAAATAAAAAAAGTTTATTTTTAAAATGTTTATATTTATGCAAATAACAAATAATGGTCAAACGTTCGAAAAAGTTACATCGTTGTAATAAAGTAACTTTTGAACTCCACTTACTTTTGTCCATGATATAATAAATTATTCCTTTTAAAAAAAACTTTCATCGCGAGTCGCGCCTTATAAAGTGTGTGGGTAACAATGACAAAAACATTTTTCATCCGAAAAGAATTATAGGTGGTTTGACGTAGTGATAGGTATGACACTTGAGGATGATAAAGCGTATTGGTACTCCGCATACATAAAAACTTTTGTTTCCCGATATTGTCCAACACCTAAAGAAAACAAACACACACATTACAACTGTTTGTTTTTTTAGGGAAAGTTTGATGGAATATAACATTCATAATCAGTAACTGGTCGACGTTGCTGTGCAGACCGTGAGAGTAAGGAATGTTTAACCGAATTCATATTCATGAATGGCCAAACACGAACCGGAGAGAGGGCCATTTAGCAAGTTATACAATCTTAATTTCATAACTCAAACTGGATCTGATGAACGGGAAAATCAATGTGGTTTAACCTGAAAGCACCAACATCCAAATAATTTATGGATAATTAATCGTATGATGATTAATTTATTGGCGCTCAATACAGTAAAAACGTTTATCTCGTAAACCTACATTTCTTCTAAATATCACATTGAGGTATATAATTCTAAAAATGTGTTTTTTTCTCAAAGAATTAATAATTATACAACTTTGGCTCATGAAGATACAATTTTAAACACAAGCACTAAATTTTATGCCATAACTTATGAAATAGTGCAAAAAGTTAAAGCACTTATTTGAACCAACTGTGATAGTATAAAATTAAATTCAATAATAAAATTGGAGGAACAGTGTTCTCGAGGTTAAAAAACAATGATATGAGATCTAACCTAATGGATATTTGGTATAAGGTGTAACAATTGTTAAAAAGTGTATTGCCAAAACAACCAATATCTGGGTAAGAGGATAAGACAGCTTAAATATGATTACAAAAAAAGGACATAACTGGTATTGCACATTCAAAACATTGCCATGATAATAGTCATACATTCATTTTTAGCAACACAAAAATAATGGAAACAGAAAATTCCCTTTGCAGGAGGTTACTTAGAAAAATGATGTATACATAGTATACAGTGAATCAATTTTTATAGTCCACGCATTTAATTCGGAAACGATTAGCTTTAGCAAAAAATGGTCTTATATAAACCTCAAGTTAATTTTGGCTAGGAATCGCGTGGTGGTAACAAATTTAACTTAACTTTCTCATCTGGCTGGTATTTTAAATGAGAATCCCTCATTTTTATTGTAAATTTTGCGTTTGTAGAGCATATTTTATGCCACTGTTACTGAAAGGAAAATTTTGACATGATCGACTATTTCTGAGTTACGCCCGACGGAAGAGGCGTGATGGGGTATGCTTTTTGTAACAAGATGGCCCTAGATGAGAAAGTTACGTTAAATCTGTTACGCCACGCGATTCCTAGCCAAATTAACTTGGGGTTTGTATAAGACCATTTTTTGCTAAAGTTAATCGTTTCCGAATTAAATGACGACTATAGAAGTTGTCACACACTGTATATACTCAAAGACAAAACACTAGACACTCGTACTTTCTAGTTTCTTTGGAACTATATATATTTTTATTGTTATTAATTACAATATCCTTATTTTAATGTAAACCAAATTAAACAAGATCAGAAATTCATGAATTTTAATCAAAATTATTTAATTATGGTAGTTTGAAAGGAAATTCAGCAAAACTTAATGTGTTATTAAAAGCAAAACTAGATAATAAATTTTTAGTTAATTTTATTCTTCTAGTTTGAAAGAAAATTCATCAAAACACCGGAAAATCATTTAGTGATAGATTAAAATTTAACCAACAATTTATTACCTAATTTTGCTCCTAATAACCTGCTAGAATTACTTCATCTGGCTTCTGGAGAGTTTTAAGCCTACTAGGTATCGAGTAAATCGCGATCGAATTTTGTCTTGAGAAACAGAACCCCATTTTTCATCAAGAGTGGTTTGTTGGAGGCGGCGAACGGTGTCTAATCAATCCATCTTTTTCATGTCCCATAAGTGTTCTGTAGTATTAAGGTCAGGAGAACGTGTTGGCCAATTCATTGTGTAATCCCTATTTCCTCCAAATAATGGGTGACAACCGAGCCACATGCTGTCGAGCATTATCGTGCATTATGACGACGTCGTCTTCAATGATTGGAGTGAATAGGGCCATGCCTTCCAGAAGAACTTCCTCAATGTACCTTAGTGCTCTCAAAGATCCGTTCTGCATGATAATCAGTTAGTTACGGCCATTGGCGTTGATTCCATCCCTTAGAATAACGTACTTTGAAAGTAATGCATGGCACAAGTAGCAAAACGTTCTCCACTTCTTCTCCACACATAGGCCTAGTCACCCCCCTCAAACCAAACTGGCGCTCGTCTGTGATGGGAACAGCCCCCATTGTTCGAGTGTCTATGTGAGATACCGATTTGCGAATAGTCCTTTCTACTCAATGCCTCTCCACTCCACTAGCAGAGACGTGGGAGATCTAGAGACTAGGCTATTCTCACGATGCCTTCGACTGTTTTAGAGCGGACCCTTACATTACAGACCGTTTGGAATTGACTGCCTATCGAGGAAGTGATGATATAGACCATCACGGATAGTAGAGCGCGGCACAAACAGGACTTTTTTTACGAGGGTTCGCAACAGCAGAAGTTATATCACCCCCGGAGTGAGATATATACCCAGATATTTATAATGGTTCACAATCCATAGTTTGTCTAACCCCCTTTACCGTAACCATCCCTAACCATTTATAAGTATGTCGGGTTCGAATGCAGGGCCGCTGGATTCGAACCCAGGACCTTCACCTTACAGTGATGAGCGCCGTGTCAACGCCTAAACCATTGAGGCCACAGACGCCCCCAACGATCTTGACTTAAAACTGTTTTTTAGAGAAAAACTTAATAATTAAATTTTTACTTAAATTTATTGATAATAAAGAAAACGATTTTGAAACAACAATTAACTCATTCACTAGTTGGCTCTGCAAAATATGAAATTGGACTGGTTTTCTTTATTTTTAATCTAAAGTGTTTAAAAGGAATAGTAACACTCCACGAAAGTGATCAGCAAGTTATTATTGTTGTTGTTGATTTGTCTGCGAGTCGGTAAACTCATGTTGCGGTTCAGGGTCACTTATTGGGTCTGAGTTCTTCACTGAAGACGGCGCAATGCAAAAACGCGTTTGAAAAACTTAAAAAAGACCGCGATTGGAGACAGACCCAGTAAGTCACCCTTTTCCGCTTCCACATATTATTGTTTTTAAATTTTAAGCCAACTTAATCTTTATACCTAGTTATTAAGGAAAATAAATAAATACAAGTGTCCGGTTTTTGTCTTTGAGAGTATTTTCATTCGATTTTGTATATATTTTAATAAAAAATTTATTTGTTTTAGCGGCCGAGAAAGGGTCGTCAGCGAAGAAACAGGGCCGGATTCGACAACTTTGAGCTTGACTTTATTTAACGTGGAGACTGAAGACTTCGGCCCTTATGCTTGTCAGTCTAACAACTCTTTAGGCCTGGCGCAGGCTTATTTCAGATTATACGGTAAGGGAAATTGCAATCTGTAAACGCTGATAACAACCTCCTTACGACCTATTAACCTGGTGTTTTTGCAAATATGGCAGTAGCAGAATTTCGCCTTTTACACCTGCCGTACAAATTTACAACACTATTGTTTATGTTTAATAAATCTCATCTCGTTTTTTTAATAATATATTGTTCTATTATCAAGTCAATAAATTGAAATTAAATCGTAATTTTAAGTTATACAGTTATTGTTCTTGCAGACTACATTTTACAAAGGCTTTCTTTTCGAAGTCATTATCAACGTCAATGGTTGATTAGGTGGCAGGGAGAAGGCAACTGTTTGTTAGGCTAAAGACAGACCATTAGTAAATCAATGATTTGTTTTATTGTGGGCAAGGCTGGTGGAGCACTTTAACTGGATCTCTAAAGGTGTTCAGAGACAAAGGTATTGCGGAACAAAGGGTAACTTCAGCAATATACCATCGCCCACTATATAAACGACGTGATTTATATCAAACTGTAGTGTGCTACCGGCGCTTTTCGATGTAAAGCTGAATTTTCAGTAAAATAATTCTTTACGATATATTAATTTTTTTATGATAGCCTTCAATCTCTATGAATCATTTAGGTATATTAAGTTTAAAAATTAATTATCACGTTGGCTCATATATTATATAAGCATATTTAATGTGCAAGTTATAACTAAAGCCCGAATTTATACGCAATAAAAACCCTAAATATGCATAACATTTGCACTAAAAATATTAAACTAATTAAACATTAAGAATGTTAGAGACATCACCCGACTAATAATTTATTTTTTTTTAATCTAAACATTTTTTTTCTAGTACATATTCATATTGAAAGAAAATAGAACAATAAAAATTAAGTTAAACAACAAATTATAAATTTAAAATATTCACAATAAATAGTAAAGCTTAATTAAGTTCATGATTTGAATTAAAATTGACTGTGAAATACATTTCAAAATTAGTTTCTGAAAAACTAAAGCGTTTATCCCTCAAAAAATATTTGTATTTCGAAAAGAACTTTGCTATGTCAACATAGGTGAAGGTAGCATACTTGTAGGAACTTAACAAAATAATTGGATCGTCGATTCCCTGCATAAAACTTAATTGTTTCCGAGTAAGATTTCATTAATTTACCCTTGTCCGGTCAATCTGCTATTTTTGTTTAAAAAATTTCTTTTTTAAGAAAAAGAATTCCACTTTTGTCATTTTTTTAGGTTTATTAGGTTGAAAATGTGAATAGGACTGACAATACCCAATTACTTCAGAAAAATTAATTTTTCTGGAAAGGGAAAACCTGCACCCAGAAGTTCTGGAAATGGAGGGGGCTCAAATGACATGTCGATGAATTATTTGTTCGTTTTATTTACGTCTTCGTTCCTGGAAAGTTAACTGAAATCCGAATAAAATTTTACGCTCCTGTCTTTTTCATCCCACGTTATTAGTTGTCTAGTTAATTTTTATTTTTCTAAGCAATCGAAAATCTTTCAAATTTGAAATATACTTCAAATGTACAAAAATACGCAGATTAAAATTAAACCACGGAGGTATGATTCGGATAATGATCACCATGATCGTAAGTGTTAACAAAAAGAATTTACAATCACATACAAATCCGGGCTCTAGTTATAATGGACTGTAAATTTCTCTGGATTGGGTTTTGGGTGTAAAATTAAAAGGATATTTGCATAAATACAATTTCTCCCTTGAGTCTTTATATTGTCAAGAATGAGAATGTAAACAGCCTGGTTGTATAACTAAAGTAGCTTGATTGAAGGTATTATTTTCCAAAGTCCTCAATTTCTTATGAGCAAATTCGGAGTAAAACAATTTAGAAATTCAGAGAGGAGTCAGTAAACTTTGCAGATTATTGCATACCCGCCATCCGCAAATGAGCTATGAAGAGTAAACCAAATTAATGAAGCCGCAAGCCCAGATTGAATTCGGTGAGAAAATGTATAAATCTGAAAATTGGCAAACAAGTTATCTAAATTGCCAAGTTAATCACTCTTCTTATCTGGAAAAAGCACTTGTTGAGAACAAACATTCATCCGACTCCATCTAATCTACAATTATGCTCACAGCTTAATATTATTTTTTATTTATTTTTGTAAATCCGTTGTTGCCTCTATGTTATAAGTAACAAATTTAAAAAAAATAAATGATCAATTTTTAATTAATTTAAGTGATTTGTAATACTTCTTTTACAAATTTACATTCGTACAGTAAGTATTGTAAAAAAATTAAAATCTTAATTTTCATAAGAGAATAAAACAATAATAAACGATATAATAAATAATATATAATTTATATTATATATTAATTTATATTGTATATTAATTTATATTTATATATTTATTCTATTTATTAATTTATATATATAAATTTAATAAATAATAAATTATTAACAATGGGCTCAGTCAAGAAATTGTGTTAAGCAAACAGAAAACTTCAACCAGTTTCACGGCGCTATCATTATGCTAAACCTTCATGACTTCCTTGTGCTACGTTATGAGCTCTGATAGTTACATATGTTAATATTAAAGTTTTTAAAAAACACTCAATTAATTATACACAATTTTTTCGAAATGAAAAATTTGTGTCACAGGCGGGATTCAAACCCACGACTTTCGGCTCAATACGCCGCTGCTCTACCACTTGAGCTGCCGTGACTTCGCTGCTTATAATTGCTGACTTTGCTTATAATTAGAATAAAATCGGGTAGTCGAAATGAGAAGTTTGTGGCATGGGCGATCGATGTCACGGTAGCTCAAGCAATAGAGCAGCGGCGTATTGAGCCGAAAGTCATGGGTTCGAATCCCGCCTGTGACACAAATTTTTCATTTCGAAAAATTTGTGTATAATTAATTGAGTATTTATATATTTAATAGGAGCTGATAAAATTTAGTATTTTTAAAAAACATTAATAATTAATTTCTAAGAATAGTCTCTTTCTAATTCACTCTCTCTCTCTCTCTCCCCTCTCCCCCTCCCTCACCCTCTCTCTCAAAAGTGGTCAAAATTAGCGTATCTCTAAGCACTAGTAATTAGTAATGAGGTTGACAGTCATGTTAAACACACAATTTCACGGCGATCTCATTATGCTAAACCATCATGAACGGCAGCTCTTGCAAAACTATAGATCTGTTCGCCGTGATATGATTATATACCATTATATTACTAACACGCTCTCTCCGATATTCACACACACCATACACAACCTCTCCTTCTTTCTATTTTTCTGCTTCTCTCTTTCTTGCTCATTTCTCTCCTTCGCCCCTCCTTCTCACACACTCTCTCTCTTTCTATCTCTCTCTCTCTCTCTCTCTCTTTCTCTCTTTCTCTCTCTACTCTCAAAAGTGGTCGAAAATATCGTACTTCTAAGAACTGGGAGTAGTAATGAGGTTGGCTGTATTTCTTATAATTCATGTTCAAACAATTTAACGGCGCTCTCATTATGCTATACCATCATGAACGGCAGCTCTTGCAAAACTGTAGAACTTTTCGCCGTTGTTAGTACTATATTAGAGTCACCATCTCCTTTATATTGGCAGACACCCTCTTCTTCTTTCTATTTTTCTCTTTCTCTCTTTCCTTCTCATCTTTCTCCTCCGCCCCTCCTTTTCTCTCTCCTCTCTATTTCCAACCCTTCTTCTGAAGGAATGGTGGTGCAAAAATATTGATCTGGAAATTTGATAGAATAAAACATCTCTGCTCCCTGTGGAAGTTAAAAATTAGCATATCTACTAGATGCATTCCTCTCTCTAAGCATTCCTCTCTCTAAGCATAGATCCTTGTTCGCTCATAAAATGCTGCTTGATGGAAAACCTGTTGATTAGTCAACATGGTAACAACTAAACATAACACATCTCCAAATTAAATTTCAGTGAACACATCAAAAATCTTGTCATCACAGGTAAAGCTGCAACAAGAGTGCTTTTTCCTGTGCTTTAGAATGAGTGTACAAGGTCTTGTTAAACCATTATTACTATGGTCCATCAAGGTGTTACACATGCCAGTCAAATTCAAATGGTTAAAATAAATTGTTTAACTTGCTATTAAATATGCTAGTAATTTCAGACTACTGGATTACACAGAATTACTAACTTGGATTTAGGAGGCAATCCATAGAGGTCACACATTTTTGTGGAGTGTCCATAAACTTAATCGGCAGGTCCATTGGAGTCTATTCACATAAGCCTACTGGATACACAAACATATAGAACACTTAAACATACCTGAAAATTTAAGTTTTGGTTTCAATTCTAGTCCAAACTTTATTAAAGTTGTGAGTAGTGGTCTAGAATGAAGTATTTTAGAAAAACACCTTTTTAATTTTTTGCCATTTCAATCATTATTTAGGCCATCTTCAGGGCTTGGATGACTTACAAAACATATATTGAATGATAAAATACAATGCAGATGTAAATATAAATTTTGAACAAGTTTTTCATACACAAAATGAGGTGCTATTCTTGTGGTGTCATATTGGTTGTTACACCAACATTATAAAACAAATAAACCATTGAACTTCCTTTCCAAAATTTTAAATAAACCCCAAATCACAAATCCAATCCAGAAAATCCCCACTCTCGACTTCGAGTTAAAGTAAACCAAAGAAAGTTACGCAGATTTACCGTGTCCCCCACCCTGTCACAATCATATAAAAACTGTATAATACAAATTCATGTTTCATAACAATTTCACACAATGCATTCTGGACTGCTCTTCACGACTTCAACAAATTGTTGAACAACTGGTCACTAAAGGTCACACATTTCTAGTCTATAGCTTGATTCATAATCTGTTGATATTGCTCACATTACAATTAATTAAGGTTTTTAGTGGAGATAAAAAAGTCAATGGCACGAGCGGAATTCGAACCCAAGATCTTCGGCTAGAAACGCCGCTGCTCTACCGCTTGAGCTATTGACTTCTATATATAGCTATCAATAGCTCAAGCGGTAGAGCAGCGGTGTATCTAGCCGAAGATCTTGGGTTCGAATCCCGCCCGTGCCATTGATTTCTTTATCTCAACTAAAAACCTTAATTAATTGTAATATAATAATTGGTCAAGCAGACCACGAAATTAGTGAATTGCTCACATTTGTCATTAGTTGCTATCTCTAAATATTTACTTATGTAATTGTACTTATCTGTCTATACTTATTACTTCCCAATTAATGTTACTTCCATAAAGCAGGAATAGACTGCGAATCCTAACAGGATTCCTGACAGGACACTGTAGATTAAATGGACATCTAAAGAAAATTGGAATAATCCAAGATGGCACATGTAGATTCTGCAAAGAAGCAGAAGAGACACCAACACACTTACTAACAAACTGCGGAGCTACACTAGCCCGCAGGAGGAAGTGTTTTGGGATGTACAATGTGACCATAGAAGAACTACAACCACTGAAACCGGGCCTATTAATCAAGTTTCTTGATGAAATAGGACTCACCGATGTGCTTTAGGCAGAGCACAGGGGATACAATAGCTCTTAAAGGGCACCATACCCTAAAATTTTACATCTACATCTACATCTACATCTACATCTACTTCCATATTAGCCTTGATTCCTTAGTATATCGTTTTTGGTATATTTTGCTCTACATTTTTCCTTTCAAGATGAAAACAGATTTTCAAACGCCCATGTTATTCCATGTTTACTGAATGTTTCGCTCATGGATGATATGATCATTTCACCTTGATTATAATTATTGTTATAATGTACCTACATTCTTGTAAATAAAAATGTATTCATTCATTCATAAAATGAAGTTTAATATAAAAGTGTATGTATTATCATTTCGCTAATAAATTAACTAATTAAATCAGTTGGACATTGTGGCATCAAATCCTCCCCCTTTCATGCTTGAGTAGCACTCCCCCAAATTTCAAACCAAAACAGCATTAGGCAGAGCAATTAGACTTTATTTGAGTAAATGTCAGACCCTTTGTTTACATACTACTGATTGTCTTGTCATTAATTATGCTTCTTTACACACGTTTGCTGGCTATTAGTCTGTTTCCCTTGATAAGTCTTGACTGACAAAGTAAAATCTACTTGTCATTAAATTGTTTTGCTTTCAAATTGGAAATATTCACTAATAAATCGAAAATTACAATGAAAATTTTAATTTATTGTGAACATTTGGAATAAATTTACAGAAACAGTCTATGTGTGTATATTTCAATTTTAAAAATTTAAGTTTTTTTTTGTTTCAGAAATCAAAACGTCCACTACAACAACTACAACTACCACGACTACAGTTAAACCACCTGAGCCAACAACAATAGGTAAAGCAATTGTATCTAATATTAAATATTAATAAATTTTGTATCTGAAGTTTTTACAGTTAATTTTTAAAATAAAAAATAGAGAAAACCTGTTTTGAAACTTGTTGTGTCTTACTGAGCAAATACTAAAACAAAAACTAAACATGTATACCTCCCAGTATTACTTTATTAATACAAGTAATAAATACAATAAATAATAAATTTATGTCAAATTTTTTGTCAATGTGAATGGTTGTTATAATTCAAATTAAAATACTGAAGAGTCCTTACTGAAAAGATGCTTTTTATATATTAAAAAAATATATATTAAATTGTTCACTGCTAAAAATGGTTATTGCTAAAACTTTTAAATTACCTAACTTTTTACAGAACAAGGTAGACATGGTGAAAAATTTAATAAATGTGCAAAACAAGATGCTCTTTGTCATCATTTCCACAAGGTATTTTGGACAGAATTCGTTCCAAAAACGCATTATGCAGATCCTGAGTTTTATTTGGAGCAATTAAAGTGAAGTTTGACATCATGCAACTGGCTTTGTGAATAAAAAGTGTTTTGTGTCAACAATTGAGCTACAGCCCATGCCAGTTACCCGGGGAATTGAACAATTAGCTTTCATAAGTAACAATCCCCCCACCATAATCGGCATTTAGCCATAATTAATGGAAATAATAAATTAATTATATTTTGAGCGTTTGAACTCATTAATCATCCCAGTATTAATCTCAGAAAATAAAATTCACTTTCAGAGCAACAGTATTAATTATATACATAATTTTTTTTTTCAGAAACGACGCATTGGCCAGTTTATACATCACATGATCCACCACATGAAGGTATTTATTTGAAAAAGATACTCAACTTGTTAAGAAATAGAATTTTAAATTTTAATCAAACCATATTCATTTACAGACTATACCAATGCAGAGATAGACGACTATGAAAATGAGCTTGAAGAAAAAGGAGTTGGAGCCAGGAGTAGTCATATTTCTCAAAGTGTTTCCCTCCAGCCAAAATTAATAATTCTCATTATTTCCCTACTGGCGTATTTTTTTAGGTGACATAAATAAAACAAAGACAAAAAAAGAAGAAATATCCTCTGATGAAAAGAAATCATACTATTGGATTATAAACATCTTTTTCCTTTCCATTTTAGCATAAAAATATTACATTATTTTTTTATTTGTTTAAGATGTAATTCAGATAGTTTGTAAAATATATATGTACAAATTACCCGATTACCAAATTTTAGTAAATGGTTTATATGATGTACAAAATCATTTCTAATTAGTATAGATATATTGTATATAATTATTGCATTGTTACAATAATGAAATTATAGCTATTTAAATATGACTATGTATCTTAGGCGCTTGTAATATCATTTTTACTTACTTTTCATGTTAAGTAGAACTGATTCATACTTTTCCCAGGGAAAACTATTTCTAAGAGTTTTTGTTATTTATAGTACAAAATAATGTTGTTAGATAACTTATTAAAAAAACAATTAGATTTATGAAAGATTAATGTGCATGATCGATGTGAATACAAGTAAATATCAAACATATTTACATTATACCTAAATGTACCTGTTAATTTAATAAATTGTTATTAATGTTGATCAAATTAGTAAGGTAAAATTCTGTTTATAAGAATTTTCTATGTTGAGCACCAATAAAAAATGTTATTTCATCTAACATTAATTTTGCTGTTGGCTTCTACTATAGTTACAGGTTTTTATTAAAGGTTATTTAGAGATCGTGAGATGCGGATCTCTAAATAATCATTAATTAACAGTCACTAAATACATTTCTATTAAAGTTAGGTATTTCAAGACTGCAGGCCAACCCGAGCAAGTCCTGGCCAAATCAATTCTGCACTGTGAAAATACACGTGTATTTTTGCCTTTTCACACTTTAGCCGGTGATTCCGAACAAAAGAGATTGCGCATTTATTTTGTAATGAAATACAAACAATTGATTAGAAAAACAAATACATACATAAAGGCAATGTAGCAGACTTTATGATCAAACAATGACTGTAAAAATATAGGAGTTATATTAAATTATTAAATTGGTTCCAATGTTTAAAAACAAATCTGAATAGTACAAACATTATTTCATATATAAATTAGTTTCATTATTAATTATATAATATAAAGTATTCAAGTTTACAGGGAATATTATAAAATTCATAGAAAATTTCTTGAAAAATATAAGTTTTAGAGTCAGGTGCAGTGGTACTCTCTCAGGCGATTTTGCCCAAGAAAACAGGGTGCCGCAAGGTTGAGTATTAAGTGCTATGTTGTTTTGCATTGCCATTAATAGTCTTACAGTGTGTCAATTTCCTAGTTGAAGTAATGTTGTATGCTGACGACAGTTTTATTTTGTATCAGTAAAAATATTGAAACCCTTCAACACTATATGCAAAATGCATTAAATAATGTAAGTGGTTATTAGAAAATGGCTTTAAAATTTCGAAGTTGAAAACTGTAGCTGTCTTTTTTGCCCAAAGACGACCTACTACATTACCGGCCCTGCACATTCTAGGAAACAAAGTTAATTTTGCTGACACTGCTCAATATCTAGGTCTAACTTTTGATAGGACTGTAAATTGGCTGGCTTACCTTAAAAGTTTTAGAGCAAATTGCCTTCAAAATATGAATTTGCTAAAGACTATAAGTTCAACTTCATGGGGAGCTGACCATGCGAGCCTTTTAAGATTATGTAAAAGTATAATACGATCTAGAATCGATTATGGCTGCAATGCATATGGTTCAGCAACAGAAAATAAGCTCAACTGTTTAAACCCAATCCAAAACATTTGTTTACGATTGGCTACAGGGGCCGATAAATAGCCTACTGGTTGAAGCTGGAGAAATGCCATTAGCGTACAGGCGACAGTTTCTTGACACTAATTTTTTTGTTAAAATCATATCATCTCCACTACATCCTTTGAATGATTTATTTCCAAATAAAAACATCATCTCCCTTGAAAACTGTGATATAGCAAAAAGAAACTGTACGCACTTCCTTATTTTTACACAGTCAAACCAACACCATTCCAGCATTACAAACTATCTCTGTCTCTGCATCGCCTCCCTGGCTCTCACCAAAAGCTAATTGTCAGCTACAACTCGCTAAACTCAAAAAAGAAACACCCCACCGTATGTATACAAACAGAAATTTTTAGAAATCCTAGTGAACCTTCCACATGCTACCTTAGCATTTACTGATGGGTCGAAAGCTCAAATGGAGTAGAAACTGCTTTTATGCCCAATGATAGGAAATATCTTTTCTCTCTTTCTCCAATGTGCAGCAATTTTAGTGCTGAGCTAATGGCAATACATAAATATATAAATATAATCTGCCCAAGAATTAAAATGTTATTAATATGTTCTCACTCATTCTCTGACTTGTCATCACTGAATGATCCATGGCATTAAAAGGTCTTTCTCAGAGAGGTATTGGGGTTGTTTTCTTGTGGGTTCCTGGTCACAGTGGCATTGCTGGAAATGAGATTGCAGATAGGGCAGCCAGAGAGGCAGCTATATCAGAGCAGTTAGTAAGAGAAGTTCCAGGCAACGATTTTATTTCAAATATAAAATCAGAAATCTGGTCTAGATGGGAAAAAACTGGCACGATATTGGGGAAAATAAGCTTAGAGAAATAAAAACTAACGGTTAAACCTTGGCCGAGTTCAATCAGGACTACCGTAGGGAGAGGTGATTCTCCCAAGATTACAAATTGGCCACTGAAGGATTACTAAGTCATCTAATGGCTACAGAACCACCCCCTGTCTGTCCTTGTTGCAATGAGATTATTACAACAAAACACATTCTTCTGCACTGTCCAACGGCTGACCCTCTGGGGCCATGGCCCTTCCAGTTCACACAGTGGGGAGGCTGCATTGGTGGATGTTTTAAGGCAGCTATGGAAAAAAAAAAAGAAAAAAAAAAGACCGTCGAAATAAGAGGTGGATTAATGCTTTCTCATTGGCAGCTTTATAGCGCACTACACTTATGTAGAGTAGAGTGCTGTGTGTTTAGTTACCCTCTGAAGGTGGAAACTCAGGTGGCCACGTCTCACAACCACAAAATGTTCAAAATTTCCACCAGGAACTTTCAAAAAGGATAAAAATATTTAGTTACAATACAGCCATCATTTAAGTTTGAAAGGTAGTGACCAACTGATTTCCTGATCACCATTTGGCCCATTCTTCATCGACTGGCTGTGTGAAATAGCACACTCAGTTCGGTCTTGTCCTGATCAGAGAAACCCTCTTTGGCTCAGTTCAGCTCAGCCTGCAATGTGTAAAGCACCTTCACAGTTTACTTTTTATTTTTCCAAGTTCAAAATATCAGGGGTCAAAATGTTTCGTAACGTTTCTTTTATTTTGAGCTATTTCCTATTTTTTTAATGGAAAACTGAATTAATAATCCATCATGTACAAGGCACTTGGGGTGTGTTAAGGTAGTTTAAGGATTTGTATTTTTTTTTTTTTTTTTCTATTAAACAAATTATATTATTTTATTTAACACAACTTACCTTGAAAGTTATTAACATGTTATATTATAGTTTTATCGGAAAACAAGCCTTAACCATAAGGCAAAAAGTATGCAATACACAGCAGACAAAAATTGTACCTTGATCGATTAATCCATGTTTGTTTAGTGCTCATAATCGACCATATTAATTATTCCAATTAATTATTCTTTTTGTATTGTATCTTAAGGTGATTAATAATACTGGAAGAATTTCCATTATACTGCTTACTTTTAACATCAATTCCATCTTGCCACACATCAATAATGACGGATAATATTAGTATGAAACAGTTAAGGTTCAAAAGAATATTTATTTACAAAATTTGAACAAGAACATAGAGCACAATATTGGATTGTGTTAACAATTCACTGGGCTTTATTACCAACACAAAATAATGGTGACTAGACTTAAAAATAAGTGATCTATTTACAAATTATGTATTATTATGGTCCTGGTTTTGTAAATAATAACAGAAAGTGAGTAGAAAGAATTGGTAGAAAAGAAATACAAAAAAAACTGAAACTGGATAAAATTATAACCAATATACTGTAGTCTTTATCTAAAAAAACATCTATCACAGCTAATATTGCAATAACTCAGCCTGTTAACTAAAAAAATATTCTGAGTTTAAAACATTATTTAGATCAAAATCACCTTTCTTAGGTAACTGTTTAAGTAGTGAATTCAGTCTTTCTTGTGTTAAATTAACTAATGATGGATCTTCAAACATTTCATCCCTGAAGAAAAAAAATGGTAATAATAATGAATAATATAATAATATAAAATGTTTACAACTTACTTCTCTAAGCATCTGAATTTTTGTAACATGTACTCAGATAGATTATTCAAAATAGGTTGGGAATGAAGAGCAACAAATTGCTCTCGGCAAATCTAAAATGACATTGTATTAATATCAAAACTCGATCATTTGCAAAATTGATAAAATTACCTTGTTCATTTGAGGTAGTGTTTTAGGATGGGTCCAATAACAGTCATGAACAGAAACAAAAGTAATGCCAGCTCTTTCACAAAACAAAGAAGTCAACATCATGTGACAAGAATCAAGTGAATGTATAAAATTTGGAGGAAAAGCATTTCTCTGCTTTATGACATTTGGTCTCCTAAAATTGAATTACAAAATAAATCTAAAATTTTAGATTGATTTTATACCTCTTTTTTAATGTACTGTGACTGCACTTCACTAAATTAATCACTCAATCAATCAATTAACCAAATTTGACTAAGTTGTTATGATGGTTCTAGGTGATGTGTTGTCATGTCTTTCTCATAAGATTACATAAGTTTCAATGAATGAAAATTCTGTCTATTGGACGCAAAAATACCACTTGGTTCCAGTGTGAGAGGACTGATTACATTTCCAGGGTGAGAAAAGTTTGTGCAAAGCTGGGTGTATAGGGACATTCAAAAATTGAACGTAGTCGGTTCCAATGTGAGAGCAGCCTATGTGTATATGTTACAGGTAATTAGTCTATATGAGTATGTAATGAGTGTTTTTAGTTAAAGAGCATAATTCCAATTTTTCTACACAATTTACCTAGAAAAAATGAAGTGATTAATATGTATAATAACTGAGTGTGGTTCGTTAAAGTGTCTAATTTATTGCAAACTTTAGAATTTATGATTTCTGAACCGCATTTTGTGGTACAGTTGCACCAGACAAACCCTACACCATCCCCAAAGTCAGTCAAGTTGGTTAGGCTTGTTTTGCCATAGAAGTTCTCTTATGGTATAAGAGCATTACACCAAATTTGTTGAACAACTATTTCTTATTTAAGCATTTCTTTTCATTTGTGTGTAATGGCCACTGAATGTCTGCTTTCAGATTTCATTATGTTACTTTTTTATGCCCTTTGTTTAGTAGATGCATAATTGCATGTTGTATGCTAGGATTTTTGTACTTTTTCATTGTTAATGTTCCTTTCATGTGCTTCACTATTTTATTTCTGTTTGTTTGTGTGTGCATTATGATCTGCTGTACTATATTTGAGTTTTAGATTTTAGTATGGTTATAATAAAAGAAATGCTGTTGTGTTCGATGACCATAGTTAATGTAATCTTAAAGCTTAAGCTATTAAACAATACTCACTCAAACATATCTAACGGAAAATATTCCTGAAAGTTTGATGAGGATGACTTCTTCAGATGTATCTTGTCTTTATGCTTAGCATAAGGCTGAACAACAGGTAAACCAAGGGGTGTAACGTATTCAACATTTTGACCACAAAATTGTGATATATATTTTGCTGTTTCAGTAAGCCAATCCTTCAACAAAGAAAACATGGAAAGTTAATAAATTAAAACTTATGAATTAAATTTTAAAAATCAAAACAACCTGTATCTCTCTTGCTGAAGTGAACATCTCTCTCAAACTGATGAATGTCTTTGTAACAAGGTAAGTTGACGCAGTCCAGACATGTTCTTTAGGAAACTCTTCAATATCTATAAAGAAATAATGTTCAATAGGTATTCACTAAAAATACAATTTTTTGTAAATTACCTTTTAGCTGTTTTGCAATTTGAAGACGAGCACCAAATCTCGTCACACCATAGACAGTAGTCATAACTGTCTGTTTAATTACTTTCCTCTTTACATACCCCTCTAAAACTTGAGCAATTTGAACACCTTCTTTTGCATCTTTAATTCTTTCCCTTTCAACCTAAATTAAAAATAAATAGCAATCACTTGATAAGCCTTGGCAGATTTGGAAAATTAAGTTAATTGGAAAATTATCAGAACCTTTTTGTTTCTTTTACTGTACGTTAAATAATTATAAATACAAAACAAATGCTTACAATAGCAGCAACACAGCTGTACACATCCTGAGGGACTTCAGCAGGTGATAAGTTAACACTGTATGCACCGACAGAATCCCTGCCGAGGGCGGCATAATGCTGAAGCCCGTTACAAGAGCCGTCTTGATGCACAGGAAAATGAGAAATATAGTTTTCTGGGCCAGTCTCATTGGCAAGGGCATTTCTAATTTCCATGCAGCATGCGAGGGTTTGACAAGGCTCTTCTGAGTCCATCCACCATTTCTCTCCCTTCAGAAGAAACAATTAATTAAGTATAAGCTTTGTCACTTTATTAACGAAATACCTCTAGAGGATTGTTTGCACTGTCTAGTATTTTGGGTAAAATCTCGTCGGCGTACTTCAATCGTTCAGCATTTGAATCTCTCTTTTTCAAACCAGTTAAATTTACAAGATGTATCTTAAAACAACAGCAATGTAGAAATAGTTTGGTTGAATATATCACTTTGTAATACCTTCAACCAGCCAAGACCATCAGGACCTAACGGTTCACCTTTAGCAAACTTAAGGATCGAACGAGCCAAATCAGAACCTAAGTGGTTTAAATGTGGTGGACATGGGTAAACCCTTCCTCTGAAATCCATGTTGTGAGGTAACCAAAAAACTTTGTCTCTAAACTGTATAATTCAAAATGTTACTTTATTTGTTACAAATTATAATAAGTTTTTGTTTTTTTTAGTCAAAACTATACTTACATGGTTAGCAAGAGACAATCGGTACAAAGCATCACACCAAAGAGAATACATTTCTGCTCTTTTACGCCTCACGACCATCCTCTTCCTAAACGCATGAAACCGTTCTGTACTATTAATAGATGAAACTGGTTTTGGTAACGGTAGTGCAGCAGGTGGTTCAGGAATTTCCAGTTTCGAAGACCCACCATTATTGAATATATTTATGATAATATCAAGCACCTAAAATATAAAATATAACTGTGATACACAGGTTTATATAACTGCAGAGAATTTTGAAAATTTCTGTTTAACTGTTAAAATCCATCACCTAACTTGGACACCCTACATACCTCACCTTCAGGCCAAAATGAGATTTTTGGTTTTTTAATATCCTTAAGGTATAAATGTACACAAGCATTGATTTTTTTTAGTTCAAATTTGTTTTTAAAAAAAGTTAGCAGTCTCTGGGACGGCTGTGGCATGAGGGGCTGGTTTTTAAAAGGTTAAAGCGTCAAGAGGCAGTCCACCTGGCAAAAAGGTTGTAGACACTAGGTATAGGATATAGAAATTTAATAGAAAATCTAATACAGTGGCTATATGTACGTTACTAGTGATATTAAGTGCTCAAATGGATCTGGACGAGATAAATTAGCCATAAAATAAAAAAATACAAAAAAATTCACCTCATTTGCTAACATGTTCGAGATTTTGTTCCAGGACAAAGTGGTCCAAAACATGTATTGATTGCATGGGAAAAATGAAACTGCGGCCAGAACACGACCATAACTCATTGAAATGAGGTACACTTAGTACCACTGGCACTTTACATGTTAAAGAAGTGTATTAAATGGATTTAATGGCTCATTAATACTATTTATTCAAAAACACTTGCAAATTTAGTTTTCAAATTTATAGTACAAACGTAAAGATTCACTTATTTTTCATGTTAATGGATTTGTTGGGGACCAGGCTAGCTGAGTGGTTAGCTTGTCAAATTCCCAGCTCGAAAACTCACTTTCGTTGGTTCAATTTTCACTGTCATCTCAAAATTGTGAGACCTCTCCCCCACCCCCCATAATAAAAATACTGTTCATATCATGCACTCTAAGCGAATGAGAAACATAAGACCATTTAAAAAACAAATAAATAAATACATTTGGCCAATATGGCTGCTATAGATGTCAAACTTTAAAACTCAAATATAGTAATTGTTGATAGTTTTTGGAATGTTAACAGTGTAAATTTATAAGATACTCAGATGTCCTGCCCATGTAACAAAATGAATACAATGTCCTGACTGAAGAAATTGATACTTCTTCACCGACTTTCAAAATCTGAATATGGGAACTGTTAATAGCATTTATGGCTCGGGCTGAATGATGAATGGCCGGGTTTGCATAATATTTTTACCAACAGTTCGATGACGGAAAGAGGAGTCAGTTGAGCATTTTATAATCCAGTTAACAATCATGAATGCTTGAGTAAATTGCTTCAAGATTGCAAGGTATTTTCAACAGAGCTATACACCATATCAAACTCTCTTAGTTTCTTAAGTTCTACTACGAGAAATAAATGCATAATAATCATCGATAGTTTAAGTTCCCTGATAAAGTAAAAGAATCTGAACTTAAATGCTTCTGACTACATCGAATTTTTGAAATCCTGAAAAAAATAAATTACCTAAAACAATAGATAAGAAAGTCATTATAGCTTGGATAAGAGCTCATGCAGATTTAACAAAGTAATGAAAAAGTGGATCAATTGGCAAAAGAAACTGCTTCACAGGGTAAAAGATCGTTTGTTACTCTCAACTATAGTTCAACAGTTAAATTAAAAATACAGTTTTACAACAAATAGGTGTAGGAATTCTATTAAAGGGAGGTTCTACAAATCCATTCAGCTTATATGGTGAGTGCTGGTTTAAGGGCAAACCAGTAAAAATATGCAAAATTATATGTACGCTACACTCTAACTATGCAATTAGCAATGAGTATTTCAACAAAAATATCATTAATTGAAATATGAGTGACTATGTCTCAGAGTTTCATGCAAACACCTTATTCTGTTATGCCTCAAACATATCAATGAAAGAGAAAGATTATTCAATTCCATATTTCAACATCTAGCTCTACCTCTCAGTTATAAAACTATCCTTAGTTCAAATAATTTGCAAGTTTACCAATCAATTGTAAAACCTGTGAGAGATATTAAACGACAAGTATAAAATATAAATAACAAAATAAAACATAAATTATAAAAATGGTACTTAGTTATGGCTATTTAGGCTAATGCAAAAAAAAAAGTTATGCAAAGAATTGTCTTCTTTCTCTGACAACTTTATAAATGTTGTAACCATTTTAGCTGCTACAAATCCTGCCTAACAGTTTGATAAATAAACATAAAGTATGTAATTGTTCAAAAATTATTTTTTTAAAGCTTTTAATTCAACCAGCAAACACATGGGAAGCGAGTAGAACGAAATTTTCCACATGCTAATACATAAATATTATTGTTTTGATTTATTTTAAGTTTTAAAATTGTTTGAGTTAAAATGCTTTACGAAAGTTGGCCTTCTATGTTCATTGAAGTAGTTTTGGTTTTCATCCTGAGGATAGGATTTGTGTTGGTGCATATTGGATGCGTGCCTTCTTCCAGTGTTAATCTTCTTGTGATGCAGCATTTGATTAATATGGCCGTATCTACACTGGTCTTCTTTGTCATTGGATTTCCCATCGCTGTTGGTAACGATAATCTAGTGGTTGAGGTATCAAAAGTTATGCAAGGATCGATCAATGTGGATGACCTTATTTTCAACTGGAAAATCATAGTTGTATCAGATGCAATTATATCTACAACAATATGTGGCAAGGCACATATGGCAGGGGGAGTTTTAATGTCAATGCTGGTTTCCGGTTGCATTCAACCAACAATTATGTACTTCCTTTGGAGGAAGATACGGTTTTTCAATGCTGGAGGAGATAACTTAATATTTTACTCTTATGGACACACAGTTGTAATGCATGTCTTTCCAGGTGCATTTTGTTTGGGCTGTATACTATTATATGGTAAAAGAGTAATCAGGATATCTGATATAGATTTATGTTCAATTTCCTTTAATTCGCATTCAACAACTATAATAGGATATGCTTTTATAATAACATCAATGGTAATTGAACCTACATTAATAGCAAAGAAAAATGTAACAACTATTTTTGTAAACAATATTTTGGCGGTAACAATTGGAGTGATGACAACTTCAATTTTAAACTCTGTGTTCAGACAGAACTCAAACTTCTTCAATTACTGGCAAGTTGTATGCACTTTTCAAGGAGCTCTTTCAAGTTTGGTAATAATAAGTGCCGGATTAGACATGATGAAGCCGTATCAGACGTTGATGATAGCCCCAGTAGGGCCATTGCTACACTTCATATATTCCAAACTGATATTTTGCACAATTTTCGAAGATTATTGTAAAATTGTAGGCATACACGGCATCTGCGCGGCCATCGGAGCTTACTTATCCTGTATTCAGTTTGAGCCGAAACTTCAAGAAGATTCGACATTGGACCGTCTCATGCGAAGAAGCATCATCACGACCATAATATTCTTTTGTGGTTTTATTATTGCCTTAGTTATCCAGCTAATATTAAAATACACCAACCTTTTACGAAACAACACAGAGAAGTTGATACACATGAAAGCACCTAAAGGAAACAAAAACAAGTGTCCGTACATACTTCCAAACAAAAACAAACAACTGATAGAGCCACAAGTTCATATTCTGCACACATTAAAAAATCAATTATTCAACGAAAAGGCGAACCTTTTTTAAGGATTCATCAATTCTGTGAAGAGACATAAGGGTAAATGTATCCAATAATTTCACAGTACAATTATTTTATTTTTAAAAACGTGTTTTTTTTATTTATTTTTTAATTTAAAAAAAATCTTTATTGTATTATAAGCCAAAAATCTATCTAAATCAACTATTGTACCAATTTTAAACTGATTGTGACTAACATGACCACTAAAAATCAGGAATACGAATCATTAACAGAATAACAGAAATATTTCCAAGTGTTTCTTTGAAAACATTGAATGTTCTTATCTATCAAAATGACAAGCAACATATTAGGATTTCATAAAAAATGTTTATTATGAACAAATTTGTTTCAATAACAGCTGATAAACTTTAGCATAAAGTTTTATAGCAACAAGAATGTTTGTAAAGACTGTATTAACATATTATCATAAAAAATAATATTTTTATCATTATTTTTTCTTCAGTAGGTTGTTTTTAAATTTATTTTTTATCATATTACATCTTTATTATATTCCATAGACAAGAAAATTTAATTGAGTTTTTCAGCAATGTAAAATAATAAAAAATATTTTTATAAATTTGTGTTTTTTATTGTCTCCATCTATGAAATATAATAAAGAAGATTTTTTTTAATTTTGTTAAAGTTAGATAAGTACTAGATGTAAATAAGTTAAAGTTGTTAAAGTTAACTTTGAGAATTATAAAAAAATTATATGTCCCAATTTCAGCAAAAGATATTTAAAACTTTTGAGTACAAAAATGAAATATATGCACATCTATCAAAATCATCTTTGATTGAAGATATTTATTGAAAATATTGCATATAATGAATGGTGTGTAATGTATGTGTATTAAAATATAGTTGTGCCTAATTTTCACAAATAATTTTATTAACTCCCACAGATCTCTTGAAAATTCACTTGAATTTAATGGCATAATTTAATCTGTTATATCCTTCACAATTTCATAAGAATACACGATGGATTTACATTTACCGTATGCTTCGCAGCGAAAATTGTCAATTTTGCCAAAATGCACTTGCCAATATTGTTTTGGTAACAGTTAGTGTTGGCACGACGGTATTTGGCCTCTAAGCAATAAGAGATTAGTCGGCATAAGCGCATTGCTACTTATTCTTGTGTAGGAGAAGGTGAGGTTTTAGAATTTAATGAACCAAAGAGTATATTCTTCAACATTTATTTTAACCCACTTCCGTTTTTTTAAATGTACCCAAACAACACAAAATCTTAATCAGTCTAAAACATCAGAAACAATTTAAATCTGGGAAGAATGTATTAACAAAGAGACCCTTGGGGGGGGGGGGTTAACAAATAACGCTCGTCACGATTAGCATCCACAGCATGTTCTGGTCTCACTTTCAATTTATAAATCATCCCTTTTTATACCAGTTTCTCTACCGGAGTAGGGGGTGGAAAGAAAACTCAAAAGTCGGGTGAGTTCCTACGCCAAGGGTGGATCTGGTTGACACAACCCCAATTTACCTGTCCCATGTCACTACATGTTTTTCAGCTTGTGACAACCCTTCAGTACTAAATTACTCGTTAGTTATTTATTTGATCAGTTGTCCCACCATTGCAACCATGTTTTCTAGGTTCTTGGGAAACAACCGGTGGCTCCCGTCTGAATCTGCAACACCCTTCAGCGTTCTTATTTATTTGACCAACTGTGTAATTATTACAGGATTACGAGGAACTTCACATCGCTCCTGCCTGTGCTGTATACCTTTGACCAACTCCATAATTATTGCAGAGTAATGTTTCCCCGAATGGTGAGGAACGTCTCATGGTTCCCATCTGAGTGATCGCCCTTTCTGATTTAAAGCCTTTTTTTTTATATGGTCAATTAAACTTTTTTTTTCTTAGTTTAACAAATACAACTTATTCTAAGATGGAGGCCAGCTTAAACCAGTATGGAAGGAAAAAGTGAAGTTAACAAGAGATTAAAAATTTTCCGGCACTCATTCATGTTTAACTTTATGTTCTTTCTGGAAAACGATGTAGGAAAGTCGGCAAATCGCCCTTGTGTTTTTAAAATCAGTGTCTCTTCGAATCACCTGCACACGCTGACCCATTGCTTTGTACAAAGATTTATAACTATGCATTGCTGATTTAATGAGTGGGTTTAGTCTATTCCCAATGATTTATATTGAGTTATGTGACAATTGAGTAACATTGAGTTAACAAAACAGCTCTATAGTTTTGAAGAAACTGATTTGTTGGCATGCTTTTTTCCTGATATTGTTAATTTTTAATAATAAAAGTCATTTACCGGTGTGTTGACTTTCCATGGCACCATGCTCAACTGATTAAGTGCATCCAAGCAGGGATATATTTGTGGCAGTGGAGAATTCTTCAATCTATCCAATTGTTGTATCGCTTCGTGAGGAAGTCTAAAATAAAAATAGTTACAGTATAAACAGGGGAAAGATAAACCTTGTACTGCAGTTTATTACCTTATCAATGAAGTCTTAGGAATGATGTATCCTCCGCTGCTACGAGTCGACCAAGGAATCGGTGGTGCCATCATTGGTACATCTGTCACACTGAACTTTAAATAAGGAAGACGAGCGGCCCTAAAAATTTTCGAAAGAATCGGGTGTGGTTTCACTTCTTCTTTTATTGCAAAACCATGATATCGGAATACAGTGTAAAAAGCAGGTAACAAATGCCTGTTTTAAAATTAAAAAATATAATTTTGAAAATAAACTGATTATTTTAATACAAAGTAATTTTACATACTCTTGATTTGAATTCATTTTCATGACATTGACATCAATTTTAATGTCTTTCAATATAATACTGTATAGAAATTGGCCAACTCCTATTAAAACACTTGCCGGCCAGGCGTCAACATCTTTATCCTGAATGTAAAATAACAGTTTTGTAACATTAAAATTTCATTTATATTTTACTATCTTACAATAGTCGGCCCTTCCTGATGCTTGTATTTCAACATCTGCCAGCACATACGTGAATTTACGTATTTATATTTACTAGGGTTCATATACCAATCGAAATACTTGTTGTACAAATGTTTCGTTTGTTCCAAAACTCCATCGGCCTTTTTCTGTTTTACTTCACACCTTAAATAGATTTTATCATTAACAAAAAGTTTTTAACAATTTTAAAATGTTATTCTTCTAGTTACCTTATACGAACTTTATTTCCCAATTCCCTATAAAGATGGACAGATGAAGGACTATAAGTTTCAGAACCTTCTGCTAATTTTCTAATTTCCTAAATTAAAAAATAAAACGTAAATGCATTGGTTGAAAAATCCATAATATAATACTTACTTCCAAAATTATTTCTTTATATTGATTTTGGTCCAAATAGACTAAATAAGGGTAAATGTTTAATTGTCTGAATGACTTGTGCATAAATTTGTGTTGTGTATTTAATGTTGCTAAATCTCGTTTTAAAGATGAAGTTATAATCTTGTCCCACAGTGCAGTCATTTCATTCAATTTTTTCCTCTGGCCAAAAAAAAATAATAATAATTAATTTATTTACTCAAAAGTATTTATTCAAAAAATCCTCTCACATAATAAGTCAATGTTTCTGATGGTTCGGCCTCCTTTTCAATAGACTTGATTTCAACAAATGTGTTTGTTTCCATTTTCACTTGTGTATCAAACAAATTATTTACATCATTTAATGTAAATAACCCTTCAGCAGGAGAATTCATTAAAGAAGTCTAAAACAAAACAAAATATTAATTTTTTTTTTAATCATAAGGGATTTATTGGCAAAACTTTTTGTTCTAGCTTACATCACATTCATTTAAAGCATTAACGAGAGTATTTGAATAAAAAACATCAGGCAATTCGATATTAGGTGAATAATTAGGACGAATCACCCTGATTGCTTGTAATATAACTTCTCTTGAATTCTTTTTCCAAACACATTTATTAAATATATTATCCAATGTTATTCCCTAAAAATGAAATCAGTTAATTGATAATGCATGAAATTAAACACAGCAGTAGTACCATTGAGGTCATGTCTTTAAAGCAGGATAGCAACAGTTCATGTTTATCCCGTTTTGCTGATCTTGCAATGGCTTCAAACCTATGGGCAAAGGACATTTCCGATGGTCTCATGTTCTTTGAATCCAATATCGACCAAACCTCCATAAGTTTATCAAGATTTCCCTACAATTGAAGATTGAAATGACTTCAAGGATCAAAAACTTTGAAGCTATTGTTGAAAAACTAACCCCTCTTGCATAGCCTTCCATTAACATGTTCATCACTTGAACATCATTTATGGGAACAATACTTTTCTCTAAATAGTATGATAACGTTGACCAACATCTATTCATAAATCCACAATTGATCTATAAAAAAAATATATATTTTTTTTTTTTAACTCAGTAAAACAATTTTTTTCTATTTAATACTTACACACATATTTATGTATGATAATAAAGAATAGTTAAAACTTGTTTCTTTTCCAGCTTTGTTTAACTCCATATATTTGATTTTGTTAAGTTTATCACGGATAAGTTTCAGTTTCCTATGTTGCAAAATAAAATCAAAAGTAATCAAATTTTCATAACAACAATAATAATAATAAAAAGTTTATACACTGACTTTGAATTTTTAACACTAGTATTAACATTGTTTTCAATGAGGGACGTCTGAACCAGTTCAGCATTAATGGGCATCGCTTCGATCAGAAATTCTTGGCCTCTTTGACCTTCTTCTTCCATTTCTTTGAGTTCTTCCAGCATTTCCTTTGCTTCGGAATTAGATGAAGAGTTTGTTTCCAACCTTTCGGTAAGTTCAGCCCTAACATCATTGACACTTGTACTGGTTGCACCTTCTAAGCAAAAAGTAGTCACTTTAGCTTCTCTCTCCCCCAGACCTTTGGAAGAAACTGAAAATAAACAATAAATTAAAATCGCCAAATAAATAATTGTTTTAAACTCTACTATGACATGTCAATTCATCACCTCCTAAAATTTTAGAGTATGTGTTTCCCCTGCCACTAGTCCTTTTGCGTAAGAGGTTCTTTTGGAAACTTATTGAGCTCGATGACAGGTACCTTTGTTGTCGACGATATCGAGATTTGGACCCTGGAATAATGAAGATCTTAAGATTAAAAAAGTATTTTATACTATGACGTTTTGGAATTTTAAGGGTTGATGTATATGAGGATCATGCAATACACAATCAACAAGCAAATAGATAATATACCATGTAGCCATATATATTATATATGCCATTATATATGGCATCATATATTATAAATTGTATTATATATATTCATTTGTTATTTATCACTGTAAATAATAAAATATTTTCTTTCTCATGGCTTCAAAACCTTTAATTTGTGCGTGATTATTGTATGAATTTTAGCTCAGTACCAGGGTGGCAGAGGCAGCTTATAAAATGTGTGTTTGGTGATGAGTCGCATATGTGACATCGGTATAAGATACAAAGACTATCCAGGCGATTAAATTCAGTCGCCTCTCCTCAATCTTTTCTCCACACTCTTCCAAGTGGTTTAAAAACCCAGATGTTTGATTCTGCCATATTTTTATCATGGATAAGTTAGAAGCTGTAGCTCTTTGTTATTTAATTAGGTGAAAAACAAATAGAAATATAATAGTATATACATTGGCAAATGTTTTCTTTTTTATCATTGTCCATGTAATTAAGGTCACTTGTCCAAAGTGTGGGATATGTTTGAAATTAATTTGTCATTATCAAAAATGCCATTTCTATCCATCTTTTTAAAGTAACAGAGGGTACGAAATGTAAATGAAAAGAGTCAGACAGGGCGATCTGCTCGATATAGAATGAACTCTGTGAATGACACCATGCTAGGCAATGTCCAGTCAGGCGAAAGAGAATCAAGTGACCGAACATTATGACATTATTGGTGAGATCTTTACTAGAATATTGTTCTCCTGTCTGGAATCCATACACTGCTGGATGCTCATGCAAATCTGAAACTTCATAGAGTGCAAAATAAATCTTGAAGAATGGCTGCCTTTAAGCTGGGACTAAAACTAACCAATTATACTTATATATGATTATTTTATATTTATACGATTACACTTATATTATATCTTAGCCTTTTTAAAATTATTAACTGATGCATTGACTGCCCACAAATTTTTAAGCAATATTAACTTCTCTTCTACTCCTCATCAGCATAGGACCTTTTATATTCTACGCCACAATATTAACTATGACAAAAACACCGCTAGACAGAATAATGTGCTCTACACAATTTGCTAAACAAATCTTGACAATCTAGACATATATATTCATTGAATTTACGTTTTAACAAAAATTTACCTTATCAAATATTAATCCATTTATGTTTAGTGGTCTAATTGGCCAAATTACGTCTTTCTATTAATTATTCTTTTTATGGTTGAGATGAAAAAGTTAGTGTCATGAGCAGGATTCGAACCCATGACCTTCGGCTAATACACCGCTACTCTACTCTAACTACTTAAGCTATCGTGACTTCGATCCACTTGGACACCAACTCTCCTTCTCAACCTACAATCTTTCGAATTTTCCCTCTTTTTTGCTATTGTTCAAATGTCGTGTAATCAGAACTCAATTCTCAGCAACTTATGAAGTGGCCAGGGGGAGCTGTTAATGAAGTGTTTCTTCTTTTACTTATTAAATATTAATTCATTTATGTTTAGTGGTCTAATTGACCAAAATACTTCTTTCATTTAATTATTCGTTTTATGTAAGGTCTTGGTTGAGATGAAAAAGTTGGTGTCACGAGCAGGATTTGAACCCACGACCTTCGGCTAAATACACTGCTGCTCTAACCACTTGAGCTATCGTCACTTCGACCCACTCAGACACCAACTCCGTATTGAGACATATTGAGCTGAACGTCGTGGGTTTGAATCCCGCTCGTGACACTAACTTTTTCATCTCAACCAAGACCTTACACAAAAAGAACAATTAATTGAAATTGTCCTTATCTTTTATCCATTGAATATTACTGTAAATATTATGTGTAAACATTGTGAAAATTAGTATGACTATTGTTAGCATGATGAGCTCTTTTTATGCGTAACTACTTGTAATATATTTATATATTTTTGTACAAGGATGGTATCAGTATAAGTAAATCCCAATCAACTAAAAATCAGTATTTCATTCCAATTGCCTTCCGGTCTCCCAGTCTGAATGATGAGGTCTGTCCCTACGTTAACTCCATCCCGTTGATACCATTCTCTCATACTGATCGCCTTCATGCGAACTGTGCCTAAATGGATACACTGCTCAAAAATGATTCAAAAAGTTTAACAAACCCAAAGCATCACCTTTTGAGAAGTTTTAAATGATCTAAATACATTGAAGACTCAATTGAAAAATAGACCTTGGTGTATAAAATATTTGTATAAATTTTCCTTTTATTAAATTTACTTCTCACCTAGTATGAATCCATATCTCCTATTGCAAAGGGTGCAGTTCAATCTGGAATGCTGTACAGTTGGAAATGCATTGTGAACAGAAATTGCGCTTAATTTCAGTAGCCTCAGCATCGCGATGAGTTTCTACCATCTCAAAATTCAGTCATGTATTTTTTATGCGCCCTTTTTCCTTTTCCTACTGAAAAGGACAGTTGACGATCCGTAAAATAAGAACAAATAGATAAAAAAATTTCAGCAAAGAAATCGAAATAGAAAATATAAACAGCTAGTGGAACCTCTTTTCACAAGGTGCCGACTGCACGAGGCTGGAGCCTTGAAAATGTTTAGGGCCATAGAATACAAGAATCGCAAAGATACTGATATCATAGAAAAGCATCACTTTTGAAGTTATGGTGCATCGAAATACATTTCAAAACCCTCACACAACACAATAAAAAAAAGAACATAAAATTCAAACTTAATTACTATGAAATTGCTCTCTTAATTGTTAGTACAACATAGTACACTAAAAATATTTCAATACCTTTAGACAATTATAAAACATCAAACACAGACTAAAATTTATCTATACCGAAACAAATCAAATTAAAAATAACTCTGTTAATAGTTAGTAAAAAATAAATACATTTCCCTCTTAACACACACACTATGGTTTCAAAACAATACATTTAGTAGTACTGTATAAAATAAAATAACTCTTTTCCTATACAAGTATACTATTTTTTTCTTTTATTTTTGTTGTACATCATGCTCCACTACATTAGATATTACATGAATTAAACATAATAAAAATAACATAATTGAAAATTACAAAGCATATTTACAATAAGTACAAAAGTAAAGGAATTATAATCTCTTTTCTTAATATTACATTAACTCCTCATAATAATTAAAAATTACTTAATATTTTTTTAACACTTCAATATTATTTACAATAATGTACTTATACAAGAACGCCATTATTCCCAACACCAACTTCATAAAATGCGGTTGCACTTCCGGTCTCTAAAAAGCATGATTTTTTGGGGGCGGCCAACGTAAGCCCCTGGTCATCATGTGTTGCAATAACGGAAGCCTGGCAGCCTCCATCACAGTCCGAGGTGATGTCTGACTGCAAGAACAAGCAGTGTCGGGGATAATATTAAAGTGAATGCTGCCTTAATTGCTAATAATTCAGCCGAATAAATTGATATCTCTGGCGGCAGAGGAATTGATTCTCCTTTATTGATGCTAGGGCAGAACCAGGAACATCCAACCTTCCCAGACTTGAGGGATCCATCGGTGTAAACAGTTAGGTGGTCCTTAGGGAAAAGTTTGTGAAGATCAGCAAGCACTTGTTGATTAACCACTACGGGATTTTGCCCGGAGTAGTCTTTTAGTACATAGCAATTAAGGGGGTTTCTAATTGTTTTTAGCTCTGTAGAGAAAATTGGAGGGGTATCTCTTTGTTCAATGTCTACAGTTTATCTATTCCTTTTGCCTTTTTTTTTTTTTTAATCAATTCTGTGATAGAAAAATCTGTTTGTTTTTATTATCCCAAGAATAGGTTCAGGGTTTATACATGATATTGCAGATCCTCCTCTGGCCAGTGTCTGCTTTTTCATTCCCCGAAATTTTTATTACCCGAAATTTCATTACACCAGGCTTGTGTCCTGGTACCTAAAATATCACCAGGTTGTTATGTTTCCCCAGGTTTTGAGATTTTGGATCCATTAATTAATTTTGATGTGATTTTTTTACATACTGTACTTTAATACCTGCTTGACTATCTAATCTTATGAGGATATTTTTATCAGTTTAACCCCTTTTAAGATTTTCCAAAGCACAAGCATTGACGAAATGTATTTCAGCTTGAAAGACCGATGTGTACTTCCCCAATGAATTTGATTTGTCATGTTTTGAGCTTGTACAGAAAATGCCTGATCTGGTCCCTTAATTTGTTTTAGGGCCATCTGTGTATCATATCATTGCAACTGATGTTCTGTTGAATTCTTCTTCTTCTTTGTAGTCTGTTGAGACTCTAAAGGATGTTGTAAAGAATGTTTCTAGGTTCATGTAGTCAGTCTCCATTTTTAAGAATGGGAGTCTAATTTTATTAATTATTGGAGTGTGATGGAAGCATTCAGTTCCCATCCAGTTTAATTGTTTCTGGAACCTAAATGAGCTTTTCCTTGTATAAATATTTTCAACGGAGGTAAATTTAGCAGTGTTTCTAATGCAATTGGTGGGTTTTTTTGTTTGTTTTTTTCATTGTCCCTATGTTACATAAGTTTACCAGTCTTTTTATGCTGTCTAATGATGGGTAGATTGTCTTTGCTGAACTCTGATCCTTCCAGATTAGTGAGTCCATAGTTCGTATTTCAAATGCAACTTTTTTTTCAGTCATGTTGTTGAAATTTATAAAAAACTGATTTTTTTATGTTTTAAATAACTTTTATGTTCAATTTTGTAATTGAAGAATATACTTTGGAATTTTATTTTTAACCGGTCCCTATTTATTATGTCACATCGATAGGCCACATCGAATCTGACCTGGTAATTGACATCAATTATCATCCACTTGGAACTGTGGAACCTCTCAGTTGTCCTCGTTCAATCCAATAATCTCTTAATTCCTTAAGTTTTACCAGTGATGAAGGATTCTTCCACGTTTGTACTTTTACAATTTTCTATAATTTAATTACTTTAATAATTTACTATATGTTTTACGTACGGAAAAAGTTCAAAAGATGGTAAGATTATTGGAATAATTCTTGTAACTTAAGTGTGTTTTATACATTTTTTAATACCGAAAGGAACAACTTTTTTTACTGTCAGTACTGACAGCTATGAATAGCATCTATTCAAATAATTATTTTGTTTCAGTCTGCATTTTTCAATTTCAAAAGTTTACTAACAGTCATATTGCTATTGATCTGCACTTGCGCGTACCTTAGGTCTCTTTTTCCAAGTTTACTCGACAAGAACAAAACAGGGTAAAGTGTTATTTAGCATTAATTTAAATTCAATAATTTGTTTTTCAATATTTTTTTTTTCAGATTGTTAGGAACGTTTTGGAAATGTGCAAGAATCGGCGAAAGAAAAAGTCCTTATGTGGCAGTTTGTTGCATTTTGATGGCTCTCAATACTCTATTTTGGAATTGAAATATATATTTTTATAGATGGTTTTTTGTAAAATTGCAATTTTAAGTTAATAAAATCTTAATATGTATAAAATAATCTTAATTGACCTGTATTTTTACAAATATTGATGGTAAATCCCTGTATTAATGTTAGGAGTTACTGCAACGTCCAAATTTTTTTAAGAGCCCTGTTTAATATACTTGTTCAGAACTATATTAATTTGATTTTATTTAATTATAATTCTATTCTCATATTAGGGTAGGGTTCTGAGTTTGAAGCTCAACATTCTCCTCAGAATTTTCATAAAAAATAAAGTCTGATCCTTCGTCTATAACAAACACCCTCTGGGTAGTTAAATGTGAAGACTTACTGGAATTATTTTACTTTTTTAAATTATTTGGTGGTTACTGGTCATTATTTGGTCTGTCTAAAAATATTTGTGATGAAACTGATTCTATTATTCAAAATATCAAATGCTTTTAGAAAGTTTGTTTCCCTCTTAGAAGGTCTGGCGCTAAAGGGAAAAAATGACTCGGCAACAGGATTAAGGAATAAAATTCAATCTCGAAACATAGGAACATTACAGTTTGAAAAAATATTTCATTGCCTGAATCTTTTCCCATCATAAAATGAGTTTTGAACATAAAAACTATCTCTAAGCCTTGTGTGACTCCTCCAGATGGTACTGGCCATGTAGGTAACTTAATTGTAAGAAATACCTTGATATTACATTTTGATATTATTTACTAATTAAATCATTTAAGCTTTAAAACATTCGTGTAGTAAAATTTGTGCCACTAGTGGAAACCAACATTCACTAAATGAACTAGTGCAGAGTTGCAACATAGGGGTTGATAAATTGGCCAAGAAAAATTCAATAACACCTGCCCTGACTACCCTACAACTGCCAAAATGTGGATGCATTAGACCAGGGGTCGGCAACCTGCAGCCCTTTGCAACTTTTTGCGCGGCCCGCCAAAGCCCAATATAATTTTAGGAAAAATCAACAAACTTAGAGCGTGAGCGTGCCGAAATGTGGCCGGTTGTTCAGCATTGGTCAAAATGTCCTTACATATTTTGAAATTAATTGCTGAACATAACAAACCATTTACAGATGGAGATTTCATTAAAAAATGTATTTTGGCTGCTGTTAACGAAATTTGTCCGGAAAAAATTAAAAAATTTGAACATATTAGTTTGTCTACACATACAGTAGTTCGACGTATTGAAAATATATCAACTAATATATTTAATAAATTAAAAGAAAATGCTTCACATTTTGAGTATTTTTCACTAGCACTTGATGAAAGCAACGATATAACTAGCACCGCTCAATTGTTGATTTTTATCCGTGGAATTGATAAACAATTTTGTGTAACAGAAGAACTTGCTGCATTAAAAAGCTTCCATGGGAATACAAGAGGTGAATATATATTTTTGCAACTATTAGATGTTTTCAATATGTACGATCTCAAGTAGGAAAAAATAAAAAATGTGACAACTGACGGTGCAAAGAACATGACTGGTCACACAATACTGGTTTGGTAGGCATGATTAATAAAAAATTGAAAGAATTAAATATTACACAGCCTCCTCTACAACTTCATTGTATTATTCATCAACATGCACTTTGCGCAAAAGTTGTAAATTTGAAAAATGTTATGAATATTGCAGTAAAGTCCATCAATTATATTCGCAAAAACGGTATGAACCATCGAACATTCCAGAATTTCTTAAATGAAATTGATGTAGAATATGAAGGTATCATTTATTTTTCTGAAGTAAGATGGCTCAGCCGTGGGAAAGTTTTAAAAAGATTTTTCGAGTTGATAGACGAGATTGAAATGTTTTTGATAGAAAAAGGAAATAATATACCAGAATTATCAAATTTTAAATGGATAAGCGAGTTAGCTTTTTTTGTGGATATTACAACTTACCTCAATAAATTAAATATAACACTACAAGGCAAAGGAAAGTTAATCAACAAGCTATTTACATAAATCAAAAGTTTTCAGCTTAAAGTAAAATTGTTTATTTCTCAACTTGAAAAGAATAATTGTCATTTTCCTACTTTGCAATCGTTTTTAACCAAAAACAACAAACGGTGTCCTTCGAATATTTTTATTGAGTCACTAAAAGTACTGGATGAAAATTTTCGTCGTCGGTTTCAAGATTTTTATGCAAAAGAAATGGACATATTAGTATTTGAAAATCCTTTAAAATTTGATATTGTAAAAGCACCAGACAATTTACAACTAGAGTTAGTTTATTTGCAATCTAACAATGTATATAAAAATAATTTTGATGAAAATAATTTAATTGCATTTTATTCAAATCTATACCTGAAAACAAATTTCCCAATTTAAGAAATTTTGCAAAATCAATGATTTGTATTTTTTCAAGCACCTATTCATGCGAACAAACATTTTCAAGAATGAATTTTATAAAACCAAAATATAGAACGTGGTTGACGGATGAAAATTTACAAAACTTGTTGAGGATCTCAGTATCCCAAACACAACCGGACTTAAATGAATTATCAAACAATATTCAAGAACAAAAAGCGCATTGAATTTTAATGAATGAATAAAATGAAAGATAAACTATTTTCCTTAATATTTTATATTTACATATTTATACATATGTAATTGGAATTGTATTTTCTTTTTTTTCCCTTTTAAGAATTGTAAAATTTTTGTTCTCTGACATTATTGTTATTATAGCATGTCAATAAAAAATAAATTTTTTCTATATTTATTTTTAATAATATTTATACTCGTATATGATATAAAAGCACATTTAAGTTACATTTGAATGTACGGCCTGCTTAAAAAATTTTATTTTGAAAATGGCCCGCCGTCCGAAAAAGGTTGCCGACCCCTGCATTAGACAATGGATCAAAAATGTCGGTTCAATGTGATGTAGCCTACGACAGAGGCATATAAAAAAGTTCATCAACGACTGTAACGGCAAAACTACTAAATCCTAGAGCATGTTAGGGCTAGAATTATAGTCGGACTGCTGCCTGGACACTGCAGAGTCTAGATGTATATTTATAAACTCGGAGTGGTGTAAACTAGCCAGAGCAGATATCACCAGGTAGAAGATGTGACAGTGAACATCTCTGTTGGTGTTTATATAGCCTGAGAATCCAATTTGTGAGAGGGAAAAAACACAGCCTGGAAGGATATACATGGGAGTCCATGAACAAGCTTTGGGAGGCCTTAAGTTTAATGGAGAGCTCTAGAGTCTAAACAACCATGGGGGTGCACAATAAGCCAATACTGATCATGGTGTGCAGGTCGTAAAGAGGCTGACTCCTTTTTCTCTCATCTATTACTAAATTTCTTAAAAAACAAAAAATTTATGGTAAATCATTTTTTAACACGTTGACTAGATAAGGCACAGCATATGCATCTTGCCAACTTCAGTATGCTGTGAAGTCTGTGGCTTCCTGTTCATACTTTTTCAATTCTTTCGCCACTTCACCCGCTACATAATTTTTTGAAATGCTTTTTGTAGTTATTCTGTCTCATAATTTGTTTTTCTGTAACAATAAGTATGAAAAAATCAATTTTTTATAAAATTATTTTAGAAATTACTTTTATTAAACACATGCTCAATTGAACAAACATTCTGCAGGTTGCCTCTTTTATTTACTTAACGCTGCAGGGGGGGTACTGGAGGCCTGGAGCTGTTTTACAAGGTAAATTGGGTTCCAACATGGGCAACCAACATGGTACGGCATACAAGCAGTCAACAACATTTTATGACATATACTTGTTCAGAAATTATTGCTTTTTAATAATTCATTGGGACGAGTTGAACTAAATACATTCTTTTAATTATTGAAAACGATCATGCTTAAGCCTCTGTTAATAGACAGGCCTCTGAGAATGGGCTACATTGATCAACAATGATCTCGTAGACTTCAAAACAAATGTCACGATTTAACCTAACTCTTATTATATTAATCTTCTTTATTGTTTATATATTAAATTAATTAGTCTTTTAATTACTTCTTCTGTACACTGTAGCTTCTGCCAGAAATGTTTATTTGTCAAAAACCAAAATTGTGTTTTAGACGAGACCATTGAAAATGTACAGTCTTGAATGTTAAAAGACGATCAAGCTAAACGTTTGTCACGTCTAAGACATAATTTTTTAAAATTGTTCTATTTTTCTAAGCTACAAGGCTGGTGTCAAGTGCTAAAACGCCAACTTACCTTTTTTTTTTTTTTTTTTTTTTTGGGGGGGGGGGGCTTTATGCTGGCATATTACCCATAAAGTTTTCTATTTTCATTTTACTGTCGAGCAGGATCATTTTACTTAAATTAGTTAATAAACGCTAATCATTATTTTATTTCCAACCATAGCCGTAGAGTTTTATAAAAATTTACCACAAATGAATTAAGGGATGGCAGTGAAATGGAAAAAAAATGTAAGAAATTACATTTCTTTCATAAATGAATTTTTAGTTACAAAATCTATAATACACCATAATAAGGAATTTATTTGACATAAAGCTAAATAAATTTAACGACAAAAAATAACAATTTAATCAAATTCATACAGCATGTTTTGAAGATATAAATCTATGGGCTATACAATTTCAAAAGAATTTGTTAAATAAATTGATTTTAATATAATAGTTATAAGAAGAAAAAACATTAAATGAAATTTTGATCTTACAAACTTAAGTCTTATTATAGAATCACAATGTAAGTATATAATATAAATTTAACAGTAAACTGGTTATAGCAATAAATCTTAAATACATCTAGAAAATATAAATCTAGTAATAGTACAACAAAACTAACAGTAATCTAATACAATACTACAAAACATTATTAAAAATTTTCCCTCACATTTTTTAAAAATTTGGTGTTAAGTAATTTTATCAAATATATTATCGACTAACTAGCCTGTTATATCTACGATTTTCTATTTTGTACAATTATATTAATTATTAATATAAAACATTTAAGTTTTGAGTCCCTTTCAAACCTGACCAATGTATTTGCAGATAAAGATGATGTTTTTTTAAACTTATTTCTTGTTATTAGAAACACCAAATGAATTTTCTTACAAAACTAAAAACTATCATTTTGTAATTGATATACTACTGCAAATTTTGTTATATTATATTATTGTTATATCAATCATTCTCACAACTTGATACAGACTAGATTACAAACTAAGTGAAACACACTTATTCAAAAACAAGTTAAACATTAGTTTGGCAGTTGTTAAATGTCATTAGATAAAATTATGAAAATTATTAATTTTAGTCTTAAATTCTGTTAAATCCAATGTTCTCAAATGAATTAAAAAGCAACACTGGTACAAACAACAAAGAAATGAGATTGTCTTCATTACTAAACAACAATAATACTTGAACTTTTTTTTTTTAAATATAACTCATCTTTGGAATGTTTACTTTTTAGGCTTAATAAATTGGAATAGTAAAATGTTTTGCAGTATTCCATAAAAATAGTTTGTTGAACTAAAAAAATTCAATAAATGAAAATAATAAATATGTACAACACTAGCTTGCATACCACACAGATTCAGACACATACACCCTCACCCACATCAACATGTGTATTAAAATTGTATAAAACTAATGGCACATGTTAGAGAGCAACAATTTACAGATAGCAGTAGGTTGAAAGTACAAAAATACCCATTTGTGTCCAAACTTATACAATTCTAAATGGTCTGTTGTAAATAAATGTTTATATTTAAAAGGTTTGGCAATTATTCGTTTAGTTTAAACAGAACTTGTGGTATATAATGTCAGCAATAGAATGCAATGCAATCTTATAAATAAAACATGCCCAAACTTTGTAGTTGAAGACGACTAAACTACCGGATCATTTCTTGATATTTCTGTTTATGTTTACTGAGCATTTCTGTGACAGTCACTAATTTTCTTAACGTCAACTGAAAAGGACAAAATATTAAATGGGCTGCTTCAAAATGTTACATCATTTAATATACTTACTTGGTTTCTGCTGAGAACTTGAAGCTCTTTTAGATGTGAGACACATATGTGGTGTAGAGTCCCTAAATCCCTAGCAGGATCACCCTTTCCCCTCTCGCCTTCACTTTCTGGCTTTTCAGGTACATTCTAAATTTCAAATAACATTAGCAACCTATCGGCTGACCGATTTTTCATTTACAGTAAAAATCGTTTAAATGAACACCGGGTGTAAAAACATATTGATTATAAGAACGAAATTTCTAGTTCCCGGCCAGCTTTAATGCAACTTAATGTATAAAATATCTGATTATAAGAACATCAATAGTAAGAACATATTGCTTTTAGTGACCTAAAGTTATTATATTTCTGAGAAAACAACCTTTTATAAGAACTTCATGAGAAAATAACAGCACACAGCAGAAAATAAACACTTCAAAACTGGGCTCAAGATTTGCCCACTGAAAACAGTTTGATTCAAATTCTATGAAGACGTAGACTTGATTGAGTCTTACTACCCATGGAATCATCACAGATGAAGAAATTGTTGCAGGGGTCAAAGCAGAAGAAAATGATTTAGAAGAAGACAATGCCATAACAGATGATTCAAGTGAATTTTTGTGCCCCACTTTGAAGGAAATGTTCTCAGCTATAAATGTGGTAAATAAATTTTTAACAAGTAATGACAATTTTGCAGAAGAATCTGTGAAAATGACAGTGAAAGAACTTGTCACCATTACAGAAAATGCTTTTTACATTAATAAAAAAAAAAACTAACAAATATTACAGATTATTTTTCAGTTTTGCAATAAATAAAATTTTTGTGATTAATCTTTTTGTTTTTTTATCTTAAAACCTAAACAATGATAATTAAACAGGGCTTGAAATTTGCAAACGCTTTTTAGTTCCAAACTTGTTACCAAATGGGATTGCTAATTTCAACCCCTTAAAAGTAGTTCCAGAGGAATGACTGAAAGAGCCTTCAACTTTCTAAAAATTGATCAATAATTAAACCGAAAAAAATTGATTGCCGGATATAGCAACTATCGGGCTTAAGAACCAAGTTCAGACAGTCCCTTGGATATTCTTATAAACGATTTTTACTGTATTTTCAACTCATACTTACTGATAATTGGTCAAGGAAGACAACCATTCGTTCTTTATTTTTCAATATAAAAGGATTAACAACTTCCATATAGGGTTCTTTTCCACCGAATTCAATCAGATTCGCCAAATTTTGCAAACATTTGGCAACCATTATTAAAGATCTGGATGCCATTAAAGGCGGCGGTTCTAAAATTTACATTTGAAACTATGTTATGTTATGTTAATGGTGAAATGATTAGGAAGGAAAGTAATTACCTGATATGAGATTGAATTGTCTAGGATTGAGAATGGCAGGACATAGCAGCCTTAAGAATATAAACCCGCTTACAACTCTAGTCCTTACAAATCGCTCGTGAGGCCATTTACCCATGACAGATTTTTGTAAACATCCACAAATATATCTCACAGTCCTTTGAAAATAGAACAATTAAATTGGTTAAAACTAATACTACTTAACAAAATTACAACAAAATAAAGAAATCAACTGTATAACTTTATTTAAAGAGGTCTTACTTAGGACAAGCTTCAGCAGACATGAATATAGATAAAGTGACTTCATCTAATACTTGGAGCAAAAATTCAGCATTGGCACAAGCATCATCAGGTGAGTCCATTTTTAAAGGATTTAACTGAAAAAAGAGGAGGAAAACATTTTAAAACTGGTAATTTCAAGTCAAATATATAAATTATTTGTTAATGAAGGATATAAATCACTGTGTATATTGTAAAAAGGAAGGGACTAAGAATGATTCCTTGAGGAACACCCACCTAGACTTGAATGAGTTAGTATGTCTCTACATTTCTCTGTAATAGTTTTTGCATCTTCACGATTAGCTTGAGTGCTTAAATACTGGGTCGTAAAATAAGTACACCATTTTTTTTATTATGGTAAATTCAATGAAAATTTCAGGCAAAATCTAATCAGCAATACCTGAATCATTTTGTTCTATCCTGTTACCATCTTTCATAATTTTGTAAAATTCTGTCCACTTAGAACTCCTCAAATTTTTGAGCTATGAACTCCTCGGTGTGTTTTGTGCAGCCCTCAAATGAACTAGTTTTCCCTATTAATAGTTTTTTCAGAGCCATGAATAAGTTTGAAGAGGACATGCCAGGCAAATGGTGGATAGGGTAGTGCATCACAGACAAGCTCAATAAAAATTATGAATGATGGAGTGGGTGTGGAGTTCAATCCTTTTTAAAAAGATGGTTCCTACTCACAGTAAGTATGCTACTGATTTTGTTAATACTTACTTACTGTGAGTAGGAACCATCTTTTTAAAAAGGATTGACAAGCTAAATTTTTGGCACGTCTACAAAGTCATGTGGGGGTGAGCATTATTCTGGTGGAAAACAATCCCCTTGCAATTAAGCCCCTTTCAGACAATGTTAAAAGTATCAACACTTGTTCACTCGAACACTCTAAATCAAATCAAGGTATGGTCTTGAAAAAAAAAGGAAATTCCGTTGTTACTGTTAAACTTTCGACCCATTTTAAGGTCATCATCAGAGCAAAAAATCTTAAATATCACATAATGAAGTTTTTTTACAGGCAAACTCAAGTTTCTTTGAATACCAACTGCGTCCTAAGATTGCCAAGGACTGTCAGAGTGGTGGCCCTCTTCCTTCACACCAGTTGCCTAGTTGAATCTATGAGTTCACCAAAGAAAGCTTTGCAATGCAAGTTTCAATGTGAAACAGTTTTTTGAAGAAATTCATTTAAGTCCCAAGATTTGGAACAAGAAGTGTGAGGACAGACTGTGACAGTCCTTGGTAATATGACTGAGTCGATCTTCAAGAAAATTTGAGATTGCCTGTAAAAAACTTAAATATGTTAATAAGATTGTGTTGCCCTGGTGATGACCTTAAAATAGATCGAAAGCTTGGCAGAAACAACTGAATTTGCTTTTTTCTTCAAGACCATACCTTAATCCAGAGTGCTTGTCTTTCAGGCAAGGCGGTTTGATTGATTCAACTGCTTCAACTGCCTGGTTAACTCTCAATTAGTTAACTGCCATGTGAAGACTTTTCTTGGCTGATTTAAAACCGTGCAATTCGTGGAATCAACTTCTCTTCCCAATGGGGAGCTCAGCGTGATGTTAGAACCCAAAAAAACAGAAGCACTTCTTGTGCTGCTGTTCTGCAAGAAGAGAAGTAAAAAAGGAAGAAACAGAGTCAATGAAAAATGTGGATTCAACCATTACACATCACAAATTAGCAGTCTGAGTTGTGGTTTTCCCTTTACAATAATAAAAAAACCATTAAACAAAGAAAATATTTGAGTTTTTCATCCATTTTTGAATTAACAAAACATCATATAAAAATGCAAGATCTTGAACAAAACTGACAAATAAAATCCCTTTTCAGAATGTATAAGCAATAATGACCAAAAAACATGCTTCATAACACAAGAGGGATAAAAACTGAATTATTGAAAAATGCTACAGGCTTATGTTACAGCCCGAATGTTAATTGTTTTACAATTTTTATAGCATTTATGTTCCACATTGCATCCAAGGTTCAAATGGGTATAACTTGATCCTTTATAAGTTTATTGTAAACTTAATGAATTAACCTACAGCTCCATCATCCCTGATCATCCTGATCAGCCTATTCTCGTGAGTTTTGTGTCAGACACATCATGGCAAACAATATTTGTAAGAATAGTCATGTTCAAGATATCAGGGAGATCAAGCTAGAGGTTGTCTGATAATTGTCATGATTTTTTGTAAAAGATGGTTCTACTCACAGATTTTAATTTTATAATATATATTATTTTATTATATATCTTTTTATTTTCACAGATTAAAATCTATGAGTAGAATCATCTTTTACAAAAAGTGAATATACATACTAATCCCCTTCATCATTTCAGTTGTCATTATTACAAAACTGATGGGCTTAAATTAGAAAAAATGATAAAATGTTTCAAATACATAAAGAGAAACAATTTTCTTTGAACTTAATTTCAACTTGATTGTAATAAGCATGTTGTTTTCTTGGAAAAATAGTAATGGGAGATATAATAAATTCATAGCAGAATGTATAAAACCTAACCAGTATAAAAATTATGAAACTCACCTCACACGACTGTTTAGCTTCAAGAAGCTTGAAAATTATATCTTGTACAGCAGACTGTAAAAACTCCGTACAAACAGACTTCATGTAAAGGTCCATTAAAGTGGTAGTCAATGAAGCAGCTCTAAAAAGTGTCGACGTTTCTTCTTCTTTTTCAATTTCGGCATCATTAAGGGATTTCAAGAGATCGGCTTCCTTCTTTTCATGTCTGGAATAAATTGCGTAAAAAAGCATAATAGAATATTTTTGCAATATATGCAACCAACCTAAATATCCTTAGTAATGAATTTGCAAGAGGCATTCTGTCTAAGTGGCAGATATCAGCAAGTGCCCGTACTACTTCTAATGATGGGTCTAAAATTAACTGCTGCATTGGAGAGTATTCTTCTTGGGGCATAATAAGATCGTGTAGGTACCTTAAGCGTAATCTTAAAGCTCCCCACTCTCCAATTGGTGTTATACCAGATAAATGATACCAATCTTCAATCTACAATACGAGTTAATTAAACCATCAAATTTTCACCATGTAATTTTAAAAATTAGTACCTCATCTCCGTTTGTAAGACTGGATAACTCGACAGTAACTTCGGCGACTTCTGTGTCTTTTGAGCGCTTTCCTTTATTGTATAATGTAATGGTGAATGAAATTACATCAGGTGGAACATCACTATAAATTAATTTTTTTTAATAAAACAAAACTAAATTTATAGATACACCACATACTCAAGAATAAATTCTTCATCCCAAACAGGGTCAGGCCCTCCAGTGACTTTAGTTCTTGCTACTTTAACTTGATTGAGTGAAATTATGCAAAAAGGATTTGGGACCAATTTAAACGGTAATCTGTAACCAAAATATAAACAATGAAATGGCAGTCATTAGTAATTTTAATATACCGACCTATGAGCATCAAGAATGTGTAATTGCAGAAATCTCAATTCTCTCAATTTCTGAACTTTAGGTGACCGTGTCATTTGAGTGACACACAGAGGTTTGATCGCTGATATCCAGTCCTAGATTTTATTAATTAAAACAACAATTATATATATATATATANTATATATATAAATCAACATTATTTATTAGGTGTCAAACCTGAGCAGAATCTGCGGAAGTAGCTGAAAGATATGTTGTCGTTGCTAAACATGGCAGAGCTCTTTCAACAAGTTGAAAACAATTTGGTCGCTCAAACACACTGTCATGAACTTGATATAAATAGGCACAACTTAAATCTATTAGGCCTTTTGGCTTTGTTCGCTAAAAATTAAAAAAAAATGTTAACTAGCAATTTAAAATTAACCATTTATTCATTTGTTAATTAAATTTTTTAAGGGTGTAATAACAATTGACCATAAATTACCCTTGGATTGTCATAAAAGCACAAGTGCGTGTCAGTTCCATCCACAATAAGTACAAAATACATGGACTTCCACTTTTTGTTCTTTTCGCTCTTTTTGCTTAAATTTCCTTGCATTTTAATACCTAAGAATAAACTCTGCATTATTTAAAAAGAATTTTCAACAAAATAAAAAAATTTACCTTTGATTTTCTTAAGACCAACTTGTTCTCGGCATTCTCTTAAAGTAGCATATATTTTCTCAGCGTGTTGAACCTCTTTAGATTTAACAGGTCCATCAGTTTCAGAAAGAGTCTGTCAACATATTGTGATAAATTATTGCAATTTAATTAAAGTTATAGGAAGTGATTAGATGTATATTTACCCTACAAACAGGCTGAACTAAAGTATGGCCTTCGACAATCTGCTCTTTTCGATAACGATTGATGACAGCATCCAAACATTCAAATGTCCTTCCTCCCATCAAATAGCGCACTCCTTTCTTTTCAATGCGAAAACGTTGGATTTGGTTGTTGATATGAAAAAATAGGGAGTAATCGCCTGGAGAATTATCGCTTGGCCTTACAAGAAAGCTTCCAGGCCCACCTTTCAATAAAAAATATAAATAAAATAAAAAGTTGTGCAAAATTAATTAGTTAAATAATGTTATTAACAGTAATTACATTTGACGAGCATATCTACTGCATCACTTTTTGTGACATTTGGGTGAAACCAGTTGAAAACAGTATTAGGATCGATATTTTCATCCAGGTCATCAACAAGATCTCTGAAAATCATGCCTTGTTCACCAGTCCGATGAGCGGTGACCCAGAGCCAGCCATCTCCCATGTCATTATGAACAAAAAATATATCACCTTTTTGGAAACTAAAATAAAAAATGCATGTTTTAACGGAAAATTATATCAGTATGTTAGTTATACACACCTTAATTCGTCTGTGTCTGGCATTTTTGTATAAGGTAGAATAGCGACAACTCTCTTCTTATCATTGACTGGTTCAGGCGGGGGAACTGGATGGACCAAACGTTCCCTTTTCAATAGGTCTGAACAGTTTGTATAATAACCAATCAAATCAGACAATGAATAAAATTGTCTTCCTCCGATATAAAAATCTCCGCACACAGCTGTTATTCTAGACAGGGAATCGAGCAAATTAACAAAAAAAATCCGTCAATTAATGTTTGTTAACGAACCTAAAATGGTTTATTCCAGTTTTTCCAAAATATGATAAAACATAAGAACCAGGTTTTCTGTCGCTCTCTCTTACCAAGTAACTGCCCATTTTGGCAGCTTGGTATAATCTTTCTTCCGCAGTGTATCTGTCTAATCTACCATGATACCACCTACAAAAACATTAAAACAACTAAATAAACTACCAACATTTTAATTTGAATTGCACTATTACATTCACTTTGGATAAAATTTAAGAAATGACTCATTATTTGCATACACAAAAAAATTAATTGTAATGCGACTGACAACACCAATCGGTTTTGTATAGATACATTGCAGAGAGATATGTTTTAAATAAAAGACAAACTGCTTAACTCAACTCCTGCCTGTAAGCATGTGTGAAGAATTCACCAGTGCATGGGAATAAGCAAACATTCCCAGCAATGGGTCAGTGAAAGGATAATTAAAAATATCCTACATAGAAGCCAATTACCTTTGGAAAAAAAGAGAAAACGAATTGTTTAATAAATAATTGACATATCTTTATGAGAATGTTTGACTTTATAAACCAAGCCAAATATGTGGCACTAATTAGAAATTATTTATTTTGTAAATTCAAGAAAACAAACCTGAATTTTATAGTTTCCTTGCTAATTTGAATCATAAATTTATATTCCTGAAATTGCTAAAATTCTGTTTGGATTTAGGACTGTTTTATTACACACAAGAAATATTTATTTCAGATAATATTTGAATGAGCTGATGAGATTATTTAAATTTAATTTTTGTCCGAAGGGCAAATCAAGAAATACTCGAAAATTGTCCTCAAAAGAAAATTTGCATAAATATGAACCAAAAATTTTATTTATACCAATTTATTTCAAAAAGGACAAAACCACAAGAAAAAGCACAGACCACTACCGAAAATAATATGAAAATGAAGTCAACTAAACTAAACTAGAAAATTAAAGACGATAATCTACAAGTATCTCCCAATATATAAAAAGAGATTTATAATCAGAGAATGTTCAGAATTATTCATTTTGCTTAATTTCACTTGTTTTTATCTATAGTTAGAATGGGTACATTTGCACTATCCTAGATTTTCTATTTTATTCTGTGGAAAATGGTTGAGTTGTTTTGAATTGTGGATTACTCATGGTTTCCTTTGTTTTAAAGTTAAAAACACTCAAAGAAAAAATATAACAAAGGATTTCTTTATTTCCATAAAATAAAATCTAAAAATGTAGACAATAATTGAAAATATCAGCCCTAGAATAAACAAAAATAAGCTGAGTTGCATTTATAAAATATATGCTGTAACTTTGTAAATTAATGCAGTTCACTGTACAAATAATTTTTATTCAAAAGATCTGTAGACCGTAAACACATTTTTTTAAATCCAGAATTATTTCAAAATGAGAGGAAGTCAGTGCATTTGAAAATAGTTGGGAAATCTTGTATCTTTCAGTTAAGATAGAGCAAGGAATGAAAGTTGTAGATTTGGTATGATAATTTATTGAGACGATTTCTCGGAAATGTTATATCTCTTAGGAACAAATGTGCGTTTTATGCTCATTTATGTAGATAAAAAAATTTTTAAAAATAATTTCTTCTTGTAACAATTTTTTTAAAATTTAATCTTGTATTTTTTTTTTAAATTTGTAATGACAATCCAAAATGTAATTGACTACCAAGAGATTCAACTAGCAGTTAATACAAACACAGTTATTACAATCTTGATTTGCCATTCAGTGCAGGGAAACTTGTGGGGACACTATTAACAGTAACTCATTTTATTTTTTCTAACTTGCAAGATTAAGCTTTATATCAAAATGGTGACATTTTATATTGATCAACTGGTAGGCAATGGATTAAATTTTTGCATTACTTCTTCACTATAAAAGTTAATATTTAAATGGTAGGTTGGTGAAGAAAGGGGAGAATAAATAACCTTAATTTGCATGACGAGAATGTTCTAGCATTCTCAGCAGCCATAATAGGTTGTTATTAGGTATTTAAAATTGACTAGAATTGGGGAATGACCCATTGCGGCTGCTGAGGATAGCCAATGAGCCGAAACAAACAGAATAAAGAAAAGATTTTGTATGGCATGAAACAACTGGTTTTTCTTTCTCCATTAACCATCTAAATTCAAAAACTGTACAATGATATCGATGTAATTAAAAAAAAGCTTGTTCCTGAGTCCTTGATGCTAGTAACATAGAGTAAGGGTAGGAATTTCATAGATGTTAATGAGAAAGTCTTAATTTTAGATACTAATTTCCTAATACTAATTTACTAAAACAGTTTACTTTTTATAAGAGTGTAGTGCTGTTGCTATAAATAATCAATAAGCCATCAAATTGAATAGAATATTTTGCAGGGAAATTCTGTTTCTTCCAGGACCAATTATGTTTTATTTTATAATCCTTTTACTTGTTTTTTTAAACAAGGGTTTGCAACAGCAGAGTTCATATCAACCCTCAGGGTATCAGTGTTTTTGAAAAAAGGCCCATTTGAATATGTCAGGTTCAAATGCAGGGCAGCAGGATTTGAACCCAGAACCACCTTACTGTGATGAGTGCTGTTTCAATGCCTTAACCATTGCGGCCACTGATACCCCCTTTATTGGAGGAAAAATTGCAAGCATGAAACTTTTTTTTACGTTCTCCTTCAAGGGGAAAAAGTCGGCATATAACTAAATAAATAAATAAAAATATTTTAAAAAACTAGGAAAACTACATTGCATTTGATGAAATGTGAGTAAGCACAATAAAAAATAAATAAAACAAATTGCTAAAAAATTGAAACTTTAATACCGACATCCTGAAAAGTTGTGTTTTTGTGACATGTCCAGTTTTTATCTTATAAAAGTTTGGGCGTCATTAGAAAATTTCTTTGGGGCTGTTTCTTCCAGGAACAATGCGTAGTTTTGTTTGTTTTTGTATGTTCAACATTAGAACTAAAAGAAAGAAGTACAGAAGGAACAAACATTGTAAGCAAGAAACCGTAAATGTTATAATAATAAATTCAAACATTATAATGCATTATACGTTATAACATTAATATCAACAAAGACCGGTCAATTGAATATATTACTACACACAAATAAATAAACATTTTGTTTTTAAAAGGTATATTCTGAAAAGTTCATTCTATATAAATAGTTGTAGAGAATTTACTTAATGGAATTGGCAGACAATCAACACAGAGATATATGATTTTTTTTTTTTTTAACTTCATGACAAAATTTTGTTAAAATTCTATTCTTTGAGGACCAATTACATATTATTTTCAACCATCTCAATATGTACACAAAATTTAATTTGACTAATTATATCTATGTTATTTTGGACTAGTCATAAGAAAATTTCTTTCAAACTGTTTCTTCTAGGAGCAATATTATTATGCTTATTTATTTATTGTTATTTTATGCTTATTTTTGAAACACAAAAACACTAAAAATATAAGAATTTTGGTTTCTGGTTCCATTAAAGAAAACATCTTTAACATGAAAAAATGGAGAGAACGAGACCAAAGCCTTCAGAAAAACACAAACTTAGCGCAGTTGAAGATCCATTCTGCATGATAATCAGTTCATTACAGGCATGGACGTTGATTCCACCCCATAGCATAACATACTTTGAAAGTAATACATGACACAAGTAGCAAAACGTTCTACACTTCATCTGCACACATGAGCCTAGTCATCCGCCACAAACCAAACTGGCACTCGTCTGTGATGAGAACAGCCCCATTAAGTGAGATGCTTATTTGTGAATAATCGCCTTTCTACTTGATGCTCTCAACTGCTGAAGAACATGACATGGGATGTCTAGAGACTAGGCTATTCTCTTGAAGCCCTCTGTTGATTGTTTTAAATCACCCTTACATTTTGGACTGTTTGGAGTTGACTACCTATCAAGGTAGCTATTGTTGAGTCTTCCAGTGGCCATAATAAACCACTATAGACCATCGTGTATGGAAGACCATACCACACACAGGACTTGGATAGTGTAATGGACCCAAAGCATCTACCCAGACAAGATCTTGACTTAAAACCGTGTTTTTATGGGGAAAAAAATTACTTTTTTCCCCCACTTTATTGTTTCTTCAAAGAAAATAATTTGAAAAACTGAGTCAACAAGTTGGCTCTGGAAAGGTTTAAATTGAACTCTTTTTTAATAGTTTTAATCTAAAGAGTGTAAAAGTATTAGTAAAATTCTACAAACATAAACAATTTATTAATGCTGTGTTTATGCTTTAAGTCAACTATTAAACTTTATATCTAGTTATTATGTAAAATAAACAAATAAATAGAAGAGTATTTTGTTCATTTGAGTGGTTTTTAGATCATTTATATTTAATTTAGTAGAAAACCAACATGGAGATAATGAAGATTTTGGAAAAATCATAAAATTAAAATAATAGAAATAGTAGTTTTTTCCTAGAGTAATTTTACTGTTATGAACTGTCAGTCGATTGAATTACAATAAATAATTAGATATTAAGTGTTTTTTGGGTATATTTTGTAGAGAAGTTTGTTTCCTATAAAACTATTTTTTGCATAATTTATGTATAATTTTGTAGAAAACCAACATGGAAATTATGAAGATTTTGGGATTTAGATAAACTATCAATTGATTGTAATTGTTATAAATAATTAGAGAGTAAGTGTTTTTTAAGTATATTTTGTGGAGAAGTTCGTTTCCTACAAAACTGTTTTTATGATAATTTATGTTTAATTTTGTAAAAAACCAACATGAAGGTAATGAATGAAGATTTTGGATAACCCATGAAATTAAAATTATGGCAGTTGTAGTTTTTTTCCTAGAGCAATTTTGTTGTCATGAACTGTCAGTCAATTGTAATTGCTGTAAATAGTTAGATAGTAAGTGCTTTTAAGTATATTTTGTAGAGAATCGTTTCCTACAAAATTGTTTTTAATATAATTTATATAAAATTTTGTAGAAAACCAACATGGAGATGATGAAGAATTTGGCTAAACCATGAAATTAAAATAATTGATATTGTAGTTTTTCCTAAAGCAATTTTGTTGTTATGAACTGTCAATCAATTGTAATTGCTATAAATAATTAGAAATTGGGCGTTTTTTAAGTGTATTTTGTAGAAATCCAACATGGAGATGATGAAGTTTTTGGAATTTGTATGACTCACAAAGTCACAACACGAAATTCTTCGTTATTTTTTCCTAGGAACTACTTTCATTGTTTTGTTATCGCACAGTTTAAATTTAAAATATATTTAAATGAAAGTTCGTAAGCCATTCCCCTTAAAACAAAGTAACAAAAGTCGAATATCACGTTCATTCAATTGTAGCCAGCTGGGAGAAATGAATGAACAGTTGTGGATTTTGAATGACTCACGATAGGAAATTCGTTCAAACTTTTTTTCAGCGATTGTGTGGTTTACTTTTTTTATGCTTAGTCTATGGTCGTTAAGGGGTTTGTAATAAAAGTTTTGCCAAAATTGTTTGGAATATTAAGTATTTATTATAAAAAGATTGACAGTTTATTAGCGTTCTGTGGTGAATGTCGAATCGAGCCGTTCAATTTTAAAATTAATAAAGATTGAAGGGCGGAATATTGTGAATGGAAGATCCGAGAGGCCGTCGGTTCGTAGTGGAAATAAATAATGAAAACGTGCAAACAAGCCGTAGGGAAAGGAGAAAAGATTGATTACTGTGTTTCTGGAGGGGCGTTGGGCAGCGATTCCGCCGCACCGATTTCTTCTTGGTCGGCCGTAAAGGGGTCGAAATCGTCGACGATCCCACCATCGTGTCCTTCTTCACTTCCCGTGCTCGGAGAACCGTGGAGCTTCTCCTTCGGCATTATGATGCCCGTCCCGCAGCCGCCTCTGATGAATTCGGCCATCGCGTTTATCACAAAGACATGGCGATAAGAAGTCTCGTCGAGCCAGCGCCGAGTCTCGAGTCAAGGGTCTCGCGAGACGCAGCTCGCTCCGAACAGAAACAAGTGATTAAGTTTGGCAGATGAAGCGTTAGATAGCAGTGATAGGCGATATGCTGAGCCTTGAGCAGTCTGACCAGCACCGGTTAGTTCCAACAGGGGTGGGCGAAGTGGTCTCATCAATCACGGCGATGACGCTTCGACATTCACCGTGGTGAAACCAAAACAGTGATCATTTCAAATTCAAACATTTTAGTTTTTGTTAAAAAACAATTTATTTTGTTTTAAAAATGACAAATTAGTCTCATAAAATTCCGTTCTGAAAAACACATTTAAAGAAAAAATTCCTCCAAAAATCCAATCTAGCTGGGAAAACATTTACCCAGGAAAACCCCTTAAACAACTCATATTGTTGGAATTGCCGAAGACATGTGCTAAACCCTAACGTCTAAATAAATATTTAAAAAGTAAAGAATTTATTTTATTTTTGTACACCACGTAGAATTTTTTTAACATAAACCCAAAAATTTTTTAAAAAGAAATTAGTCTTAAAAATTTCCATTCTTAAAAACTTCTTTACAATATTCCTCCAAAAAAGGTTAATCCTGGAAACACTTTCTTCCCAGGAAAAACACATATCAATGATCCATAATGAAGAAAGACATCTTGGTAAAATTACTGATGATGAGCAATAAATGCGAAATGACAAAATAAATGTTTAAAACGTAAAAAATTTAATTTTTTTTTTAACCACATGGAATTTTTTTTGACAAGAACCAAAAATTTTTAAAAATAAATTAGTTTCAAAAATGTCTGTTCTGAAAAACACCTTTATAAGAAAAAATTCCCCCCAAAAAAGGATATACCTGGAAAAACTTTCTACCCAGGAAAGAAACACAACCACTCATGCTGAAAAAGGACATCTTGCTGGAATTACTGAAGATGGGTAACAGAACCCAAAACATCCAAACATTTGTATACATTACAACGAAAATAAAATCTTTTATTCTTATGTTTAAATTATGTTTAAAATTCTTAATCAGTATCAAGGTAGAAAAAAAATCAGTAAATACATACAAATCAATGTTCAATCATTTCTAATTTCAGAAATTTTGAGAATAAATGTTCTTACATTTTTATAAGAAATTTATTGGATGTTAGGAATGATAAGATAAAATTAAATTATAAATTTAAACAGTTTAAATATAGACAATATTATCTGTAAAATATATTCCTCCTGTCAAACGTTTCAAATTTTAAAAATACAGATAAAGTATGATATGTAAGAATTTTTTAAAAATATTTTTTATTTGTATTTCATAACAAATGTTATGTACAGAAGCATTTTGTAAATGTTACATCAGAAATTGAAAAAAAAAAAAAAAAAATAAAAACTGTCTGAACTAAAGTTAACTGTAATCTAAAATTTAAAAAAAAAACGAAAAAAAATACAAGGCTCAAATTTTACTATTGTACTAGAGACTCAGGGACAACCAGTGTAATATATAGGATAAGTTTATTACAATTTTTGAAAATGTTTTTTTGTATGTTCAATATTATCTGCAAATTTAATTTAATCCATTTAAAAGATGGTATCTAATTAAACAATTATTTTTTATTCTTGTTTATCTTTGTGATATATCTAATAAAAATAAAAAAATTAAAAAAAATCATTGACTTCCTACTCCACCTTCAATTTATTTCTCTTGATAACGTTTTCCTACCAAACAAATGTACATTATATTGATTTGTAATGTACTATTATTATTCAGCATATTCTATAGTATTGGTGTCAGAAGGACTCACAAACAAATAGTACTAGTCAAATTATGTTTTACCGTTTTATGGGTGTATAAAGTTTGTGTTACAAAAATGGGGAAAAACTTATTTAGATAGCTAGTTATATTCACCCAAACTAATCAGAAGTTTAGTAGTTCCTGATAATTTTGGTCTGGTTATCCTTACTGTTTTAGTATATATGTTTAGTATATATATGTTTGCAGTTGTCGTATTTGATTTTGTCATAAAATTATTTATTTATATATAATATTGTGAGTATTATGTGAGGGATTTTATAATACACAGACTTTTAACTTGGATGGCTAGTTAGCTTACTTTTTCATATGTAATTTTCGGAAGGGCCACCAATTTTTTTTTACAAGATTATAAATATTTCCTTCTGTTCACCAATATAAACAAAGTTTGCGCTGTTCGATTGGTAGTTGTCGAGCTGTAGAAAAAGACGGACATATAATTCTTTTGAAAGTGAAATACGTTTATATTTTCGACAGAATTTTCTTCTATATTATAAAGACAGATGAGTTTTTTCCATTAAAGTTTGTTAGTAGAAAACATTCAAATAAAAACCACTCTGGTTCCGTCATTTCAATTAGTTTCCGCAGGATAATTCGTCTCGAGCATATTTTCTTCCCCGTTTCTTTTTTGGGAGGCGAGCCGGGGCCGGGGCCGGGCAAACCTGGTTTCACTTCACTCTCCACGGCAAACGAGTCGGTCGAGTCATTCACATTCGCACCGACGGCTAACCAGTCGCAGCCAAAATGGCAGAAGGTCGGGAAAACGAGAAAAAGAAAATTAACATCACAGTCAAAACCACGAAGGAAAAACAAGCTCTCGAGGTTGAAGAGGACGCTACGATAATGGACGTGAGTCGGACCCTCTTTTTTTTTTTTAAATAATATTTTCACCTTCCGAGTTAACCCCGAGTGGCACGTTCACAAATAGGCGTATGCCGATAATCGCTTCCCCTGTTTCGTCAATTAATTGATAAAATCCTTTTCGCGTTCTACTCGCCGAGGTTAAATTCACATTACTCCTCGCCTCTAGTCCCTTTATCCACGGTTCATTTTCATTTCCACTTATCCCACTTTTATTATCAGCCCGAAAGACACTTACGTGCTTTTTTCTGACGTCGGTGTGCAAGAATTTGTTGCACTTTCTCATCATTGTTTTCTTGTTATTGTTTTAATTTTGACAACGTTTATTGGTCCTGACACCGTCTACTGCATATTAAAATAACGAAAACTCCATTTTTATATAACTGTTTTCCCTGTCAATCAGACGAAGGGGTTGTTTCATAATCTATAATCAACAGTTTTTTTAAATCCCTTTTCCGAGAGAACGCCAGTACGAATTTATCATTCTCCCATTTAAACAATGGAAATGAAGTAATATTGTGAAAGCAAATTCAATACTTTCTTAGCCCTGACTCAGCTTTTTGGTATTCAACTTTTGGAATCTTTCCACTCTCTTTGAAACCACTACCTCTTACTAAAGTGCATTCCAAAACCTTACCAGTTACAACATATGTCAACTTAAAAATACAAAAAGAAAGTTATGCGGGAAAATAATATCGCAGATTGATAAGAAATTCTTCATTGTATGACTTTCTTGCATGACTTCCCACTTCTTCATTAGACATGATTTTTCCTCTCTCCTTACCTCAATATTTTAGTATATTTATTAAATAATAATGGAGAGATGAGCGTTCTGATTATTTTATTCTCAGACGCAGTTTGGCTTCTGTGGCCATCTTTACTAACTACAGACTTATATAAGCTCAAGTATGCATATGCTTGTTATACACATGTGTGTAGAGATGAGACTATCTTTCTCACAGTTCTTGAAAATCCCCCAGCTTTGGTGTTGGCAGTCCGGGGTCAGATCCCGGTCTTATCCGTCCAGCTGCCAAGGTTGGGCTGCAGGGGCTATCAACAGCTAGGTCATTTCAGGCCCCAACGCAATCAGGTGACTTTCCTGTTCTATGACTGCACAACTAAAACTATTAAACCTATTTTTAATACCATTTTTGGTTTATGTTGTGTAATAAGGTGTGTAATAATATTTGACATACCTGGACTTTGGCACTAGAAGTTGAACTTTAGCCATGAGGTCGTTGTTGCCAAGCTTGAGCTGAGTTTGACTTACAGTTCCTTTAATTAAAAGGCTGTTGATTTCTTGCGTCATAAAGATGTCACCCTTTCACCGCTGATGCGGAGGGTGGAGGTACAGTAGAGCATGCCAGATAATGAATAAGGGCAAAAAAGACTAATCCTCAGTTAAAAATATATTATAATTGAAATTTAAATATTAATAACCCAGGGGCATCAGTGACTGCAATAGTTTGGTTTGGTTTGCACTCATCACTGTAAGGTAAAGGTCTCGGGTTCGAATCCAGCAGCCCTGCATACGAACCCGACATACTTAGAAATAGTTATTCAGATATCGTGAGATGCGGTCGGGTGTGATGTAGGTTTCAGAAAAACATTTTCTTTATCGTGCCACGATAAAGAAAATGTTTTTCTGAAACCTACATCACACCCGACCGCAGCTCACAATATCTGAATAACTATCGATTAACGGTCACTAATCTCTACACATACTTAAAAATATTTTTTCCCAAAAACCCTGGCACCTTAAGGGTTCATATGATGACGTGGTTGAAATACCCTCAGAAAACAAAACAAACAAAAGATAAATAATCCTTTCACCAATTAAACAAACAATATTAGTTAAATAAAAATGATTTCTTTTGTCGTTAAACTTTTTCCACAAATCTCGTTAACTCAATGGACAGTATCATGTATGAACGGTTTCATGGCTTGAGCACACCTGTCCCCTTCCTCCCCCGCTTACTCCTTCCTGGGCAATTGGGTTGGAAGGTTTTTGAATTCCTCCTTGTTTCTCGGTCTACCCTGCTACCCTGGATTGTGACAAAGGTATTCTGCATATTTCACTTTATTTTGTTAATGGACAGAAATGACTGTTAAGTGTAAGTGAAATTACACAACAGGTAAAGATGCAATAGAAAAATAGGTTGAGTAGCTGTAGGAATAAGGAAAAGTACATGGTTAGAAGGAAGCATATTACCGTTTGATACTGTTTTTTTTTTTTTTTTCTTCGTATTTGTGGACAAAATAATGCACAAATACAAATTATTCCACCGATGAACTTAACATGTGTAGATGATCTAGTACAGACTGGAAAAATTTCTGACGAGAATTATGTGCATATTGTCTTCTTCAAAATTTCAGAAAAATTGGAGGATCTAACAAAACATTGAAATTGAAGAATCCTGTTTTTGAAAACGAAAGAATCACACAGGACGAATATACCCCCAACAATGGTTTTTGGGGGTATACGTCATGAAGATAAAAATGTGTCACGCCGGCTTGTGTGGCCATGCTTTTAAGTGTAGTTAAATTTTTAGGTATGGTTAGGTATAACAGATATTAAAAGACATTAAATTATTTTCATTTTAAGTTGTGTGGTCATGTAAGGCCTGTAATCAATTCTTAAAACCAAACCCATTCAGTGTGATGCTATATTTATTTTGTGCAGTATTTGTGACCATTAATTAATTATTATTTAGTAATTGTGAGATGTGGTCTGGTGTGATGTAGATTTAGAAAAACATTTTCTTTACTGTGCCAATATTTTGATCTTTTTTGAAATGATGTCTTCAGGGCTGGGATTTATAAACATTGTTTAAATTATACAAATAAATGCAAGATGTGAAAAAATGTATTTATACAATGATAGGAATTTTAGATTCAAGATCTAGATTTTCAAATTATTTCTGTTATTTGTTGTTTTATCAGACATCAAATTATGCATTTATTCTTATTGGTATGTGAAATTGGATCTGGTGTACGACTAGTAAGATCGGTCGTGACCAGTTATCCTGGTTTGATAGTCTCGCTATTTTTGTTTGTTAAAAACCTCTTAGCATTTCACTATTGTCAGAGGTTGATTCATTCTGGCCAGTGCGACGGGACGATCAGGCTATCGCCAAATATTTATTGTCTGTGTTTGCTTTCGGATATGATTGTGCAGTGGGGAACATCAATATAATTTATTGAAGGGAATACAACATACACAAGGGAATACAATATACAAATATTCCAATCTTACTTAGTGATTAATAAAATAATAATGTGTATATTATATTCTCAAATTGCCATAAATCCATTAATTTTATTTTATAATCTAAGATTTTAAAGCAAATCATGGTGATAAGCGGCTTCCTCTGATTACCTTAATATATCATAACAGTAATTATTATGTAATAATTAATTTTTATTGAAATACCTTTTTATTTATTGATATCTTAATCTATACCAATTTGATTTTCAGTTTAAAGAAATTGTATCCAAAGTGTTTAAAGCCCAAGTAGAGCAAGTTTGCCTGATATTCGCTGGGAAAATTATGAAAGATCATGAAACATTAGCCACTCATAATATAAAAGATGGTGTTGTTGTCCATTTAGTCATAAGAACTTCCAGTCAGTCACAAAGTAATCCAACTAGTTCACCAACACCCAACAGGCCTGCAGGTATCATTACGAAATATATACATTTCTCTCCATTCAAGGCTATTTTAAATATACATTTTGTTTTCCTACTGCAGAAAGTGAAAATCAAAGTGCAAACAACCCGTTTTTGGCTGGGCTCGCAGGACTCCCTGGGTTTGGAATGGGTTTAAATTCAGGGAGTCTATTTGAAATGCAGCAAAGGATGCAGAGGGAATTCAATTCAAATCCAGAAACCTTTAGGCAAATAATGAACAACCCACTTGTGCAACAGCTTATGAGTGATCCTAACAACATGCGACAGCTTATTATGGCAAATCCACAAATGCAGGAATTGATCGAGGTAAGTGAAGTTAGAAGTTAACCAATTGAATTAAAATTTAATTACATTGTGTTATTTAGAGAAACCCTGAGGTCAATCATATGTTGAATAACCCTGAATTGTTGAGGCAAACTATGGAGCTCGCTAGAAACCCTTCAATGCTTCAAGAACTGATGAGGACTCAAGATCGGGCCATGTCAAATTTGGAATCTATACCAGGTAATTAATTTACAAGCTATAATCCTTTTGGCAATTGTTTTAAATTTTTAACTTTTAAAATAATAGGGGGTTACAACGCATTGCAAAGGATGTATAGAGATATTCAAGAACCAATGCTTAATGCAGCAACTGAACAGTTTGGGGCGAACCCATTTGCGAGTCTAGTTACAGGAAATAGCTCAGGTTCGTTTTGAAATTGATATTAAACTGTGATCTTTTTGTATTAAAATACAAAACTCCAGAGCCATGATATTTTTGTAAATTTTGAGTAATAAATTATTGAGTAAATAAATTAATAAACTATATGTCATAGATGCAGCCAATAATCCTCAACAAGGACAAGAGAATGTGGAACCTTTGCCAAATCCGTGGTCAACAAATTCAAGGAACTCAGGAGGAGGGACCACAAATACAAATACTTCTGGGACTACAGGGACAGGCGGCACAGGCACCACAACACCAGGGTCAGGGGCCAACCCTCCTGGTGCTGGGTTGTTTACATCTACAGGGATGCAGTCCCTTATGCAGCAAATGATGGATAACCCCCAGCTAATGCAAGATCTAATGTCATCCCCGTACATCCAGACTATAATTCAGTCTATGGTGGCTGATCCAACAAGAGCACAAAATATATTCTCTCAAAATCCTCTGTTTGCAAATAATCCTCAATTGCAAGTAAGTTTATTTATTTATTTATTTTTTTTAATCGATCGCTTGCTTATTCACCCTAGCTTAGCAAATGTTGATCCATGTGTTATTTTGTCATTTGTTTCCTTTATTATTTGAAATGTCAAGGGGCATTGTCTTTGATCTGCCAGTCTGTGATTTTCTGTATTATGCAGATCGTAACAAACAAAATGCTGAAACTTGCCTGGCTGTCAAAGTCAGAATTGCACAAACATGGTTTTTTGCTGTCTGGTTCCTTGCAGTACCACAACTGTTCAATGCACGCCTTCGTGCAGTTCCGTTCTGGGCTGCAGCACCTGAAACACTTCAAAAATACCACTAGTATGCATACGATCGCCAAACGGAATGGATGCTTACGATAGAAAACATAGAATTTTTGCTCACCTTATGTGCAAAGAGTATATTTACAAAAAAATACAATCAAAAATATTTAAATCTAAAAATTTAATTTTTAATGTTCCACACTTTAGGGGTATTTTTTATATATTGCATAAATAATTCAACATCAATTTTATACACCATTGCTACAGTTCCAACGGCAATGAGAACTCCAGAATTGAACTTGGAAGCAGGAAGAATACAAATATGCTGGTCACAGCTTTGCCAAATAACAACAAGGTGATGCCATTTTGTTATGGCACTCTAAGCTGTCAAAGGATGATCATAGATAATCAAACAATACAGCTTTTTGATGGCATCATATTGTATAATTTCACCATGATGTGACAAATAAATTGCTGAAAAACAAGAATAGCATAAATTTGTTGCTTTATTAAGCCCCTTTATTAAGTAGATTTTTTGGTTTAATTGTTAATGGTAAATTCAAGCCCAAAAGTTATCTGATTTATTTTATTTATGGATTTCCCCATGTTGTCATTGGGGTGATATACCAGATTTATTTTATATATTAGCAACTTTTTTTTAAATTAACTTTTAGTAATAATCAAAATTTAAATATGGCTAAGTTTGAGTTTATTTTGTTCAGGCGAGGATGAGGGATATGATGCCACATCTTATGAATCAACTGCAAAATCCTGAAGTGCAGAATCTATTTTCAAATCCACAAGCTCTTCGCGCTATACAACAAATTCAGCAAGGGATGGAACAATTACAAGCAGCTGCACCACAGTTTGCAAACTCGTATGACAATTAATGTAAAATAATTATTTAAAGCGGATTTTTTAGTTTAATTTTATATTATCTTAAAGAATGGGGTTAAGTGGTGGTATCGGAGCAACTCCACCACCCGCTGGAACAAACGAGACCAATAACCAAACTCAGCAACAACAACAGCAGTTTTATTTAAACCAACTTGCTAGTTCTGTAAGTACGCATAAACTCATAGAAAACTGGAAATTTTTCAAAAACAATTTGGTTTTTTTCTAGATTTCAAGAGTGACTGCCCAAAACAGCAACCAGCCTCCTGAAGAAAGGTATAGATCACAATTGGAACAATTAACAGCAATGGGATTTGTCAACCATGAAGCAAACATACAAGGTGATTTATTTATATTTGTCAATCTTATCTTATGCATAAAATGAAAAAGCAAAATATAATTATCAATTTTTGTTTTTGCAGCACTTATCGCTACATTCGGTGACGTGAATGCGGCGGTCGAAAGGCTACTGGGAAGTGGTCAACTGACACCTCAAAGTTAACATTCCACCGTGTGTGACACTGTTGTTTAATTGTGAGATAAGTGAAGAAAAAGAGGAAGGACGTTTTGTGCCACTAGCCACAATATTCCAGGAATTATTCACCACCTTACAATTATATATCATAAATTATATATAACTATTTAACTATTCATTTCATACATATGTAACAATGTGAAATTTGCTCCCAGTACAAATTTCTTTTATGTATATTTCCTTTTTTTTTTCTTATAATTTTCCCTCTGTAATAAAGACACAGCTAAAGGGCCTAGCTGGTGGCATGAGGTGTATTGTTTTTTGTTTACAAAGAACAAGTAAACGTGTTTTAGTGTTGTTTTTTCCTGTTCTTGTTATTTAAATAAAAAGAGAATGGATAATATTAAATATTTAAACAAATTTAGAGACAAATAAATTATTCTCCCTATTGTATAAGTCGGTATATTGTTTTCAACTGAAACTCTAGTAAAGAAACAGATTTTTATCATATATTTTCACAATATTTAGTAAATAGATTTATTTGATACAATCCTCTAAAGAAAATGCTTTCATCTTTTTTTTTTCAATGTTCTCATTTTAGGAAAATGATTAATGATTTTAAAGGTAAACAGTTGAAACAAGGTATTTAGATCTGTTGAGCACATGAAAAATGAATTTATGGATTTTTATGTGTTGGAATAATGCTCTGTAATAACAATATGCAATAGACCACCTATCGTAAAAGCTAGAAATTCCATTTTTGAAATATAATGCTGTCCAAATTGAGTTATACAATAATATATAATGCTGTAATGGTCATTGTTCTAGTGGTATATTGATTTGTTTGTACATATACATTATTACACAATTTTGTTTTCATTTATTTCCTGTCAATTCATCCTAACATTTTCGCTAACAAACATTAATGCGAATATTATTTGATTGTTGGTATTTGAAGTGTTGTATATGTTGGGAAAACGACTTAACTTAATAAATTTGATTCTTATATCAACATTGACAATAAAATATGTTAATTTGAACATACAATTAAAAAATAGCCTGAACATATTTACAAAATTATATAAAAGGACATTGAAAAGAACTGACTTTTTTGAAATTTGATTTTTAGTGTACAAAAATCAGTAAAACAGTACTTATTTCTCTTAGTATTTATTACTCTAGTGCTATTATCTTTTTCACAAGTATAAATATGTGGGTAAATTGGTAGAGGTACAATTCGAGCAGAACATCTGTATAACTGTAAAAATGAAAAGAATATAGTAAGAAAAGTATGCTGCAAGCGTGGCATACAATTTTGGCGTATCAATTTTTAAATAATGTATTGCAAAACTCATTGATAACGATATGTAATGTTAATTCAATATGAATTGTTGATCAAGCTTGATTCTGATCATAGGTCCCTTGAACGCTTTTGAGGTTTAACTAACATTAAAAAAGTTAATACATATAAATAAATAAATTTTTTAAATTACATTTTTTCAAATGAAAATAAAATAGTTCCATGTAATTTTACCAATTGCATTATCTAATTGTATGTCGCTAGTGCTTGGTCTACCTGTTCTTACTGTTTTATAAGTTTATTTACATGGTTTAATAATTTTTTGTCAATGATTTTGGTTGATTTGTTCATAGATCATATCAGTTTATACTTCCTCATGTTAGGTCCACAAAAGTAGTGGACCAACTACAGAGGTACCAGAAACAGTAAACTCATGATTGAGACTGGATTTGTATGCAATTTTGTTTTGTCAACTCGACCATGGTGATCCGATATCTGAATCTTACCTCTATGGTACAATTATTCAAATTTTATTCTGCATATTTGAAGAATATTTTATAAATTTGTATATTTGAAGGGTATCGCACATTTATTTTTAAAAAATGAATTAAGCAACTAAGAACGAGGCAAAAATCGAGAGCCTAAAATTAATTTGGATTTCAGCTTGTTAGGAACAATGACATAAACAATAGAATTCTTTTGAAAAAATCAACATCTTTTTTGAAGCCCCTATTCCAAAACTTCTAGGTGCAGTATTGCCTTTCCTGAAAGATTACTTTTTAAATGAATAAAAATATGGAAAAGGGTGACATTTGAAAGACCATAGTCATCTCAGTCCTCTTTCATATTTTCAACACAGTTCAACACTAAAAAAAGCTTAAAGTAGGAACTTCACTTCTAAAATAGCAGGTTGGATTTTTCCTTTCAATGCAACAACAATTAGGTAGTAAAATCCTGATGATGCAGGAATTATATTACAAGAGAAATTAAGGAAAAAATACAATTGACGAAAACACTAGATTGACTGAATTAGGAAACTAATTATCCAAAATGGAAACAATAAAGTTGTTTTATAAGGAATTGACAATTTAGTTTTTTAAGTTCCTTCAAGTAACTCCCATCACTTCTATTGTCATTAAAAAATCTTTTTTGAGGTACAAATTAATGTTGAATATTTGCTATATTGATTATTGAAGATCATGAGTTGTGGTCTGGTGTGATGTAGGTTAGAAAAATATTTTCTTAATGGGGCCAAGGTTTCGATCTTTATTGAGATCATCTTCAGGTCTTAGGATTTATAAACATTGTTTAAATTATACAAATACATATAAGATAATAATATGAATATATACAATGATGTGCACAATATAGAACTTTTAGGTTTAATCAAAGTTACAATTAATACAGGTTTTTAGTTGAGATAAGTCAATGGCACGAGCGGGATTTGAACCCACGATCTTCGGCTAGATACGCCGCTGCTCTACCACTTGATGTATCGTGACCTTGACTTTTTTATCTCAACTAAAAACCTGAATTAATTGTAACATACTAATTGGTCAAGCGGACTACGAAATTAGTGAATTTAATGAATTAAAAAATTAAGTATACTTCACTAAAGCTCTCCGTGGCCATTTCATTTGTCGTCGAGAATCCAATCCGATTACACGACATTTGAAAATGGCAAAAAGGAGGGAAAACTCAAAAGGTGGGGTTGAGATAGGAAGTTGATGTCCAAGTGGATCGAGGAACCACAAGCCAAAGATTGTGGGTTCGAATCCTGCTCGTGCCATTGAATTTTTTATCTCAACTAAAAACCTGAATTAATTGTAATATATTAATTGGTCAGGCAGACCACGAAATTAGTGAATTTAATCAAAGTATTTGTACTCATAGAAAACACACTCATCAGATTTTTTCTAATCTGTCTGACCAGATAATCTGCAGCCAAAATTTTACAAATATTTTATATATTGATAAAACACAAAGGAAGGTAGAAGAAATATTTAAAAAAAAATCAAAAAATTGTATGCCTTAGCATCATCGGTGCCACTAAAACACCCCGCAAGCTGCCACCCCTACCCTATATATGCAAAAAAGAATGGCGGCGATAGAGGAACTAAAAAATTGTCAGACAGTAAAAAGAAAGGATTAACAGGTTACCAGCCATACCAAAATCTTTGTCAAAATTAAAATAAAAGACATGGCTAAAACCATCTCTGATCTATCAGAAAAAATACTAGACTTTGATAAACAATTCAAAACAATTACTTAAAAAAAGGGGCTGATTGGAAAAATAAAGGAAAATGAGACTCAAAGATGGGAAAATAGTATGGGCATGGGGGTCTAACTTTGAGCACCACAACCATCTTCAGTACACTGCTAGCCATAGAAATACATGCACATAAAATAAATAATAAACAACTTAAAGGTGCGGCAGTAATTCATTTAGACAAGGCAGCTTGAAAGGCTCTCCAAGCCTCCGATGTAACTTCAAAAATTATCTGAGTCTGTCTAAATTCCCTGAAAAACTGGAATCTTCAAATTGGGTCAAAGGTCAGATATATTTGCTAAAAAAAAGGAACATTGGAAGAACTCACAGGCCCAACTCTATTTTTATTTATTTGTTTTATAGGCAAAACCTATTAAAAGTATACTATATACAATAATTCAAAACTTAGAAGAGCTAATACAGAGATTCATTATAAAACACAAATAGTTAAAGGAACAACTGAACTAGAATTACCATACAATAACAAATAATTGGAGTATGAATTATTAAATAAAACAGCTGTAAATATATGCAGTTAACATAATTAATGAATACAAACAAAACAACTAAAAAAGATAATTATTAATAATATCCAAACTAACATAATATAGTAATATATTAATATATATAACTGTAAATAATAATAAAAATAATAATAAACAAAACTGACAAAATAATAATAACAACAAACTAATTTTAAAAGTGAAAAAGCTTTGCAGGATAAGATCTGTCATTCTAAAATATGTGTTTAAGTGCCTGAATATGACATCAGCATTTAAATAATGAGGACAGCTTTATTAACATCAATTTATGTTAAAGTGCATAAGGCATAGTTTGTCTCGTTCTCACATAGTACATCCCTCTTGCGCTAAAAAATAGCCAAAAACATTGGATTTTCAATTACAAATTGGCATTAGGCTCTGATAAGTTTTATTAAGCATTTGAATTTTTAAAAGCTCATTAAAAACTTTTAAAAAGCTTTTTGGAAACGTAAAGTTGGTTGTAAAAATGAAAAGTTTAATTATGACTATAGATTATTCTAGATATTGATAATTCATAGCTTTAATTACTGGATAGTTGTTAAAAAAATATAAATAAATAAACAAAATGAAGCATTAGCATGTAGCATGAATCGTTTGACACGCTTCTGACTCTTCACAACTGATAGAATTTGCTTAATTTTTTATGTAATTTGATCTAAATGACCACAAGGTCACAAAGAAAAAAGCAGCTCAGTATGTGACCATTTCAACAAAAAAAATCTTGTTTCATTGTTATAGGCTGACTTACTTGGTATTTGCATCATCTCCCAACAAAATTTTAGGGCTGTCCTTTTTGCTCATGACACAGTACAATTTAATTAAATTTATCTCGCAAGGCACACCCCAAAACCCTTTGTTACTATTCAGTGATTCAGCGTACACTTCGACTGCTCTTACATGTTCACAACTAATATCTAAAAAAATAATTATTATTGTGTAATGGAATGTTTATTTCTTCAAGAGAATTGTCCTAAGAGCTACTGACTTCTGTTGCATCCGGCTTGAAAGCCTCCATTGATGTAAAAGTCCAGATGTCCCGAGGGGAGAATTATTCCTCTCGTCATCAATCTGCTGTGTATTATCTGAACGAACTCAGCGTCGTTAGAGTCCAAACGATACAAATCAGAAGTCACGTAAGGATCGAATATTGGCATGGCAGGGTCGAGGCCTATCAATCTGAACATATTGAATTGATCTGTAAAACTTTGAAACAAAATTCTTACCAGTTATGCGTGGAAGCTTTCTTTTTTCATATTGATTGAAATATTTGCCGACTGAACCTGATATCTGTGCTCCTAAACTGAATCCTACTACATGTGTTGTTTCAATGCTGACATCTTCACTCCTTTCGTCAAGGAGATTTTTAACGGTTGTGGCAATGCACTTTCCAATTAAATCTGCATTGTACACACTACTCGGATAACACCATTGCTTCACCAATTCAGAATAGTCCACGGAAATTATATTGTACGTCCCCTTTTTGAAATAGGCTATGAAGAAACTTTTCGTAAAAATTAAGATCAAAATAATTTTTACTCTAGTTTAAAATAAACATTTTATTCTTTTATTATTTTTATTGTACGTCGTTGAACAAATTATTGCAACATGGAATTTTATTTATTAACAGAACGTTTTCGATCTCATAACATGAGTTCTCTTCATTGTTAATTACATTTGTCCATCCTATAAAAAAATCAGTGGACTTCCCAATGATGTGTGAGGTCAAAAAGTTCTGTTAATAAATAAAATTTCATGCTGTAGTATTCGTTCAACAACCTACTTACAACACAAATAATAAAATAAACTGAAAAAAATATTGTTTGAAAAAATCATTCTTTTGATAGATAAAATAATTTATCTAATATTACCATTTTATTCTTATTGTGTTTTATAGGCGTATCGTACAACTTACATGGTCTAAGTTCCATGTTAGGTGAGTAATTTACATTTCCAGTATATCCGTGGAGTATTATTACAAGTGGTTTTTTACTTATCAAAGGAGCTTTTATAAATGAGTTTTTAACTTTTGGGTCTAATTTATACGGATTGTTTTGTAGATTGCTGAAATAAAAAATAAAAATTACTAATTCAGCAGTAAAAATGGAGACAAAATGCTATAGACCTTGTGAATAGGTAATAGGAGACACCTCTGCAATCTTCATTTAGTATTATACAATCGGTGGTCCTGTTAAAAACACTGTTTAACCATGAATTACCTAAAAATAAATAATGTAAACAGTCATAATAATAAAAATAGGAATAGAAAAATCATAAAAAAGAGTATAATTTTTGTAAACTGTAATCGTTAAGTATACCATGGAACAAGAGAAACAGTAAGGCATTCCTCATTATGGCTAAAATGTTTATAATCAGCCAACATGCTTATGCATGCAAATATATATATATACAAGTGGCCAGAGATTAGTGTGACACTCATAACTAATAATCTTTTACTGACAACTCATTTATTCACAAGTGAAGTAGTTAAAAAATAACATATTTTGAAAATTGTCATCAGTCCTGACCAAAACCAGACAAATTTCATTTAATATGTCAATTTTATGTAGTAGAAAAATGTTGAATATTTTTACTAATTAATAATAATGTAAGATTTCTCTGGGGTCTGTGGGGTGAGGAAGCTGTAATTTTATCGTTACAGATAATTTTGGATTGCCTCTCTGTGCTGATTTCCTAATAATAACATGGTATAAAGAAAGATTTGCACAATTATCCTCTAGGTTCTATGTTTGTATAATAGGAATATTTTTGATTAAACTTTATGCTTTTTTACTGTCACTATTTGTTTGTTAATACAAAATTTATATTATACTACCACTTCTTGTGATATATTTTGTTAATAGGCATAATTTTATCCATATTTTGACTTGAGATTGTGTTATAACTTTGTGGATTTCTTGAAGTTCTAGAAATCATCACCCTTTTTAAACAAAGCTAGAAAAATGTGAATGAAAACTTTTTTTCTAAAATAATCACTGTGTGTGAAAAACGTCACACGCTTTATTGTTTTCCCCATATAGACCTTGAAGGACCGTTGGTTAACTTAAACCTTGGTTAAGGTTGACTTAATTTTCCACCATTTATCTCTGCTTTCCAACTTTTTATACTACCTTCCTCAAATCTTACTCCACCTCCTCTGACCATCTTCTCTTCGGTACCTACTTTCTTCCTTCCTTCTACTCTATTTCTATATAATTTGCTCACACTCCTGTCCATATCCGTTCTTTCCAAATGAACCAACTTGTTGAGCCTTTTTCCCTTAATTTTTGCCACTAAATCTCACGATGAGTATTTGCTCTTATTTTCCAGACCCCATTTTACAGTTTGGAACCAAATATTCTTTTCAAAACTTTTCTCTCCCAAATTATAAGGGGGGGATGCTTTGGCTAAGTAACAGTGTTTCGCACGTGTGCAAAACTATAGAACAGATAGCTCTTTTATAAATTCGGAGGACCATACATTCTTATGAAATGGACTTGGACTTCATAAACCAATTTGATGAAAAGAGACATCTGCTGCCTGCAGCTAAGCTAATCTTCCTTTTACTTCATTTTTTACCTCTCACTACTTTGTGAATATGACGCCAAAATACTAAAATCTGTTACATTTTCAATATTTTTTCCCATTTTCAATAGCTTTCAACAGAAATATTCTGTTCAAACCTTGAAGCTAGTATAACTTAGTTTTCTCATAATTTAACCCTAACTACACCTTTGCCATTTTTTCTTCTGCTCAAAGCTCCCTTCTAATGACTTACCAGTCCTTGCCATTGAAACTACATCATCGGCATAAACCATGAATTGTCTGGATCGACTGAAAATTGTACCATTATAGTTAATTTCAGTATTTCCCATTACTTTTTCTGAGCTAAGGTTGAACAGTAGAGTTGACAGAACAACACCCTGTCAGAGCCCTGTATTAATGTTGAATAAGTGTGTGTGTGTGTGTCTATATTATATATGATGAGATTACAGATGTGTCATTTTTATTTTACAAAGCCATTATAATTGATTTATTTCTAACTCCCCTTCAAATTTACCTTAGCTCACGTTTTGTAGTAGGTTGTAGGTATTTTGTTGTAACCTCAGTAGAACGTGCAATCATGACCAAAATTTTAAGTTTTGTAATTTTGACATGTTCCAACTGATATTGGCTAACATTTTATGTCATTCAGATTATTGCAAAGAAGTATCTTACAGCAAATTTAGCGTTCTTTCAAATGGTGTAATTGGATTTGTTGTAGTCTCACCATTTTGGAAGTTGTAAGCGTATTTATGTGGTAAGGTAGTAAAAAGTTGAAAAAACCTAAATTGACGAATATCTTCAAAATAGAGCACTTTCCGAAAATTTTCTCCTGGGCATTTTTTGCTCCAAACGAAAAGTAGAATCGATTCCCTGAGTTTCGTCAGAAGGAACTGGGACACCCAGTATAAACTATGATTTGTCCATTGTTCAGCCACCATTTTTTTTTATTGAACACATAGCCAATTAATTTAAATATTCTGACTCGTATTTGCCAGATTAGCAAATCCCATAGCTTTTTATTTGAGAATAATATGTAAACAGTATAGACAGTTCGTGTAGATAGGTTTGACCCCTCATCCACGAAACCTAACTAGCTGAACATTAGAGTTTTCTATTTGGTAAGAATTACTTTGTGCTATGCAAATAAATGAGCAATAGAAGTGTTGTTATTATAAAAACAAAAGTGATCCTATGATTTTCTTTGGCACTGTCTTCCTACAAATGTTATTTATGCATATTTTGACAGGGACCATCCATTTTATACAGTTTCCAAATTATTAAACCATTGTTCAGGCATTGTAATTTTCAATTTTGTATAAGTTACGCAGCAAGGGAAAATAGAATAAAGCTAACAGTTAGTAGAAAATAAAACTGTTAAGGAAAAATCATAAGATTAACTGTAGAGGTCGAAATATAAGAAAACATCGTTAAGGAATAGTTTGGAGGGTGTGAAACAATACCTGTTTACAGATAAAAACAAGACCATTCATTTTGGTTTTATCAAAAACATGATTATTAAAACAAAGCATTTTATTTGAATAGTCAAAAAAGCCTTTTGTTATTACACGCCATCTTAATAAGGAAAATGTTGGAGTAAAACATTATATAAATTTTATTTTATCAATACAAGCACTGGCTTGGACGTCAAAATTCTATGAGGAAAATAGCACAAAACAAAAGTTCGGGAAGATGAGCAAACGGTTCGAAACGTCGACACTACTGTAAAAAAGAGAAAAAATAGAATTTTAAATAAAAAGGACTGCGTGCTCATTATTGGAAAAGTAATACTAAAATAAATATAAAACATTATATAAATGTTAAACTGTTATAAAAATTTACTGTTATAACAAAAAAATATTATTGTGAGTATTATTTAGTTGAGGTTTGCAATGTAAACAACTTGTAGTTTGTACTCTGACCATCCTGAAATTGGCTTTTCTTTGATTGCATTTGTCCTTTTTTCTTTTTAAATTTACAAAGCACTGAAGATTGTAAAATGCCAAAACACATCTGACAGATTAAGCCGCTGAGAATAGAATGACCAAGATGAAGAAAGAACAAGAAAAAAAGTTTATTGTTACTAAAATTATGTACAGATAAAATAATGAGAATAAATCAAATTTTAAGCCATACAGCAATGGCCACAGACTGCTAGAGGTTTGGGTACAAGCTACACAATAATTATTTATGAATAAAATACGGAAAAAATTCAACAACAAACTTACTTCTTTTCATCTGTCTTTCCTTAATAACTGAAGTGATCGGTCCAAATCTCTGATACTTTAGAGCTGAGTGAAAGATACACACTGCTCTGTTGCTTTGGGTTGTAAGAAAAAACTTGAAGACCATAATGATCAGAGTTACAACTAAATTATATAAAAAAATATATATTATTTACCCAGAAACAAAAAGGTTAAAGGAGTCTCTCTTTACAGCCTTACACCCTTTTGGTCTATTGTGCATCAATGTCTAGAGCTCTTCATTAATCTTAAGACTTTTTACCAGATCCCAGGTGTTCCCTTCAGCTTCAGGCTTTGGCTTGTCCTCTATCAGGAGTAAGAACCTCAGCCTCCAAGTACATTCCTCTGTTTCTTCTTCTTCCTGGCAGTATTTGCACAGGTTTGTTTCTGCTGCTCCAAGTCTATAGTCAACAGTTCTACTATCATTCTAGTCCTAACACATCATAGATTTAGTAGTTCTGCCCTGATGACCCTTTGATGAAATTTTTGCTCCCATAAAACTGAGGACTTTTATTTTTATTTAAATTGTTGATTTAATTATACAATAAAAATTAAAGAATAAAAAGATATTGGAATGTAAAAAAATGAAAATTTTAGCAAAAAAATTATTTATTATTTTTACAAAATAACATTAATTTATTTACATTCGTAAAGTTCAATATTATTACCTATTGACAATTCATGATCTTTCAATATAAGGAAATGTGGAAAGGACATAATTCATTATATGCACATAGCTGCATAGTTATGTATTCAAAAGATAGGCAAACACTTAATAAGAAAGCTGGTAAACTGGAATGTTAAAAAAAAGTTATAATAAAGTAAAATTCATCTTCTAATTATAATTTAATTAAACTTATTGCAGAAGTTTGAAAGGTGGTTGTGATGACAAAATGTCAATAGCTTGCTTGTACTAGTTCAATGAGCTTAAAATTAAAATATCTTTTTTATGAATTGAAGAAATAAGTTCCTTACTTATTGACAAAAAGTTAATTACAATTTACTTTTATTATAAAATGATCAAATGATAAATTTAAATTATTGAAATTTGTAGGTTTATTTCCTAACTCTTTTGTCTGATACAATGTAAAAAGGGTTCTTAATAAACATATCGTCTTTTACCCTTGGCATCGCGCACAATACTTTTGGAGTTCCTCCCCCTCCTCTCACAAATAAATAAATTAAAAAAGTACATTTCTTGTAATGAGATCTCAACAAAAACATTCCTTCAAAGGATAACAAATGATATAAAACCATAAGTGATTTATTTCCAGGCCTGCTTCAGTGCTTTTCTCGAGGCCAACCTCTTAGTAACGTATGCAGCTGTAATTAGACCCGTGAGAACTGCTGTTATCAGCCAGTATTCAAAGTCATCCTTGAGCACATCAAAAGTCTTTGATGGTGAAACTCTGGTATAAAATAAATCTAAAAAGTGTATTAAAAAAAATGAAATTCAAATTTTGGGTATCATCATGTTTGTAAATTTAATACCTAATCCATAAATAAATACTAAAGATGTCGATTCCAAACCAGCTGGTGATGTATGAATCCCTTCAATTTTAATAAGTGTGTGGTTGTAAGTTATCAATGCTTCTGGAGGAAGTGCCAATTCTGGTATGTAAGGCAAAACACCTTCCTCCCTCATTTCGGCGGTTGGAGTTACCCCCCTTCTAGAATCTAAGAAACTCCATGGAACTTCCATTACTCCTCCACTTCCCAATCCGACTGAAATAATGGTGGAAATATTAATTTATGAAGAAATCAAAAATGTGCAGATTATCTTACCTAGAATATGTTTGCTGGTGATCCCCTTCTCAGTTATAGTTTCCTTCATTGTTGTTATATGGTGAGGAAATATATAAGCCTGCCTACCAACCAATGGCTCTAAAGGTGGATCCAATGATGAAAATGCTGAAATTTTTGTGATTAATGTTTAATTTGATTGTCTTTCAACTATTAGCTAAAATTCTATTAAAATTGGACTTAGCAAAAAATAAAAAGATAAAAAATTTACATGTTACCTGTAGTGTTACGTTGTGTTTTGCCTTCATAAAGATCGAGCATTACAATTTCTGTACGTCTTGATTTTTCATTGAAAAATGTGTAAACAACCCAGTTTTCAGAGTGAACAATATGGACCGGTTCCATAGCACGTTTGTGAACGACTGAAAATACTATAGCTCCACTGACGGTATCAACTAAGTAAACTGATATAATACCTAGGGGGGATAAATAAACAATAAACATCTATTTAAAAAAAAAGTTATCATAGTTTACTTTTGTGAACAGGATCAGAAGCCTGCGTGGCGACAGCAACAAGATTAGGGTTTATATATTTATAAAGTACACTGCGATCACCCAGGACTCTACCTTGAGAATGAACCTTTTCACCTCTTCTTTTCCCAGTGACTGCAATGACTTTATCTGTAAGCTGTATCGACCACACAGGGTAACTTTTTAACGAAGCCTAAAAATAGAAATTTTTAAAATAAATTGTTAAAGCCAAATATTTGTTAGCACAAAACACTTACATCTTGAGAATTTTTAATAAAAGTTCTTCCACTCATGGCGTTATTTTTGGAATCTATAGTGTACACAAACATTGACTTGGCATGTTCAACAGCAACATCTTTTGTGCTCTCGGGATAAATGTCAACATCACCAGACTCATAAAGTATTAAAATTCCATGAACAAACTCCTCATTTGTCTCCGGAAGTAGAAGGCACTGTGCTACTGGTTGTTTTAAATTGATAAAACCTTCTAAAAGACAAAACCACGTTAAATTTTCATTATAGAAGCAATGGATACTGTTCAAATACCTAATGATTGTCCTGTGATTGGATTAAAAATGAACAACGCTGATGCACCTGTGTCCTAAAGAGAAAAGCAAAATTGCATTTCAAATTGTAAAAAAATAAATACACAGTACAAATTACTTTTCTTTTAAGGAGTAAAGTCATCATTGTTGGATTTGGTAAATGTCGTGAAGTCCTCTGAAGAAATAATGGCACAGTCTGAGATTCCAACTGATTCAAGGGTGTAAAGTCTTTCAGGTAAAACTGCCAAATAACTTCACCATTTTCATTGTCAATGCCAAAAATCTTAAAAAATAAATATATTTAATTAAATGTATTATTATGTTTTATAAAAAAAATGCCTCTAACCTTCATGGCACTTGTTACAACCAGAATAAGTTTATGAAATCCGAAAGAATCTCTGACGAGATCTTTTCGTACTCCGGGCTCAATGGTAGAATCCTTTAGACCGAGGACAGTAACAAAAAGGTTTTTTGCTTGGAGTACCTGGCTGCTCAATCGCCTGGTTACCATACCCAAAATTCCACCTGTTGGTCAAGTTTAAATTTTATAATATAACTAGTGAAATCTTCAATATGCCACTCTAAGCTATCCTATTGCTTTTTCTGTCATAAAATTAAAAATATTAGGCAGACTCACTTTCTACATTAGGTAGACTCACTTTCTATCTAAATCACACAACTGAAACTGAATAAAAATGTCGAATAATTTTATCATGACAATTTCTAATTTTGTAGTGATTGATCTATCAGAGAGATAATAGGTTATTTATTTATACCTCAACTTAATGTATCCACTTTTTGCCTGTTGCGTATGAGCTTCATCTAATAGATACTGTCTGTGTTGCTTTACTCCAAATGACTCAAAATGACTTTACTCAAAATGACACACAACAGGATCGATTGTCAAATTAGATGTTTTTCCTTGTCATACCAAGAGAAATTGATACGAGTGAGTCACACATGACGACCGCAGTGTTGTCTTTTGTTGCCTACCATCATTGTGTGGTTCAATGTTTACTCATTGTTTAAAGTAAGTCTTTCAAAATGGATTAGGATACCATTCTTGTATTCATGGAAAATTAAAAACAAGATGCATGGGTGGAACTTGCAAAAGAAACAGAAAAACCGACTGAAGAGTGCAAGAAGATGGAGTTTCTGTCTACCTGTAGAAAACTCTGATTCCAGCCTACATGTAGGCCTGTTTCTGATATTTATCATGAACGAAAAAGTGTATTGCACCATTGAATATTAATGAATGACATGCAACGTTATACTCGATAGCGATTTGCAACTGGCAAAAACAGGAAGACAACATTTCTCTCACAATTTCTCAACATTCTCGTTAATTTTTATTAGATCATCACCTACTGAATAATAATCTGATTCCGCAAAGGAACTTTTGTAATATAATAATGGTAAATCATACTTCATCATGTTCAAATTCTATGATAGAATCGGTAATGTTTGTGCACGAATTTATGCTAAGCCTTACACGTCCTGCCCCACTCGGCTCTCTTTTTCGCTAAACCTTGTCAGTCGCCCGGAGACTGTTGACAGCTCTCCAAAAACTCATTTTTTACAATACTCCAGCCAACCCTCTGCTTCACAATCTTGCCTTCTTGACATGTTACTTCTTAATTTTTGACAAACTTCACTTCATAGCTGTCTGGAAGAAAAGCAACAAATTGGAAAGCTTTCCTTCTTGGGTCGACCGGTCTGGATGCTCAGGTATCTTCCACTTATTTCTCCTCTTGAAAAAGTAAAAACTTATCTTTAGTTTCCTCTTTTCTCTCTTAAAGTTGTTCTTTTCTCTTTTGTTCTTTGCATTTAAAGTAATTTCCACTTTGTTTCCCTTCTCTTGTTTTCACTATATTTTTTTTTATTATGTGCGAACCTAATTTTGGTTCATCTGGTATCATGACAATTAATCAATAGAACATGCTTAGGATATTTATAAATACATATAGAAATGCAAATATTAATTCTAACATTACAAAAACCAAATAAATTTGTCCTTCAATAAAATTGCTTTTAAAAGAACAGAGATCAAGCTAAAAAAAAGTATAATGCAAAACGGAATGCAGATCAAATCAAAAGCATTCAAAGAAAAACAACTTACTTGTCAATCCCCAGTCCACAGCTGCAGGAAATTTAATATGTATTTTCATTAAAACTGGAAGTACTTCTTACACACATAGATATATTTGTAATATAAGTAATATTTCAATTAAAATGAATTTATTATTTTGGTACACGAGGACAAGAGTAATATGGGCAAGTAAAACAAGTCTGTTTTAAAAATTTAAAATAAAATTAATTTTGTTTGGAAGAAATTATTTTCAATAAATGAACTTGATGGTTATTTTTTCCATATAGAGGGATCTGATCAATTTCCTAGCAGTATTTCCTTGGATTTTGATTGTCATTTCCAGTTTTTAAGTTTTTTAATGTATGAAATGTTTTTTTCCCATAAGGAAGTGTGACATTGCCTAGATAATGGGTAGTCTGAAGGAGCAAGGCCAGGACTATTATGGAATACTAGCTCCATTGCTTTTTTTTTATTTTTTCAGAAGAAAGTTTAGATAAGAACCAAAATAATAAATAAATTTCTTAAGTTGGTAGGAACTTTTGCCTTTGAATACTAATTTATTAAATGAAAAATAATGATTAAAATTGTCTTGTGTAGTATAAACATTTAAACAGAAATTAATAATAAATTACAACTAAATAAAAAAATATTACCTCCTTTGTTGGCAAATTCCTTTTCAATTGCAGCTTCCTCCTCCGAAACAGGCAAGTCTATCATTTCAACGTTGATAACATTAGCCAATGCCTCTTCTCGGACCCAAAATAGTTTGCCTACAATCACATCATTATGGGATGATAACAGTTTACCCATCAGTAATGATAAATTAATTATACCTTTACGTAAAAGGATGGCTGAGTGGTCTACCGAAGAAATGAATGTGTAGCAGACAAGCTCGTTGTTATTACTGACAATGGTACAACTCGAGGAAGTATAATCTGGTAGGGAAAATGGATAAGTGTAGCTTGCAGTAGCTTTGTATTCACCATTCGATTCTACATTTATAGTTCTTGTCTCATATTTCTTTAAAAACAAGAAAGGATTAAGTTAAAGAATAATTAAAAATAAAAATGTTTTAAACAGAAATATCCTTTATTTTAAATTTGAAGAAACAAAAACACATTTATTGTTAGAGCAAATATAAATGTAAAATAATTCAATAATTACCCCACTTGCAAGGGCTGTTGTTATAATGTAATGATTATTTCCTTTCTTTCCAATAGACACACTCGCTCCCAAAGGCACGTCAACAGTTGTCAGTTTTCCTTGGTGACTAACAACGGCAGCTTTTTGTCTATTTTTATCAAGTCTTAGCAAGCAACCGTTTTCTAATGGTTCAACATTTTCGACGTTAAAGTCAAGCTGGGCAGAACGCATCGATGAATCACCCAAGTTGAAGAATGTCAGAACATTTTGTGAATTGACACAAGACACAACACCATTTGAAACAGCACATCTGCAATTTTCCAAAATTAGTTTTATTTTACTATTTTTTTAAAAATTATCCTTCTTACTTGTTTCCTGAAGATAACCACTGAGCAGAAATTGTTTTAGTCGAACCAGCAGGATTGCCGTTTTTCAAATGAAACGCCGTCACTTCGAGCGTCTGAGAGGCAAAGGCCAATTGGTACACTTTAGAATGGTCCACAGTCCATTTTTCAGACCTTGAAAAAGTAAAAACTTTTAAATATATCAACAGGCTTACTAAAAAAGAATAAATTACTTAGAATAAGTCAAGGAGTGAGGTGTGCTCCACTCAAACGTCTGAAGGCCAGTAGTTTTGTTCCAACCCCTGACCATAAAAGGCCCATTTCCAGACACTGATACAACCTCGCTCCCAACAAACAATTGTTTTATATCTCCATACTCTCCTTTTTCAAGTAACCGCCTCCATAATATTTTACCTAAAAATATTTATCATTTAAATTCAATTGGTATTGACATGAAAATATTGAGCATAATAAACACCTAAGAAGTCATTATTTAGACCAATGAAGTTCAGAGACTTTTTAAATCAGCCCTCAACATTCAATAATCCATTAAAGTTAGGCCATTTTAGACCTATAAATTACTCTTTAAAAAAACTGTGATTTCCAAGGAATCATGGTATAAATTCTTTAAGTTATGACCGCACTTGTGTAAGAAGCAGATCCAACAAACAAAGCCACCAAAATGAGGCTCAGCAGAACCAGTCTACCATATATGATCATTCACAATTCTAAATGTACTTCCTTTAGTTATGAAATTTTTTAGAGGTTGGAGAATTTCATTGGTAGTTGCTGGGGATCTCTAAGAACATAGTTCTCGGAGTTCTGGACAGAAATGAAAAGCTGATGAGAAATGCAATTCAATTTGACCCAACCTCCAACTGACAACCGCAATCAAGCTCAAGCACAATCAATATGATTATAATTAAGAATCAGATCTTTAGATTTTAGAGAAATTTAGTCGGTTATGAAAAGATTATCATCATCCAATTGACCACTCATAATTAACACTCGGACATCTTCCTATAAGCCAATCATGCTAGCATGCAGAGAAAAATTTCTCGGATTTGTCTCACACAATCTAAGGGCTGCTTATATTCCATTTAGAGGGTGAGTAGGATATAATAACTTTCCTTGTTTTTCATGACCGTGCAAAAAATGCAAGAATGGGTAAAGTAATACTGCTAATCATGCCAATTTTTTCTCTAAAAATAAGACGATACCCTTCCATTGAATTAGTACCATAGAAGTAGTTTTGTTTTAAATGTACTTAATAAGTGAATGGATTAATGTATTATGTATGTTATTAATGTAACAACACAAACATCATAGCCATTTTAAGTCATATTACACTAGTTTATGGGCTTTCGGTCCATAAACAGTTCAAAGAATTAATGTCTCTGTATACAAAAGACAGTCCTTGGCAATGTTACGACTGAGTCGGTCTATAAGGAAATTTGAGATTGCCCTTAAAAAAAAAAAAAATAAATAAATAAAACATAAATATGTCAATTTATAGACATATTTAAGACTGTTTTACCCTGATGATGATCTTAAAATAGGTCGAATGCTTGGAAATAACAACTGAATTTGCTTTTTTCTTCAAGACCATACCTTGATTCAGTGTTTGTGAGTGAAAAAGTGGTCAATACTTGTAACATTGAAAACTTATGTTATTAGTGTATATTGAAACTGAATGTACTTTTTAGCATGAATTTATTGACAGAATATCGATACCTTATCAATCCTTAATTAGAGTAGTTATATATGTACAGGGTGATGGAAGTATCAAGTACACCACTATCCCCCCTGAGTGAATGGTTTATACATAGGAAAGAAAGTATTTAAGGGTGAGTGAGCATGTGAATGGGTTTGGACTGAGAGAGTGGTTGCATTAGGTGCTGAAACGACCTAACTGTTGATAGCTCCCAGAGCCCAACCTCAGGAGAAGAACATAAGACCGACATCTGACCCTGAACTGTCAACACTCGAGGTAGGTGAATCTCCTGTATTGTAAATTACACAAAAGCTGGAATTGCCAGCAAGCTGTGAGAAGTGACAGGCTCAACTCTGTACATGTGTTTGAATGTTTATACATGCAAGTTATATATAAGTTATTATATAAATAAATAATGAGTGTTATAGAACAGAAACAAGTTTCTTGGCCTAATAGCCGGTATTTTTTTATCTTTGCAGAAATAGCTTTCTATTGTATACGATAACAATGTAAGTAGTTTGCTGCTCAGTTACTATGAGTAAAGGTATTTAGTATATTGTGAGGGTTAATAATAGAATATTAAATACTCCGTCAAATCAAACTCAGCTTATTTACATGCTTTGTTTTATTGTTGTATCTTTGTTAATAAAGAGATGGATATCAAGTATTGTACTTGGCTGAACAGTACGTACATGCTAATGAAAGTCTAAAACTGTTCAGCATAGCAGCAATATCAATTTCATCTTAACTAAGACCTTAGATAAATAGAATAATTAATTGAAATAGTTAATATGGTAAATTATGACCACTATCATTTATGGATTAATTGGATTACATTGTGCCATGAATGCTGAGGATTGTCTAATGTCAGATACTTAAAGGTCCGTGTTGAGATTGAGCCTTGGCTGTATGTAGGGAGCTTGTAGGCATACCGCAACATGGTGAGTGTAGTTACAGCCTAACAGTTTTGTTTTCTAAATCATCTTTCACTTTGAAATTACAACAGCCAGCTTGGACTTATGAACATTGTTTACAGTTATAACATAGAATTTAAGCTATTTTTCTAATTAGGTAGACAGTTACCATCTCCTTTTAGGCCAAATGCTGCAACTACATTGCTATCGGTAGCGACAAATACTCGAAATTGTTTCAGGTCCAAGTCCACATAGGAATACCTCACTTTTCCGACGTACGATTGTTTCCTGAAATAGTTTGGAATTGAGGAAAGTTAGGGTGTACAGTCATCACAACAAGGCCTCTAATTTTGGCCTGTTTTTATTGAAACTTACCAATCGAACTTGCCGACTTGGTCTTCATACAGGGCGAAAGATGCTCGGAAGAATAACAAGAAGCTCGATAAAAATACAATACTTTTCCGGCAAGTGAACATGGTAAAAGAGTAGGACTTAGAAACCTTCCTATATTTGTGCATGAGCACGATGATAACAAGAGGTGTAGAAGAATGCGTTCATGTCAGATAGGTTGAAGCAGCATCGCCTCCCATCGAACGTTGAAAAAAAAATCGATTTCGGATGATTTACAATTTAAAAAATCTTTGAAAAATTAAATATTTCTCTCAATTTTTGTGGGGAAGTACCACAAACTGTCCTTCGACATGATCACATTCTCCAGGTTTCATGCTGTTGTTATGATCATGCTCATGCCTATGCAGCAATAATATTACTGCATATTTATTAATATATTATTTCTTATGTAAAAGATAAAATGGTAGCATACAATGTGTAAGTAATGTATATTATGTTTTTCTTATAATTTGACTAAGCACTAAATGATCCAAAAAATAAGTTGAATTCTGCTAGGAATTAAACTTCAATACTGCCATGGTGGATTCACTAAAAAAAACCAGTTCAGTGCCAACAGAAGAAGGGTTCTATTTTTACTCTTTCCTGAGGTATTAACATTTTTGTTATTTTAATCAAAAAGCAGATTTTTTAACATAAAATCATAATTTCTCAACTTTAGCGTCATTAAAAAAACAAATCTGAGATTTATTTTGTAACATTAAATTTTCCTCGAGATAACATTTCTGTTAAAAAATTCTCACTTTCGTATAAATGGTGGCTGCTCAAAGAATGACTTTTTTTTGTAATTACTCAATTATGGCTCTTGTAATGACTTTTCCTTCAAAATTTTCAGGGATTTCACCAAAGTTGCCTTATTTTATAAATATTCCAAGGACATACTCAATTTTACATTTTTTAGAACATTTATTAGTGAAATCTCCTTTGCAAGGTTGAAAAACCTGATATCGAACCCAAGGAGAGCATCAACCCAAGAACATTGTACATGTCATATTTTTAATTAAAACATTTATTAGTTGGTTACAACAATAATTGTCTATCTAATTATTAGATACATTCTTCTCTAGGCATGGCCAGCAAGGAGCCCTGATTTGACCCCATTAGATTTTTATACATGAGGAGCGGGAATGTCCATATGTGGGAAATTAAACACCACTCAAACGAAAGGTCCACTACCTTCAAGTAGCGACACTAGAAGATACAGACCTCCTCTTGGGAAACCAAAAGGTAAGAAAAAAGCNAGAGCACAGGGGATACAATAGCTCTTAAAGGGCGCAGTATACCATACCCTGAATTATTACATCTATCTATCTATCTAATGTATATTATGTTTTTCTTATAATTTGACTAAGCACTAAATGATCCAAAAAATAAGTTGAATTCTGCTAGGAATTAAACTTCAATACTGCCATGGTGGATTCACTAAAAAAAACCAGTTCAGTGCCAACAGAAGAAGGGTTCTATTTTTACTCTTTCCTGAGGTATTAACATTTTTGTTATTTTAATCAAAAAGCAGATTTTTTAACATAAAATCATAATTTCTCAACTTTAGCGTCATTAAAAAAACAAATCTGAGATTTATTTTGTAACATTAAATTTTCCTCGAGATAACATTTCTGTTAAAAAATTCTCACTTTCGTATAAATGGTGGCTGCTCAAAGAATGACTTTTTTTTGTAATTACTCAATTATGGCTCTTGTAATGACTTTTCCTTCAAAATTTTCAGGGATTTCACCAAAGTTGCCTTATTTTATAAATATTCCAAGGACATACTCAATTTTACATTTTTTAGAACATTTATTAGTGAAATCTCCTTTGCAAGGTTGAAAAACCTGATATCGAACCCAAGGAGAGCATCAACCCAAGAACATTGTACATGTCATATTTTTAATTAAAACATTTATTAGTTGGTTACAACAATAATTGTCTATCTAATTATTAGATACATTCTTCTCTAGGCATGGCCAGCAAGGAGCCCTGATTTGACCCCATTAGATTTTTATACATGAGGAGCTCTGAAAAGTGCAGCATATAGCACACCCATCGAAACGACGGAACAGCTCATAGAGAAAATTGATAGATATAGTACAGAGCCCACTAGACCTAATTTTAAATAGATAATGATGTTTTGTTTTTAATGGTTTAATAGCACAATAAATACACAATTTTTTTCTTCGTTTTATTTATTTATTACATACAAATTTCAAATTTTAATTTGAAATCATTTTCAGGGCATCTTGGCCTTTAAAATTGGGTCAGAGACAAATTGTTAGGTGTTAATTTTCTTGTTTTTAGTATCTTGATTCTATCATTTTCTTGTTTGAACAACCTGCTCATACTCATAGGACCATAATATTTTTTTAAATTCTGTTCTTTATATTTTAGATATTTTTAATATTATATTTATTTGCTCAATAAGACAGAATGTGGTCATTTCTGAAAAGATTCATTGTGCTAGTAAACCATGAAAAACAAAGTAAATAGATAAGTAATTATTAGTATTTAGTTTTATTTGAACATGGGAAATATTCTAAAATGTAGCTTTATATAACTAAAAAAAATTGTTCATTTTTTCAACAAACAGCCTGTGACTTAATCTGGGTAAAGCAATAAATAATTGGTAAAATAAATAAACAAAACTTTTAATTATTTTTGGTATTTTGTGACATAGTTTTGAAACTAAGATATAATGCTTACAAATACTTAACACAATTTTGGTAACATAACAATAATTAGTATGTTATTAACAAAACAAAACTTCAGCTTATCACACATTCAAATTACACAACAAAAACTTAAAATTTTAAACAAATAAAAACTTTATAAATATTTGTCATCTTTGTGAAATAGGAAAATAAATAAATGTGTTATTTCACACCTCTTTGTTATAACAAGTATGTAAAATATCATCTCCATGTCTAACAGTAGTTTGGTGCTGAAGGTATGACAAATACAAAAATAGATATTATTTATATTGGAAGAAAAAAAATTATCAAAGGTCATAAAAAGTGTATAATTTATTGTCACGAGTAAATTTCATAACAATGGGGAAAACATGAAGTTTAAGTACGAATATCAAATTGAAAAGAATTTACAATGAAGAATCTCAGGACATTTTTTCGACATTCTTATTACTGGATGGAACATATATCTAAAACAAATGTTATGAATTTAAAAAAATATTGGGAGAATTGGAGCAATAACAACTCTAATTTTAAGATTTAAGTTTAACTATAAAACGTAATACAACTGTAATTGACTAACAGGATAATATAAAATTTACAAAATACTACTAAACAAATTACCATTTTGAACATCATGAACTGCTTCGTTGGCATCAATAAGTGATGTTATACTTTCTGCTTCTTTCATCCACTCGTCCAACTTGAAATAAAAGTTGAAAAGTTCAAAAGAAATAATTGTAAATTCAATTGTTATTGTACCTGCATTGTTAACAACTTTTTCCTGACTCCTTGCGGCTCTTCATCAAGCAATGGGATGAGAATGGCAAAACACGCTTTCAGTTTTTCTAAAGCGATTTCATATTTGCCTTCGAACAAATACATCTGTGCAGCATATCCGATGTCAATCCCGTCTAACATTTTAGGTGTAGAACTGCAAAGTGTCTCTGCAATCAAAGTTATAGTTAAAACTTAAATATGTAAAGGGCTGAGATAGAAAAAGAACAAAACTTTGCTAAATGTTTGATGAATTGCTTACTGTTCTTAACACAAAAGTTTTTAAATTATAAAAAATATATAAAATAAATAAAATACTAACTGAGATATCTAACATCCATGAGTGGGTTATCTCCCTGAGCTAGATCTTTTTCAGCAGATTCATCATTTGTATTTGGTCTTGCTACAAAAGCCTCTTTAGCTCTGTAAAGTATGACTTTGAGGGCATCTGCTCGTTTGGTGTATTCAAATATCTTCAAGCGAATTTGTTCTCTTTTAACCACATTGAACTCATCTAAATAATAATTCTTAAATTATAATCATTCCACAAATAGAAGATATAAATTAATTTAATTCATTTCCGCACTTAAAAATGGCAATAAGTATTTCAAAACTTCACAATATTTATTAAAGGCGTCCATGTATTTTTTCTCATAATCTAATTTCACAGCTTCACGGGCCAATTTGACTGCTATTAGATAAGACTCTTGATGAGGAAAGTGCTTCAAATCTATAAATGGATGCTTGAAAAACTGTTCATAAGATATTCTTTTTTCGTGATCATAAGTCAGAAGTCTCCTCAAAAGATCTTCGCAATCAGATGACAATAAACCAGGACGCACCTAAATTCTAATGCATTAATTACTAGTTAAGAAATAAACTCTTAATGAAGTTACCTCGATCGGCACTTGGTTTTTTATGTCAATTATTAGCTGCTTGCATGTTAACGTGACAAAAGGTGCACTCCCTAGCAAACATTCATACATAATTATACCAACAGACCATAAATCAGATTTCTCGTTAAAATATCGATATATGAGAATTTCTGGTGCCATATACAAAGGTGATCCTCTTAAAGTCCATTTCAAAGTTTCTTCGGATAGAAAATCAGCAAAGCCGAAATCTGTAAAATTGTTTTAACGAAATGTAAATTAAAAAAATAAATAAACTATTGAAACATAAGCATCCAACAAAGATAACTGTAATCATTATAACAAATTTGACAATCCATTATGTTTAGTGTTCTGATTGACCAAATTTGACATTGTTTAGATAGATAATTTTCAATCATCCTGGTGAGGCATTTCATTGTTTTGACAATTGTGTCCTTTTTTAAATTGGTTAAAAGTAAAGAGGTGTGTCAGCACTGACATAATTTTATTAATATTATTGTTTTTATAGAAAAATGCCAACAAATCTAAAATTAATCTTTTGACTCATGAATTTTAGTTAGTTACTGATTTATATAAACTCCTACACATATGCATGTACTTACATACATACGTGTACAGAGCTGAGCCTATCACTTCTCGCTTGTCATTCCAGCCCCCAATGCAATCAGTCTCTCAATGCAAACCCATTCAACTCTCACTTCTCTTAAATACATTCTTTCCTATTTACATACCGTTCACTCAGAGTGGTGGAATCCTTGATATTCTTTCGTCAACCCTTCCATACTACAAATTCAAGCTAATAAATACATTCATTCTCAATATACATCAAGAAACTTAAGATGAAATGTGTACATCTATGAAGTACTATATATAGTAAAATAGTTCTGCTTTGGAGCAGAAGACCCAATACTCTTTATATGGAGCCAAAGAGTGGCAAGTTCAATTAAATGGGACACATCGAGCAACCTTTCTCTACATGCTGGACAAAAGTGTCTGTGTGTCATTAATCAGGTGAGGATGGCCCTTTTTTTATGGTCAGATCCTCCGAGGACTACTATCATGATATGTGAGAGCTCCTGTGTTGATCCAACCCACTTACACTGACACTCTTTTAATCATATTTGTTATTGTGCTGTTAGTGCAAGAGGATTGGATTATGGTGGTTATATTCAGAGGTTTGGACACCTCACAAGTTTTATTATTGTATTTGTTGATTTTATTAGTTTTTATGCTTAAATTCAAAAGTAGGTTTCGTTAGTTCTTATGCTTTATTTTAAAAAAAAGAGGTAAAAACTTCATTCACTGGATGGCGAAATGTGAAAGTTTTGATAATATGTACCACTAGGATGATCTAAGATTATCATGCCAGCTCATCATATCCAATGCTTAATATTTCACTATGTCAAACTTTTATAATTATGAAAAAAATATGTAGAGAGAGTAAAAACATTTTTCCCTATTGATTGTAAGAATTGTGTAAAATAATAATATTGTAATAAAATAATAAACAATTGTTGCAACTTGAACAATGTTTTCACGTTTATTTGCAGTTTTGAATCATATATGTTTCATAAAATTTGAAAATAATTGAAAAATATTTGATTGGAGTATTGATTTTGAACTTTGAACAATTTTGTATGATTAGAATCAATGTATCAAATCACTATTTTTGGTCAATTTAAGTCATATTAATAAATAACAAAGATTATATTATAAACTATGTAACTGCATTATCATTCAGTAGATCCAAGACAAGTGTTCAAGTAAACGAACTGAATTTCATTGAAAAGATCATATGTTACAAAATATAAATAAAAATTTTAAAAATAACTTTTTTTTGGAAAACAAATAAATGTCTCAATATAATTTATTATAACCTGCTATTTTGAGTTTCAAGTTTGGTTTTGTGACCAAAAGTAGGTTAGATGGTTTCAAATCAAAGTGACAAACATTTTTTGACCTAAGAAATTCAAGGCCCAACGCCAGTTGCTGCATAAATCTTTTACAGACTTTTTCCGGGAGTCTCTGGCGTTTTTGTATGAACTGGGAAAGGTCGCCGCCATCACAAAATTCTAGTATAATATAGATGTACCTGGAATGAAAATTTTTTTTATAACTTTTGAAATTGAAGAGTGGAAGTAAAGATAGAAAACAACAAAAATTGAAAAAATGACAAATTATTACATATGTCTGTTATAAAAATAGGGGTAAGTAAATACATTGATTTAACACATTAAACAAGCACAACATAAACAATACAAATCTGAAACAATGAATTACACAATAACATTTCGACCCTAAACAAGCAGAACCAAAACATACTAAATGAGATCGTTAAAAAAACACCGGAAGATAGTTCCAATGATTTTCAGTTTAGGTTTGAAGAAAAAAATTGGACATATGGCAGAGTCAAACACAAGGTCGACACTGTTGGTTCATCCTGGCGTCTACTGAGGTTTCCCACATAACCCTTACTGGAATGAAGCGTCACCATGAAGGTAATGTAAGAATATGTGTTTTCCTCCCTCTACTACGACTCTTTCCTGCATCGCAGGGACACCTTGAGGTGTTACTTGATCTCGACTGAATTTCGTTTATTGTCAAGGACCTTTTCATGGGAATTTGTACTTTTCAACATTTCCTTATCAATTTTTTTATTACTCTATAATTATTCATCTACCATGATAACATATGTCTTTTTTCCCATCTAATAATATGATTTGATACAAATTATATTTACTGTGCACAGTGTGTTTAATTACTGATTAACCTAGATTGGTTTTGTTAAAATTCAAAAAAAAGGCTAGATTTAATTGAATAATAAATTCAGTACCAGTTACAGAATTTATTTACTTTATTAAATGAAAATTCATTTTTTAGAAATTAAAGGTAAAATTGTTTCTTTTTATACCTTCCCTTTTATATTATACATTTATTTATCATTGGTAAAAAGCAATAGATTTTTATTATAACATTTTATTATTTACTTTACACTTTCAAAATGTTTAGGATAAGATTGATTTATTACTAAAAATTAAAATAATAATAATGAAATAAATGAGAGCTGTGCAAAAACTGTACACGGCAAAGACCATTACATTATTTTTATTTTAATGTCATGCTGTACTGTGAAAAAATTATGTAAAAGTAATTCCTGTCATATGAGGGTTTAATAGGGTGTAGGCAAGGGGTCAAATTTTATAATACTTTTGTATTATGATCAATTACAAAGCCATGGGCTACGTCGGGATTCGAACCCATAATATCAAGTGCAGCAAATATGATCGGACATCTTAACTCCTTGAAAAATTAATCAAATTCTCTAATCAATTTACCATCCCTAACTTGCAAGTTAAAAAGCTAGCCAAAGAACAATACTCACAGTAAATAAAATTTCTGCTTTCATGAAATACCCATTTGTCGTTCTATTCAAAAGCTGTTATTTTGTGAGTGTGAGTATAAGGTATAAACTAGAATAAACATACTTTTCATCCCATTGGAAATCTTTCATTTCAACAATGTATTCATTATGAAGAACTTCCTTCATGAGCTTGATCTCCTTGACAACATTTTCTTTCCCTGACTGCGACAGCCTGCTTCTCTCTATGCATTTTACTGCCACGTATTCGTTGGATTTCTAAAAGAGAAAAACTAATTGACATGTTGAAAAAAAAATTGATTTGGGGGAGGGTTATTATAGGTAAAAATACAAAATAACTCAGTTACCTTATTTTAGTTTTTATTTGTGATTTTTTTTTAATATGACAGATACAGTACAATAAGAAAAAAATCATAGTTGTATTTTTTATATTTGTGCATGAAAAGTTAAATAAAAATTTGAACCAGCCATTTTCAAAAATCAATTTCCAAATCAAAGTAAATACTTTGGCAGTAATAATGAACATTGTCATTACTGACTATCTTGAGTTTATTTACTTTCGGCATGTGCGCTCTGTAAGGAAATATTTTTCTTTGTTACTGTGACTGACAACAATTAACTGGATGATAATGTAACAATGAAAAATTCTGTTATCAATGTTAGATAAGCAAAGGTAAATTAAACAACTGTATTCTTATTGCTTGTTTAGAAGGATTAAAATGTTTTGAAAAGATTTTTTTACATGGGAAACTTCTTTTCAATTTGTCAGCATTTCAAATCAAGATCTAAGAGTAGCTTATGCTTTATTATTTTTCCCAGTAATTTTTATCTTTCCTATAAACCAATGGCTATCCAAGTCACATTGGATGTTTATCTAATATGCATTTCTTTCTTCTTATACTGACAAATAAGCCAAAATAAATAGTGATTATTATGACGCAGATGATAAAGAAAAATATTTTGTTTGGGCTCAGGATAATAAGTACAAAAAAATCAAAGATATTGTCATTAAAATGTTCTGTAGGGGTGGCAGAGGAATATTAATTACTTCACAACCAACTATTGAGTAAATAGTACATAAATATTTAAGAATAAATGAGTGTGCCTAGGTTAAAAACTAATCTAGCTGTTGGAGCTAAATTTCATGAGAATGAGTTTATAATAAAATAAATAATATAATAAAAATGTTCGGTTTTTTGAGCCATCAGCAGGGTCACTTTTGTTAGCAGTTCAGTTATTCAAGTCAAAGTAAATTATCAATGCTCACGTATTTTATTCATTAATTTTATTTTGTTGGTTATTTATTGAACATTTCCAGTCTGCTTGTGTGTTTTTGTCATACACATCTTAACATTTCTTCATAAATGTCAAATATGTCAAAATATACACACAGGATGATCAAAGAGGATGAAATACTTTGTTCACTTAGGTTCAGAAACATAAGTAATGAGAAACAAATAATTTAAATTTATATTTAGTTATTCTTAAATTTCTTCTAATTTTACTCATAAACTTGGTTACTATTTTATTGAATCTTTTGATCATCACATTTTGGTCATGTGCAACTAGGTATTTTACCACTGGAATCCATCCATGGTATAAAGATGATCAAGGATGATGAAATAGGAAAATAATACTAACTCATCATTTCTCCATCAATGGAGGGAATGTATAAAAGTACCCAGATGATGAAGGAATAATATTTTTATTAACTGTTATATCATGTCACATTAGTTTTGGTTACTCACATCTCAGCTTTTCTCCTTCAATGAATGGAATGTCCAAAAGTACCTAGATGATCAAAGATCATATAATATTAGTTTTGGTCATGATAATAGCATTCCTCCATCAATGGAAAGTCCAAAAGTACCCAGATGATGAGTGTTTTGCTTGTGTTCAGAAAAATGTCTGACTTTCTTGAAACATTAAACTTCTTTGAATATCGTAAGTTAATGTCGACTGGATTTATACTATTAGCGAAAGACAACAAAACAAATAATTATCAACATTGGTAAAACAGCTGATAAAAAGTTGGTCTGAGGAAGGCTTAACTTTTAACTTTTTAACTTAACTTTTTTTTTTTAAATACAGTCTGTACTGGAAGTTGCTGTTGTGAAAATTTTCTTGCTTTAACTTTAATTTTATTTTACTGAAATTTTGATTACCACAGTTGTCATGCACATTTTGCTCATGCACAACTCAGCATTCCACCATTATATAGTTGCAGCATCCAACAGTACTCAGATGATTGTAGATAATGAAAAAGGAAAATAAGTAAATAAAAACTAAACATACAAAATTAACTTTTTTTTTGAGTTGTCAAATCATGTCAGATTTCTGAGCGGTTCAGTCACTCAAGCTAAAGTAAGCAATGGATATCGAAACATTTTCATGCTCTTAAAATGTTCTGAACAATTTTTTTTTATGTCAGTTCATATCACATTAATTTTGGTCATGCAGAATCATTGAAAGGAATGTTCAAAAGTACCCAGGCGATGAACGAATATATATGTACATTACTTAGGTGTTATGTCACGTTAGTCAGTGGTCGTTCAAGTCAAAGGAGAGTTTGATATTACTAAATTTATTCATTAATTTTATTTTATTGAATTTCTGGTAATCTCAATCTCCCCTTGAAATGCATATTGGCCATACTCAGCATTGATCTAACACACAAATGCAGCATCTAACAGTACTCAGGTGATTAAAAAAGATCAAAACAAAAAAAAAGTATGTCCTTAGATTTTTTTAAACTGTCAGATAATATTACATCAGCTTTAGTCATGCACAGCTCAGCATTTTTACATCAATGAATGTTATGTCGAAATGGATAGGATCCAAAGGAAAGTTAGCACCACAGTCATTATTGTCAAATGAAATTATTCATTCTACAAAATTTATTCATTCCTTTTTTTATTGAACTTTAGTTAGACATTTTGGTCACGCACAGCATTGCATTGCTTCATCATAAGAAACAACATCCAATAATACTCAGATGAGCAAAGATGAAAATAGAAAAATAAGTACAACTTTAGAATTATTATTATTTTTTTTTTTTAATATCAGATCATATCACATTAGTTTTGGTCATGCACAACTCAGCATTTTTACAACAATGAATGGAACGTCCAAAAGTATCCAGATAATGAAGAAATTTTTTTTACCTATCAGATCGTCACATTAGTATCACAGTCATGACTCATCTTCCAAAATCTATTCATTCCTTTTTTTATTGAATTTTTGTTAAACATTTTGGTCATGCACAGCACTGCATTGATTGAGCATTGAAACAGCATCCAAACATACTCAGATGATCAAAGAAGATCAAAATAGAAAAATAAGCATGTCTTTAAAATGTCCTATAATTTTTTTTAATCTTATCACATTAGTTTTGGTCATGCACAACGCAGTATTTTTCCAACAATAAATGGAACATCCAGATATACCTAGTTGATGAAGGATTTTTTTTTAAGTATCAGATTTTCATTATTTTTGTTTTAGTGAATGTTTGATCATGTCAGTCTACTTCATGCACATTTTGGTCATGGAAAACTCAGCATTGTTCTAATGAATGCAATATCCAAAGAGTATTCAGATGATCAAAGATCATGTCATATTAGTTTTGGTCATGCCTAACAGCATTTCTCCATAAATGGAACGTCCAAAAGTACCCAGATGATGAGTGTTTTGTTTGTGTTCAGAAAAACAAGTCATACAATGAGCTTGGTCATTTACTTTCTTGAAATATTAAAAATCTCTGAACATTGAGATAAGGAAATATTGTATTTTTATTTTTAAGAAAGTACAACAAAAGAAATGATTAGGAGCTATGATAAAACAGCTGATAAAAATTTCGTCCGGGGAAGGCTGAACTGTTTTTTTTTTTTTTTTTTTTTTTTTACGAATGTTTGTAGAAACTGTAAGTTATTGTTGTGAAAGTTTTCCATCCTTCGCAACAGCAACTTTAATCAAGGTTGATTTGACAGGATTGAATTTGTTGTAAAGTATGTTGAAAATTTACCAAATCGATGGCTTTAACGACTTGAGCGTAGCTCCCGTAGCCTATTTCACCGACGTACTTGTAGCCATCGAGTTCCAATCGGAAGCTGGAAATGCTTTTCGAAGAGTTAAATGACATTTGTTTGTGAGTCGCCCCGAGAGGGAATTGTCCGTTGTCGACAAAAGTTGAAACCCTCCCCGACTGTTAGACTCGCGACCTCCTTTATCCGAAAACGGTTCGCGTCCGTCGAAGAGGATCTCACAGAAATCTCATTCGGACCGTTTTATCCGTCGACTTTGTCCGATTTCTTCCGAGTTTTTTTTCATCCTGGTAAAAATGACATTTTCCGCCGGTGCCTTCTGCAGGGGGTCCGCGTCCGTGGGTGACGTCAAGGGCGCCTCGCTCCGTGGTGGGGGTGCAGAAGGGTCGGATTCAGTCGAGATTAAGACAGGTGCCTCTGATGTTATTTGAGTGCGACGGAAACTTTTCAAGGAACGTCGACGGAAAGTCAATCGCCCTCCCCGAGTGCAAAAACACCCGAGGCAGCCCCGTCTAGCGTTTTTATAAACCGATACCCGTAATATATAACTGCTCTAATTTTAAGTGATGGATTCAGAGGAGGAGACTCTTTACGACGATGTCGACTCTGGGAACGAATCCAGCGGAGACGACGTTGACTTTGCCATGGAAGTAGAGAGCAATAACGCGAGAGAGAGGCAGCCGGAGATCGACGACTACCCGTTTGAAGTCCTCTCGACGGAAGAGATCGTCCAGCATATGATTGATTGCATTAAGGAAGTCAACACGGTCGTCGAGGTGAGCACTTTTTTCATTTATTATAATTTCAACCGCCTCCTAGGTTACCTTCCTCATATCCAAGTTTTATTTCTAGTGCTAATAATACTATTTTTATATTTTGATCACCAAGGTTGATTATTGGGACTAAACAGTCCTTGACTCCTCATATACTTTCTATTACAGATTCCCTCGTGTTATAATCCTTTGTTATTATTAATCATGTTTTGTTTATAAAAAATGATAAAATATCACTATCGGTAGGTGTACATATGATTAAAGCGATAACCGATTCATTCAAGGCATTAGGTTATGCATAGTAAAGATGTACACACAGCCTGTGACATCACTGACCCCTCTGGTCTTTCCTTTTCTGGACGTTTTCCCAAATTTTTATTTAGAAGAGACTGTAAACAGGTTATTTTTTCATGGGGGTGAACAATTTGTTGTGTCAGAACGGTGTAGTCATGCTATGTTTTCTGTGATGTTTTGCTCTTGGAAGTTTATATATTAAAACTTGTAACCCCCTCCCCTTCATTTAAAGAAATTCTAGGTCAGGTTTTCCGATGTTTTCTTATATTCCTCAGTGCCAGACATACTCGTAGGGTCCGAAACTCAATTAAACCCGTATAAAGCAAACTCAATGTTTGCTGAATGAGGAAATAGGCAAATGGGTTGTAAAAGAGTTAAGCATTAACAATAAAAACATTAAAACATTGACCCTCCACTGTTTTTATAGACCTTTTCCCAAATTTTTATTTAGAAGAGACTATAAACAGGATATTTTTTCATGGGGGTGAACAATTTGTTGTGTCAGAACGGTTTAGTCATGCTATGTTTTCTGTGGTGTTTTGCTCTTGAAGTTTATGTATTAAAACTTGTACCCCCCTCTCCCTTCAATTAAAGAAATTCTATGTCAGGTTTTCCAATGTTTTCTTATATTTCTTCCATCCAAGTGCCAGACATACTCTCACAGGGCTCAAAACTCAATTAAGCCCTTATAAAGCAAACTGCATTGTACGCTGAATGTGGAAATGGGCAAATAGGTTGTGAAATATGTAAGTATGAACTATAAAAACATTGACCCTCCATTTTATTTATGGAATTTTTCATGGGGCGAACAATTTTTTGTCACAATGTCATGCTGAAGTTGAATGTCATGAAGTTTATATATTAAAACTTGTAACCCCCTCCCCTTCATTTAAAGAAATTCTAGGTCAGGTTTTCCGATGTTTTCTTATATTCCTCAGTGCCAGACATACTCGTAGGGTCCGAAACTCAATTAAACCCGTATAAAGCAAACTCAATGTTTGCTGAATGAGGAAATAGGCAAATGGGTTGTAAAAGAGTTAAGCATTAACAATAAAAACATTAAAACATTGACCCTCCACTGTTTTTATAGACCTTTTCCCAAATTTTTATTTAGAAGAGACTATAAACAGGATATTTTTTCATGGGGGTGAACAATTTGTTGTGTCAGAACGGTTTAGTCATGCTATGTTTTTTGTGGCGTATTGTTCTTGATGTTTATGTATTAAAACTTGTAACCATCCCTTCATCTAAATAAATTATAGGTCATATTGTCCATTTTTCTTTGTTTTTTAATATTCCTTCCAATCAAGATATAATTTGGTTTGCAATCCATCCAGTTTCAGTCAATGCCTAGCTGCCTTTTATTAAAAAGGGAGGGGGTCAAAAATTAAAATCTTCCAGAATCAATGGATGTTTTAAAAATATCAAATGTTGAATATCTCATAATTCGATATTCACTGACCATTTACACTTTATTGTTGTTGACATTTTCCCATTTTTTACTTAGAAAAGACTGAATAAGCAGTTTACGTTTGGATGGGGTGAATAATTTGGATCCATTTGCGTCACCACAGTGGATTTGTTCTATTATTTCTGTGATGTTTTGCTTTTGAAGTTTTATGTATTGAACCATGTTACCCTTCCTCTTCAAGTAAAGAAATAGGTAGGTCAGTCTTTAGCTTCATGCAGGTCTGGGAATGCACAACACATCAATAGTAGTTTACCAAAACATGTTATCCTAATGATGGTTTTAAAAAGAAAGGAACAAATAAAACAATGAGCCAAACTCCCAGACAACAACTCAGTTAAGCTAACTTATAAAGCCAAACTGTAGTGGATGCTGAATGGGGGGAATGGGTAAATGGGTTGTGAAAGATGAAAGCACAAGCTATGACAACACATTGACCATTCAATTTCTTTTTGTGGACCATTTTCTAAATTTCTGAGGCATCATGCTGAAATTTAATATGTCAATTTGAAGATTTTATTAATTTAGCTTCATACATTCCTTTCCTTTTGAATGACAAAATTCTCTGTCATATTTTCCAAAATTTTCTTACATTCCTTCCCTTCATGATATAATTTAGTTTGTAATCCATTCAATTTCAGTCAAAGCCAAACTTGCTCAAAAAGGGTTGGCAAAAATCGAAAACTGCCAGGATTCACAGATCTTTAAAAACAATCAACATTGTTCCATTCATTGGTCAGTTCAATTTCAATCACAGCTGAACTTGTTTAATAGAGTTAGCGAAAATTGTCAGGATCGACAAATGTTTTAAAACTGTCAAATATACTTAGAATTAATTCACTACTTTCGTGGTCCGCGTGACCAATTAATACATGACAATTAATTAAGGCTTTTAGTTGAGATGAAAAAAAGTTAATGGCACGAGCGGAATTCGAACCCACGATCTTCAGCTAGATACGCCGCTGCTCTACCACTTGAGCTATCGTGACCTCGATCCACTCAGACATCAACTACCTATCAAACTCATAAGGTGGGGTTGAGATAGGAAGTTGATGTCTGAGTGGATCGAGGTCACGATAGCTCAAGTGGTAGAGCAGCGGCGTATAAGATCGTGGGTTCGAATCCCGCTCGTGCCATTAACTTTTTTTCATCTCAACTAAAAGCCTTAATTAATTGTCATATACTTAGAATGTTGAGAAATGTTACAGGTTACCACTTAAGAAATAATGTGTTTGACAGTCGTCTGGGAATGCATGACACATATCATAGAATGTTTATCTAATGTGTATGAGGAATTGGCTCACAGGATGAAAACTGCAAAGTATGCTGAAGACTGGAATTGGACAAATGGAATGTGAAAGATGTTCTCACGATCTTTGACAACTTTGACCTCTCTGGTCTTTCATTTTCTTGTAATTTTTTTAACTCTCAGGACTTTTTGTTAATCAGAAGAACATTTTCTTTCCGTTTGTGTATCAATGAAGGATTCATGCTGTCCATTTTATGTTGTTCAGAATTTTATATTGACATATGGTTAGGGATGGTTAGGATATTGACATATGTATGTTATATAGACATATTTCAACCACTATAGAAGTAATTTGTTTGGAAATCGATTTAATTTCAGTCCCAGTCAAACATGTTCAAATAGTGCTTGAAAAAGTTAACAACTGTCTGGATTGACAGATTAAAAAATGCTATATGTGGAGCATCTTATATTCAGTAGGCTGAAATGTTTGGTCTCATTGTCAGATGGAAGTTAAATGTTAAGGGTTCATCATTGATACCCTCAAGAATTTAAAAAACAGAAAAAATGCAAAATTTATTGTTAGTTCCCTTGTTGCCTGGTTTAACACAGCCCCTGTTTTCATCACGATTGCCAGATCTTGGTTGAAAGTTATTGCTCATGTAATGCTAAATACTAATGGAACTTGACTGAGTCACATTTTAATATGTAAAACAATTAGGCCAAACAACACTTTTTACCCAGGATCAACGGACATAGCTATTTGTCAATTTTCAGTATTAAAAAATAACAGTCATAGTTTAAGAAAAGTTAATTAATAAAAGTATATTACTTTTTGTGTATTAATATGTGCATATTTTAAAGTAACAGTTTAAAGCGATGTCTTCATTATTTTATTTATTATTGTTTTTTTAATAGAGATTTGTGTCGATATTTTAATTTTATGAGTATACATTTATTTCTTTTTTATTGTTGTCAAAGATCCCGGCAACAACTACTCGCATTCTCCTAAATCACTTCAAATGGGACAAAGAAAAGCTGATGGAAAGATTCTATGATGGAAACCAGGAACAGCTTTTCTCCGAAGCGAGGGTAGTCAATCCTTTCACAAAGCCACCCGTCATCACAAAACCAAAGGTAATGTTTTTAGGATTGTTAGACATTGACCGATTTTTGAAAGTCATTTCGTTTGAAATGCTGAAGCTGGTTATTAAGAACTCAAGTTCCTAACTTTTTCAGGTATTGAAACAGTCAAACTCTGGAACCGAAGACTGTGAAATATGTTATATGGTGCTGCCTGCTCCGGTGAGTTCTCTAAATTTAGTTCGTCACTTTTCTCTATCCTTTGATGATTCAGTTGAAAAATATACAACTGAAAAGATGTACAAGGATATTAATTATCACTAAACCACTAATATATTATAAACACTAGGTGCTATAGCATTTTATTAAAACAACATTTTCAAAATTAATAGGATGAAAGAAAATAAATTATCAAGTGTTCAAATTAATAAATTTATTATTTATATGATATTAATTATTATTTGCATAATAGAAAATAATAAATGTCTGTTATTCAATATGCAGTGAAACTTCCATTTTGACACCTCCCTTGAACAGACAAATTCTTATTCCTCGGTGTCTTTCCATTAGTTTCTTTATATATAATCTTCTAAAAAGTAGATACTCCCAATCCTGGACAGTTTATTTACATCTGCAATCTGTCTTTAAAACTCTCCCAAAAGCAGACGACAGCCTCCAGAAAATAAAGGTGCTGTTTGCCCTATGTGTTTTGTTTGCCATCCAATATTTTCCTAATATTCCTATATTTAGATTATACCAAAAACATGGTTAGGTATTTCTTCAACATGTTTGACACTAAGAAAAAAATTAATATAATTAAAGTAAAAAAAAAAAAACTAAGTGTGCAAGACTTGGTTGAGAAGTTTTCCAACAGAAAGATCCAGGCCAGTGAAAATCTAAAGAATAAAAAGGAACTTTTAGATAAATTATATAAATGTGGAAATGATCAATCCCACTGGTCTTTTCCCAAAAATATCTGGTTTGGCCTGGACAAGGGTATATTTGAATGGTCTTGCCATGCTTGTAAAATGCCACTGTCTGTTCCATTTATCCATGAAAAAGTCTCAGAAGCTGCAAAACATTTCAGGCAAATAGATTTTAAAGCATTTTCAGGTCTAAAAATCTAAAAAATTGAAGGTGTCAATATCTTGTAATCTCCATTGTGGCCCATCTTGTAATATTAATTTTTTTTCACTTTTATCTCAAAAAGTTGGGATGAAGTTACACTGTAATAATTGGATAGAAATTATAATCCAAGTTCTTGCTGCTGACATTTACTAGATACATTTATGAACTTATTTTTAATCTAATTAACAATAATTACTAATTTTAATTGTGAAATCACATTATTTAAAAATAAAATAACAATCAAAGCCTTGACCTGGATTTCTTAAAATATGTCAAACTTTACAATGTACAGCCTTCAATTGATTACATTTGCAATAATCGAGAGATCTACTGACTTGTAGAAATTGCCTCTGTTATCAAGCAAGTTAATTTACAAAAAGAATGTGAATTTTGAACTAATTACAGGGAAAAGTCAGTAATTGTTTTAAAAAAATTAAACAAACAAATCTGTAATTTGGTTTGTAACTTGTGTAAATTATACACTATCTTCAAAAAGCATGATTCCTATAAAGCAATTGTTTATTTTTCAATTTGGTGAAAACATTTTTATACTGATATTCAGTTATATTATATATGATATACAAAATATAACATTTTTATCTTTTAGAATTTATACAATTATATCAAGTAAATCGAATAATCATTAGTCTATATTGAATAATTTTCTTAAAAAGTTTTATAATATGGAAGTAAAAGGCATATTGTTCCCTAATTGAGAGGTTTAAACTTTCAAGATGATGACTGGGCTGGAGTGTGGCCACAGGTTTTGTACTCAGTGCTGGGGCGAATACCTCACCACGAAGATCATGGAAGAGGGCGTAGGCCAAACTATTGCCTGCGCAGCTCATGCTTGCAACATCCTTGTTGACGATGCCACCGTAATGCGCCTTGTACGAGACTCCAAAGTCAGGCTCAAATACCAGCATCTCATCACAAACAGCTTTGTTGAAGTATATATTTATTTTTTTTAATAATCAGATTATAATATCACTTATTTAAAATGTGTTTATTGACTTGATAATCCTTGATCATTGTGCTCTGCCAGTTCTCACAGTTTTAGTCTGTCAGGTGTGTTTCTGCATCTTAATTGCTGAGCTGTGTGTTACCTCAATTGAGTCCCTTGTGGCGGATTCCTAGATATAAACAAATGACAAAAATGAAATTTTAAAAATTAATACTAAGCTTAAATATTGTATTTTTCTGACAAAAAAAAAAAAAGTGGAGAAATACCGTAACTAGTATTCTAGACTGATCAAGGAAGGTCAAGCTTCATGTTCATTACCCTCAAAACTTCACAAATTTATCCTATCCCATATCTTTTGACTGCTGGTCCTTAAATGTATTGTTTTGTTTTGTTTTAGTGTAATAGGTTATTGAGATGGTGCCCATCACCAGACTGCAATAATGCAGTAAAGGTGTCTTACGTTGAGGCACGACCGGTAATGTGCAAATGCTTGCACACTTTTTGCTTTGCATGTGGAGAGAACTGGCACGATCCTGTCAAATGCCATCTCTTGAAGAGATGGATTAAGAAGTGTGATGATGACTCGGAAACTTCAAACTGGATTGCAGCCAATACTAAAGTAATGAATATATGTTTACGGTTTGGTATAAATCTGGGTTTTTCATTTTTCTTGTCTTTCTAGGAATGTCCAAAATGCAATGTCACGATTGAGAAAGATGGAGGTTGCAACCATATGGTGTGCAAAAATCAGAACTGTAAGGCTGATTTCTGTTGGGTCTGCCTTGGTCCCTGGGAGCCACACGGTTCTTCCTGGTAAATGTTTTGAAATGTAAACCCCTACAATGATAACATCGTCAATTTGTTTTACCTTTTTCAAGGTACAATTGCAATCGATATGATGAAGAGGAAGCCAAGGCTGCTAGGGATGCCCAAGAAAAATCTAGAGCCGCTCTTCAACGGTATCTATTTTACTGCAATCGCTATATGAACCATATGCAATCGTTAAAATTTGAACATAAGCTGTACGCATCCGTTAAGGAAAAAATGGAAGAGATGCAACAGCACAATATGTCCTGGATAGAAGTGAGATTCCACTTCTCTTACAGTGTTAAGAGATAGGTTTTAATTTTTGTTTTCCTTCTTCAGGTTCAGTTTCTGAAACGGGCTGTCGATATATTATGCCAATGTAGACAAACCCTTATGTACACTTACGTGTTTGCCTATTACTTAAGGAAAAATAATCAGTCAGTTCTCTTTGAGGTAAATAATATAAAAATTGATTATGTTTTGTTGTTATAAAATTTTAAAAAAATTCTACTTTATTCCATACTTTCAGGACAACCAAAAAGACTTGGAAAGTGCAACAGAAACATTATCAGAATATTTAGAAAGGGACATTACTTCTGAAAATTTAGCTGATATTAAACAAAAAGTGCAAGACAAATACAGGTATGTAACTTGAAGTAACTATTTTTTCTATTGTTTATTGATATTTTTGAAAATCCTAAAAAGAAAATTGCGTTGAAGTTTTTACTGATTTATTAGTTCACTCTATTGTAAAGAAATTCCTGCCAAACAGGGGAGCTTTATGTTCAGATAACTGTTGAGTGTCGTGAACGAAGAGTATACTTCACAATACTTTTTCACATTATTTACAATCAAAAATCACATTTTTTTTAAATATTAGATCAATTAAAAAGTCATGGGTTATGACAGGAATTGAACCCAAAACTGCTGGTCCTAACCTCTCGGCCACTACAGTCTTCTTAGTTTACTCTGTTGTTGAACCAAAAATATTTAATGACAATTCAATAATGAATGAACAACTGTCATCAGCACAGTGATCAAAATGTTTATATTCAATAATTTATTTGAAGTAAATGTTTGTAGAAACTGAATGAAATTAGTCATGGTGGAAAGCGATTTCTGAACTATGTGATCTGGTAATCTAGTTGTTCTACCCCCCCCCCCATTTAAACCCTGTCAGACAGATCACAATCGTTTCTGTTCTTATTTTGTCGTGACGATAAGCAATCTGATTGTATAAAATCACAGATTGCCTGTACAATAGCACCGATCTTACTGCCTTTGGTTCTCTTTAGGTACATTTAGAGTTAAGTAAATAAGTAGTTTATCAGAGACTGTGAAGTGACAGTGGCCATGCAACTATTTAGTTGCTTAACGTCGACAACAGATATTTGCCATGCGATCTCTACTCTGGTGGTGAACTAACAGCTCCCAACACTATAGTCGCCGGTCATGCCTTTCACATCCTTTTGTGTGAGTGTCTGTGCATATTTACTTGTGTGCACATTCATGGCATGTTTTTTCCCCCCAACATTTTTGTCTGTTGCATGTGTAACCTTTTCAGGACTGATTTTAAGATGCTAAAATGCATTCCCCTGCCTATTCTTGGTCACTATATGACCCCTAGCCTAACTTATTTTACATTTTGCATTGAAATTAAGCACTTACATCAAATCGCTCTCAGCATTTTTGAAGTGCACCAATTCCATTCAAAATTTCACTTGGCAGACAAGAGGCAAAAAATCAGAAAGACAAAAGGGTAGATGGTCGGGAAGGGAAGAGGATTGGGATGGGCAGGGGCAAGAGGTAGACAAAGTAGTACATTCCCAATGAGAGGTAGATGTGACTGAATCGTTTTCTAGAAAAATAATTGTGTTGCAATTCACAAACATTTTATAGAGGCCATTTTTTGTTCAACTTACACTCAACAACATTATACATTTTTTTGTTAAATACTGTTGTGAAAATTACTACAGTAGAAGTCCGTTTATCTGGACTTGAAGGGACCGGGACTTGTCAGCATCAAAAGTTTGGATAATCCAAAAATTTGAGATTTTATTAGGATGTCATAAAATCGGACTTACAACATACAAAACATACAAAAGTGTACTCTTTTATTCATACATATATCAGTTGCATTTAATAAAGTAATAGATAGTCTTTTATTGTTGTTTATGTCCGGACTCGCGTTTCGTAAAAAATTTCTATGTAAAAAAATACCTGATAAAAATACATGTAATAAAAAAAACTCTTCGATAGTAACCAACATATGAACAACATGACAGCAATTTCTAGTCTTTTAAAATAGGATAAACCTTTTTTTTATTTTTAATATATTTTTTTAAATCTTATTTTTTAACAAAAACGTGAACATTGGTCTTTCTAATTGTGTGACTTGTGGAAGGGCGATTTGGTGGCCTTTACGAATTTCGAACAACGAATTAAAGGTCCCATAGTTGAATTATGATTTTTTTAAAAATTAATATACATACATAAAGAATTATGAAAAATGTGTGGTGGTTAGTGACCGTTTGTCGATGATTATTAAGATAAGTGATATGCTGTCTGGTGTGATATAAGTTTCAGAAAAACATTTTCTTTATCGTGCCAACGTTTCGATCTTTATCGAGATCATCTTCAGGGCCTGGGATTTACAAACATTGTTTAAATTTAACAAAAACATGTAGGATGTGGAAAAAAGTGAATTTATACAATGCAAATAAATATTTTTTATACTCAATCAAAGTGTTTGTTTTCTGTGTAATTGTGCCATTCTTGTGTGTCGTGTTGAGAGTGCCAGTGAGATATTGCTGTTTTATGTTTATATACATTGGATTTTGATGGGGTGGGGAAGGAAGTCGGTTTAGAAAGACATTTTTGTATAAGGAGTGAAGCTGACTGTCTGAGTAGAAACACTATGATTGAATATAAAAAAATATTTATATGCATTGTATAAATTCACTTTTTTCCACATCCTACATGTTTTTGTTAAATTTAAACAATGTTTGTAAATCCCAGGCCCTGAAGATGATCTCAATAAAGATCGAACGTTGGCACGATAAAGAAAATGTTTTTCTAAAACCTACATCACACCAGACCGCATCTCACGAGTTCTGAATAATTATGAAAAATTTGTAAATAATATTTTAACAAACGGGTCCGGATAAACAGGTTTCCACTGTATATGTGACTGCTCTATATCACAGACCTCCAATATGACCACTGGATCCCTTTCTGCTTTACCAGACCTCGGCTTTTTATATTGAATAAAATATAAGATTTTTTAAATTTAATTAATTAGTTAATGTTGTAATAAAGAAAATAACTTTTCTTTTATCATTGTTCATCTTTGCAGGTACTGTGAAAGTCGGCGTAAAGTATTACTAGAGCACGTTCATGAAGGATACGAGAAAGATTGGTGGGACTACACTGAACAGTGATTATAGGTTTTTAAAAGACAAGTGTGATATTCTAGTGTGGACGTTAACACACTTAGCATTAATTTAAAATATATACCTACCGATAGAAAATAAGTGTACAGAACTGTTTAAAAAGAATATATTTATATATTATATAACATATACATATATATTCCATACAAATAATGTTGAATATACATGTATAGTAGATATAAATATTTTATATGTAATAATTGGAAAATTTTTAAAACCTATGTAAGTAATTGTGTTTTAATAACAACTTGTGATCATTTTTCCTTTTATTTATATATATTATTATTTTATTATTATTAATTTTTTTTTTATATGGTTAGTCAGAAATTCCTCATATATTTTCAAAGTGCCGATTTAACAAAAATAAATATAAATAAAGCACGCTTCATGTAAATTGTAGTCACCAGTATGCAATTGTACTGGCGGTAATGACGGTTATTATTTTATGATCGATGAAATAAAGAAAAAAAATTGTATATAATGATGTATGTAAAATAAAAATGGTTATGTACTGTTGTAGTTAGAAAACAAATTTTATTGAACTGAATACAATTTTTTTATTAAATTTAAAATAATGAGTCGTTATTGTTATAATTTGATTGAATTCAAGTTTTATTTTATTAATTTTTCTAATTCTCAGGGTATTACAGATTTAAAAAATACATAATATATTATTATGTATACAATGTTTTCTTTCAGTATTTAGCTATCACTTGTGTAACCCTTTAAAATAATTATTAAGAATCGCCTTGTTGCATTTTTTCTTCCTTTAATATTAAGAATAAATAATAATAAATAAAAAAGATCTGATAAAATTACGTTTATTTTGCTTTGTAAAGGAAATTTATTTTTTAATAAAACTTTAGTAAAAGACACAATTGCTATTGAAAATAATGATATAAAAAGTAGAGGACAATTTATTTTATTTTACTTTCTTTCATTTTTTATTACTTTTTTTTTGTTCATATAAAATACAACTGAAATTGAATGGCATTGGCAAGGAAATTTGAAATTGCCACTAAACAATATTGTTGGTTTAAAAAGATTTATTTTATTGACTAGTCATAAATGTTTTTAGTATATTTCTTATGTTGTTATTGATTTAGTTAAACTAACGAAATTATCAAGAAACTTGCCTTCATTTTTCTGAATAAATTAATTTCTTTAAGTGTGCTCGTCTCATTTGTTTTGTTAATTTTTGTCACTACACTCCTGGCATATTAAAAAATAAATTTGCTAACTGATTCTGTCAATAGAAAATCTCTTCTTGTGTATTTTATTGTTATAATGTTTGTGAATGTTAATTTATTTTATGTCTTTAATTTTAAAAAAGGTTGTGGTGCAAAAAAAGGGAAAACAATGGTGTAAAATATCATTGTTAAAGCCAATTAACTTTTTTTAAATAAATTACATATTTCTTTTAAATTCAAATGTTACATAATTTTTCCAAGCAAGTTAAGTAACATTTTACAAATTTTTTGTTTTTTTACAATAAAATAATTAGTATGTACTTCATTCCAATTTTGTCCTTAAAAGTTACAGTTTTCACTGAAAAAAAAAAAAAAATGTTGCAAAACAGATGAACAAAATGCAACATGTGTAGTGTAGATAGAACATTTAATGAAGAACTGTTTTAATTTTTTGTCAACTTCAATTTTTTAATTTATTGCCCAAATTTTGTTTTAGTACCACAATCAAAAATGGTTTTTTATCCACAAAGTAAAGCTTTGAAAAATTGTATTTATTTATATGAGTACAATGATGATGTGTGTAGTACCGATGCAAAACAAGCGGCTACAAAGTTCATAGCAACAACCATTGCAATAGCAAGGATGCATTACATTGAAGAAAATAATTTACACTACAATATAAGACACTTATCTTCCATGGATATTTTTAAGCAATTTTGGCCAAATATGTGTGAATTCACAATTTTTAACGCCATGCCTAAAATCGATGATTTCATGGCAAAACAATACAATTGGCTTGAATCTTGGCCCCACTCTTTAAGATATATTAATGAAGTCGTACTATGTGAGTACATTTCATATCATATTTTTGAAATTTGCTATGGGCCGGCACGTATATCATATCCGGTTGTTCAGGCTACATTTTCAATTTATTTCGTCTTTGGAGTAAACAAGCTTGTAGACCCTAATTCAGAATGTGCAGTAAGATATTTCCTTGAAGGATCTGATGAGAGATTAATTCCATGCAATAACGATAAAATAACAAAGTCCCAAATAAAATCGTTGCTTAAAAAAAAATTAGGCTTATCCTCTTTAATAATGCTCGGATCACAACCGGCACCGAAGCTCAGTGCTGAATTCAAAAGAGATTTTAAGAAATTTATCCAAAACAAAAAATGCATGCTACAAGAAATCACTATCCATAATAATGTCATATCCCCTGAAGAAATTTCTCTCTTTCCTTGTGATTTCTACGTCAAAACAAAAAGAAACTGTTTGTTCCATGAATATGTATGTCCGATAATCTATGACAGAAGAAGAGCATCTTTAGAACTGCCTCATGATAAATACACTTATGAAAATTTTATGAGATCGGGTTGGAAGCCGGGAGAAGAAAAATTTGTCGCTGAAGAACTGTCATCTTACACAGAAAGTTCGTTGTTTTCATCATGCAGTGAGGAATCATCTAAGGAATCGACGATGTCTGAGGGACCTTCTGTTGACACCCATGTGACTCCAGAAAACAAAGAATTGAGTCACGATATCAGCTTTAGTTTGTCAGAGATGGATTGGTATGGAGATGGAATGCCCCCATCATACTTGGATATCAATCAACCTTCATTGCAAGAAAATCAACAATAAAATTATTAATTTTGGATTATTTTATCAATTTATTTGATTATAAGGAAAATGACGTGGATCATAAACGATTGTAAATATACATATATTATTTGGAGATAATGAGATGTGGTATAACAGTCACTAAACACCACACGTTTATACATATATTGAGCATTTTTTGGGGGTGTCGGTAGCCCCTTTCTAGGGGTTGACACGGCACTCATAACTGTAAGGTAAAGGTCCCGGGTCCAAACCCAATAGCCCTGCATTTGAACCCAACATACAAATGGGCTTTTTTTCAAAAACATCAAACTTCGAGGATTCATATAGCCTCATAGTATATACTATAATAAAATACCCTCCTAAAAAAAAAAATTTTTACTTATTTCTTTATTTATAACTTCCTCCATAGAGGGAAAAATATTGATGAATCTTTATTGGGGGGGGGGGGGCAGAGCTTGAAAAAAAATGCAGGAGTGACAGAGGGAACCGAACCCACAACTGTAGGGTATACAAGCTGAATCTTTCACACTAACCACTCAACTACCATGGTCCCCCATGCAAATTAAATTCCTTGATTTTGCATTTGTTTGACACATTTGAGTAAAAACTATGTCATGACGGAACATCAGTTAACATTTTCAACATCTGATACATTTTATTAACAAGCAAAATTAATAAAATGCAATTTAAAAGATTGTTACAATAATTCTATTGATATCATAGAAAAGTAAAACTACAATTAAAAATTGTACTATTAATGTGTAAATAACCACATAAACGTAGATACATAGTTTAATGTTAAAAATTAAAATCTAAGCCATGAAAAAGAAATATATTCTAAATGTTGCCCCTTATTACCTTAATACCATTAGGCAATAAATTGCAATTAGTTTAATGTATTTATTTTGTAATAAACAATATCTACCAACATTTTAACAATTATAATATTTCAGTGTTTTACTTCACAAAACAAATTAATGCGTTAAGTTCGCAAAAATGGTTTTGTACTCATATTTTCCTTATCCTCCAGCTCGTCTTGGCAATCTATATGTAAGTCCAAGAGAAACTCGTGACAAGCATGAAAAGTCCGATTAAATTTTTTTTAGTTTTTCTTATTATGACATCACCATTTTTGACAGGTAGCATGTTTGTGAAAACATTTTCCTAAAAGAAAAAAGAAGGGGAAATGATAATCCTTAAAAAATGTAGTTTTGCTTTACTAATTACCTTTGTGGCGTTTTCCAAGAAAAATTTAAGAGTGTCTGTATTTTGTGAAAGGAATTTTCCAATGTAGGTTGCAGCCGAGGCTACCAGGGTTTTCTTACCGACGGTGTAACAGTATTCAGAAAGTTTAGCATAAAATGCAAACAAACCGGAAATTTTGATCCATGTTACCTTGTCAAAAACAAGATTGTTGGCAATTTTAACAAAACTCTGATACGTGAAGTTATTTTGTTCGCAAACATTTTTGACGATCCGATCAAGAAAACCGTTACTTTTCGCAATGTATTGTTCGATTGCTTCATTGATCTTTAAGAAATTGTCAGACATAACAGTTTTATCGTAAAAATAATACCTGATCACTTGATCTGTCAGGATGTTGCTATCGGTGACAAGCGAATTTTTCAGTTCTGTTAAATCCCAAGTTATCTGTTTAGCCTTGCTTTGTGAATGTTTGGCATTTAAAGCAGTCAGCAAATAATTCCAATTTAGAGCGTTTACACGTCGTTTCGCTTCACTCTTCTTATCAGCATAACACATTTGTGGAATTTTTAAATGCATTTTCCTTTTTTTAACAAGCAACAAAGTATAACTTATAACTGTTTGTTAACATATGGCAATATTAAACAGATACTGTGCAAACAAAAACAAAAAACTTTTTCAACAACCAAAGTCANATAAAATCATATATTAAAGTTATATAAAAAATTAAATAAATAAAATAAAGGATAAATATCAATATACAGACATTTTTTATTTATATGACAGTACAAATGAATTTCAAAATTTTCAGAGTTGTGACTAGTTTTGGCAAAATTTTAATGACCCACTGCCAATCATAATTGAATAAAATCATGTATTATTGGAATGACATGTAAATAAGACAAAAATCCAACTTCTTAATTAAATGATGGGGTATATATATTTGTAATTAATACATTAACAGATATTTAAAACGTTAAGAATGAAAAAGCACATAATTTATACTGTAAATTTGAAGGGGAAAATGTAATTTAAATACTAACAAACATGACATTTTCTCATTAAACAAGTTCTGTGCCATCATCAAGTTAAGATTTAAATTTTTTTTATACAATAAAAAACACAATGTTGCTAAGATGAAAGCAACTGATTAGTCTTTAACTAAAATGATTGATACACATATATTTAATTCTCAGAGATACAAATACAAATAATTAAAATGAATAAACTTGAAGATGAGAATGTTTTTTGTGTTTTTCTGATTTAATATCTTGATCTTCTTTTATCTCTAGATCTCCTTGGTGAACGGGATCTTCCTCTACTTCTACTTTTTGATCTGAAATATAAATATTTTAAAGAAAATAATCGAGAAACAATTCATTCGTTCAAAATAATTACCTTCGGCCACCGCTTCCTTTCCTCCTCCTGCTGTACAAGTACCTTCTGAGCTCCCTTGAAATTGGTTTCAAATGCATAAAATTGCAAAAACCACTTCGAGTACATTCTCTGAAATTATGTACAGGAGTAGTTATAGTACATTTATGTGTTGGAATAAATAAAAGAAAAAAAATGCCCTAACAGCTCAGGATGGTCTGTTTTCTTACCCCATTTCGTACTGCCGACAGCAAGCTTCTCTGAAGTCAGTGACGGGGCTTAACTCCGCATAAACTGGCCTTCCTCCAAACCATCTATTGTTCAAATCGTTAACAGCCCTCTCGGCATCCTCTTCCCGGCGAAACTATTTCAATACAATTGGAAAAAAAAGAGGCTATAATTTCCAAAACAAACATTGATAAAACATCTTATCTTGTGCATACTTTGATGTAAACATTTCCGACAAGGTGATCTCCAAGGTTGTCACAAACATTCATCTCTTCTATTTCTCCATACTAGAAAAAAAAAATTGCTATGCATAAAAAATTTAAAGATAAAAATCAGTAAACCTAATCAATGAGTTACAATTTTTGCAATCTTTCCTCGATCAAAAATTTCTGTTGGAGAAATAACCAGAAAATCTACCAAGTTGAGGGATTGAAAAGCAGTACCAATTTTTATAATTTATTATTAACAAAAATAAACTGTACTATTAAATAACAAAATACAAATACATATATACCTTATCTTCACACTCGACAAAGACATCTTCAAAAAAGTTGTCATAGTGCTCTTGCATTTCTTCATCTGATACATTGCTGACCACTAAAATACAGTTTTTTTTTTAAATTAGTTATGTGCTGAAAGTATATTTGCTATGGTTAACAATCTTAATTGTATTGTTTCACAAAATGGAAGGTGCCTGCCTGCACACTCCCTATTTGGAGCCAAGAACATTATTAAAATTGCTTTAGAAGCACAGAAGCAAGAAGTTTCTCAAATCATTAGTGAGAAAATACAAGCAAAATAGTTTCTTGCTGCCTAGCTGCTCGAGTTAATGAATGTATTTAATAGCAAGGATGATTTGAGAAGGTTAATAATAGAATATATATGGCACCATAAAGCAGTATAATCAATAATTGCAGTATAGGACTGAAAAGTATGTACGAACAAATAAAAATGTTTAAAAATTAAGAACAATGAAAAATCAATATTTGGCTTTATAATTTGCATTCCACCACACCAACAATAGTAATTTTTGATATGCCCAGATATACCTTTCTTACCTCTGCATAATCTGTCAATGTGTCAAACCTTAGCTCTGTATAGGGAGCAAATAGGCAAGCATCCAGCATGTACTTGAAAGAAAGTTTTTCTGTCTTCTATTTACTTTTTGGGCATAGTACAAATAGGAGTTCAACTATATTGTGCTTAATGTGTGTGAATATATTTATTAGTTAAAACACAGTGTGTCAGAGTCAATGGCAGACTATAATGAAGAGTGAACTTATGTTTCATTTTATGCATTGTACATACAAGAGGAACATCAGTGAAATTTATGTTACATGGTAAGGTAATATTGTTTAACTTATTAAAAAATAATAATAATAATAATACTTACAATGAGAACCGTCCGCAGATTTGGCTGAATTCTGAGGGTTGACATATAAGTTCTGTAGAAGAACGGTCTGTAAAATAACTTTGTATTATTTTTGGATTTTATTTCTAAAATAAATAAAACAATTCTTTTCTTCAGCTAGAAAGAACATGCACCTAACGTGGTCTTCTGCTAACTTTTGACATTTGTAAATTTAGAAGTGAATTACTGATTTGCAATGCCATTTCATTTGTCGCCGAGAATCCAATCTGATTACATGACATTTGAAAATGGCAAAAAGGAGGGAAAATTCAAAAAGGTGCGGTTGTAGATGGGAAGTTGGTGTCCGAGTGGATCGAAGTCACGATAGCTCAAGTGGTAGAGCAGCGGCGTATCAAGCCGAAGATCGTGGGTTCGAATCCCGCTCATGCCATTGACTTTTTATCTCAACTAAAAACTTTAATTAATTGTAATATATTAATTGGTCAAGCGAACCACGAAATTAGTGAACATTAAATTAATTTCAATTTTCAAGTTTATTCTTAATCTTATGTGAGCCATGCCATAAGGCACACTAAGTAAATCTTGGCCAGCAAAAGACAACCAACCGATTTGTTGGCAGTGATTCAAACTTTGGCAGTAACACCAAAAGGTTGATGTAGTTGACTGTGATTCCACCTGGCCAGATCCTTTGGCCCCAACCCCTTGATTTGATGAGGATGGTACAGGCGTTGGTGACTAACATTCAGCCCGATGTATTCGTTGCCTGAGATTTACTTAGTGCATATGTGCCTATAGAGGGAGATAAACCACAGAGACAAGTGAACCGCAATTTTCAAGTTGAATCATGAGGACATGCCTTTATGCTGAAAAATTTGGTCCCTAAACCCATTACTCCCATTCCATTTTATATCCGTATATTTTAATATTTTTAAAAGCGATTTGTATCTGAACTTGTATGGAAGGGCATGGCCGAAATTGAGCCTTTCCTTTATTTTTGATAGCATCTCATTTGTGTTAAAATGGTCAGGCAATCAACTATAGCCACTTTAAAGCATACTGCTCAGCAGTTTTCAAATTTTAGAAGAATTGAAGATGCAGTATATCAAACATGTGTTATTTTGGTTTAAATCTGAAGTCTTCATATTTGAAGGGTGCAAGATCATTAGATTAAACGGAATAGGTCAGTTCGTACTAAGGGCATTTCTTTACAAAATATTACACACACAGTTATGAAAAATTGTAAAATTCTTTTACCTGACTGAAAGTCGGCTTGTTGTGAATCCTGGAGCATCGGTCTCCGTGCCGGCAAGCACCGATTTTGAAGTAAAAAGAACAGTTAACCCTGAAAATAAAACACCAAGATAGGGGAAGGATTTTTTTCAAACAAATAACGATAAACTTACTTGTCCTTTTCGGTGCCGAAAATCGAAGCAAGGTACTCAGCCATCGTCGAAAACTCAACGACAATTCAGTCCGCTCACAGAATTCTCACCCTGTTTCACAAAAGTACAAAACAAGAAAGCTTCACTATGTCGCCGACGCACTGAATCGATGCAGCGAGTCCGATCTGTCGATTACTCATCAATTACAAGCACAACTTTCTTTATTATTATTTTTATATAATAATAGCTTATAATAATATTCCACTGTTTAATCATTTAAAACAAAATTGTTCAACTGTGTATGACACCACATATTTTTAAAAAAATTGAATTTCTTTCTTAGGTTGAATAAATATGGTATAATTCTACCAAGGGAAAATAACCGTTTTGATGAGTAAATTTATATCTCTCACTCTGTAAATTGTGTTCTACATAAAAGTAAATTTGTTGCCGATTTTTTAATTTATTCAGCAATCGATAATCTGTTTTCGATATGGCTTTTGCTTCTGAAGCACTTAAGCTCAAAGCCCCAACCTATTCCATAATCCATATGTGCTATGGCGTACATCGTCCTGAAGGATGTTTTCTTGCAGACAATCCGGAAAATGGAATTTCCCTCACGGAAAGCTCCCTGTTATTTTAAAAGCATAAAATGAAATATTTATTCACAAAAATAAATCAAAAGGACAAAGGTAACCAGAAATTATTTATGAGAACAAAAAACGCCCTCTGTTGTCTTAAAACAAAAATTGACTATGTTAATTATTTTTAAAATTTAGCATGGACTCTGGAAGATACAAAATAAGAAAAAAGCTGAGAATATTTTTCATTCTTCTATTAGTTCTGCCAATTATTTTGAACTTGGACAACCTCAAAGTTCTGGTATGTTTCACTGTGGACTTGGCGAGTAAGTATAGAAAAATATTTTTTAAATAATACTAATTATTATAACAATAATTCTTCATTATTAAACAGCAAGCGAGGGAACTTCCAATAAGCAGTTATTATTTAAATTGTGGGATTTCTCGTGTCTTTAGGGTAATGAATTTAAGGAGTATATAAATAGATAAAAATTATTATTTAATACTGTGTATGGATAGATGGATTTATAAGATGTTAATAATGCACTAAGGTTGGTTGGTCTGAAACAATGCCAGAAGCAACTTTTTTTAAATTAAAACATTATCGCTATGCATAATTGTAGTATAGCTGTAATGATCGTGATCTAATCACTGAAAGCTTAGAAATTAAAATATTCCTTTCTTTTAGATGTGTATCTACCTTTTTTCTTGTTTATAAAAAGACTGGTTGACTATTTAACAAACAATACCATACAAACAGACAACACACTGAGGTAACTGCCTAGCTGTTTGTATTTTAAAAGTTGGCTTTTGTGTTAGATAATAAAACATATAATTTAGTTGCCACTGACGATGGCAAAACCAACGCAGCAAAGATTGGCCAGTGAGGTTGATCAGATATCAAGATCACACAATATAGACAAATTTTCAATTATGCTTATAAAAACGTACTTAAAATATTATCTGAATGTATATACTAAAACTATTGTGCTAACTCACATTAGAATAATTAATTAAGGGTTCAACAATAATAATATCAGATAGCCCGGCAGGTCTAAAGGCTCTCCAAGTCTATGAGATCAACTCAAAACTTGCCTGGATTGCCTAAATGCCCTAACAATCTGGGATCTACAAATAGTTTAGTGATAAGGTGGGTCCCAGGTCATGAGGAATGGGACAGAAGATATATTTGCTAAAAAGGGAGCTTTGAAACCACATATAGGTCCAAATCCATTTTGTGGTCTAAACTATATAGCTGCATTAAAAAAGACGTGGAACCTTGGGTACAAAAAAAAAAAAAAAAAAAAAATATTGGGAGCACAAACTAGACATAAGGCAAGCAAAAAGCTAGTTGCAATAAGGACCTAACGGGAGAAAGAAGAAATCCTACTCAGCAGAAAGGAATTAAAAACACTAACAAGTATATTTATGGGACATGCTCTAATAAAATATCATACTAAAAAAATTGGGCTATCATTGGATGACTATGTTGACTTTGATTGATATTGATGTTGACTATGTCTAACAGATCATTTTCAGTGCCACTGCCCTGCAATAGTTCGGAAAAGACTATGGTACTTGGCAAAGGCATTCCTGTTCTATATACTAGATACCATTCCCCTGAGAAGAACCCGTGTATTTCATTAACGAAACAAAAAACTTCCAGGAAATTCATTAGCAGAAATAGGAAAATTCTCTTGATGAAAATACCCCTTGACACAATTCTTTGTTGAATGACAGGGTGGCATACTTGTGTTTGGTCTTTCTCATCATTTTGATTTGCGTATCCTCATTTATTTGGTCTTCCAAACACATTTCGGCAGTTGGTGTCTCTAAGAGTGTGGTCTCCCAGGCTTTAGCCCAATTCAGAGAGACTGGAAGTTCCAATAGGAGGCTTGGTGGTGGATATCAGCGCATTACAACACTAAGGGTGGTCAGAAATATTGTCTTTTCTGTGCTGTAAGATGGAATCCTTTCCATAGTGCTGGCCAGATCCTAAATGAAGTACAAGAACTTTTGGCAAGGGAAGTTGGCCTCACATTATATGCAACTCAGGAGAATTATAAAATTATACTATTATAATATAATAGGCCCACCATAGGGAATACCATTTGAAATGATTTTATATGTATTGATGAGTCCCGTCTCTGTCTGAATAGTGAGAGCAGGTGTCAAAGAGTTTATTAAGAACAGAGGATGCGTACAATGCCCCAGTTCGCACTCCTTTCAGTACAGTTTGGAGTAGGCAGTGTAATGGTCTGGGGTGGGATTTACACTGGAGGGCGAACTGGACTCTGTATTGTTGAAGGCAACCTCCCCACAGTACGTTCTGTCCGAGAATTTGTTGAGGAATACATCCCTCAAACTAGGGATCTCATTGGCAGGGATTTTCGATTTCTGGATGACAATGCCAGGTAACATAGAGGCAGAGTTGTCCATCAATGTTTAGAAAACCTGGGAATTTCCCATGTTCCCCTTCCCCAATTGTCCCCAGAACACAATCCCATTGAGCACATGTGGGATGCATTGCATAAAAGGCTTTTCGATCGCCATCCGCAGCTAGTTGACCTGAAACAACTGAGTGCAGTGTTGCAACATCTACGGAGTGAAATTTCTTATGAAATTAGTGACGACCTTACTAACAACATGCCTAACAGGTGCACATAGGTTTTACTAACAGAGGTCATTATACACATTATTAATTGCTTAAAAAATCATGTGTGAAATAATGGAATTAAAACCTTTTAGATTCTTATTTTCAAAATCCTTTAATTAAATTTTCCTTCAGTAAAAAACAATAATTTCTAATAAATTTATGCAATTCATAGTAAAAATAAAATAAACATGCTAGGGAAAGTAAATACTACAAAATTGGCAATATCCCTATTCATTTTTGAGCAGTTTATTATAACAATTTACCAATTATAAGCAGTTCAAAAGTTTCTATTTTAAATAATGTTTTAGAGGAGAAAAATATATATGAATCTACCAGTAAAGTACCTCTTTAAAAAAATGGGTCTATTAATATATTTTCAATCATATCTAGAAGAGACACATCAGAATGTGTCTTATGCTATTGCCCCACATAGCTAGAAAAAATGGTGGGTACTGGGTGTTGGTCTGTGAGTTGGTGCTGAGTGTTGGTTAGAACATCCTGAACTGGCATTGCACCATTTTCAATGTTGGTCTGACAGGCCAAACCATCAAGGATAGGCAGAACAAAATATCAGTCTGCAGACCACATGGAGAAATTTCAAAATTTAAAATTGAAAACTGTATATGTTAGGCTCATTCTATGTTCATAATCATTTACATTGATAATTTTGGTTTTGCCTGGCAGAACATTGCCGCCACATTTCACAATATTTAATAATTGATTTCATTTAAAAAAAGAGCACAACTGATACCACTTTCTGACAGAAGTGTAAAGGGACAAAATTATTGGAAACGATCAAGATACATGTTTCATTAATTTTCATTTATATCAATTGAGGATCAGTTAAAAAAATAGAACATTTTGAACAATAAAATCCCAATGAATTTACAAAAAAAAAAAAAAATCATACATATATATCTTGTAGATTGTCATCAGCAAAAACTACAATTTAAAAAAATCTTTTATTCAGGACAAGTTTTCTTCGGTCAAAAATTGTTTGTCATCGGAGTGATGAGCGCAAGGGAGAATTTCGAAGAGAGACAATCAATACGTAACACTTGGATGAAACTAGTCAGCCCAAACGCAGGAGAAGTGAAATTTTTAATCGGCTCCCATTCATGCAATGTGCCAAAAAATGACAGGGTATCGCCGTATTCGTGCCATCGTTGGTCTCCTCAGTTGCCATCAAGTGGGTTATTGTCCACCTATGTTAAAATTAGAAGTTTTGCATGCAGCAATGGTTTTCCATAGGAATGTGAGTTTTATTCTCTCCTTCGTAAAAGTTAATATATAAAATTATACTCCACATCACTAATTTGTAATGTTTTATCTTATCTTGTTTGCACTGTATAATTTTTTTTTTAATTTCATGAAGTTCGCATTTTCATTTGTGTTTGTTTTTGTAATATGTGTTGCTTGGTGTAATTACATTAAATTGTGTGCATAACTGAAAATTTATAAATCTTATAAAAAAAAAATTGTTCCAGGTGTAAATTCAAATACAATACTGTCTTTGACAGAACAGACAAGCTCAAGGCACAGGATCTGTGTTGGATTTACATTCATGGTTAGACACACCATGTCACTGGAGATGCTCGGAATATCCTCATCACTTCGGAGAGTGAGAAAGGAAAGGATGTATCGTGTAGAGCTGCATGACTCTCAGAGAGGTGAAAAAGTTGTATCAGCGACTTTTATAATATCTGGTTCAGACTCTCCTTCAGGTACATTTAACACATCTATCACAAACTGTGCTGTACTTTAACCATAACATCAATTTACAGGTTTCACTTGGAAAAAAGTTCCAAAAATTGTGTTCAATGAAGGTTTTGAAGGGGAGATCAAAATAATTTCTGATGACGACTATACAAACTTGAACTGTACTCATAAATTTCTAACAAATGGGATAGTAACCATTTTTGAAGTTGTGGACACTAAAGGATTTTTTTACAAATTTGAACCACCCAATTGTCCTATAGCAAGTTTTCTTTACCAAATAATGGGTATGCCATTTTCATCTGTTTGTTTTAAAAATATTAATTGAAACATATATATGTTAAAATGTAAGCCTTTCAGATGTGGATAAACTACAAAACCATATAAATGAAACTTCAGTGAGGCAAATTTTGTGGGATGAAGAGGTTGGCAGGATTGAAAATAGTTTAAAGGAGGAAAAAAATAAGTATTCTGACTTGTTAATAATTGATACGATTGATGTTTACACCAATTTACCTATAAAATTAAGTAATTTCATGCAATGGTAAATGCAAAAAAAATGTAAGTTGTAATTTTATATAATAATTGTTATATTCATATGCAGGGCGACAACAGGAGACAAATTCAAATACATTATCAAAACAGATGATGATGTGTTTTTAGATATTAAAAAGATACAATTGCAGTTCAGTCGCCTCTCTGACTGGGATTGGTGGAGTTGTTTCAAAGTCGGTTGGCCACCACCTAACTCCGGAAAGTGGAGGGATCGACTGACCGATGAGAGCGTATACCCTAAATTCCCGTCCGGTTCTGGGTACGTTTTGAAAAATTCCATTGCCAAGAAGGTGTTGAACAAACCGCCGATGAATGTAGGAGAGGACGTATCGATGGGATTCTGGATTTTGGAACAGTCGCCGCTCGATCTCATTGAATCCCAGTGTTTCTGGGCATGTAGCAGTAAGTGTAACAAGAACCCTTGTAACATGCCAGAGCTCAAGGTGGATGAAATGTATACCGTTTGGAAAGACTACAACAAATGCGGGGAAATTTGCAATTGTTCTCCTTAATAGTTTGAACATAGAACTTAAACTGACAGAAAAAAATTATACATAAATGTAACCAAAGTTATAAAATATCAAAGAATAACTTTATAATGAAAAAAAGTAACATAATTTTCCATATGTCCCTAAACTAGTAACATCTTACAAAAGTCCAAACTGATGTCCATCAAGAATAAGTGATATTATGACTATATTATTGTAAATCTATTTTATATTTTTTGAAATTTGCTTTTTTGTAGTGTATTTCTTATGTTTAATGTGGCTGTGATCTTGTATGAAAGAAATTCTTCTTATCCTGATGTGGATTTTTAACGGGAAATATTTTGGAAAATTGTGTGTCTTCATACATTCCCAATTATGTCTTTTTATTATTATAAGTCTTATGTCTTTAAATATAGTTTTTGTTTTTTAATCTGGCTGTGATCTTTATGTGAAATTATATTCAATAAATTATTCTTGTCCTAAATGTTGTTTTTAAAATGAGATGTTCTAGAAAATTTGGTGAATGCCAGTACATATCATCATTTTCATTGAGGATAATTGTAAGTTGTTTTTTAAAAATTATTGTAATCTACTTTAAATATGTAAAAATTGTTTTCAATAAATTATTCTTATCGTAAACGGGATTTTTATAGTATAAACAGTATGGAAAATTTGTTGTGTTCTATTTTAATAGTTTCATTTAACTGATTCATTCATATTTTATTAACATCCACATATAGCATGGTGTATAATTGTATTGAAGCGAAATTGTAAATAATCTTCTACCAATTTCCTTACAATGAGTCAGGTCATACTATTCTTTTATCACAAGTGTTCAAATACAAATACAGATAACACACTTTATTAACGAAAGTAAAGAGCCCATTGAAAGCTATCAAACATTTTATTTGTGCATGAAAACCGATAAATAAACCCAATGAGATGTAAATGACGAGGGAGTATAAAAGTTTGTCCCATCTGTGCCAAAAAACTGTAAGTTCTCATTTTGCAATATGAAAAACATTTTATATCATTTTTTATTTGTTCTATTATTATTATTGTGCATTTTTTATTCACATATTTATTTATTTTGCAAAGGGTCGAATATCCTTCCTGTATAGAAGTCTGATTAGATCCAAAAGTGATTATGGATCCAATGTGTAACGCTCTGCATCTGTCAACAAAATGAATTCCCTAAATAGCATACAAAATTCACAATTCACACAAGTATTCATTCACATTGTTACTAGTGTTTTTCAGTTCAGTCCAGCCGATTTAAGCACAGAAGTAGAAGAACCTCCTCTCAAACATTGACGCACATTCCTGGATTTGAAGTTTTTTGCAAAAATTGTGTAATAAATCACATACTTTCGCAATATTTTGTCCATTAATGTTTTTATTAAGAAGAGAAAACATGCTGTGCTAGAATAATTCAGAAAAAGTAATAGAATAGTGCAGGATTGGTCTGAGCACACTGCCTTGTGACCACAAGACGATAGTCGAAGTAGTCCAAACCTAGGTGAACTTGAAAATTCATCTATGAGGTTGGAGCAAAGGATTAGGTAAGGAGGATATGCTTTAGTTTGTATAGGAGCCCCTCGTGCCACAAACAACTGAACACTTCTGACCCATCCAGGAATCGCTTCTGGCTATTTACTTGTCTGTACACCATTACAGACCAATAATTGAAGAAAGACTTTTTGCATCTCAATCACAAGCCACTCTCCTTCTAGCAGAAGCAGTGAACGTCAACCACATATTCGTTGGGTGGATTATATAAGCTAATTTTCTACCGATTTATTGCATTTGTATGGGCAGCATTGTCACTGGTGACCTTTCAAGTAAAGAAGAAATAGGTTGCACATATAATTTCGAACATTTGGGGAAAACAAATATGTGATGCAACAATACAGGAAATGATGAAGAATCCTGTAGAGTCATAACCACTATCACATGGCAAGTGCTACTGCCTAACAGTCATTGACAGGTTCATCAGGTGCCTGGAAGCTTATCCACTTGAAGAGATCACGCGTGAATCAGTAGTGGAAACCTCGATGATTACAAGGATATGAGGATTCTTTCACGCATTACCACAGACCAAGGTGGGCAATTTGAGGTAAACCACTTCATCTGGCTGACAATTTTCTATGAATTAACAGATTCTCTTCAGATTACCACCCACAATCTAACGGGTATGTTGAAAGGTGGCATTGGAGTTTGAAAGCGGTACTCATGGCCCACCTATCAACTGAGAATTGGCTGTTTGTTGCTTACAGTACTCCTAGGCCTTTGTTCACGTGCAAGAGACTAAGTCAGTGTAGCTAAGATGGTATATTTGTAGAAACCATTAAGCCATGTAGCATTAATGCAAAGTTTACAGTTAACCATGAGCAAACAAAACTGCAAGTTTCAGAAAAGTGTTTTTGTACCAAGGGATCTGGAAACCTGTATTTTTCCAGGACCATACGATGAGATATGACGATTCCACCTTTCAACAGTGTGTATCAGGTGCTGAGAGGAAATAAAGAACACTCCAATTGCAAATTTTTGGTCAAAAAGTTAATCTCTGTGGATAGAATTAAACCAGCACACCTACTGGAGGAACACCTACTACAGGACAGTTCTGAAACTATTATAGAAACCAACTGTACAAAGCTGGATCTTCTGAATTCAAGTGTTATGGTGAAACCCAAAGTTTATTTCCTTGACATCACTGGAGGTATACTGTAGCAGTTGCTGCAGTACCCATACAGTACTCTTTAGTTCAAAGGATGAGAATATGTCATGGGTTGTACTATTCTCCAGTGGTCTATAGGAAAAGGTCTAAACATTGTAGGGATCAATCGTTGCCGGTCTTTGAAAAAAGGATATGAAGTATACTGTTTAAAGATAGGTGAGGAAGATGACTGTATTTTATCAACTTAATTTACAAAATTTGATCTGAAACGCATATATTTAAATAAAAGGAAATTGTTAATATCATTGGAAACTTTAAAATTTATTTGGCTCTTTTTACTTCTAGAAATCACTTGAAATCCTGGAATAAATTAAATATAAAACTATACAACGTCTTGTAAAAGGGTTTGTATACTTATAGTGTAAATAAACGGGAAAATCAACCGTATAAAATCTGTTGTCAAACCTGAGTTAGTAAGGTATTAGTGTTTATTGAATAACTGATAATCCCCGTGATATTGAAAATAGGAATAACAAACGTTGATAGTACTTATAATCGTTGTCCTCCGTCCGGAGAAAATGTTTTCCTCTAACCCAATCAGGGGCAAAGCTGCCGAGATTTATCTCATTAAAAATACCTAGAAGTGAGTCCGTTATGTTTCCCCACGTCATCAGAAACAAACTGTCAAATAATTTTTTTTTCTGAATTCAGGATATGTCGGAAGAGGAGGTCGAATGTGCGGAGGAAGCTTTGAATTATGACTTTGATTTCGAATTATTCGAGTCCGAGGAGGATGTTGTTAATTTGGACGATCCTGTAAGGAATTATGTTTTTCACGTTTAAAAATCATATGTTTTATTTTCCCCATTAGTGCAATAGTTAGGACATTATAATAATTACCAAAATTGATGTCTCGATTCACATCGAATAAGATTCAAAGAAAATTCAAAGAAAGAAATACATCTTGTGCTGTAATCGTACATTAAACCAGAACAGTTTTTCTTTTTTTCATCTAATATTTGCTTCAATTGTTTCAGGTTGTCCCATTCCTGCATCACTTCAAATATCCTCTTGGACTGAAGAGCGATTTGTTGGTCGAAGGGGAAATTCTTGATAATGCTGATAGGTATATTTTATATCAATATACTTATTTCAGTATGCCGGGTATCAGGCTACTCGTGGCCCAAACTTTGGCATTAAATTTCATGCCTCCAGTGACAAAAAAAGTTCGTATGAACCATGGTCCGATTCTCACCCCCTTCATAGTTATTTAGCTTTTTTTATTTTTCAAACTATCTACAGTTTTCTTCATAAATCTACTCATAGCTGCTGAACTATTCATATTTGTGGAAATCCAAAAAAAAAGCATTGAAAAGAGCATTAAAATTCCTCCTTCTAGAACTTTCAATTTAATTTTTGGTATTTATTTAGAAATTGTGAGGTGCGGTCTGGTGTGATGTAGGTTTCAGAAAAACATTTTCTTTATTGTGCCAACGTTTCGATCTTTATTGAGATCATCTTCAGGGCTCGAAGTCGGCTCAAAGTCAAAGTCGAGAGTGCCCGACGACACGCAAGAATGGCACAATTACACAGAAGACAAACACTTTGAGCCCTGAAGATCAAAACGTTGGCACGATAAAGAAAATGTTTTTCTGAAACCTATATCACACCAGACCGCACCTCACGATTTCTAAATAAATATCGATTAACGGTCACTAATCACCACACATTAATTTTTGGTAAAAAACTAAATATTTCAAAAACTACTAAATTTAAAATTTGTAAATGAAAACTGAATTTGCAAATTACATAACAATTTCTTCCTTTAATAAGCTTTCTAGCAGTGTACCCTTTTCTTTAATTACGTCGAACCAAAGTGCAGAAATTTTATGTTAAATGGGAAAAAAATGGTGTGAAAAAGGGGAATGGGACAAATCTAGTAATTCAACTTTTTGTTTTATGGTTTGTTTATGTTACCTCCTTATATAGGGTAATTAAACGAGGTATAAGGGTAATCAAGTCCCAAGCTTTGCGAGTGAATTTCACACCTCCAGAATGGCATAAAAGTTTGTAGGAACCATGGTCCAATTCTCAATCCTTTTGTAGTTATTTAGCTTTCTTTTATTTCTTTTTTTCAACTATCTACGGTTTTCTTCATAAATCTACTCATAGCTTCTGAACTCTTCATTTTTATGGAAGTCCAAAAAATAGCATTGAAAAGAGCATTAAATTTCCTTTAAGAAGTCACCGTTCTAGAAATTTTAATTTAATTTTTGGTAAAAATCAAAACAACAAATCTTTCAAAAACTACTAAATTTAAAATTTGTAAAAAAAAAGAAGAAAAAAAACTAAATTTGCAATCTTGAAGGAAAAAGTCACGGTAGAGCTGAGCAAATTTCATAACAATTTCTTCCTTATTCTTTTCTTTAATTATGCTGAACCAAAATTCAGAAGGTTAGTAACGGTCTGAAAAAGGAGAATGGGGTTAATCTAGTAATTCAACTTTTTGTCCTGCACAAAATTTATTTCCCAACTTTAAATTAATAATAAAGCACAAAAAGATTTGAATAATAACAAAAAAACAAAACAAATAAAATAAAAAAACAAAAAAACACCAACAATAGAGTTGAACTATTTGCAATAATAAATAATGTGTAAATAGATATTAAGTCTCTGTCGATTGATGTATTGTGTATAGAATGTACTTGAGTATACATTGTCTTATTAATTTATTGAACTCATGTACCTGCATCTAATGTTATGTTTAATACCTTTATTGTTTTGAATATTTTTCTTTCCAAAAGGTAGATTGGGACAGGCGTTCATCAGGACTTTGAAAAAATCGTTATACTATATGAACAGGTACATGTGTGGATTACAGCTCTCCGTTATCCACACATGTACCTGTTCATATAGTATACCAATTTTTTTGAAGTCCTGATGAAGGCAATATATTCTGCCGATAGCTCGACAAGAAAATAAATGTTGTTTCTGTCTTCCTGGCCTCATCCCCAATCTACCTTTTAGAAAGAAAAATATTTAAACTGAGAAGGCTGATCAATCACCAATGATTTTATTGTTTTGTGTAATGTATAGGGTTTTGTTTATATTTTTCCCCTAAACTTAATGCTTAATTTATATTTTGAGATAGTATGGTATGGTAGAAAAGGATCCTAGGAAGCAGGGTTTGCACTCCCCAGGCACTGCAGCCTTCTGACTTATTGTACCTTCCTAGTTCCTTAGTTCAGTACATAGACTCAATCCTTCTTCTTAGAAGTATTAGGTCATTGACTGTCACTGCTGCAATTCTCCTAAGTTTTTTCCGTACGTTAAATTCCATTGAGCTGTTGCTTCGCATTCGAATATGATGTAAGTGTCTGTTTCCTCCTCCTCATTACGTAATCTGCAAATGGCATCATCGCTGTATATACCCATGTTGTGTAGATGTTTTCTCAGATGGCAGTGACCGGTTAGTAGTCCTACCACTCCTCTGTGTTTGGCCCTCTCCAATTGCAGCAGGGCTTTTGCCAGTCTCGGTGAGGGTTGTTTCATCATAAGTTTACTATGTCTAGCACCGCTAGAGTTTGTCCACTTCTCCTTTTGTTTTGCTTGGATCCATTCTGCAATGGAAGATTCTGTATTTGTTCTTGTTATCCCAAGAATAGGTTCGGGGCCTATGTATGGTCTTGCAGATCCTCCTCTGGCCAGTCTGTCTGCTTTCTCGTTACCCAGAATTCCCCTGTGCCCTGGCACCAAAGATATCATCAGATTGTTGTGTTTCCCCAGGTTTTGGAGATTTTGGATGCATTCACTGACTAATTTTGATGTGATTCTTTTACATGCTAATGCTTTAATGGCTGCTTAGCTATCTGATCTTATGAGGATTTTTTTGTCAGTGTAACCTCTTATAAGATTTTCCAGGGCACAAGCATTGATGGCATGTATTTCTGCTTGAAAGACGGAAGTGTACTTCCCTAATGAGTTTGATTGCTCATGTTTTGGCCTTGTACAGAAAACGACTGATCCGGTTCCTTCATTTGTTTTGGAGCCATCTGTGTACCATATCATTGATCTGATGCTCTCCTGTGTTCTTCCTCTCCTTTATAGTCCATTGAAACTTTATAGGAAGATTGTTTCCAGGATCATATAATTAGTCCCCATTTCTAATAATGGGTGTCTGATTTTGTTGATTATGGTTGTATGCCCGAATTGTTTAGTTCCTTTCCAATTTAATTGTTTCTGGAGCCTAAGTGAGCTTTTCCTAGCCTCTCTTTTTATGAATATTTCCAGTGGAGGAAGGTTTAGCAAAGTTGCTAATGCATTTGTAGGGGTTGTTCTCATTGCCCCTGTGATATATAGGTTTGCTAGTCTTTGTATGCTGCCTAATGTTTGGGTAGTTACTTTTTGTTGAGCTTTGTTCCACCAGATTAGTGATCCATAGGTTATTCTGGGTCTTATTACTGCCGTGTATATCCAATAGGCCATTTTCGGTTTTAGTCCCCAAGATTATCCTAAGGTCCTTTGTGTGGTCATTAGAGATATTTTACTTTTTGCTATAGTATGTTGCAGGTGAGGATTCCAGGTTAGTTTCTTATCAAAGATTATTCCTAGATATTTGACCTCATTTTTTAATAGCAGCATTTCGTTATAGAATCCTTGTATTTCTATATTTCTTTTCTTGATGAAAGCAATTAAGGTGGTTTTTGAGGGGTTTACTTTAAGTCCCCGTTTTAAACACCATTGTTCCACCAGGTTTAGTGCTCTTTGGGTGAGCTCTTTTAATGTTGGATCGAATTTTCCCCAGACTAGTATGACGTTATCTGCATAGCCTTGAGTGTAATTCCACTTTCATTTAGTTTGCATATGAGGTCGTCCATTACCACATTCCACAGCAGAGGCGAGAGTATTCCTCCTTGCGGACACCCCCTTGCCACCACTGCTTCTACTTTTTTGTGGAACATGGAGGCCTGTACTTTCGTGCTTTTTAGCATTGATTCTATCCATCTACAGCAGGTTTTGTCTGTTCCTTGCTGTTTAAGTGATGTAACCATTGATTCGAAAGGAGTGTTGTCAAATGCTCCTTCAATGTCCAAGAAGGTTCCCAATGCTATTTCTTGGTCGTTCAGTGAATCCTCTATTTGTATCATCAATTGATGTAGTGCTGATTCACATGATTTTCCTTTCTAATAGGCATGCTGATATTTGTGAAGGGGTTTTTCTTTTAAAGAACTGCCCATTATATGTTTTTCAACTAGCCTTTCAAGTGTTTTGAGTAGAAAGGATGTTAGACTAATCGGTCTATACGATTTTGCATCTGTGTAGTTATTCCGAGCCGCTTTAGGAATGAAAACTACTTTTACAGTTCTCCATATGCTTGGGATGTATCCCATTGCTAGGCAGCTTCTGTATATTTTTACAAGTAGGGGGATTAGTATAGTTTTTCCCTTTTGTAGTAGTACTGGATATATTCCGTCTGTTCCTGGAGATTTGAATGGGCTAAAATTACCTATAGCCCATTCAATTTTATCATAGGTGATTACTGTTTTGGCTATTTGCCAATCTTCCCTTCTGGCTTTGTGGCCTTTGGCGGGTTCAGCGCTCTCCTTTATCTCCAGGTTGGCAATAGTTGTACTTATTAGGATTTCTAATGTCTCCTTTCCGGTTTGTGTGTGTTTTCCATCTGGTTTTTTTAGTGTTCTGATGGGGTTTATAGGGTCTTTGGCAAGGATTTTGTGGAGTCTACTTGCCTCAATTTCCTTGCAATATTTCCTCCACGATTCCTGTTTCTCCTTTTTAATCTCCCTATTGTATTCTGTTATGGTTTTACTATATTCTTCAGTATTCCCTGTTTTTTTCGCTTTATTTATATTTGGAGATAAAATGTTTCTTACATTTTATGCAGACTAGTGAAAAAGGTGCAACAATACTACTATGTAAACTACTGTACATCAAAAATTGTATGCAATAAATATCATTTCATGTAATGCATTAAACATTAATGGAACAGCTGGGAGTACAGCTTCCAGAATCACAGATACAGCTCAATGTACCTTAGTGCAGTCACAGATCCATTCTGTATGAAAAATCAGTTCGATTCGAGTATGGACGTTGATTTCACCCCATAGCATAACTGACTGTCTTTGAAAAGGCACTCACACATGGCACATGAAGCAAAGCGTTCTCCATGTCTTCACACACAGTCCTGGTCATCTGATTTCCACAAAACGAACTGGCATTCATATGTGACACATTGTCAATTATTATTTTTACCAATTGTTTTGTATAGAAACTTATTCATACGCTGCTGAAGGTTTACCCATTTAAAATGGAAAAATACAATTGAAGGGAAAAGGACACAAGTGACTTGGATGGCCTTGTATCACAGGGTCAAATATTCCAGTCATACAGGAGGGGCTAGATGTTGTGGACGAGGGATAAATCTATTTACAACACTTTTTGCACATTATTCTCAATAAAAATTCAATAGGTTATGCTGTGATTTAAACCTAACAATGGCTACTAACATTGCAAATATGAATCTAACACTGTAACTATTCATATTAATTTTTATGACTTGTCCAAAATACCCATTATACTCAATAAGAAGTTGGATATAAAGCATAGCATGAATTTAATCTTGCTAAAAAATTCTGTACTCCATCAATTTTCCCTCATTTAAAATTTTTTTGAGAGATTTTTACATTTTTCATATAGTGAACTCAAGTTTGAATTCCTGCTTTGCTCTTGAAACTCCCATTAATTGAAAAAATAAGTAATGTATTAATTGCTTAAATTTTTTGTAAAATATACTTTTTGACATATGTTTTGTTGGTTATGACTGTCAAAGAGCTAATAAATATTTACATTTTATCTTAATCTTTACAAAATTGTACAGAATAAACAATATGAAAAAATGCTTTTACACTATTACATTTGTTTATGCATACGTATACTTTGTTTAATGTGGTTTCCTTGTGAATTGCAGATTTAATATAGATCTTTGCCAAAGCACTGACTCTGGAAAAAATGTAGCACTTCATTTCTCTGTTAGACTGAATTTGAATTATGTAGCCAGGAATACATTATTAAAAGGATTATGGGGACCCGAAGAAGGGTATTCCATGGGCAAGATCCCTTTTAAAAAAGGAGAGAGATTCATAATAGAAATTTTCCTCATTAAAGAACATTTCCTTGCAAGTATTACATTATTTTATTTTATAATGAATAACAAAACTTTAAACCATATTTTAAAATGCCAGTGTAGAAATAAAATTAGATAGCTGATTTCAATAGTTGGTTTCCTGTATTAATAGATAAATTTGTCTTGAATCATTGTTTTTTTTTTTTTTTTTCAGATTAGTGTAAACAGCACTCATTTTTGTAGGTATGTACATAGAGTGCCTCCCCTGTACATTGATTCATTAGAAATTTATGGTGATGTCAAGCTCAGAAGGGTTGAGCTGTCCAAAAGAGACGTATATCCTACAATTTTATCATTTCATGATTACAATTTATTGGGAACACATTTAAGAAACTCTACAAATACTGCATGGGTAAATTTAATTAATTATTAACAATATTGTATGTATTTATTAATAATAATGTAAACATATTTTTTCCTTTAGTTAACACCTTTGAACTATAAATTTGAAGATATTTTAAGCCCTGGTTGGAAGATAGTGATTAATGGCAGAGTGAAACTGTTACCACACCGAATTAACTTCAACTTACAGTCAGGTCCGCATGTCTATCCAAGCCCTTTGGTGGGACTTCACCTAAGTGTCAGGTGGAATGGAAAGGGTGATGACACAATTGTATTTAATACGAAAGATGAAAACTGGAATCAAGAAATAGTTACACCAATGGAACTCTTGTTTTGTCCAGGGAGGAAATTTGAGTTACAGATTTCAATCAAAAGCGAGTATTTTAAATTGAAAGTCGATTCAACTCCTTTACCATTTTATCCATGTAGGCTAACGTCTAAATATGTACCGGTTTTAAATTTTTTAAACACTTTGTACATTGAAGGAGATGCAGAGATTTTCAATATAAAATCTGTAAGACCAGAACATAATGGACAACAATTTTTATAATGATTAATATAAATATTTATTTTCATTTTATATAGTTTAAATATAATTTTTATAAATTGTTTAACTTTTAATTACATTACAAACAATATAGTCATATTTGTAAGAATTGTTTTGTATAGTTTTAGAGATTTAAAAACATTCTTGTTTTTAACACTTTTGTTTGATTATATATTGAATGTAATATATGTATAATATATTGAATATATATTATATCTTTAATTTAATTAAATTTTATATCTAAAGCTTGCACATAAACTTGAAAAAATTCTGTTAGATTGGTCTTGAATAAAAAAATATATTTAAAAAAAGCCGTTTTTGTAGCACTGATACAAACAATTAATTAAATTAATCATAAACACTTGTAGATATTAAGTTTTTTGAATAATAATGTTTAATTGCAAGATTTAGATAACATGACAATTTACCAAATTCAGTTATGTTAGTCATGAAAATATGTGATTTTATATGTATGTATATTTATAATTATTATCATTGCAATATGTAAATTTTAAAAAGAACTTCCTTCTGATTGACAAATGCAATGCAATCAATGCATTGATAAAAAATATGCATTGTCAATTTTGTATAATTATACAAATTCATGTTATAAAAAATCTACTTGAATATTTTTAAATTAGTATCAAATTATTTTACAAGTGTTCTATAAATACAATCAATTGTTTGACGAGAGGAGAAGGAAGTTGTTACCAGGAAGTGTCCCTTATATATTCCTGGCATAATCATGCCAATAGTCCTGTTAGAAAATTATTCAACATAGCCCAATGAAATATGTAAACTATTATTGCTAAAAGAAATATTATGTCATAATTTTGTATTATAAAATCAGGGATAAGACCAATTTGAAATCAAAGAATATTGGGGATCTCGGTAACCAAATGGTAGCGTGTCAATCACTTGTCTCGTAGATTCCGATGTCATTGTCTTTCATGCTATCTTTCCCCCAAAAAATACAATTCAATCAGCACCCTCCGGCTAATATTTAAAAAAGGCTATTATTTTGTAAGAGTGAAGAACAGTGATTTTCTTTCAAATTGGCTTTATTCCTCTTTAATCCAAAATTATAATATAAGGCTGATATCAATTATTTTAATATTTTTCTGCATGCATTTAAGTTAAATGTCAAACTTCATTGAGATTACTGTATTTTACACAATTTTCATACTCAGCAAGATAGAACCAATTTAAGAAAAAAGACAATATTAAATTTTTTATATTTAATTTATTGGTAAGTAGATTTACCTGTCTTATAACAAAAGTACATAATAATGTTATTAAACTCATCGACATTACTTAGAAGTATCTAGATTTTATCTGATAAATACAATTTGAGCTCTATTGCTTTTGTTGTACTGCTCAACATCTACCCTTTAATTTTAAGAGTTCTTAACCTTTCATACAATGTTTCCTTGGTCTATTTCCTTAGTCATTTCAACGTTTGTACCATTGTAGTTCAGATTTTAAGCCATTTTATTCAGCTGCAATAAATTGTTTTTCTATAATTGTGTTTTGTTTTGCGATTAACAATATATTTCACATTTCATGTTCCAAATTAAAATGTTCCACAGTGATTATTAGACCCCATGATATGGTTTAATGGACATTACCTACAGCTAAAGGTGGTCAAGATCCTCAGGCCCTTACCAATCATCTTGGTCTACTAATCCTAGTTAAATCGGTCTGTTAGATGAGATTTGGTAAATGAACATTTCTAAATCATTGAAAATATACAAACACAACACTAAAAAACTCAAATACACAAACTAACAATAGTTAACGTACAACTTTTGTACTCCAAACACGACCTTCAGTGAATAATATTTGTATGGATCAAATTACATGATTTTTCTTATTTGATAATGCTATTTTATATGTGATTAACAAATACTATGCGTTTATGTAGATGGAAAAAATATGATACATATTTAAAAATGAAAGTATTTCTTACTACAAACACATACAAAAGTACAGTAAAATTTACAAAAATTCAGGTACACTTTTTACATGACGTTACAATATTATTTTACATGGAAAATAAGCATAAAATGATTTACAAATAACAATCAATCATTTAATGTGTGGGGAAGGCAATTTTTCCCATGAAGGTTCAATCCCCCAAATTTCCCTGGCATACTCTGCAATGGTCCTGTCGGAAGAGAATTTTCCTGACGAGGCAATATTATTGATCGCCATCTGAGCCCATTTTTCCTTATTCTAAGATTAGAAAATTTACATATATGAATATTACTGTATAACAACCCCAAGTATTTTATAATTAAAGAGGATTTACACTTACAAGATAAACTGTGTTGACATTATCTTGGCATTTTATATAATCTTCATAGTCAGCTAGTAAATAAAATCTGATGGGAGAAGAAGAAACTTTATAATACTTGTGGATAGTCGATTTATTAGAGATTAGATTTACCTGTCATATTTCAAAAGTACGTTGACGATATCTTTAAACTCATCAACATTACTTGGACTGAAGTATCCATCTTTTATCTGATCGATACACTGTTTGAGCTCTTTGTTGCTGTTGTAGTATCGTTCAGCATCATATCCATTCATTTTAAGAGCTTCGACGTCTTCAACTCTCATACCAAATATGAAGATATTTTCTTCGCCCATTTCCTCAGCCATTTCAACATTTGCACCGTCCATAGTACCAATTGTAAGTGCTCCGTTCAGCTAGAATATATATTTTTTAATACATACTACTCTTGATTTTTGTTTCATTGTTACTAATAAATACCATAAATTTCATGTTTCCAGTTCCAGATGCTTCAGTACCTGCCGTTGATATTTGTTCACTGAGATCTGCAGCTGGAATAATCCGTTCAGCAAGTGTAACCCTGTAATTCTCTAAATAAATGACCTTTAGTCGGTCACCAACATCAGGATCACTATTCACAACATATGCAACCGAATTTATGAGTTTAATTATTTTTTTAGCCATGTAATATCCTGGCGCTGCCTGAAAATGTTAAAAATTAATTATTAAATATTAAAATATGTACATATTGATAAATTTGCTTTCATAAATTTGTACACACTTTCCCTCCAATCATCACCGTTCTTGGTACAAAGTCTCCATTTGGGTTCTTTTTTATTCGGTTGTACATTGTGATGATGTGTAGACAGTTCAATAATTGGCGCTTGTACTCGTGTATTCTTTTTACCTAAATGTAAAATACAATTAAATAAGTCAAATTAACTCTATTATTAATAAAAATAACTTTTTACCTGTATGTCAAATATAGAAGCAACATTTATTGGAACATTATATTCCTTTTCCAAAAATTGAGCCAAGCGCATTTTGTTATCCTGCTTCACTTTCATGACAGCATTTTGAAACGATCTATTTTTTGCATACTGTTTCAATTGGGAAAGTTCTTCTAAATGAACAATCCAATCTTCTCCAATTTCCTTAAAACAAAAATAAAACAAAGATAAAGAAATTTCACGTAAATTTATGAAGTGTTATGTGATAATGTAATGTAGGATAAAAGTGGATGAATTACTTCAGAAATTAAATCGGATAGAGATGGATTACAAAGGACGAGCCATCGCCTTGGAGTAATTCCATTAGTCTTATTCTGGAATTTTTCAGGCCAAATTTCGTAGAAGTCTTTAAAACTGAAACCAAAAACAAATTAATAACAGATACATTACAAGAAAACTTTAAACCTACATATCAGTTTTTATAATTTCAGAGTGAAGCTGGGCGACGCCATTGACTGTATGAGATCCAACAATCGAGAGATGAGCCATGTTCACTTTTTTCTCACCATCCTCCTCAATTAGTGACATCCTACGCAATCTGTCTGTATCATTTGGATAAAAATTTTTTACTTGTTCAAGATGTAGGAAGTTTATTTGATAAATAATCTGTAAATGGCGTGGTAGTATGTATTCCAACATAGATACAGGCCATCTTTCTAGTGCTTCGGGTAGGATGGTATGGTTTGTATAAGCACATGTGCGTGTTGTAATATCCCAAGCCTGTAAAATTAAAGTAAAATTAGAAACATAGCTATTTATACTATTTATTTATTTTTTTATTTAAAGGAAAAAAGTTTATCATTTTTACTTTTTCCCAAGTGAGATGCTCTTCATCCAACAGAATTCTCATCAATTCTGGTATGGCAAGGGATGGATGGGTGTCATTTAATTGTAGAGCAACCTTTTCAGGAAAGGTATCAAAGGACAACCTGTCTGGTTCCCTTGAGCCGAACTTCGATGTTTTAAATCTCCTAATTATGTCCTGAAGAAAAAGTTGATACACAGTTAGTAAGAATTGTATGTAAAAATTCCATTCCAATTATTTACTTTTAATGTTGCAGCACACAAAAAATATTCTTGTTTCAGACGTAGTTCTTTTCCTTCAAAAAAATTATCATTTGGATAAAGAACCCTGGAAATATTCTCTGCCAAATTACCATCAATTACGGCTTGAATGTAGTCTCCGTTGTTGACTGCAAAAAAATATTGATCTTATACAATAGTTCCTTTAAAAAATAAATAAATAATAAAATAAATATATTTAAAAAAGACTTACAAAACTTGAGATTAAATTGAACTGGTGACTTGGCAGACCACAGTCTCAATGTGTTTACCACATTATTCCCATATCCTGGTATTGGGGTATCATATGGCATTGCAAGTATTACCTAAGACCAAAAAAATTTATTATCTACTATTATAATAATTTTTTCTGAAGAAAATAGTAGTTTTAGCTATAAAAACGTTTATGAATGCATCAAATCAAATAAAAATAAATAAATAAAATAATGATACTACAGTGATTGTTTTTATTTTTCCATACCTTTGTGTTGACCCATTTTTTCCCTTGAGGGGTTTCCTCAACTCTTCCATAAAAATTGACTGGTATTGTATATTCAGGCCTTGCCTTTTCCCAAGGGTTGCCAAATCTCAACCAGTCATCGGGTTCTTCAACCTTTAGAGAAGAAAGTAGATAAGTAAAACTATTAGTCAAACAAAAAAATTTTCTTGTGACTTACTTGCTCACCATTGACAATTTTTTGTACAAAGATTCCATACTCATATCTGATGCCGTATCCATATGCAGCAAGGCCGAGAGTTGCCATCGAATCAAGAAAACACGCTGCTAATCTGCCCAAACCTCCGTTTCCAAGACCTGCATCCTCTTCTACGTTTTCTAAGTTTTCGATATCTAAACCTAACTGCGTATAGAAAAATAGTTGGTTTAAAGTATGTAGTCCATTTTAAAATTTAACGATTCTTACCTGATACAGAGCTTCGTCACAAGTTCCTTGTATACCCAAATTGATCATCGTGTTAGTTAATGACCTGCCCATGTAGTATTCGAGAGATAAATAATATACTCTCTGTAAAAAAAAAAAATCAATTTTTGTCTATGACAAAATTTAAAACAGTCACAAAAATGGATATTGTGGACGAATCCACGCTATCAATTGATTTTCTGTTTAAACTTGAAATTAAAGTTTTGTAAAATCATTTAAATTGTCAAACCAATTTTGTAGTGGCATAATTTTCCTCAATTCCTTTAGGGCTCAGGCCAATAAAAGGCTTTTGTTATTAAAATCACTAATTATATTTGTTGATTAATCATTAATTTTTAAATTTTGTCTTCTTTTGTGACCTGGTTCCAATGCAACAAGTATTTTTGCTGTTTAATTTTTGGCAAACGAAAAATTGTAAGCTTGCAACGTATATTGTGAATATATTGTCAAGTTGATTCCTGAGGGAATTTTATAAAAACTTATGGAATTTTCTCAAAAATAAAATATAAATAGTACATGGAAGAAATCCGATGTAATGTTAGAACATTCCAAAAATGGCCGTCCATTAAAGGTACAAAAGCAAAAATACTTGTTGCATTGGAACCAGGTCACAAAAGAAGACAAAATTTAAAAATTAATGATTAAAAATTAACATTCCAGAAAAAATTCCAGGCTTAAAAAGGTACAAAAACGTTTAGTTCCCTTTGACTATGTAATAGAAAGAAGAAAAAAAAGTGAAAAAAAAACTAAATTAGGCCCTAAAGCCGTCTATCGTAAATCATTGTAAATATACTAAGTTTATTAAATGTATGTTAAAAATTTAAGTATAACGATAAAACTATAATCAACTCCTTTTTTATTGAAAAAGAGCAGAACTACTGGACGGCCATTTTGAAAAGATCCGACATAAATTATTTTAGCTATTTCGTCTCAAGTACTGGAAAAGTATGGAAAAGTATGTAAAAGGAAGTCAGGTACGATAGTTTGACATATTGACAAAGGACAGTTCAAGAATCTGGTTTCAGGTATCAGATTTGCCCTTTTACAGACCACAAGTGGCATTTTTGAGATTGTTAAAAATAAAAAAAGGAGGCTTCGTTATAAAGTTAATTCGAAAGACTATTAAAAACCAATTCCTATTATAATCTCTAATGGTTTAGTTTATAATCAAATAGTGAATTTGTTAATTTAAAAAAAATTTCTTCGTTGATTTATGTATAAAATTTGTTTTTCTCGGGTTACAGAAGAAAAATGCTTTTAGCAAATTACCTTAGGATCTTTTTCGTAGTAGTGTTGCTGGGTTTTTATCCATCTTGAGACAAGATTGTCCCTGACAGTATGCGCCAGTGCAATGTAATAGTCCCTAGTTGTAGCTATGTTTCTGTCTTTGACGAGCGTGTAGTGGACGTGCCTGTTGAAAGATTTTTTGATAGATGTGACATCCTCGACATCTGTGATGGCCCGGACGCTGATCTGCTTACTCTTTTCGTTATGATTTTTAAAAGAAGACATGATTCTGAGCAACAAACTAAGAAGGATCATAAGAACGACTGAAGAAGGCCGGCACAGGACAGGTCAATTTATATCTATTCCGTTGATTGAGTTCGAGTCAAGTGGGTCTCCCTCTCGTGGCACATTCGGAGACTAAGGGTTCACGTTCTCTGCACGTGTGGAATAGTAAATTTATCTAGTGCCTCAACAAAAATATAGTCATTCACCTATTTTCAAGAGATTAGAACAACAGAGAAGTACTGATTGTGAACCCCACACTCTGTCACGTTTTTATCTCAAAGGACATCAGATTGCCACTAAATTAATTATAACGCACACTGAATTTCGATAGATTTAAATTAATTTTAATTGAAAAAAAAAAAAAAAAACAATAAAAACACATTTTTCTTAGTCAAGTTTACAAAGACTACATAATACACATCTTTGGTAGTACGAATACACTTTAAATTTATATGAAACCTAATTTATTTCGTTAACTAAAATAAAATTACGTAAAAGTCAAATAACTTTATGTTTAAAACATTCAAATGTTAATTTCAGTATAAATAATTAAATTAATTAACCGTTGGAACAAATTTATTACATCGTTCGACGTAATATTAATGAACGCTGATTACAAAATGAGGAGTCTGAGAAAATCAAATAAAAATTGATTTTTTACTTTATCAAGTACATATAACAAATAAATAATAAAACTACTACTACTAGGTACTATTATATATGTTTATTTATTAACACAACTACAAAAAAAAAAATCGTTTGAAACAGTCAACGAACTAACAATCTACAAATATTTGTCATTTTGAAGACTATTCACTCTGACAGTCAATGGAAAGAAAGTATCAGATAAGTTTTAGAAGTTAAACTTTATCTGTATCTGTTGATTTGTATTTGACTGCACTTTTATAACTTTCTCTTGATAATTGTACTTGTCCCTAGTTATGAATTTAGAGATAAGTAAAAAAAAGTTTGATTTTCGAAATATCTCTCGTACATTAGACTTTCAGATTTAAATACAAATTTGTACGTCTCTTCGAATTTTGTGCGTACATTTCCGTCTGATTTGATTATGAGAGGAAAATTTTGATTTAACTTCCGCACCGGGAAGATGATCGATTTCACTCCATTCTATTTCTACTGAATACAAAAATCCAAATTCGAGGCTAGCCAACAACATTAACACAAGCACAATTTCACTAAGGTGGTTGATAGATTTTCGATCTGACCCTTGCAAGATCTTTACCAGTTGAGATCGTGCCCGATTTTAAAAATAAAACGGCTTTCCAAAGTGAAATGAAAATAATTTTATTGAAAGTTATTTTCACAATGGACTATTAATAGAATAAATAAAAAGTGAAGCGCAGTGGAATTTCCCAAATAGCGATTAACAAATGCGAAAGTTGTAAAAAGAAGAGAAATAAAAACAGAAATTATAGAATAAAGCATATAAAGCCTGCAGAAACAGATAGAGTGGGAAATCAATAAAGAACGAACTAGAAAGGAGAGAGAGAATGTGTGTGTGTGTGTGTGTGTGTGTGTGTGTGTGAGAGAGAGAGAGAGAGAGAGAGAGAGAGAGAGAGAGAGAGATGTTTATTATATTTTACGAAGACTTTTTTAAAATTTACAATGTTATTGGGAAATTTAAAACGTATTAAAAAATTGTACAATAAAATAAATTGGATACAATTTTCGTCCTAAAATGTACCAAATGTTATTTCTCCTACTTGCATGTACCTTAAATTCTATCTTCTATCAGTTATAATAAATTATTGTAATTTTTCTGCCTTGTTGACATTTACGTTTTGGACGCTAATAGACCAATAATATTTATTTACTTATTTTTATGAATACCGCTAATTACTGAAACTTGTGTGGATCGCGACAGTATTTAAGTTTTTCTCGGTCTCCGCCGTATTTTATTACATTCTGTCCATTCTATCGTGGATATCTCATTGTTAACATTTTAGATCATTTCAATGAAATTATTAAAAGACAGGAGAAAAATTCTTTTTTTCCTGGGCAGCACGAGTACAGGTGAGCACACGTTTTTTTTATAAAGCCTGTTCTTTAATTTCTTAGAACAAAATTATACAATTAATATTAAAAGTTTGTAATGATTTAATTTGATTTTTTTTTACGAGGGTTCGCAACAGCAGAGGTCATATCAACCCGGTGTTTTTGTAAGTATGTCGGGTTCGAATGCAGTGCCGCTGGATTCGAACCCAGGACCTTTACCTTATAGTGATGAGCGCCGTGTCAACGCCTGAACCGTTGCGGCACCGACGTCCCTTAATTTGTTTTTTAATCGAATTTTCAAATTTGTTAAACAATTTTATAAATCGTTTTTATTGCATCAACATTTCAATAAAATTTTCTCCTTGGTTAATATTAAACAAATTAATTTTTGATTATTCCTTTATTTCTCAATACAAATTCGAGGCATGGGGCAAAAAACATGAGCACTTTTCATACAACTGAATTGCAAGAATGTCCTACAAATATACATTTATAAAAAAAATTGAAATGCTTATTTTTCAATTTATATTAACATATAATTATATTTATAATTATACACTTGTTTTTGCAGTCAATCTCTGAAACACATCTAAAGTCAATAACAATTTCATCCATATCTATCCTAATTAAAATTTTGTATTTTGCCCAAACTGATCATGACCTTTAGTGAAATCTGGTCTAAATATAAATGCAAAATTACTCTATAAAATTTCCTATTGAATCCACAAATTATTGTATTGCATAAACTTGTGACTACGAAGCAGTGAACAAACAATACAGAATTTTATATAAATTTTCTCATGTTGGGACTTAAATTGTACTATTTTCTTTGAGACATATACATTTCATTCATTCAGTTTTTGTAATCTATACAAATAGGAAAATGTAATTGCTTTCAATATAAATTTTTTCTATCTTTTTACTACTTAAATTAGTACATTTTTAAAATAATTAAGCTAAATTGAACACAAAATATAATTACACAAAAGAAAAGAAATTGCTATTTTTTAAAACAATTTATCTTGGACATCAAGAAGTCGCAAACCAAATCTTGTTTGAATGGGGCCCCATGATCCTTAAAAATGTTTCCTATACTTTCTACAATAAGTATCCATGAGTAATTATTCAATAAGCAAAGAGTATCCATAATTAATCCATGTCAATTTATGGAAACTGTTCCATCCAAAATATGGAATTTATTTATTTAGTATTTTACTAGTGTTTGAGTCAAAATCTTGGGCTTTGGAATTTCGAAATGAGATTAACTATAAGAATAAAATCTGTCCAAAAAAAGATCCTTTGTTGGAAAAGATACTTTATCCATAAAATATTTGCAAATCACTACTCAAATAAGTTAGATAGATTGATTAAATTATAGATTGATCAAAAACATGGCCTGGTGCAGGCCAGTTTCTTTTTCTTCTCGTTACAGAATTAATTTTTGAACATTGTCCATAAAAAGGAATGAAACATGACAATATTCACTTTTATCGAACTTGAAAGCTTGAAACTAACTTGAACTTGAAACTAAGAAAAACAAGTAAAAATAACATGGACCAGCTAATTCTTAAAAGTTAAAAGAATAATAAATATTAAAATTTCTAATTTGAAAAATATTTTTTTTACTTCATGTATTAACCAAAAAGTTTTTTAATAACCGTATCGTATTCCATGAAATTAAAAACAATAAAGTATAATGTTAACTACAAGTTCTTACTAATTTACATAAGCTCAATGCTGTTCGTACAAGTTAATGTGTGATTTCAAATGATGTGTAATGACTAATTCAGCAAAATTATTTAATTTTTCGTTTATTGTGAAAATTTTTGTTTTTAATTCAATATAGATTTTATTAATTATGGACATTGTTTTATTAAATTCTTCTATAATTTTTATATTAAATGAGTAGTGCAATCCTATCTGACATCGAGCCTCAATGTTTTCTTGACGTTGTCTCAACTGTTTGAACTTTTTGCCATGGAAAGAATATAAGTATCTAGTTAGCATCTTTACAACAGGCCCTACTCCATTAAACAAATCACTCTTATTTCTAATATCATTCTTATTTTCTGCAAAAACTATTTCTAAATTTTCAGTAATCACTTGTTCAGCGTGATTAATTAATCTTAAAGTATTTACAATATATCCTCTTTTACTACCATTATCAGTCGTATAATCTACGTTTTTGCTGATTAACAAATCATTTTTAGAGTAAACAAATTTTGATATACAATTATAAAATTCTTCTAAATAATCTACTTGGTTAAATTCTCTTAATCTAAAATAGTGGATATATGTATTGTGAAATTTCCAATTTTGTCAAACCCAAATTCACCGGAATTATTCCAATACCATTTATGATATCAAATATGCTATGGTTGATGACAAGTGTGAAAGAACTTGTTATGTTATGAACATCCTTTAGTTTCCTTGACCTTTTAATGTTTGATAAAAGATTTTTTCTACTGTGTTATGGTGATTTCAGCAGTTTTAAATATTTGTTTATAGACTTTATGTATTTTCCTTAAATTTCCTTTTTGTATTTTTTGTTTGTATTTGTTTATTTTTCATAAATAACTGATAGAATTTCTGTTAAATCTTCCTTATTTTTACTTAAATTTTGAATTATTTTGGCTTTACTTACTTTGCTCCATTTATTAATTTGGGAATATATTTTTAACTTATCTTTGTGGGCAATAACATAAATGTTTATTAATTGTGCTTTGTCTATTTCCAACAATGGGTCATTTTCAATGTGTCCGCTCAATATTTGAAATGGGGTAACTTTGTAGCAGAGCGAATATTATTATTATATGCAATGAGTGCATATTTTACCTTTGATCTAATTGAATTTGTGTAAATTTCTTGATTGTTTAATAATCTTAAGTGTGCTATAAGAGTACGATGAAATCTTTTTCTAATGGTCAATTTTCTTTTGGATGAAAATTTTTCAACATTGTTCTTGTGAATTGTTCATAAATTTCATTTTCAAAATAAAGTCCTTATTTTAGCCACTTTAGTACTAAAAACAATGATGTTATATAGATGACATAAACGTATTTCATTGTTTATTACCTTTAATATATTTGCCATTACAAATTTATCATCTATAGTTTTATTCTTTAAATTTCTGAAGTGGATTACCACATGCCATTTTTTTTTGCCACCTCCAAAATTTAAATGGTGTAACTCCAGGCCTGAGAAATCTACTACAATCTTTTATCGCAAAAGAAGGTAACAATTTCAACTTCAAGTAATTAATTTAAATTTGTTTGTGGTGCTAGTAATTTAATTGAGTAGTTTGATAAAAATCATGGTACCACTCTTGAAAAAACTGACAAACTTATTATAAAATGTTCATTTTGTTCAAATTCTGATCTAAATAAAATTCAGTTTAAATAAAACTAGTTTTCTAGAAATCGATATGAATAACATAAAAAAATGTTTAAAAATTGGTATATAAAAAATAGATATTTAAAAACACACATACACTTTATGTATTTCTTTGTAAACATGATTTTACAAAACGAAATTTATATGTAGCAGGATTTTAAATGTATACTTTGAAATCAGCGTAAAATTATTAAAATAAATATAACCATTTATTTGACATGTGGAGAGGGCAGTTTTTCCCATGAGGGTTCGATCCCCCAAATTTCACTGGCATACTCGGCAATAGTCCTGTCAGAAGAGAATTTTCCTGATGAGGCAATATTATTGATCGCCATCTCAGCCCATTTTTTATTATCCTACAAATAAATAATACATTTATGTTAATTTTGTATCAAAATGAAGTTTAATGTAGTTATAACAATATTTTCTAATTGATAAACTCACTAGATAAACTTCGTTGACATTATCTTGGCATTTTATATAATCTTCATAGTCAGCTAGTAAATAAAATCTGATGGGAGAAGAAGAAACTTTATAATACTTGTGGATAGTCGATTTATTAGAGATTAGATTTACCTGTCATATTTCAAAAGTACGTCGACGACATCTTTAAACTCGTCAACATTACTTGGACTGAAATATCCATCTTTTATCTGATCGATACACTGTTTGAGCTCTTTGTTGCTGTTGTAGTATCGTTCAGCATCATATCCATTCATTTTAAGAGCTTCGACGTCTTCAACTCTCATACCAAATATGAAGATATTTTCTTCGCCCATTTCCTCAGCCATTTCAACATTTGCACCGTCCATAGTACCAATTGTAAGTGCTCCGTTCAGCTAGAATATATATTTTTTAATACATACTACTCTTGATTTTTGTTTCATTGTTACTAATAAATACCATAAATTTCATGTTTCCAGTTCCAGATGCTTCAGTACCTGCCGTTGATATTTGTTCACTGAGATCTGCAGCTGGAATAATCCGTTCAGCAAGTGTAACCCTGTAATTCTCTAAATAAATGACCTTTAGTCGGTCACCAACATCAGGATCACTATTCACAACATATGCAACCGAATTTATGAGTTTAATTATTTTTTTAGCCATGTAGTATCCTGGCGCTGCCTGAAAATATTAAAAATTAATGTGTCATTAAATAAATTTTTTGTTTTAATAATTTTACATACTTTCCCCCCAATCATCACTGTCCTAGGTACAAAGTTTCCAGATGGATTCCTTTTTATTCTGTTGTACATCGTAATTATATGGAGGCAGTTCAATAATTGACGCTTGTACTCATGTATTCTTTTTACCTAAATGTGAAATACAGTTAGATAAATAAAATTAACCGTATGTAATTAATAATTTTTACCTGTATATCAAACATGGACGCTACATTTATTGGGACATTGTATTCTTTTTCCAAAAATTGAGCCAAACGCATTTTATTATCTTGTTTTACTTTCATAACTGCATTTTGAAACAGTTGGTCTTTTGAATATTGTTTCAATTTCACAAGTTGGTCTAAATGTACAGTCCAATCTTCACCAAGTTTCTTAAAACATGAATAAAGGAAAGATAAATTAAATTATTAGTTAAAAAAACAAAACAAAAAAACATGGAAATGTTATAATGTAATATGTTATAATAAAATTGGATTACCTCAGAAATCAAATCGGATAGAGATGGGTTACAAAGGATGAGCCATCTCCTAGGAGTAATTCCGTTAGTCTTATTCTGAAATTTTTCAGGCCAAATTTCATGGAAGTCTTTAAAACTAAAATCAAACATAACTTAATGCTAAAATAGTAAGACTAGAAGAAAACTAAAAAAACCTACATATCCTTTTTTAAAATTTCAGAATGAAGCCAAGCCACACCGTTAACTACATGTGATCCGACAATTGAGAGATGAGCCATGTTTACTTTTTTCTCATGTCCCTCCTCTATTAATGACATCCTTCTCAGTCGGTCCATGTCAGTTGGATAGAGATTTTTTATTTTTTCAAGATGTAAGAAGTTTATTTGATAAATTATCTCCAAATGACGTGGAAGGATATATTCTAACATTTGAACAGGCCATCTTTCCAGTGCTTCAGGTAGTACTGTATGATTAGTATAAGCACAAGTTTTTACTGTAATATCCCAAGCCTGAAAATATATTGTAGATTAGATTAGATTAAATTAGTTTTTCATAAAATAAAAAGGAAAATATGACCAAAAAAATGAAAGAAGAAACGTGATAAATTTGTTTTGTTTGAGGTAGCTACAAAGCCTTTGCATTGAGACCAACAAATAGGTTGTAGCTCACTATCTAGCTTTGGGCTTTTTATTAGCCCTTATAGACTCAATATTGGCTCAGCATTTGCTGGACTGAATTTTTATTTGCCCATGAGTAGAAACCTTTCCCATTTTGGGGCCCCCACAGCCTACTCAGTAATATGTACTTTGGTCCCCTATTTTTCTTGGCAAAACTTTCATTATCTTATGCCAATCTCAAAATTCTAAAATGCCTATTGAGTTGGCAATGATACTAAGTTTTGTCTGGCTTTACTGGTCTGTTGTAAGTTTAGCCAAGATTGCATGTAAAAGTCTTTTGCCTACCTCAGTCCTGATGTTCCATAATCCATTAGGTATGAGTTGTTAACTTTCATTAGGCTACTGCACATTTTTCCATTCTTCTTTTGTTAAATAAACTTCTCTAGTTTCACTATCAGCCTCTTTGTTAGCCTTCTGTTATTACTGTCCTGGCAAATCTTTGGTAAAGCCAGAGGGTCACTTTTGGGTTTAGACCCCAGCCATAACCTTTTGCCTAGGTTCGATTTAGGCTTTGAGTATAGCCTTTTCCTAGGCATTGATTTGGTCAAAGAGGTATTTACCTTTTGCTAAAAGAATACCTAACTTACCATCAACTTTTCTTTTCTTTGTAAGTGGGACAATGTGGTCTTATAGACAGCTCTTTCTGCTTGCTAGTCATATAAAGTTGCTAGTTATTCCCATTCCAAAATTACGCAGTAAACTTATCTCTTATTATTATTATTACAACGTATTCTGAGTATCCAATGCATTGAAATTCTTTTTGGACAAGTCAAGCTAGTCATCTACTACAACCATCCATAACATGGGTGATAGGTCACCTCCCTATGGTCAGCCCCTTGCTACCTCTGCCTGACCGTGTTGTCCAGAAAGGATACAATAACCCTTTTTCTAGACTTTCACTGATCCATTGGCAATTTGAGCTAGAGACATCCCCACTTGAATATGATCTTGTGAAAGAACTGTGTAACATGTTATTAAAGGCCCCTTCTATAACCATAGAAAGAGACAAAAAAATATAGCCTTGCATTTTTTAAAGAAATGTAGAAAGGATTTAATACTTTATCCCAACTGAGATGCTCTTCATCCAACAGAATTCTCATCAATTCTGGTATGGCAAGGGATGGATGGGTGTCATTCAGTTGAATTGCTACTTTTTCGGGAAATGTATCAAAGGACATCCTATCCGGTTCTCTTGATCCAAATTTGGACATTTTGAATCTTCTTATTATGTCCTATAAGAAAAATTTACAAATTAGAAAAATTAAAGTTATTTAATAAGATTATTAATTATTTACTTTTAACGTTGCCGCACACATGAAATACTCTTGTTTAAGTCGTAATTCTTTTCCTTCAAAAAAATTATCATTCGGATAAAGAACCCTGGAAATGTTCTCTGCCAAATTACGGTCAATTACTGCTTGAATGTAGTCACCATCATTGACTAAAAAAATATTGGTCTTAAACTTCTAAAAGAAGAAGAAAAAAAGAATGCTTACAAAACTTGAGATTAAACTCAACCGGTGACTTGGCAGACCACAGCCTCAATGTGTTTACGACATTATTCCTATATCCTGGTATTGGGGTATCATATGGCATTGCCAGTATTACCTAAGAGTAAAAAAATAAAAAAAAATAATTTGCTATTGTAATGATTTCTTCCGAAGAAAAGTTAAATCCATTTAGCTTTAAAATATAGTTTATATAGCATAAGCTAAATAAAAACAGCAAAACAATTACTGTGATAGATTTATTTATACCTGTGTATTGACCCATTGTTTCCCTTGAGGTGTATCAACAACTTTTCCATAGAAATTGACTGGTATCATGTATTCAGGCCTCGCTTTTTCCCATGGATTGCCAAATCTCAACCAATCATCGGGTTCTTCAACCTTAGAAAAAAAAAATTGTAAAATTATTAGTCAAACAAATAAAGCAAATTCTTGTGACTTACTTGTTCACCGTTGATAATTCTTTGTGCGAAGATTCCATATTCATATCTGATGCCATATCCGTATGCAGCAAGGCCAAGAGTTGCCATTGAATCAAGAAAACATGCTGCTAATCTGCCCAAACCTCCATTTCCAAGACCTGCATCCTCTTCTACGCTTTCTAGGTGTTCGATATCCAAACCTAACTGCACATAGAAAAATTCTTGATTTAAAATCATCCAATTTTTCAATTTAATACTTCTTACTTGATACAGAGCTTCGTCACAAGTTCCTTGTATACCCAAATTGATCATTGTATTGGTCAATGACCTACCCATGTAGTATTCGAGAGATAAATAATATACTCTCTGAAAACAAAATCAATGATTTATAATCATTTTTTCAATAAAATAATGATGGTTTAATATTGAAATGTAATGAAATAGTAAAAAGAATTATTCAAAAATGAATGGGTTAATTCAGATTATAAATTTATGCAACAGAATTATTATTTTTTTAAATTATATATTTTTTCTTACCAATGTGTGAAAATTATAAGCATACTTTTGTCTTATAGTCCAATAGTGGCCAATTTTTTTCTTATTTTATTGTTAAAAAGCTAAATGGCCAAATTTTTCTTACTTTATTGTTAATAAGCTAAATAATTAATTAAAAGAGAATGTAATTAAAAAACTAATCATGCCATATGATTAATTTTATTTTAAAGAAAACTAATTTTAATATTTTAATGAATTAATTTAATTTAAATTTATAAATGCGTTATTAAGAGCAAAACCAGGTAATAAATTGTTAGTTAAATTTACTCTATCACTAAATGATTTTCAGTATTTTGGTGAATTTTCTTTCAAACATTCATAATTAAATTATTATTAAATAATTTTTATTAAAAAACACATAATTTCTGATCTCATTTAACCTGGTTTACATTAAAGTATGCTGTAATTAATATAACGATAAAAATACATAGATTGCAATAAATAACAAAACATGAATGTCTGGTTTTTTGTCTTTGAGTATATAATAAATGAAATTTGGCCGTAATAAATGAAATAAATGGATCATTTTGGTCTGCATTTTGCCATCATAACGACCAAATTTTAGGTACATCATACCACACAGAAATGCCACCATAATTCATTAATGAACTAATTTTTCCAAAACATTGATTTGATTGATGATTGAGCTAAAAATTATAAAACCTACTTATTAATATAATATTTTTGTGCTGTAAAAAATAGTGTTGCATCTGCATGATGTTACGTATAGAAATGGATGTTAATGGAACATAAAATGATACTGAAAGAAAACCAAATGTCGGATTCATTAAATTTAAAATATTGCAATTTAAGAAAGCTAAATTAAGGTTTTATTATAATAAAAGGTAAATTGATTAAGAGTAAAGATTGAGTACAGTGTATGGTACTTTTCTTAACTTTATACTTATAAGTTTTGAGGCTGATGGATTTCAATTCTGGTAAAATACTAAAAATCAAGAAACTGAATATTAATGACTATCGTTGTTTGCACTTGTTAATAAAAGATTTTCAATTTTTTTAATCATTATAAGCAGTAAATAAGTTTGAGGAGCTCCAGGTTATTGTTTCAGGTTGTTCAGACAAGATTTGGTTCGCGGTTTCCTTTCGGATCTGAATGTGAAACATAGTGAATTTATCCCTATTTAGTACCTCGAATAGATTAATTAATTATAACTTTGGTTATGCTAAATGACTTTCTAAAATTACAAGTTTTTTTTTTAAATTAGGCATCTCTTAATTCTATTCTGTTAAGGATGAGTTGAGAATTTTTACCCTCGCTCATTTTCTACTTTTGTACTTTATGAAAATGAGAAACGAAATATACGCTTAATATGCACAATAGTAATGATTTTATAGTATAATATAAAAAAATCATTGTATTTTTTTCTAATAGAAATTAAATCAGTACAATTTTTTTTTGCATATTTAATAACAGTTTTTTTTAGATGCCTGTTTACCAAGAAAAAATCTCCAAATTAAAATCAAAGTGAAAATGACCCAGGAAGGAGGGCATCCTTCCTGCTCTGTGAGGACCTTGCATCTGCACTGTTCTAGCTAAAATCCGATATAAATAAGACCTAATCCATAAATTCATAATATCCAGCTTGCACAATTATAAATACAAAAAATGAGATAATCCCTAAATGATTTCAGAGTACCAAGTCGTTCTATTAACGCAAAATATAAAACTGGATTAAATTCATATTCAATTACATCTGTTAACTGATGACTAACTGTTAAAAAAAATAACCAATTGTGTTATTTTTGAATATCACTAAAAGATTCTCTTTAATTACAATTGATCTTTCTAACAATTGTAAGCCTTGATTCCCCATTTTAATTTCAGTTAAGTGGTCAAAAAGTCAGTATCATAGTCTTCTGTTTTCATGTTTTTAATTACGTTTATTTATTTAACCATGGGGGTTTATATAGGTTTCAAGTACCACAGATAAAGCAGCCTTTCAAGCTTATATATCTAGAATTCTTGTTTTCAGAAATTTTCTAAATTGTATCTTTTTATAAAGTCTAGAAGAACATTATAAGTTGATGCTTCATAGTTTCATGAAACGATTCTTTAGTTATTCCACTCAGATTTGTTTATTCCAACTGATCCTAATTTATACAAGTTTTTTTTAAATTGATTAATTTTTTAACAAAAGCTGCAATACATTCGCTATTTGTAGTTACTACTAACTGAAAGTAGTTTGGAATGATACTTGATAATTTTTTATAACCCCTGCCTTTTATTTATGTATTTGTGATATCTCGCCCAATTTGTTTCATAGATTTCCCAATGTTCAATACAGGTTCTGGTCTTGATTTGTACAATGTTATTGGTTTTTCATTTCTCCCTGCTACCAAGTCAGGACTTGATTTTTTAAGTCAGGGATCGTTTTCCGCCCGTTCTTCCACATGTTTTGTATTGATTTGTTGACAATGTTAATCTTGGATCCAGGCTATCTTATCTTATTGATTTTTTTTTCTTTAGCAAGAAGTATTAATAATTTTTATAAATTACTTGAGAATTTTGTAATGATTGTGAGGACACACTTATTTCTAGCTTATACTGATGGTAATGACCTTCCATGTATTTCCTTGGAGAGTATAAATTAAAATAAATCACTAAATGACCCAGGTTAAAAATTAAATCAGCAATAGAAAATTAAAGCATTTCTTCATCTTCAGAATATAAAAAAATATTATACATCCAAAACCATTGTAATACATGCACTTTCTGCCAGTATTGTGCAATGCAAAGATTGTAAAAAAAAATTCTTTTTAACAAGAGGCGATACAATTACTTGTAAGTTTATTGTTCAAACACTATCTTCAATTTTTAGATTGCAGTACAAATTTGCAAAAGTCAATGCATTTTTTGTTAATGAATGTTGAAGTACTTAAGGGATTTGGAAATGCCAACTTCACTCTACGTTTTGTCCATTATACATTTAAAAACCTAATTTAAGTTTGGGTTGTAACTTTCTTGCCTCAGTTCCTCAATGAAGATGGTGCTAAGAGTAACACCTTACAATTAACCAACTGCCGGTTCAACATGTGTTCACCGACTCTCTGACCAACAACCACCATCAACTTTGACTTTTTGAAATTACACAAGTTACAACCCTAAACTTAATATTTCCTTACCAAAACCCTTATGAAACATTCTGTCCTTCGTACAATGGAGGTCAATGTGATTAGAAAGGGGCTAAAAGGTGAACAGATCTCAGATAGTCTAGAGTCCTGGCAATGCTTAATATACCTTCAAGGGTGAGAAAAAAAGGGAGTCCAGGTGGATTGAAAGAAACAAACATGTAAATGAAGTTGCAGAGCACATAGCACAGAGGACAAGAAACACAAGACACAGTTTTGACTGGCTCAAACCTGAAAACTTTTATCTTGTGATGACTGCCTGTAGTTAACTATTTTCCACTAGCTGTCATCACTGTTTCAGCATTGCTTCCGACTTCCAAGCCAATGAACTTGCAGCACTCCTCTGTATAAGAGGGGAACAACCTGCTTAGTGTAGACTCGTAAATGGGATTTCAACTCTAAACTTTAAGAAAAACCACAACCACCAAAAAAAGGCATGCAAGCATAAAGTAGCCTGGAAAAAGCTTCTTACAAAAATGAATGACGCACCTTATCATTAAAGAACACATTCCATAACATGGACATGGAGTTGAGTCAAGAAATTATAAATTCAACTTTATTAATACTTATTAAATCCATTATATTTAGTGTTCTATCGATTAAATTACTTCTTTCAATTAATTAATCTTTTTATGTAAGGTTTTGGTTGAAATGAAAATACTATGGTGTTGGCAGTTATGGATGGGTTAATTAAACTTAGGTTATGCTTGTCTTGCTGGTTAAATTAAAAGCTAAGCATACTTAATTAATTCAGAGTGGCGATGTAGGACTCTGTGCAGCTAATAAGTGACTTACGTAATTAAATGCCAGTGGGGTACTTGATTAACATTCAGCCATCCATTTTACAACTCATGCTAATAAATACATTCACACACACACACATGCACACAACCAACCAAGAGAAGGGGAGGCCTAGTTTTATCCACCAAAAATTGAAACAAGGTAGGGTCAAGGAAAAAATAATTTTGTTGTCTGGAGGGCTAATAACTTATAATCAAAAACTTGTTTTGAGAATTTATTAATAGACTAAACAGAAAGTGAACTGGGTTCCTTGAATACATCAAGGCTGTGATAAACATTCTAACACGTTAATACAATTCGAATACGAACTACCCAAAAATTTCAAATAAATGATCAACTTTTCGTATTTTGGTTATATTACGCATTGATGATAGGTGGTATAATCACAGAAAGCTCGGCAGTTAAGTGTTTTTCATTTATCTGCGTGTGTTATCTTTCTTCTTTTCTATTTACGGTCGAGAAGATCTATTTAATATTGTTTCATTTAATATATGAAGTACGTTATTAAATTTGATTTGATGTGATATTTCACTGTCTGACCCTTGTCAAGTGTTCATTGTAAAAACCTGTTTTAAACCTCTTCTTTTGTTTAATGCTGCTTCGATGATTAAATAATATTTACGTATAATAAAATTATATAAAGTCTACGTTAAATATTGTAAATATATTGAATGTTTGGTCGAATTAAAATAGTGACAAGTTAAAGTGGGAAAGGATGCTGTACAGAAGCCATTTTGAAAAGAACGCGGCCCTCGGAAAAAAACAACGTTCTTTTTCTGAAATTTTTACAAAAAGTCCCTTCCCAACAGTTTTGTCTCGAGTTTTATTTTTTGTTTTGTTCCGGCAGGAGACGGCAGCATAAAAACAAAGTGTAATCTGCATAAACGAGACTTCAAGTTTAACAAATCTTGTCTTGGTTGCATAACTCATTTTACCTCAGCCTGTGTGGCAACAACGAACATTCTTTTTAAAAGTTTTTCTGAAAGTAATTTATTAAAAGAAATTATTTTCTTTAATTCTAGATTTCTGCGCTGTACAATCATTTACTAAATATTTAATATATACATAATTTATTTGTTTCACCTTAGGATCTTTTTCGTAGTAGTGTTGCTGGGTTTTTATCCACCTCGAGACAAGGTTGTCCCTAACGGTGTGTGCCAGTGCAATGTAGTAGTCCCTAGTTGTAGCTATGTTTCTGTCTTTGACGAGCGTGTAGTGGACGTGCCTGTTGAAAGATTTTTTGATAGATGTGACATCCTCGACATCTGTGATGGCCCGGACGCTGATCTGCTTCCTCTTCTCGTTGGGGTTTATCGGCGAAGACATGACTTTTAGACGACGCGGACGTACCGGACACTCGTCGACGACTGAAGAGGGTTTGGTTGCACCGGCTTTCACTTTCAACCGACCTACTGGCTACTACCTAGTTCATTTATGAGGACAAATACTCCAGTGAGCCTCCCTCTCGTGGCACATTCAAAGACCAGGCAATCACGTCCTTAGCACGCGTGGAATTTATTAAAGTTATCTTTTCTGGTGTTTATACCTGTTATTCAACAACTTCCGGCCTGAAAATGCTTTATTTAACTCAGAACTTATTTTCCGGTTAATTTGTGTTCTTTTTTGTTGAAAAGTACCCTTTTCAACTTATACTGAACCACCATATGCTGCTAAATGTATTGAGTTAAACTATTTATTTAATTATAAGTGAATTATAAGTAAATAAATTATAAGTAAATAATTATAAGTGTATGTTCAAAAGTATGCCGTTTCTCCCACACACTAGCCCACCTTTTCATCTGTATTGGCCAGCTAGATACATTTTTTGTGTTCTTTTAGATCTAGTTTGGTATTGATTTAAGTTTTTGGTTTAATTATGAAGTTTTTCTTGTCCAATATGTATAAAAAAATATTAGTACTGATTTGTCCTCTCATACTGGCCCACACTTTTCAACTTTGTAGGTAAGCTAGAGAATTTTGATATTAATTACACTTATTGGTTTAAATGGCAAGCCTTTTAATGTCCAATACGCCCAAAAATGGTTCAACCTTCGCTTGCTCACAAAGGTCAAAGTATTTCATTTGTGTCTGTCCATTAGAGCTATTTTTGTATTGAAATAAGTTCGAAGCATAATAATGATGCTTTTCTTTCCCAATGTTTCAAAAATTTACAAAGTTGTCCAACCCTTTTTGCTCACGTAGGTCAAAATATTTAGTCTGTTCGTTAGAGTTATTTTTGCATCGAGACAACTTTGTGGCTTGTGGTTTTTTGTACGTTTCAAAAAATACTAGTGCTCATTTGTGCTCTCATACTGACTGACCCATCTGTATAGGTCAGTTAGATGCATTTTGATATTAAGCCCATTTACAGGTTTAAATCTCAAGCCAGTGTTTTGATATCCATTATGCCCAAATATTGTTCAAAATTTGTGTACTCATACTAGTCTAAGTATTTTGTGTTACGCTTGTTTTTCTTGTTCAATATACACTGATGGACAAATTTAATGCACCACTCAATTTATGTAGTTTAAAATTAAATCCATTATCTTTCTATATTAGTTGCAGGTAATTAAGAGCTATCGTAGTTGAAATAAACAGTAAATGATGCTTTGTTTACTTCTGTACTGACTAAAACCATTTGCATAAAAAGTAGCATTATACCCTTCCATTCTGCTACATCCAAAGGATCTCTTTCTTTTTCCTTCATTGATTTCTTTTGATATTATTCTTATTCTTAAAGTTTTTCAATGGCTCCAGTCAGTCATTTGAGTTAATGTCAGGGTCATAATAGTAATAGGGCATAACAATAATTAGAGGAAGGATACAGCAAGCACGAATTGACAGGAGAAAGTGTAAATCACTCTAAAATAGGAAGGGTTCTTCTGCACTTCAGAGAAACATGGCTTCACTCTAGAAGTCTAGGACAAGGTTGTCTTAGATCTACAAATGAGTGAGACGATAGATCCACCCGTCATCAGGCTCTATGAAACCACAGCACTAAATGAGACAGGATATCTGACAAGTCTGAAATGTTTTGATTTCCTTCAGTAAGAAGGTTCAAAGAAAATAAACCGGCACACTGTCATGCATTACAAAATTTAAATTCTTGATTTTGTTTTATTTTGTTAAAATCACATATTGTTATATGATCAATGAATATTGTATTTTGTAGATTACTTTTTGTTTAGAACAGTAACAACTGGTTGTCTTTTTTTATAAGATGTATATAGGCACACCCCAAGTCACTATAGCTCAAGTGGTTAGAGCAGTGACGTATTGAGCTGAAGGTCGTGGGTTCGAATCCCGCTCATGACACTAACTTTTTATCTCAACCAAGACCTTAGATAGAAAGTATAATCGATTGAAATAATTAGTACGGTCAATTATGACTGCTAAACATATGATTAATATAGGCATACTGTAGACAATTCACTTTTGCCAGTAGAACTTTTCCAAAAAGTGAAGCATCACACAAGATCTTTAAAAGAAACAACCATTTAAGTAAAACAAAAAATCAAGGCTGTATGTTTTTAACGTAAGAGGAATTATTTTCATAGTTGTTTGGAACATTATGCGTTCTTTTTGGTAGCCAACAAGTTAATTTGCACCGATGGAGAAAGGCTAGCAAGATTACAATTTCAAATTGACTCATTTCTTCTTTAGCTTTTGTCATATTGTTTTTCACTTTACACAACTTTATGAAATAACAAGTAAATAATTGATTTGATTACAACAATAATGGTTTTGATGAAATGATTTTAGTTTGATCAAGTTGGGCTGAAAGGATGACCTCACACAGTTCCATTCTGTGTTTGTAATTTAAATTAAATTCTACGAGTGTTAACCAAGGCTTTTGTAGACGTTTCCTCAATCAGAAATGAAAGCTATTAATATGAAGAGTAAAACAAAATGAATGGTTATTAAAACTCTTTCATCTTGTATTTATTAATTAATTTATTTAAAAAAAAGGGAAAGTAAAAGACATTGATTCATAAAACACTGAAATGGCATTGCCTACATTTCAGGCATTAAACCTGTTTTAAACAGCAAGAAGGATTCATTTATTTTCGGTCTTACACACTTATAAAAGTCTAATTTTAATAAGCCTACTTAATAAATTGTTTATTCTTAAAATGATTATTTAGTTTTTGAAGAAATCTTAAAAGATAGAGAATATATTCAGTCAAAATATTTAAAACAATGCCTGTTTTCTTGTTTTGTAACTTAATGTGGTGACAAGTTACAAAACACAATTATGTAAAAGAAAAATAAATGAGGAAATAAAGGTGAAGGAAAATAAAAACCAAATGCAAAACCTCTTGTCACCTATTGTAATGTGTTCAAAGCATAACAAATAATTAATAAATTATAAATTGGCAATTATCCCTAGGATGGTTCTAATCAAGAGGGAATATATATTTAATTTGTCATACATATATATCTATAATATTAGATAAAAGTTTACAAACTATTGTTACATTTACAAATTTAGCTTTGCCAATGGAGTATTTTGCACTAAGCTTTGAATATTTACAGAGAATTGCACATTATATACTTTATAAGTATATACTGTGCATTTAATTTTTTTCTTTTAAAATATATATATTTTAAATATGTAGAAGTGCTGATGAAAAATTATTTAGCATAACAACACAAATAAACAGTAATAAATAACAATAAATATGTCTTACATATAAATATAGATAAATATATATAATACATGTATATATATTTATATATATACACATATTTATAAACATTTCAAATTGGAAAAATTCTGATTGAAAACAAGATAAAAATTTGACAATGTAACATAACAAAGCTTAATAAAAGTTAGGTGCATGTTCAACTGCAATTTCTAAAATGTTTTTGTGTGACAAAACTATTTTATTTTTAAAAAAATATTAGCAATAAGGTAGAGAGACTTACATAACAAAAGTGTCGTTAGCCCACCCTACTTAACAATTCTTCCTGAACATACAAAAAGAACGAAAAAACTGTAGCGGAGGGCATGCAAATATGTGACAATAAATTAATAAGTTGCAGCTGTACAAATCCCTTTGCAACACCTACACAATACTTATAAAACATCAGGCTTTCAAATTTTTTAAATTTAATTTCTTAAATGTATTATATTTACTATTCCACTGTTGCCCTAACCATACAATAAAACAAGGATCTTTTTTTTAAATTAAATTTTCAATAATCTTTTAAAATGTACCTTTGTTGGGTCTTTCTTTAACCTATGACCAACAATGCTTTAAGAACATACAAAATTTATATGTAAACTTATGTTATAAATCTAAAACAATGCTTTACGGCTCCCAAATTATGTAATGTTTCTTTTTTTTAGGTTAAAGGGGTTCTTTCTTTTTATTTATATTTGATAACATCCATTTTATTGGTCTTTTGGCTTTTCTTCTTTTTTGCCTTCTGGGACTATTGTCTTCACTCTGCAATTGGTCAAAACACAATGAAATCATTAACAAATAATACATGTTGACTTACCAGTAAATAAGTTATTTATAAAATATATTTGAGAAATAGCATTCAAAAGGAACTAATTTAAAAAAAATAATATGATTAGATAACATTAACTCCATATCTACAATGATTATATATTACAAATTATCAATATAGCTTATTTCTTTAAGATATAAAAATGCATTCACTAGTAATTCTTTAAATAACTATTGTATGTATATTCTTAATTATTAATTTATAACAGAACTTTTACACGTACTTGTTAGTGACAACAGACAGCTTGTCCATTGCAATTTTCATGTAAACATCAATTTGCTCTTTGTTGTTTTCATAAACTTTTGGCAGTGTGAACAAGAGAACTACACCTGTACAAAGAAGTTGTCAATTAGAAACTCTTATACAAATAAATAAGAATGTAAATTGATAAATTACCAAGGATGATGAGTGTAAGGCCGTTGAAGCAAGCTCCGACGTATGTGAGGACCCATAAAACGACAGCAAATTTGATCGAATCAACAATGTCCTCAACAAGGAAGAGTGATCTCAAAGTTGCCACACTCGAGTTGGTATATTGCACCAATGCCAAGCTCACCTCCTTCACTTTGTCCTCTGGTACTGTTAGGTCATAATCAAGAAATTCCCTTAAAATAAACAACAGGTTGCAATTTTAATTTGTTACAAACATGACTGAAGATATAATAATGTTAATGACATACTTAAAGGGATGCCCATCGGATGTTTTCTGCACAGCTTGCATAATACTTTTGTAGACTCTAAAGGAAATAGTACCAAGGACTGTAAGAAGGCATAAGTAAGCCAATACACTAATAAGTGAGTAAATAGTCAGAGCAATAAGGGTGAGCAAGGTGACTCCAAAAACGACTCCGGATTTCTTGGGGTCCCTCCAGTACACCAGCGACTCAACTAGAAACAAATAAAAAAGCAATTGTTACTTAGAATTTAGTGACAGTGTCATAGTTCAGTACAATAGTAGTCCAACAGGAAAATCCTAAATTTCATTGTTCTTCCTGTCTATTAACTTTTTTAAAAATTCACTACAGCATTTTATTATGTAATTTTCTACCAAAGGATGCAATAATTTAAACATCGGTGTAAATAACAATGTAAGCAAAACTGTTCATAATATCCTATCATGTATTGAAATTACAAGATGGAAATTTAAAAAAAACAAAGGTTTTAGAAAGCCAAATCAAAACTAGATATGTATAAGAAAAAAACACGTTTGGTCAGATAAAAATAAATTATTGACTGTAGAAATTCGCAACAGTGTACAAAATAAAACAAGGCCATGAAGATAATTACCACCCAGGGGCAAAACAAACGAAATATTTTTGAAAATATGAGGACGATCGTGGATTATAGTGAATTATCAATGTTATTGATCTTTGCATTCAAAAAATGTTGTGAGAAAAAAGATAGTGCTTCCACAGCTAAGCTAAAGCCAGGAACTAAAATAATAATAATAATTCATTATGTTTTAGTGGTCTAATTGACCAAATTACTTCTTTCAATTAATTATTCTTTGTGTGTAAGGTCTTGGTTGAGATGAAAAATAATTTAATAATTATAATAACTATAAACATAAAATTTGTTAGATTTTGTTATAGGTGCATGGATTTAATTTTTTATTTTGGCCTACCAAGACAAATCTTTCTAATGTAGGTTGGTTTGTAGGTTTGGGACCGGATTATCTGAAAATCGCCTAGGCGCTAAATATAATAATATAATCCCAATGTTATTTTAAACGTATTCAAGGACAGGAGGAAGGTTGGACTGTTTCGCGTAAATATGAAAAACAGTTTATTGGCTAAAAACAAATCAACGACCTAAACAAATAACGTTGGTTTTGAACGCGAGACCCGACGGATAAAAACGGCGCAGTAGATGCAGAAATTGCGTGGGCGAGGTCAATGATCAATGATAAGTGTGAATTAATTGGGCATCTGAACGATTGGATTCTCCTGGCCAATTCAGATTTTCCCTCGTTTCGGAAACGATTCTAATAAATAATTTGTTTGGAAAAAAAATTGAATAAGCGCAAATAATTTGGAATTAAGTAAGTACTTAGCGAAATTTTACCTGATCACCCAACACGAGATTTAAAAAACAACAAAACAGTGACAATGAAATGAAACGTAGATCGACCAAGAAACATGCATTTGTGTCTGTCAATTATTACCAATACATTTTATCACTTCAACATATAGAGAAAAACATAATCGTCATTACAAACCAAATCGGAGAAAAACATTTTTCATTATGGAAACTATAAAATTTAAAGGAGTGAGGGATGGATGGATATATAAACAAAATTTGAGGGGGAGGGAGAGAGAGAGAGAGAGAGAGAGAGAGAGAGAGAGAGAGAGAGAGAGAGAGAGAGAACAAGAAGAGAGAGCCAGAGAGTGGAAAAGAGATAGTGAGATAGAGAAAGGAAGGGAGAGACTGAGAGGAAGAGAGAAAAAGAGATAGATTTTCAGGATGGTAATGAGTGAATGAATGAGTGTTAGGGAGGAAAGGGTTGGATATACCAAAAAATGAGAAAGAGATAGAGAGTTAGAAAGAAAGATGGATAGATAGAGAGAGCCAGAGAGAGAAAGAGAGTGAGGGAGAGAGAGCGAGAAAAAGAGGCACTTAGGGCTTGAAATAGATTTTGACGGTGGGAGTGAGTGAATTAATGAATGTTAGGGAGGAAAGGTGGATGGATATAACAAAAAATGAGAAAGAGATAGAGAGTTACAAAGAAAGGTGGATAGATAGAGAGAGCCAGAGAGAGTGAGCTAGATAGAGGAAGAGGGAGTGTGATAAAGAAAGAGAGACCAGATAGAGAAAGAGAGTGAGGGAGAGAGAGCAAGAAAAAGAGGCATTTCGGGCTTGAAATAGATTTTGAGAGTGGGACTGAGTGAATGAATGTTAGGGAGGAAAGGTTGGATGGATAGATAGATATAAATGGAGAAAGAGATATATACATAGATAGATAGATAGATAGATAGAGATAGATAGATAGATAGATAGATAGATAGAGAGAGAGAGAGAGAGAGAGAGAGAGAGAGAGAGAGAGAGAGAGTGTGTGTGTTTTGTTGTAATTAACAGCACTAATAAAAACCATTTCTATATGTTTTATTTTACTACGTTAAATCGTTTGGGGAAAAAATATTGTACTTGTTTTTTCACTATCACCTCGTGCGAAATCAGAAATTATGCCCTATAACATTCTTTCAAAATCCCTTCTTACAGGTGGTATCTCCATTGAATCAAATGCAATTTTGTAATTTGCGACTGTAATTACCGTCGGTTTATTTACGTCGACTGTGGTTCAACCAAAGATTAGATAAAAGAAAAAGGGGAAAAAGATCAAAAATTTAAGAAAAAACGCACACGTTTGCTGATATTTCAATAAAAGTGTGATGTCTCTGCAACAAATGTTATCTAGTCGAAGAAGAAAATTAACCGATTGCAGCAATACAGTAAAGATAATTCACGAAATCTCTATTACCTCTGGCAAATTAATATATTAAACAACGTAATTATTTTTTATATTACTGGTAAAAGTCTTCCTTGTGTGTTCTACTGCTATAGTAAATAGTTATTAGCGTTACAATTATTTTGTTAAAGTAATGTACAAGAAGTACCTTCAAGTCTTTATAATTAGAAAAGAATATACAGAACAGTAACAACTATTATAAACCTAATCCATACCGTCTAACTGTGTACGAAATAATATAAAAAGTTGGGAAACTAATAAAGAAAATGGGATTTAAAAAAAAAGAAGAGGAAAATCTACTTTTCTCAGGTTTAATTAATCGCCTAGCTGGAGGTAGGGAGGAATAACCTGGCGAGACCTCATGTCAGTTTAAGAAAGTGGTCCAACATCGGGTTCCAACAGTGGCCAGTTGGCCTTATAGACCAGCTGTCAGTTGCTGATGTGGAGATTTTTAAAAGATATTTTTGTCAAATAACACTGACTCTTGGGCCTCATGAAACGACTGTAAAGTAAAAACAAACGGGATAACTTTCCAGTTTTAACAATACAAGAAGCGTACAAAAGACAGCACAGAAACGCAATATTTTGTGCAGAAACTCGACCCCACTAAAGAAACTGGAGGACCAATTGAATATTAAGTTCTAGCGTAACATACTAATCAAGTTCATGGTCGGGCTGGTTTCACTCCTCGCAGTAAAACGAGTAGGTGGTGCAAAAGAGTGGTTTCATTCTAGTCTTACAAAAAATGCAAAAAAAGTCAATTACGGAAAACGTTCAAATATATGTTTTATAGATCACCTAGTAGGAACATTTCAATAGAAGTTATTTCAACAGAAGAAAAAGGCCATATGTGCGAATAACTCAAGGAAATCCAATCTGGGGAGAGTTTAATGATCATAAGAACTCTTGAGTTAATATAAAATTTTTGATAAAATGCTGAAAGGCTTATACTAATATCTTTTTTGAAAGAATTTTTTAGTGTTAAATGTTATTTTTATGATTTCTAGGCAGACAGCCAAGGCTCAATGTAGTTTGAGTCGTTTTACCTGGACCCCTGGGGGGAAGATCCACTGCGACGTAACTACCGTTCTGTCTTGTCTTCTTCACCATCTTGTACCGCGGAACTACTACTAGCTTAAGCAAGAAAGGAGAAATGTTGAAGATAGTGCAACGTGTCTGCCGTCCTTCTCCCACCACGGTTCGAACCCCTCCAGATCCGAGAAAAAACCTGTTCGTTCTAAAGAGGGGGCCTGCTCTTAATCCGTAAACGGGGTTATCAGTGAAGCTCGACTGTGGGCTGGGTGGGAATCGTGGAATTATGCATTACCATCGATGGTGTCAAATACGAAGTAAGGGTAGAATAAATTGTGAAATTTCCTGCTCAGGTCCTGTAGGGGTGACGAACTTGTCAGTCCTAGTCCACCTATCCTCGCTGTTTTGGTCTGTCAGACGCGATTAGATACGCGGACCGACGTTTTCACTGCAATCCACTTCTTGTGATCGTAAAACCACAAATAATAAACGTGGTGTCGTCAAAAAAGTACAGGTGGGAGGAAATAACTACATATGCCAACCCAGAAAACATTATCCTCTAGGTCCTGTAGCCTCTAATCATACTGTTTTAAAACCAATTGCATTCAATATTGTATAATTAATTGAGGAAATGTGCTACGAATATGCTAATAACTATTAAAAGACATAGGATTCAATTTTTTAAATTTACCTGATATAAATATAAAAATTAAAATTATTATTAATTATTACCTCTGGGGATGGGGATAGGGTAAAGATAAAAGATACGGCCACAAGGGCCTTATGCACCTCGACCTGAGTAGGTCTATTGTGCTCCCGTTTTTTATAAATCACTGGCCAGGCTTCAGGTTGTTAATCAACCTCCATAGCCTTACCAGCGGCTCCTTAAAGTAGGATCTTGCTTGTGATTGCAAGAACCTGCACCTACATAGACCTTCATAGAAACATAAAATGTGTTCTGCGGTCTCCTCTTCCTGGCAGTATCTGCACAGTGTTTCATCTGTCTGTACTCCTATCCGGTGCAAATGCTTTCTTAGGTGGCAGTTCTCTGTCAGGATTTCAACCAGAATCCTGGAGCATTTGTGGTTGTCTTCCAGTAATTCATTTGTAAGTTTTGCGGATGGCCCTTCAACGAATCTTTTCGTGCCTCATCCATTTTAAAATATATTCTTTTTTGTAGGAATATGCTAAGGTAGGGGCACCTAGAGAGTCCATGTTGGCCCCGTCTTTGGCCAACGTATCAACCTTTCGTTATTATATTTAGAACCTCTCATTTATCATTCTCACTGAATTGAAGAAGGCTTTTAATACTAAGACGAAATAATATCAATCTAGAATTTTATGGAACGTACTCAAACTTATCAGGTACAGGTTTTCAACATCAAACTGCAATCATGTGACAGTTGTGAAATTATTTCATGAGGCCTGGGAGGTGAAGCACTAAGATTCCTATCATTTTTGTCTGTATATCCTACTTTTTTGGTTCGAATAATTCAAACTTTTCGAGCTCGAATTCAATGTCATATTGAAGCCGTATTTGAAATTCATCATAAATCTGCTTTTATTAATAAAATCAAGGGTTCATGCAATTCTTAAGAGCACTAGGCTATCCCAGGTTTGGTAGACCTAAAACTAATAACACTGCAAAAATGTCGCTTAGACTAGCATAATTTGGTTGTTTCCGATCATTTTGATCTGTCTTTCCTCGATTTTTTTAGCCATTTCCAGAGGTGCGTTTTATTGCCTTGCCTCAACCTGCTCAAACCCCTGGAGATAGCGAGAAGCTTCTTTTCTTATAAAATTGAAGATCCTGAGCTTACGTATTGACTAGAAAATTGAACTCTAAATCGGTCCAATAGTTAAATAGTGAACTTCTCAGCGAAAGAATCTTGTCGCACACCTGGTCGCCAGATGTAGGCGTATTTTTTAAGCAAGACTCCTTACATATGGCGTGTATAGAGAAGATAAAATGCACTCAGCAGTTTATCTCGATTATTCTACCTTGGAAGGATTTTCTCGTTCTGTGTATAAAATAAACTACATTAATGAAACAAAATTTACGCTTTATTTGTTCTTTAAAGCTATAAACCAATGTATTGTTACACCAACATATAACGGTAGTTGGCAACAGATTAGTCCAATAGTTATCGATTGTACTCTTGTACCAATTCTATCTAAAAAATATAAGTCCTTGTATAATAACAGTTTGCTACATTTTTTAAATTCCAACGAAGCTTTCTAAGTAAATTGGTTTCCGGACTGAGTAAATAGTGCTGACATGCTGACCGACCTAATAAAATGTGTAAACCCAAAATTAGAAAAAGTCCACTTGTTCAAATTGTGACGACTGATTTGCGTAAAGCGTTTCGTATAGTGGACTCATGCTGCTTTATTTCGAAAGCTAGACGCACGTGGAGTAAGGGGTGTTGCCCATGACTTCTGTAAAAGTTTTTCAAATAGGTTTCAGTGTGTCAAAGGGAAAACAAAGACTCAGGGGATTATTTAGTTGAACATGGAGGGCCACAGGGTTCACTCTTATTTAATGAACGTATTGATTTGAGCAAATGTATTACCCCTGAAATAGAAAATGTCACCATGTTTCAATTTGCGGATGATTCACCTTTTGTAGTCTCCGGTGATGACAACAATCATCTGTACTACAGAAAACACCTTAAGTAACATGACTCAATGGTTTGGAAAAAATCTGCATGTCAATGAATGAATCATTAAATGATGAAAATGAAAAAAAAATCTCATATTGATAGGTGTAAAATCCGAGGGGTTTTGATTTATAATCACTTATCCTGGTCTGAACATAAAAAAGAAAATGCCAGTAAATGCTCATCCCTTTATTTTTTAATGGTTAAAATTAGAGATACCGGTTCACTTGGTGTGCGACGAGTACACTTTCCATGGAGTCATGAGCTATGCCTAGCTGGTGTAAGGAAATGACTTTCATATAAGGGATAAACATATAATTGAAAAAAGGTTTATGAGGATGTACGGTGTTATCAGAGTCATTATTTTATTTTTTATAAAAACTACAATCTCTTTTTCCTATATATAGCATAATCCTCATAAATAAATATTACTGTTTTGAATTTATTGGCATTAAATAAATTGCCAGCAAACATATCATCACTGCGAGTAAATCAATATAAAAAAGAATTGGTGAATGACGTTAATTTAATTTTTTGAGACTAATAGATGTAGGCCGCATGTAAAATTAAAAATAGTTCACGAATAAAAAATATTCTATTCCATTCTATTCTTCTTTTTCTGGAAGTGCTATTAGGATAAATTACCAAAGAAATTATTAAGTCTTACATTGAAGGCAACGAACGGATGTGGGAAGTATAAATACGTAATTGAAATTAAGTATTGTGCACATTTTCATCGTTTTTCATGAGACACTTAGTGAATTTGTAACAGACTAATTATTAGTGCTTTGCCATAAAATCTTCCTCGAGATCAATCAGTCGGCCAGTTTTTAATTAGCGACCTGGCAAGGTACAATGCACTTATTAGCATGGCGGCGAGAAAGATCTCTTTTCCCCTTTATGTTTTAACTAGTCCAACAATTTCTATTTCCTTGGTTAAGTGGACGTATAAATTTTTCCTCTTCGTTGTTACGCCTCGTGGCCATCTATCCAAAACTAATTAGGAGCCTGGCATAGCAAATTAGACGGCGCGGTATCGATCACCACAGGGAGAAAAATCATATGAAGAGACGCAAATTATTCATGAACAGAGTTACAGTCAAATAACTATAATTGTTGCAAGGGTTTTAATGTAGAACGTTGCATGTTACGAATATTATGACACTAAAATCGTTTAAATAAAAGGGATAAAAAATCCGCGACAAATTGGAAAGTTTGTAATATAGATTCACGACATTCAACAATCAATTCTGTACTTATATAGAAAGAATAATAAATAGGTTAATCCTAAACTAGGCCAAATAAATCTTCTCATCTTCCTAGTATTCTCCCCATTAGTCTACATATCCCTGCCAAAATTCTAGAAAAACTACTTATCCGACGATTATTGCCCATAACTGAATATTCTAATATTATTACAGATCATCCGTTTGTATTTCGCTCATTTCACACGACAACCCATCAAATTTATTGTGACAGCTGATATCATCTCTTCCCTTGAACAAAAACATCATCGCTTGGGTGTTTTTCTTGATTTAGAACAGACCTTCCCTGGCACTCGGGCTTGCTATGGAAACTGAAGAACATTCTCCCTCAAACGTACTGAGATCATATCTGACGGACCGAATTTGCCGAGTCCGTCAGGGAACTGAATTCTTACCTTACATACGTATTAGGGTGGGTGTTCCTCAGAGAAGTATACTTGGCCCATTTCATTTTCCAACATACACTGCAGATATTGGTATACACGTTAACTTTTAACAAATACGTTCGCTGATGATACAGCGATTCTTACAAGTAATTCGGACCCATCCATAAACGCTCAACAGCTCAATGAATTAACAGTACGTTTAACAAAGTACAGAATGAAAATAAACCTAACGAAAAGCGCACAGATAAATTTTACCTTGCATAGAAATGTCTGTCCTCCCGTATAAATGGGACCCCAATGCCGACCCCTGACCTTATCTTGGACTTTTCATGGATAAATGTCTGACATAAGACTGGAAAAGACGAGAAACAAACCGACGTTATAAATTTTTAAAAAGACTACTTGACCCAAAATCAAACTTTTCATTTACAGAACAATGATAAGATGTTTTTGGGCATACGGTTGTAGGATTCAATTCTCAATAGCTCCAATCAATTCAGTCTAAAATTCTCCGTCAAATTATAAATGCTTCTTTTTATGTTTCAAAATTACACTATACACGACGTGTGTACGTCATCAAAATCCACTACAAAAAATTCAGCAATCACTGAACATCCACAATAATCTACTAGTACGACATTTATCATTTCCAACCCTGTCAGAAAATTCTTCAAGACGACTGAAGCAAAAGTGGTCCCGAGAACTCATTAATTGAAGATTGACGAGGTTTCTCTGTGAAGGAGTGTTGTCACTGGGCAACTTCTATTAGAGTCTCAAACCACAAATTCAGCATGTATGAAAATATTTATCTGATACAATATTTGTAGTTATATTAAATACATAGAATAAAAAAAGGTTAATCCTTTAGTGCAAAATGCGATTATTTGTACTTATAGATATAATTAAACATCTACACAGTATTAAATCTATTTCTGTAATCATTTGTGTAGTTCACAACGAGAATTGTAATAGTTCCCACACGGACACAATAGCTGAAGCCTTGAAGGTTAGTCTTAAAAATAAAGCCAAAACCACCGACCAAATGTGACCGAGGGAATTATAAATTGCGCTCCGGAGGAAAACAGCACCAGGGACCTTAGCCTTCGACAGGGCCTAATTTTAGGAGGTGACATTTATTAGCACTTCTGGAATATTTTCGAACGGGATTGTCAGAATTTATAATACGATACGGAAATACACATCCTCTATTTAAATCTCTCCAAGCCTAAATGTACACGTTTAAGCTCAAGACAGCAGTTTTTTTTGCTTTTTTGAAACTTGAAAAAATTTAATCTGGCGAAAATCATCCCCGAAAAATATGTTAGACTTGAAATTAACAGTAGTTCTTAATTTGAAAAGAATTACTCTCTTGGTCTCGTGTGAAATGAGCAGAGATAAAAATAAAACGAATAATTAATACAGTAGGGATGACTTTTTTGCTCAACTATTTTTATGTTAAAGGCGTCTTGGCGAGGAGGAATGTTTTACGCTTTATTACAGCTTGGAAAACATAAAAATAATTGCGAAAAATTAATTGCCTTTCTTTCAAAAATGGAGTAAAATATGAAAAAACAAAAACAATCTGAATATAAAGTACAGAATACGACATAAACAAAAATTTATGCATACTTTCCAGAAAGCTAGAATGAAATTGCACATTGCGCTGCCTGATAAAATACCCCCACTTAGATTTCTAAAAACTATTTTCTCAATGAAATACCAAATGTATTCTTACCCTTTTCATAAAACCAAACATACATTTAAATACAATAAAAAATATAAACATTTAAATGCGTCCCTGTGCAACTGAAAAGGAATTTCAGGAACCATGATATTTGAACTGCCTGAAACTTTAAAATGACCATTTGTTCGAAATAGAATTGAACATGACGTTATTAATCTTTTCCAGCTATCACAAGAGTTCTAGCTCATACTGTATTTTTAATGTTGTATATGTATATTTGTTCGATTGTTTGTTTGTGCGTGTTTTTAAAATTGTATATGTGGCGTAGGTAGGTAATCATGAATTTTACTTCAAAGCATCGCTATCTTATTAAGTAATGTTTTCAACGAAGTGCAGTTGTTCTAAAGGATACAGTTTTATATATATTTTTATTTTTTTATTATGCAAAAATAAATATATATTATATCAAAAGATTCTGGGGTCCAGTTGTAAGCATTTACCCGCGGCTTAATGTATGCCTATATATCGAGTTAACTTGGCAAGGAAATACCTCAGGTCAGAGACATTAGAGTCTGGCAAGCATTAATTATATAAATACCACGAGGGAAGATAACGTTTAACGTCTGCCTGTGCACATTTTTTTTACAAAAAAAATTCCCAAAAAGACACTGAATTTGGGTGTTTTCAACAAGAAATATAAGATCGCACTGCATGATAGGACTTTTATTCAATTCAAATTGAAATGGAATTAAATACCAAAATGGAAAAATATCAAGGTGTTGTCAAACCGTAAGGTTGTTTGTTCTAAATCAGAACTTTAAATTTTTGTTATTTAGCATATGCAATTTGAAACAAAGACGTAAGAATTTTTTTGAAAAGGAAAATGAGGCTATTTAAAAAGCATCAATGCCATTTGAATTGGCAGAGCTTCCTTCCACAAAACGAACCAAAAATACTTTCCATACTCTTAATTATTCTTCAGAGTATTAAGAACAACCGTCGTATTCTGAAGAAAAATAAAAAATAATAATATGGCATTGCTCTAAAGTAAATGCATATTTGGATAATTACAAGTTCAGTTAAGATACACTCACGTTCTTGTCTGTTTAGAGCCATTTTAATTTCACAGCACTTAAAAACTGAAAAAATTGGAATGTTCACACAACCAGGCAGTTCACAGAGGGCAAGTCGGACTTTGGATTCGTTGAAGTTCGAGGCAATGTTCACTTCCGTCCAAGCTCACGCCTCGGTCGTGCGGCTTAAGGCGATCTCGGGCTCAAACTATTTCTAAGCGTTGAAAATTTTTGGCTTGAATGCTGCCAAGAGTTATGTCTAAAAATAAAAAAAAGGACAGGGTGATATCCCGGTCATAGCTGTTGAGGATTGAGTAGGGGGCCGCAAGATGGCCGCTCTCAACAGTTGTCGGCCCGCCGAATCGATATGGAATACTGTTGACGGCCCTGGGTGTTTTTCTACATAAATTGCACCAGGTTGAAGTCCGAAGACAATGAGAGATAAGACATATTTACTCGGCATGTTATCGCATTCGGACTACGTCGCCATCAATCTGGCAAGAAATTGGCCTCGTGGGCATGCATACAAACAACATACTGGGTTTCAAAATTTTAAACTTCATACAATAACAAATAACATAACTAAAACATGGAAAGACTTCAAGGTCTATGGGTATTAAAGGTCAAAGTCTACTTAGAAATGTTCAAAATTTACATTATACAAAGAAAACCCCTATTCAATGGTGGAAACTGACATGTAGTCAGTGAATTTCTATAAGGAGGTATAGAAATTATTACAATTTAAATTATACATAGAAATATTTCAAATCAATAAGTGAAATTTATAAAATTTAGTGAAACCTCACTACAGTGAAGCCTATGGGTGGGCCTAGAAGTTGTTATAACTTAAAATTTCCCTTATCGAAAACTAAACGAATCGACTGTGAAATGACTATGAAAAATGTTTAGATGTTTTTATTTTGTATTACGCTAAGAAATGTTACCAATCCAACAGTGAAAATTTTCCTATTGACGGCTAATGGTCATTGGAAAGCTCAGAATTTCTTATAATTTTAATAAGGAATTTTCCTAATCCAGAAATGAAAATAGGCCAAAAGAAAATGGAAAGTATATGAAATAACAGAAACAGAAAATGTATGGAAAAGGCGGAGACTGGAAAGTATACATGAGCAGAAAGTTTAACGTCTATGGTGGGGCAGCAAATGGAAAAAATTATTGAAAGGCAGAAACTGGAAAAGCTATGGGCAGGCAGAAAATGGAGACAATGGAAAGATAAAAAAATTAACGTCTAAGAAGGGCAGCAAATGGAAAATTTACGGTAGGCAGAAACTGAAAAATATATGGAAAGGCAGAAAATGGAAAATCTACTGATAGACAAAAAATTAAAAATCTATGGAAAGGCACAAAATTCAACGTCTATGAAAGGGCAGCAAAAGGAAAATCTATGGGAAGGTAGAAAATGAAAAATCTGGGGAAAAGCACAAAATGCAAAGTCTATGGAATAGGGGAATGGAAAAAGCCGAAAAGGAAATTCGGAAAATTTCACGTCTATGGAAGGGCCGCAAATGGAAAATATATGGTGGGCAGAAACTCGAATAGCTTTGGAAAGGAAGAAAATGAAAAATCTAGGGAAAGGCACAAAATGGAAAGTGTATGGAAAGGCATAAAATGGAAAATCTATTGAAAAGTAGAAAATTGACCTCTAGAGTTAGGCTTAGAAGTTCTTAATGATTCAAATTATTCAAAAAGGTTTTTACCATAAAACAGTTAGGTGCTGTAAAATATTTATAGTAGAGGGTTCAATGCTTTTAATGTATGTATTATCCGAATAAACTGTTCTAGACTAAATCATAAAAAGGCGTATGGTTTTTCATAATTTATATTAGGCATAGAAAATTTCAAAACCCAGTAGTTTAAACAGACCTAGAAACTGTGAATGTCAATAAAAGAGTTTTTAGGTTTCGAATTAAAATTTGTATTAGTCAAAGAATTTTTCCCAATCGAGTAAGTAAACAGACCTAGTAAACAGACAATGAATTCTAAGGCACGACAATTTTTGAAATTTAAATTAACTATAGGCGTTTTCCTAATTTCAATTAATCAAAATATTATTTCCGATCCAAGAGTGAAACAGATTTCCAATAACTCAAATTATTGAAATAAATTATTCCATCTCAAAAACCGATAACAGGCCTATAAAGAAACGTCTGTAGAAGAAGTTCAATGTATTTTTAAATGTAAATAATATAAAAGTTTTGAAATATATAAACTTATGTTCATGGAAAGGTAGAGAAATAAAATTATTTAAAGTAATTTTGCCGATACAAAACCGATAAGTGGCCGCCTATACATAATGGAATATATAAGGAAAGGCTTCAATGAATTTATTAATCCAAATTTTCCACAGAAATGATTTTAATTAAAAACTGATAACTGCTGTATAGATAATAAAGGAACTATAAGACAATCCTGAATTTGTAAGCATGCTGTATACTTGATACCAGATTAGTTTTAAACAAGAAATAATATAAATTGTTTCAAATCATCAGTAAACAAATATTTTGCATAAAATGTAATCATATCTACAGATGAATGTGATGATTTGACAATTGTATTGCCTCTGGCTTTTTTTTTTTTTAGAAAAATATGGAAGGACTTCAGCGTTGTAATAATTTAAGTTTGCCAAAGTAATTTGTCTCATTCAAAATAGTCCTATAGATATATATGAATAGATTTGGAAGTTTTTCTAATTTAAATTATATAAAAGACATTTTTTCAATACCTTAGTTGAAACTTTAAATACATAAAAATTTGTACAATCTCAACTTTAGTGAAAGTGAAATATATTATCAAATATTTTAAATAAATTGTTCCAGTCGAAAACCGATAAGAGGATTATAGATAAATGCCTATAGAATGTCATCAAAGTATGTCATCTAATGCAAACTAACCAATATTTATTAAATCAAAATTTAAACTGATCTAAAAACAACGATGGGATGAGAAATTTCTTATATGGAAAACTTAAAATGTTCATGTTGAACAGGCATAGGTTTACTATAAACAATAGAATAAGTGCTTGATGGATGCTAATAATTCAAAATATTTATAATCCTAAACAAATAATTTTTACCAATTATAAAATCCAAAATACATACGTGGTCCTATAGATGAATGGATTTCTATTTTATATTTGCCATGTTTTGTCATATTCAAATTATCCACCCCAAAAAACTTTAAAAAATGTTTCGTTTTTTGAATAAAATTCAAAATTGAAAACTGTACCACAGACAGTACAATGTCTAATAATTAATGATTCACCAACGCATAATCTTTAAGGATTAGAAAAACATACATCATACATTAATTTTCTGATAATCCAATCAAAGGTGATATAGCACTGTCAATATTTCATCATAAATCAATCATATTTAAATAGATAGGAAGACAGAAACACCGTTGGGCCGATCAACTCTAACCATAATAAATCCTGTTTTACGAGTTGCATTTCCAATTGCAGTTGCAATCCAACATAATTTGGTTTTCCGTTTTCTAAAAATAAACTTATAATAATTGCTTTTAGTGTACAATTGAAATAATTAAATTGAAACTGTTAAACTTTTTACGTTCACCTTTTCTTTTTGTGTTTTAACCGAAAAGGTAAACGATTTGTGGAATTTTACTAGAATGACTTTCATAAAGTTTGTAAAATGTGTTTATTACACTTTATGACGGTATTTACGTAATGGTATTTACAATCCAAAATAACAAGTAATTTAAGGATTTCAAGGTACTTCTCGAGGTATTGCGCGTGACAATTGACCTTGGTAAACAAAAACCAAGTTACAGCACATCTGAACTTGTTTTGGAATACACCTCAGCAACAAATGAGACTATTGATTTTTTGGATAAGTTTTGTTATGTAATGATCGAACAAAATATACATCAACAACTAATTAAAATTAGAAAAATTTAAGTTGCTTGTCTGCCAGAATCGTAAAAACTAGCAAATAGTACTTCTATTCATCATAGAAACGGCACGTCATGTTTATTCAGTGCTTCGATGATTCATTTCCAGCTGTAACATGGATTTATTTATTCATAGAACTTGTCTAGTCTATGCTTTTTACACAAATCATCAAAGTCTGTAAGAGCTAATGTCTACGTGTCGTGGGTTCAATTCAAATAAAACACTGTAAAAAGTGTCTGTTATTATGGAAAATCTTTTAAACCTTATTTCTGACTAGAGTTAAATTCGTATTTCAAAACTATCTGTTATTATCATTATCGTTTATTCCTCACTCACACAACAACTTGCTATCTTCCCTCAAGTATTTAAGACAACAAAAAAGTGAATCAGGTTTAAACTTGTCTAAAGGCTTCCGAAATATATGTCTTTAAAATCGGATTTGAGATTGTATGAGAATTATTTATTGAATATTGTTATTTGCCTTTCACTGGCTAAAAAATGCTTTCATTTTAAAAACTCAAAAAAATATTAATACAAAAAACCGTAATAACATTTTTAAAAAGTCTTGAACCCTGTCAATATAGTTTATTACGAAGAATGTATTGTATTTTTGATCAGTTCTGTTTCATGCCAGTTTCTTGATAAATTTACAGGGTTTAAAAAATTCTAAAATTCGTCAAATGCGATAAGAAATTATAAATAATAGGATATCTCAGTGTTGTTAGTGAAAAGATTAAGAAGAAAAAAATGACGGACCTTTCAGACAGAGCTCTCTGCCGCATTGCTCACTCGCGCTCCCAGATTATTCTCGAGGAAAACTACGACGATCATCGTGATCAAAGTTCAAACAAATTAATTCTATTATTGTCACTATAAATATAATTATTATCAACGATTTCCTATGGGTATTAAGTACACTACTGTTTATTGTTTCGGACAGTGTATCATTTATATAAATCAATCGAAACGCTTGGTATAAATTAAAACGAGATAAACCGAATAGGAATAAGTTGGTAATATAATCATTAAAACATTGAAAGATATATTAAATATATATATGTTTGTTTTACCTGCAGGATGCAGTCGAGCCGGGTTAAACCAAGCATCTGAAACAATAAAAAATAATATTGAATTGATTTATATGAATAATAAAAAGTTTATTTTAATAAAATTCGTTTTTGAACAATAAAGTTGTACCCTATGATACGTTCGCAGGAAACAATACCAAATCCATATCAATCGATATTCCCTGAAGGTATTAACCGATCATTTATGTACGCATTAACAAAGCAATACGCAACCGATGTGCGTAGTAATTTTTTTTTTTTTTGGTATTATAGAAGAAAATGAACAAAATTGATTACAATTTATATAATAATGAGCAAAACGGGAAAAATCGTTGTCTAGGATTGTTAATAAAATAAGATAATAAGGGTAGAAAGATGACGGTTTTTTAGGGGATGTTTTAACCCCTCGTTTAAACTTCTCTTTTCATCAAATGTTTGAAAGTCAATTGTAGGTATTCATGGCCGGGTTTTTTATTGATACGAGTTGAAAACATGATAACTTACACTGCCTGGGCAAGTTGGAGCCCTTGGTATGTCCGTTGCTTGGGTCTGGATCCATGGCACTAAAACCCGACCCCTCCCTTTATCGATTTCTGCTTCGTTTCTCTCTCCTACACACGCGCTGGTTCACCACTCTTCAGAACCGAGAGAACTACTGTGACTATCTTCGACTTTCGAATCCGACAGTAGCCGGTGTCAAATCAGATGGACAAGGTCGAATGGTTCGAGTGGGGGTACGGACCACTTATCTATTTACTTTTCCTAGGAACAATAGGCGAGCCCGCGCGCACGGCGGTTCGGTGCACAACTGCGTTATGATCGATCGACCTTTGGTGAAAATCATGTGATTTCCCCGCACCTCGGAGGGAAAAGTGATTCGAAAAGTCCCTGCACATTCAATCGTGTTATATTACTCCATTCTTAGTCACTTCCCCCTCATTCAAAGTAAACTATATTAGTAATGCGAATAGTATGGTTGAAGGCCGTTTAATTTCCCTCTGACGATTTTTTTCCAGGACTAGAATAAATTAACTACATATTTACATGCATGTAAACAGGAATGTAAAGAACATACATGACCTTCGAACAGTATACGTCTTATTATAGACACAACTGTGCCTAATAATACAAGTTAAATTACTAAATTACTTTGACTTCCGTTCGCACTGAACATTTATATATTTACGTACTATGAGAGTTAATCCAAGTCCCAACGATTTGATATAAATCAAGTGTTCGAAAAATAAGCCTTAAGAATATGAAAGGAAATTTTTTGTTGCTTTAAACAAAATGTAAATTAAAATTGTACACGAAGACCTACAAAATATAAATAAACGGTGACTGATGATCCCGGAAACATCCTTTGCAACACTACAAAGTTTCAATAGACTGTAAAAGTGGGAAAAGGAATCAGGAGAAAATCAGAAGAACGGTATATCTACGCCATCACAGGAATAATGACAACACCATCAGAGCATTAGAAAACACTGCTAAATCTATCCTCTAATGGAAACATATAACCAAGAAACTAGAAAAAAATCATACATATTGCAGAAACGAATAAACTAATTGGGGATTAACCATTTCGATCATACGATAATAAAAATTAAAATCAGACATCTACTATTAGAAATGGTGACTGATTATATGATTCTGGAAGCAGTCTTTGTAACATCATATAAAGTTGTAGCATACTAAAAAGTGAAGAAGAAACCAAAGAAACCGTAACGAGACGTTGTACTCTCACTTTACGTTCTCTGTATAACGTAAAGAGTAAACCGTAACAATGTTGTACGGATTACTCAAAAATCAATGAGGGAACCAGGTGAGATATATTCTAAGGAAGCCCAAATTCTTTCGAGCAGAACAAGCTATCATGTTTGCGCCATAGCAAATAATAAAAGAACTGAAAACAATACACATATTAACACACAGCCAAGTGGCCCAAAAAGCATTAGCACAAAAAAAGCACATATCTAAAATCTCCAAAACTTGGGAAAACTTAACAATCTGCAATATGTTGCCAGTACGCAAAGGGATACTGGGTTAATACAACTATAAGAGGCAGAGGAAGATCTGCAAGACCAGGTATAGACCAGAATCTATAATTGGGGTAACAAGATGAAATATTAATTTCTACATCTCATAATGCGACCTTACAAAACCCAAAGAGACTTTTGAGGTGCCAGACATGGTAAAATCGTGGTTAAAGAACCCTTTCTAATACTAGCAAACTCCAGCTACAGTTAGATAAAGTAACACTCATGAGAATGATAGGAATGATCAAAATATCTACACAATCAACTATAGGCCCACAACTATAACTAGGAAAATTACATAGACCCAATCTCAGAATAATACAAATACATAATAATACAATACATAAAACAAAATGAGAAATGGACGAACTCCAGAGGTTCCAAACATGATTAAAAACCTTCAACTTAATGAATATTAATTTCAGTTTAAGTAAGGCATTAGTAGAAAGAGAGAGACTTTCAGAAATTGTATTACGTGCGAGGCCTTCCTTTGGTTCCAGAACTTCTGACATGGCACAGAACACTCGGTTAAATTTCGCAAGGAATCTCATCAATTGAGGTGGCGGCGTAATAGTTTCGGCAGGCGTTTTTATGGAAGGTCGCACAAACTTGATCTTCATCGAGGATTACCTAACAGCCCACTTATTGTGGATTTTATTTTTATTAAATTCACTATTTTCGTGGTCCGCTTGACCAATTAATACTTTACAATTAATTTAGGTTTTTAGTTGAGATTTATTTTTATTTTTATGCAAAATAATGCAAGACCCCCACACAGCTAGGATTTTTGGTGACTAATTGCAACGGGTAATAGTTCCGATTTCAATTCTATCGACACACGAGTTGTCAAAGAGGGTAAAAAGTCGCCCAGTATACCAGAGACTGCAGAAATTAAGAATGGTGCTGTTGGAGGAGTATGAAAATATTCCCCGGCACTACATTCAAAATCTCATAAAATCAAATGCAAGCGGTGATCAACGCAAGAGGAGGAAATTCTCTAAACTGAATTGAATATTTTCTTCATTGTTTACATTTTTAGTAAAATTATTTTACTCAATTTAATTTTTCGCTTACCTGAATATTATATTTTTCTTTAAAAATATCCAGTTAGTTTTGCAAGTATTTTACCTAAAATAATGAATAAAAACTGGCCATTTATACGTAACTTTAAATAGTTTTTCATTGTCAAATAGTATATTTAAGTCGAGTTTGGAAAGTTAGTTTTTTAATAATTCTAAGAAAATATAACTTAGGAAATAAAAAAAATCATAAAAGTGTATCGCACATGTCAATCAAACACACGTCATAGTGAAATTTTATCATTGAAGATGTTAATATTTCAATGGTCAGTACTAAACATCTTGAATGGCTTGTATAAAGGAAGAACGCCGTCCAAATATTTGGTTATACCCTACCAGCCTTTCCGCCCAGGCTTGCGGGTTTAGCAGGAATTGATTTGATTATTGTTATTAAATTATATTAATTAATCGATCATATTAATTAATTATTATTAAACAAGATTACAATTAGGACTTTTTTTTATATATTTTAAATCATGATTCCAGAAAGTCAACATCTCATTCAAAGAAAGCCAATCCATACGGGTTCTCTACAGTAAATTAACCATGTTATTTTTTTGATTTAGGGTATTTCCATAGCGAACTTGCTTAATTAACTATCTAAGGGGGTTCACTAACATGCTTGTAGATTTTATTTTCATTTTTCAACCTCATAGTTTAATTGTAAACCAGGCTCCTTTTACTTCACGATATTTTTAGGTACGTACTAGTTATATTATTGATATCTATTTTAAATTACTTTGAAATAAAAGTCAAACACCACTTAGAACGAGTAAGTGAATTCGAGTTGCCTAGAGTTTGTCAGTATATTATTAATCAGAAAATTATTTTCTACAATAAAAATATACCTGATCGATTTTTTTTTTTTTTTTTTTTTTTTTTTTTTTTTGTGGGGGGATCCTAAACGGATTTTTACAGTTTCCTTTGAAAATGAAACGCCTTGGTAGGACTGGTTGAGAAGGATGAAACTTAATCTTCATGGAATTATCTCCGGTCCGACTCAGGTGGTGAGAAATTGGTCAAACTCGTTCTTCTTCAACTACTTCAATTCTAAAAGTGACAACGAATCATTCACAGTCCATTTTACTCAGATTCTTCCAAAGATGTCTTTCTAGCAAAATATATACATACAGAATAGATGTGCAATGAAGTAGTAAGTAGTACAGACCTAGTCAGCCACGATGTTCATGTCAATCAGTAAATTTTTGGATTTAACTCTTAAGACAATGCATAAAACATAGCAATAGATTTTGTTATTGACGATAAAAAAACAATACAAAAATACCAACCATTCAAAACAGTGTCCTTGAATGTTTTCGTGATAAGGCACATTTCTTTGATTTTGAATGGGAATTGAAAAGCAAAGTAGGTGCTATTATGGCTTTCACTTCAGTCAGAAAGTACTTGAAAACTTTTAATGCTCAATAAGAATTTATTGTTTCTCATGGATGAAAGCAGGCAAAGAACCCTTAGGTTCAGTTGTGTAAATTCATTATGTACTTATAAGTTCAAAGTACTTTGTAATATCATTAAATTATTTTAAATTTAATTTTTTTAAACAAAATTATAAAAAAAGCGAAGTTTTTTTAGTTGGTCTGAGAGGTGTTGAACTTGTGTGCAGTTTGATTGCCCCTGACCACCGTCGGTCCGTCAGTTTCGGTCAGACGCGTTTCGTCATTCAGCCATGTTCGGTGGTTCTGTGTGAATAATGCATCTGATATTCTTCTGTTGAAACGGTACAAATATGACGGACAAATTGAGAAATGTAGCATGTAGGGAAAAAGGAACTATTCAAATCACACTAGCAATAAAACCATTTCAGGCATACTTACTGTGACCTTGGTCAACAAATTATAACATAAACGAAAAAAATTGAATTATCCCTTGAATATACATTTTACCAAAACATTGAAGTTTTAATATTTCTTATCATCATTACTGCTATCTGTCCATTCCGACAGCAGACAATTTTTCGTCTGTATTAACACAATTGCATTTTTATATAAAATTTTTTTTTACATCTTTGAATATTCTGTCAGCTTGATCTAATAGTAGATGAAATATGAAAATTTTTTCTGACATTGTCTCGGAGGACTTTTTGAATTTATTAACCTTTTACATCAACTTAGGCGATCAATTTGGTAAAATTAAAGTATTTTATTCTAATCGCTCCAAATAACTCTAAACTGGGTATTTAATTTAAACAAATAATCATTCAGGGTCATGAGCACGATCTGGGATGAATTTAAACCAATTCCCATGTCGATTATCTATTTAATAATAATCGACACTTCAACCCTCGAAAAATACACAATGTGGAGTAAATATGGAAAATGTTTAAAAAAAAGTAAAATAGATGGAAATAGTGAAAAACAAATCTATAATTTCCAGTCTGACATACGCAAACTTTAAATTGCAATATTTTAGCCTTCTAGAATTGATTCTGTTAATGCTATCTAATCCAAAAATAACGATTGAATTATTGTTTTATTGATGTTATCTTTACAAGCACTTGATCAAGAATGATCTAAAAGAGATAAAGGTATACGTTTTAGTACTTGGACGGACAAAACGCCTTTGCGTCAGGTTATTTTAAATTATGCTTCATCGCCCTATTCCACGGATGAGAACATAGTTTCCGTTAAATCGGCAAACGTAATATCACGGAAAAGGAGGATTTTATTCCGTCTAAGTCAATGGAACTGCCGTCATACCAGTGGAAATAAAAAAATTAAAGAAAAACACGTCTGAAAAAGAAACCGCAACGTTCATTCAGCCATGAAAGACTTTCCAGTTGTTTAGTCGTCTGTATCGAGACCATTTTCTCCTAGACCCCAGCAAATTCAGAAGTTGTGTATTTGGAGTAACGAGATCAATTTTAAATGTGAATATAAATTGCACAATTTTAATTAAAAATTTAAAAAAAGGTCAACAAATTGCCAATATTGTAGAAATCTTTGGTCGAATGTGTAATATTAAAAGTGTAAAACAATGCTTGTCAAAGTTTCAAAAAGTGGAAACCTTCATTCCATTACATTTTATACTTTGCAAAAAGAAAACTATCAGCAGTTTACAATAAAACAATAAATAATCACAGCACCCAACGTACGCTTCATCTTGTAATAAATTGTATTTCATTACACAAAAACACACTAGAATTTGAGAACAAATACTGATAAAAAAATACGCTCTCATTTGGCTTGTATATATGGGGGGAAAAGTATAAAAATATATTTTCAAGTCGCCTTTTTCTACTATCGAAATAGAATATCTAAAATTCTAAATTTAACGTTTTTGGCCAGAGAAAAAAAAATTAATTCTTGGTATCTTAAATAGGACTGAGCAGGGAATTGCTTCCAGAGCCTTATATAAACATTATATCTAGTTGAACTATTTCAAACATTAAATATAGTTTTTTAAGTTTTAAATTCAACACAGTGATTTTCTTTATTGTTATTGGAACGATAAAACGATTATTTATGAAAAATGTGTATACAAAAATACAATTTCCTCTTTGAATGTAAATTTCAACAGTTTTACATTCTTGGCACTTGGCGTTCAGGGTGTTCTAGAAAAAAAAGAAGGGACAGACTAAATTTAAAGTAATACTGCATTTGGCGAGAAAGGAAAAAAAACATTTTATCAACGAGACCCAGTCAGACATGCAAACGAATTTAATAACGCTTGGGAAAATGTGGGTCAATACTTTTCCCCTAATTAAAAAGTGGGTGCTCTCATTTAGATTGCATTTACCGTCTCACTTCAAGCGGAGATTTGACTTTTCTCTTCTAGGCATGGGCGTCAGTCAGTAATCGCAAGTTAAAAATAAAGTGTTTGTAACTTCTCATTCACACACTATTATACACCTAGCCTGGATTAAATATTGCCACTCGAACATTATAATTATTTTCTTTTTTTTAAGTGAAGGACCAATAGAAAAGTACAAAAAGGATGAATTACTGCTTTAATATTGTTAAACATTACTTCTGATTAACGAGTATAAAAAATTATTCAATATAATATACTAAAATACCACTTTTGACATTGTACAAATACATTTTGTTAAATAAAAGAGATTCTAATACTACAGATTCGTATTAATACTGATTTGATTAAGATCAATGAAATTTATAATGTGTGGTGATTAGTGACCGTTAATCGATAATTACTCATAAATCGTGAGATGCGACCTGGTGTGATGTAGGTTTCAGAAAAACATTTTCTTTATCGTGCCAACGTTTCGATCTTTATTGAGATCATCTTCAGGGCCTGGGATTTACAAACAAAAAATGTTGGCACGATAAAGAAAATGTTTTTCTGAAACCTACATCACACCAGACCGCATCACACGATTTCTGAATAATTAACTAGAAATTTATAAGTTTTAGTAAGCATTTTTATTTTTTTATTTATTTTAGTATTTGATGATTGAAGTATTGGAAAAACTGTTGTAAATAAAGAAACTTCTATTTATATTTAAACTTAGATGGCATGTTATAGAGGACAGATATAACTTTACTTTAAATTTTGACATTTTCTAAATCTATTTGAGATATTTCTTTATGTAAAGCTCATAATAAATTATTTGTTTAAATATATATTAAAAAAATCGTTTTGTATACATTACATTTGTGGTTATGTAGCGGCTTAAATGATTATTAAACTAAGATAACTTAGATTGTATTAAGTATACATATAGCCTAAGATAGACGTTCCATAGATTGGTGATTTTTAGAAAATGTCGCGAAAATAAAAATGCTTTTCTTATTTTTAGATTAGTTATGTATTTCACGATCGAATTAGAGAAACTATTAGCATATTTTTGTATATATAATAACAATTTATTTTTTATTTTCATTGGGTTTTTGTATATTTCGTTACCATACCAATTACAAAGTATCAGGAAGCATGCGTTACTTAAGTTGTCAAAAATAAACGAGTTGAGGAAAATGGAGATATTTTGGAAAAAAAAGCCCATACAGATTTGCAATAAAGTAAAAACTGATTAAAGTTTTAAATAAAGTTCATTCATAATTTTCTTATTCAATACACTGTATACTATATACGTTTTCTTTTTCTAATTCTATCTAGGTTTAGAAGTTTGAGTATCATTGAAATGAGAAATTTTCATTCCTATTTTGGTATGCATTGCATAATAAAATCCTAGATATTTCTTTATGGTATAAACAGAACTAACAGTAAAATTTTTCCTTGTTAATTTTGAGTTAAGCAGGCAGTTTGTTCATTGAAGAAAATAAACTATGAAGAACTTTGAAGAAAAGAAGGAAATGAAAATAAAGAAGAACTAGCTGACAGTATCTCGATGGTTCTGGTTTCAGTATATACAAAATGCTAGTTAGATTAGTTGGCTACTGAAAAGTTTTTTGTGTCATCATCAATATAGCACTAGCTGACTCGCCGGTTCTAAAGTCGCACAATATAATCGAGCATTTACCTTATTCTGGAATCGTATTTAACTCACCGCTACTTCAGAGTGAGGGGAAGCAACGAATACTCAAATATGAAACCGACACACGCCTCTGTCCTACATTATCGCATATGCGAAAGACACCGCAATTCTCACTTTTAACTCAAATCTTATCCAAGCAATGTCCAAGATCCAAAAACACCTTGGATTTATCGAAGATTAATGCAAATACTAGAGGACAAGATCGACTGAGGAAAAATATGCTTAATTAACATTTACATTGAAAAATCAGTCTTGTTTTACACTGAATATCAACTACAAGGAACTACCGACCACTCAAGTCAGATATTTAGGGACTATACCAAGACAGCAGACTGACATGGAATCCCCACACAAGACGTAAGAGACAACAAAACGGAAGACGTGGACAATTACTTTTAGGACCGAAATATGTTTTGACCAATAAAACTCAGCTACACGTGTACTTTACACAAGAATTTACTGCGACCACTTTGGAGTTCCTACGGATTTCGATTCTACAAGTCATCGTAGTTGCCCAAGTTGTCCTTCAACCTTTTCTTTATACTATTGTTGGTAACCTCTCCTCTGACATTCTTTTCGTTGTCCCAACCATCTAAACCTCTCTGCCTTAATGTGGTGCATTATATCTAGACGTTCCTGTATGTTTCTATTATTTCTATCTGTAATTCTATTATCCCTATTATTTCTTAAACGCCATTCCCCCCGTTCGAACTTGACTCCTAAATTTTTCTAATAATTTTCCTCCAATTTTTTTGCTATCATACTTATTTAAGGTTCATGTTTCAGCACCACATACCATTGGGCCAATTAATCCTTTATATAGTTGAATCTTTGTTTTGCGGGAACAAATAACCTCGAGTGACCAGCTTCATATTTGCGTTTTATGCTCTATTACCTGCTGTTAATCTAAGGAGTTAATTTCTTCGTTTTTGTTGTTTTGTGCTGTTAAAACTGAACCCAGAAATCACCTAAAATTTCAAATAAGAAATTGCCCAGGGTGACAGTGGTGACAGTCTGTGAGGGTCTTTTCGATCAGTTGAGGCGATTTTTAATTATTTGGCTTTTTCTACATTTTTCAAAACTTCTTTTAGTTTTTGTACATTTTTGGTCTTTGTAGAATATTTCTGTGGGGATTCCATGGCAGTCTGCTGTCTAGGTATAGTGCTAAAGAAACTTAGTGGAGTAAGCTCGTTGTTGATATTCAGTGGTGACCAAGACTGTTTTTTTAAGGTAAATGTTCAGTAAGCATATTTTTCCTCATTCAGTCATGTCCTCCATTTTTTGCACCAGTTCTTCGATAAGCTCAAGTAGGATTTCAGGAAAGATAATAAAGAGTGGGTAGGAAGTGTTTAAGTTTATAAAGCATGCTGACCCTATCAACAGCCTGAGCTGTCTAGGAACGCACCCAAGCAATACTCATTGTTCTCTAAAGCAGAGGATGGTGTCAACTCTCTTGTTAGATCGTAGAATGATGAGGACGGAAGCCGAACTGGTAGGAGGGAATTATTTTAAGATTATCTAGAATAAGCATTAATCGCTTTAAAAGGAATATTTCGAGAATTTTGGACATTGCAGGAAGAAGTCTGTAGAAGGATATGGTGCGGTGGGTGAGCTTTAGGAATGAGAATAAACATGGAAGATTTACATAAGACAAGATATTGTATTTGCTATAACGCATATGCTAATGTATTTAGTTAGGTATTTTATTATTAGAGTAAAGCAAATCCGACACCGAATTAGGATAAACATGTCAAATAACATTTATATATTCTATGTTTCCTCTATTGAATGGAGTTATAAAAGAATTACTTGAGTGGCCGAGCTGAAAAGACCATTAATGAAGGGTCAAACACCTTTTTTCTCTCTTGCGGAACATGTGCAATCTATTCACTGCTCGTCCGATGCGAGATCATTATATTAAATTAATAATCTAGAACAAAACCGAATGTCGTTATGGAATTTAAGACGGATGATGAGAAAAATTAGAAGTTTGTTTCGAATCTTAGAATTTGGAACTGTGGCGCAATATTGACTCATTCACTTCATTCAGTGCCTCCCTTCACATTCTGACCCCTGACACACGGGTTTAATGCCATATTTTTTCCGGCCAGGATACAGGAAGCCGACAATCTCGTGAGGACATCTGGACCGAATATGTTTTAACATAGTCCTAAACCAGAAACGAGAGACTACAGATGCAGGTAAAATATATTGCAATATTTGTGTCAATTTTTGTTTAAAACTTTACACTTGTACAGGAGGATCTTAATGACCTCACACTCTTTATCGGCGAGGGAAATTGTTATCTCTGTTGGAAAAAAAATGCCTACGTCGTAAAAAAAAAGATATGAAGTACACCAAAAACATTTTAGCCGATAAACACCCTTTAGTATTTTTAGTGCTTGTTGCTTACATTGCAATTAAACTTAAAAAAAATGAAATACCAAAAATATTACTATCTTAACATTGTAAGACTTTCCTGAAGAACGTTTCTGATGTAAAATATCGACAAAGGGAGGAACATTGTGAGAGATTTGTTACGATGCCAATTAAACGGTTCTTTACTAATAAAAGAATTTGTCATACAAGTTTTCTATATATTGTTAAAGAGATCAATAAAAATAAAACTCCTTGGTTAAAATGTTTAGAAAGTTCGCTCGTTATAACAACATTTAATAATAATGTTGTCTCCTGGTTTTATTGTTCATAATGAATGACGATTCTTCATTTTTGAGCCGAAAGGAACGCTTATATGAAGTTGTGTCAATGTGTAAATTAACCGTTATCATCAAATGTTAAATAGAACAGAATGGCCGCTAAATGAGATCTTGTAGTTTATTTAAAGAAATCTCCAAGGGGCCCATTATGGAATCACCTAATTGAAAACTTTATAACTTAACCATTAATGGAACTTCACAATTAGTCGGTTTTGCAAGTTAAATTCGCCCTACATCGCTAAACCGGCTCATCAGAAAGGGGATGCGAATAATTTGTAATAATTTTAATAACGGCGCTAAACGAAAAATGTGTCAAAAGGCTTCAATTAAATTAATATTACCTACGTGTAGCTTATATCATCTTTTCTATTAGAATTAAAAAAAAAGGAATTAAGGAAACCGTCTAGATAAAAAAAGTTGTTTTACACAGCTGAACTACTATAATAATATTTTACAAATTATAGACTTGTCTTTTACAAACCCAAAGCTAGATGTTTGTTAACATTTTTTTAAATAGGTGTTTGTATTTGGTGATGTTGATGATGATGACTAACCCCACTATAAAACGACTTTCTATTTTCTAGACAATTTCCTACCTCCTTTCTATTTGTGGCAACATGGAATATTTTATCATCATTCATGATCAAATAAGCAGCTTGGTCGTATCCGATCCTTTGAGTCTATTATTCCTACTATCCGTTCGTGCAAAGATTAATGGCATCCACCACTGAAGATTGCGAAAAGCCGAAACTCGTCTGACTGACCAAAATGATCGGAAATGACCAAGCTACAGGTTCATCTCTCCTCACGAGGAAACCTCACAATTTGTACATAAGTTATGTAAAAATAATTAATCGTTTAATACATAAAACATCTTTAAGTTGAAATAAGCTGTTGGATTCAAAGTGAACCGATCATCCTGGTCTTTATATTCTTTTGTTTCGTTAATCAGTCGCGTTTCGTCATTTCGCTATCTTTACTGGTCGATCTGTGTATTATTTCATCCATCTACTAGTTTTAAAAGTAGAATAAAACAACTTGTATTTTTTTTTAAATTTAATTGTTTAAAAACCGACTAACATTTCATATTGCGATCCGAATAAATAATTCTATGTATGAGTACCACTAAAGTATACATACATATGCATTATATATGCATATATAAAAATGCTATACATGCAATATTATATATACATAATATATGTATATTATTTATGTATATATGAATATATATACATAACACATGTATATATTCATATATACATAACATACAAAAAATGAAATTAATTAAATAACTATGTTAGGGGTTAATATATTCAAGCCTCGCATTGAAGTCCCATAGGGATTTGTGTTTGGATCTGGGTGCACGTCCATATTATATATGGACCTCCATATCTTTAACTAATCTAATGGTGCTACCAGGTCATCTATCAAAAAAATTTTGACAAGTGGTTTCTATGAACTCGCGCAGAAATTGCTCTCCGAAGTTTGTGGGGAGTACATCTATCGTGGTTGCTAAAGGGCTATTCGTGCATAACCTTAGGTACTTATTTTGAGTTGTTTTAAGCTTGTTATAATTGGTGTTACAAGTTAACACCTGACTATGGTTTTGTAGATGAGCAACTCGTTATGAACTCTCAACTGGGGACTCTGGACACGGGAGTTGGATGAAGTATTTATTTTTACTTTTTGAATTAATTCATTGACATGGGCTGTAAACGTGAACTTAGCATCTAGCCGAGCGCGGAGGTACCTTATTGAGGGAGACCAATTAATTTCTTCACCATTTCGGTTAACTTTAAGGTCTACGGTTGGACGACTTTTCATGAAGAGTATGGCTTCAGACATACTCCTGTTCCCACTAATTTTATACCTCGTAAAGTACCTTACAGACCTCTCCACTGCCCTGCTCAATTGGTTCACTATGGCACTCACCCTCCATGATGATAGTTATGTCTTCTGTTTGTCTTCATTTGAATAAGTTTGGTTGTTTCCAACCATTTTGTTCTGAACTTCCTCGTTGTTTTGGCCTGTCCGAAAAAGCCATTCAGTGGTGGGTCAGGGGGTACAAGCAGGGTAGGCAAGACAACAAACACACCACTGATGATGGCAAGAAACTTAAACGCGTCTGACAAGCCAAAACTGCGAGAGAGAGTAGGTAGATCAGAATAATTACAAACTATTGACGTAGAAGTTCATCACTCCTCCACTATTCTTGTTTAATTAATAAAACTTAGGCTGAGGTAAGCCGTTGACGTCTTTCGCCTCCGATCATCCTGGTCCGTCTATCCCAGCTTATTTCTTATTGCTTTCGCCAATAATATTTAGTCCATCGAGAACTTTTTAAAGTTGTATAAAATGAATTCATATACACAAGTTTTCATGTTTGTCCTTTTAGCACGTCTTACTTTGAACTTTCTTTTTGTCAAGGTGGTTTCTCTATTGTATATTGATATAACGCAAGAAGAGCTTAGTCGCAATTATTGCATGATTTTTTTAATTGTTTTATTTTGAGTGTATGATGAACCTATCATTGGTTCATTTCCCTTCATTTTGTTCTGGACTTCCAGGTGGTTGTCAAGTCCTGATCTTCAATCTTATCAGAAAAGGATGTTATTAACAATTTGTCATCGCTGTTCAGCTTCTCGCTATCTCCAGAGGTGGTTCAGGGTGATAAGGCTGGGTGAGGCAAGAAGTTCACTATTTCAACTTAACTACTATTGGACAGATTTGAAGTTCCATTTTTTCGGTCAAAATGTCAAGTCCTGATCTTCAATCTTATCGGAAAAGAATATTAATATTTTGTCATCGTTGTTCAGCTTCTCGCTATCTCCAGGTTTTGATCGGGTAATAAGCAGGGTGAAGCCAGACAACAAAAAACACTTTAGATGGAAAAAAAGCCGAACACGTTTGATAGATCAAAATATCGAGAAAAGGCAAATCGGAATTATCGGAAACGACCAAGATACATACAATCATGCTATTTGAAGCGACTTTTCTTGAAATTTCTTTGAGTTTTCAGGCTACCAGGCTTTTAAGAATTGCATAAACCTTAATTTACTTTTTGTGACAAGTTTTGTATAACAGATAAATAAAATGTGTTCCATGGTTGATTTTAAATACTGATTCAATGTGGCATTTGAGTCGTTAATGTCGAAAAGTTTGAATATGCTGGTTTACGCTAACAAAACGGGATTTGACGACAAAAACAACAGAATGTTACCATTGTATACATTTTGGCTGGATGCAATAACGAAAGAGTAAAAAAGATGAGTAGATTGGGAGGGGTTTCTAAAGGTGAATGCACGGGAGGAAATCAATAGAGGGAGAGGAGGTTCATTCGCATGGCCAACTATGGTGCAATAACAAGAGGAGGTGAAGTGCAAAATTGTTTATATATTTGAATTTGACACTCACCTAACTTGACACGAATATCTTTGGCGCCGATGTCTTCGACGGACGGCTTCCTCTCGGCGACGGGGGCCGGGGGCGTCGGGGTCGGCGTCGGAGACGGGCTCGGGGTAGGTGTCTTTTCCTTCGGTTTCTCGGACTCCCCGACTGTCTCGGCGTCTATGAATTCTGCGACGGGTTTGAAAGAGGCGACTTCCAATTCTGGCGAATCTCTAGGCGACGGGTCCCACCTCTGTGGCGATTCCTGATGCGGAGAGTCTCGCTTAGCCAGGGGCGATGGCGAAGGCGAGGGCGAAGGCGAATCCATACCCCTCGACATAGGCGAGTCCTCCCGGCTGGCCGGTGTGTCCTCGTGGGGCGGAACCGTCGCGCCGACCGGAGACGGAGTGTCGAACTCCCTGGCCGCGTCCTTGGGGTACTCCTTCTCGGGCACGTCTTGGGAAAAGTAACCCGTCTCGTTTTTGAGGAAGTCTACAGTCGCGGTGACACGCTCCGGTAGGTCCGGCTTCTCGAACATAAAATCATTCATTACGTCCTCACTGCACTTCGTCTCCTCCTTGGGTAAGGGCTCAGCGTCCCTTTTCACGTCGAATTTCAAATCGTCCAAAAAGTCCGAGACTCCTTTTCCGTCTCCCTGGGAAAACGGTTCCTTCAGCAAATCGTCCAAGTCTTTGGCCGCACTCGCTCCCTGGGTAGCCAGACCGCCTACGACGGGGTCGCCGAACAGATCTTTTTTGAAGTCGTCGAAATCCGATAAATTCTTCCCTTCCATGGCGAAATGTAAAAAAACTCAAAGGATGAACAAAAATCGCTCACCAAGGACGTGGGAGGTGCGTTGTCGACCGGCGAGGAAGACTGTTCCGCAAACGTAAGGAAAGTTGCGACTCGACGTACCCAGTGTTACCTACCCTTGCAGTCTCCCCCTCCATGTATTTGTGCGCCCCCTCCACGCCCCGGACTCACTAGCTCTCGCGTCTGACGGCTGACTCACTTCACTATTTCTGTCTCATACTAATGTTACATACACTCCAGAAATTCTGCATATTTTCACGCGTAGAAAAATTTAAAACGCACAAGAAATTCAATTTTACAATTTCTCATTGTATAAAAAAAACAAAAACAAGTCTAAGTATCTTGAAAAGTATTGTTTCGATTTATTTGCCTACACCCATATTTCCACACAATAAAATATACACAGATGAGTCTTTACAAATATGATTTTATGTTTTGACGTTAAAAGAGTATCAGGAATGAGACAAATTATTAAAATACCGCTCAGTTCCTTTTTTCGAGCTTGCAAACAGTTAACTACGTACCGTAGCATGTACGTATAAACTCACTTCGCAGACAATCCAGCTGTTTATTATACACAATTTTAAATAGGTTCCAAACCAAAAGAATGTATAATATGAATGTATAGAATATTCACCCTAATATATATTTTATAATTATATTTAAATTATATTGTCTTTTCACCCTAGAGTAGGAGCTTGCTGGGGTGTACCGGGTGTAGGGTTTCTCAGACAAAAGGTCTTACAATTTGAACATAACGTATGATAAATTTGAAAAAATAGAACCTGCTTATAACCCTGACGTCACGCCATTTGAGAAAATGCGTGGCAAGGTAAACAATATTCTACATTAGTGATTAGCCTTGAAAATTATTCTTCTTTAAAAGACGTTTACTGGGGTATAGGGTTTTTCAGACAAAAGGACTTTCAGTTCCTCGACTTGTAAACTACATATGCACAAACTAGGTTTTACACGCGATTTCGTCCGCGGGGGGCTTTGTTTTAAAGTACCTTTCTAATGGCTATCGCTTTTAATATAGCACAATTAAATTCCGTCTATTGCCCATATGATCTTAGGAATGGAATTTCAAAATAATACAAAAATCTTTTGTTAGCGGCTATCTATGCCATTGTAGAAATGCACTGTCGAAATTTCAGCCCTTTAGATTCAACGGTTTGGTCTGTGCGTTATCTGTTCAGTCACGGAACTGTTTTATGTATATAAAAGATAGGGATGGAATTTCAAAAATCCTTTCTTAACGGCTGTCCAAGCCATTATAGGAATGCACTGTCGAAATTTCACCCCTTTGGATCCAGGGGTTGGGTCTGTGCGTTGTCTGACAGTTAGTCGCCAAACTGTTTTATGTATATAGATTAATTTATTATTACATAATAATAATAATATTTTCATTCAATCAAATAGAAGTACAATGTTCCAAATTCATATTGTCTTTTTCAACCTGATTTGTAGTGTAGGGTTTCTCAGACGAAATGTTTTACAGTCTTACAGACAAATTTGAAAAATGGAAGGATTGGCGTCTTTCCTCAACTCTTACGTTGAGCCAAGTGAATTTTGATATTTTTGTAGTTCTGTCTGAAAAAATGTGGAATTAGCAAAACAATTTCCTATTTACATAATTAGTGATTAACCTTCTAAAATTATAATTGTATCAAAAGCATTCACTCGGTTCCTTCATCGAGCTTTATCTGTACTTTATGTTTATTTTATTATACTTGAAACTACAGATTTCAAAAATGTGAATGAGTAAATCTTTTAAACTATTAATTAAAGGTTCAAAGTCTTAATTAAAGAAATATTATATTGTTCGAAAGTTTAACGAAGGAACAGTTTTTTCTTTCTAATTGGCCTAATCCCTGATTGTCCTTCAATATATATTGATAAATAGTTTATCTTTACACAGATAATTTTATATTAAAACTGAACTTTTGAGGAATATATCCCGTGTAACACGCCATGAAACTATAATTGCTAAGGTTATTCAGAAACCTAACTTCCAGTAAGTAAATTAATTAATTAGCAAGAACAGATCAACATGTCTAGTCGAGCCAACAACACCAAAATGAAACTAATAAAGTTGCAGTAAAATAGAGGACTACGCCTTATTTCTAAAATGCTCCTTTATGTGTTAACTCAGCCATACAGAGACCTTGACATTGTCCAAGGTAAAAGAAAGTATAAAGCCTTCATCAAAACATCTCCACTCTTCTGCAAATTCCCATTCTAACAATTTTGTAAATTCAATATCCCATGGCACCGAAACGAAAAAATAACAATCGATCACATCACAATAACAATGAACATTAGCATTCTTATACAGAATAGTTTTGCGTTGTCTAATTAACAGTTCCTAGGTCAGAATCGACTAAATTTGAGCTTACGCAGCAATTAAATTCGAACCGCTAAAAAGCCCAATGGAATACGAACGCAAGGTACTTCGAAACTATCAGTAAATTCAATTGCTCCTAACTTGTTCCTCAACAATGAAAATCCACAATAATCTCGGATTCCCAAAGCTCCAAATGCCAAAAGCTCAAAAATCACCTTTACAATTAGATCACTTATGGCAGAGATAAATGAAAATTGAGTCCCTACAATATATGAACCAAAGGACATGCTGGAATAAAAGGAACGAAAAACTGACCTATTCAAGGAGGCAGTCATGACTGGTCTGAAGAGAGACTATGTCTAATAACCTTAGACATAGTAATGTAATAAAAAAAGCGTATTCCACTCCTGGAATGATATTTATAGACTCTTATAGCGGGAAAACGGTAAATATTATTGAGTCATCGTACGTGTATCCCATCACCCACGTACTACAATGGTTCATTCAAAGAAAAAAGAAAATTCTTTAGACTAATCACCATTTTTCAACCACCATCGCTTAGGATTGCATCCCAGTTGAATTTGTATCAACTTGTCATCTTGCAGCGATGCCAAGGAGGCTGATGACCCAAATCTCACATGGAGTGTTTCTAACTAGAAAATGGATGACAGGACATGTAGAAAGCGAAGAGGGATTCCATCCCCCTGCCCACTAGCCTACTGAAACAAATCTAGAGATGCTATTCGCATTCGATAAACAACGTGGAAATCTAAAATTTGAAGAGAAGACAAAATAATGTCCACTTCTTATTCTTTTTCTTCTCCAAATAAAAGAGTGTTTTAAAAAATCATGAAGGACTCGCAAGACAGGAACCTTCTCATATGTGCTCTGAATTTGTACTAGTGTAGTAACCGCAGTTCATAATGGACAAATTATATGCCTATCCCACTTTTTCTTAAACCCCTTTTTTTTTTTAAAGAAAACTGTATATTTTTTGCATATTTCAAACATTATTTCTTCTAAAAACATTGCATATGGATATTTTAATAAGCGTTAATCAAAACTTTATTTTAATCTGTAGTTTACTGTACATACTCGAACCGGAATCCCTTGCAAAAAGAATACATTTTAGAGTGAATAACTACCCATTGGTAGTACTATAAATTATTTATTGCAAGGCACAATTTTTGAAATTTTAAATTAAACAACCTATTTTTAAAAGAAAACGTATATTTCTAAAAGTATATTATTTTCTCAGAGAAACAGCTTCGTTTCGTGAAAATAGGGCGTTAGTTTTAAAAGTTATGAATTATTTAAGAAAAAAAAATTTTTTCTCTATTTTTCCTTTATCACGAAACAAACGCATTCGAATATAAACAACTTGATTTGCTCTTAAATTATTATTATTTAATCCTTTTTTTTGTTCATAGCGCAGATTACCGTTAGGGCTGGATTGTTTTTGTGTTTTGGCTTTCCCTCTGTTTTTTGGCTCAATTCCCGAAATCTTTGTTCATCCAGTTTAAAATTCTTTGTTTCCTCCTAAAAATTCTGGCATTTACTTGTTTTCAAATCTTCCAGGATCAATATGCTCATTAAAATATTTACATTTCCAGGACAGTAAAGGCGAGATTTTCCTCTTGGGGTCTGAGGAATGATGAACCTGCAGTTTAGCTTTTTTCGAACATTTTGGTCTGCCTATTAACTCTGTTTTGGTCTATCAGCATTGCAGATGATGAGAAGATTTTATATATATATGCAGGAGTGACCAAGACCCGAGGGGTTAAATGCCTGGGTAGACTCGTACCCCATCCCTAAAAGGTTCGGGACTTGGCCGGCTCACGTGTCCTGCATAAATCTCTTGGACCTTTTCACCTGTTCAACATTGTGGACCATTTAATCTCGAGGAGTGATTTGGTGATGTCCTCTCCTTCAAAGATTTCAAATCTAGACATAGCATACCTATCACACTCTGTGAGGTAGTGCCTTGCCGTTTCTTCTTTTCTTTCGCATAAGCGGCAAAAGGGATCTGGTAGAATACCCATTACGGAGAGGTGTCTTCTCAGTGGGCAGTGGCCCGTCAGAATACCTATCAGCCTCCTAATTCCCTTCCTTGAGATAAAGAATAGCCATTTCGATTCTGCTGGTTTGATCGCCATAACAAACTCTTTCGATTGCCTGTGTCCGGGGGATGAATTGTTTCATGCCCCGGTTATTAATATTCTCTTTCGTTGTGCTTAGAGTGAGGTAATACCGGTTGTGGCCCGACAAACGCAGTATTAGAATCTTCTTTGGGCCAGGCCATCCGCCTTTTCATTACCATGGTGTCCTTTAAGTGCTAGTATCCAAATCAGGGTTACCTAGAAGAGAACCTATTGATAAGATCTACAGTTTCCCCCACCAGTCTAGATTTAGTATTACTAAACTACATTATTTAAATAAGATCTTGCAATTCAGTACCACCAAGAGTTGTGAAATTCGAGTACAATGCCCTGATGGTTATTTGCTACCTGGCATGGTAGATATTTTTTAATTTTTGGTATTTTCTGGTGAGATTGAATTGAATACATCTCTACATGCCAAGGCATGGGCATAGTCTAAGATGTGGCAAGCCCGTGGAACTTTCAGTAATTTAAAAAAAGAACGTAATTAATATACGATTCACCAATTTTGTACTTTCTTGTCTTTGCCATTGAAAGTATGACTTTATGATGTTGAATGTATAATAGAATTTATAGATAGAATTTGTGTAGGTACCCATGAACACTCGACCGACGATAGTTGATTTCAAAATTTTAATCAATTATGTAAAACTTTTACATAAATCGTAAAATTAGCAATTTATTATTTATTATTATTTATAGTTGTTTGTGAATTTTATGGCGAAAATATTTAAATATATGAGATGCCAGAGAAAGGTTGACCTTTCGCTTGATAATAGAAAGGGTGCGATTGGAAGGACGGTAATGGCTTCCTAAAGAGAAATGACCTTTTCCTGATCATCACTGATCACTGGTCGTCAGGAAGAACTGGCTGTTATTCATCAATAGGTCCGTGGCAGAAATATATCTGCGCTCTCTCAATTGCCAGGACTTATTCTTGAAATATATTAGCGCCCATCGAACTTTCTGTATTTTAAAATTCTAAATTGTTCGTTAATTTAAAAAAAAAAATAGTGCATTCAGTTTTGTGGGAAAAGTGTTAAGTATGAGGGGATCGCGGGAAAAGGCTAGATAGTAGAAGGGTGTCCTTGGAATGGTATACAAGGACACTTTCCTGATCATCAGAGATCTAATGACTGTTATCCATTTACAGGTCCGTGACACAAGTAGATCTGATGTCTTTCAATTATATGAACTCAACTATACTAGTGTACAAGACTACTGAACTTCTGTATTTTAAAATTCTAAATTGTTTGTTGATAAAAAAAAATAGTATTGAGTTTTATAGGTAAAGTGTTTAAATATAAGGGGATTGCGGGAAAAGTTTGGCCTTTCACTAGACAGTAGAAAGAAGGCTGTCTTTGGGAGAGTGGTAAAACAAGGACACTTTCCTGATCATCACTGATCATCAGAGAACCAATGACTGTTATCCATTTACTGGTCCGTGAAACAAGTAGATCTGAGGTCTATTAATCACATGGACTCAAATGTATTAGTGTATAAGACCTTCGAACAGTCTGTATTTTAAAATTCTAAATTGATTGTTATTTTTTTTAAATGAGTGAGTTTTGAGGGTAAAGTGTTTAAACATAAGGGGGTTGCGAGAAAAGTTTGGCTTTTCGCTAGATAGTAGAAGGGTGTCCTTGGAAGAGTGCTAAAACAAGGACACTTTCTTGATCATCAGAGAACTAATGACTGTTATCCATTTACAGATCAGTGACACAAGTAGGTCTGAGGTCTTTTAATTACATGGACTCAAATGTATTAGTGCACAAGACCATTGAACGTTTTGTATTTTAAAATTCTAAATTGATTGTTAAATTTTTTTTAAATGGGTGAGTTGGAGGGTAAAGTGTTTAAATATAAGGGGATTGCAGGAAAGTTTGTCCTTTCGTTAGGAATGTTGTCCTTGGAAGGGTGGTAATGGTTTCTTAGAGAAAAGAAAAAAAGGACACTTCCCTGATCATTGCAGATCACTGGTCATTGGAGAACATCTGACGGTTATCCATTGAGAGGTTGGTGACGCAATTTGGTCAGATATCTTCATTGAGATCACCGATCTGACTTCAAAACAGGGAGGATCCACGGGGAGTCTACCCGGCGATCCTCTGAACTCTTGTTTTCTCACATTCTCCGGTTCGTAGTCGTCGAAAGGTGGAAAATGAGAGAAGACTTCCTGGAGGATGTGGCCGGGGCTAGGAACAGGAACGGGGCCAAGGATGTAAAAAAAGGCGAAACTAAGAAAAACGGTCTTCGAGCAAATGGATTAACGAATCAAGTAGGTTTTCAAAATTCAATCGGATGACATCAACTTCCCATGATTGACTTCCATTGATAGCGACCTTACTTCATACTTTTCACTAATGACTTTCGTCAGGAATTCAACGTTGATTGAGCCCAATTGAAAACGACAAAAAACAGCAACAGCGTGCTTGTCTTGTAATTCAGAATGTAAAACTGAAACACATTATTTTTAAATTTATAAAAAAGTTTAACATAAACGGTATTCCAATAGCCTGTGTATTATTTTGCTTAGAATTTATTTATTTAAAATAAGGGGGTCAATCGTAGGTCTGTTAGAAGTCGTTGATCTCACTTCTAAATTCCTTCTACGTTTTCAGTAGATGGTACTACTCAGTAAAACAAAATTAATTAATGTTTTACCTATACTCTGTCAGTCTTTTACCTAAATGACTAGGATCAGAATACATGTAAAATGATCCTGGAGTATGCATCCAAATCTGTCTATAATTGAAATTGTTTTAATTATCTTAAGAAATGAGCGTTCAATTATGATAAGAAATTGTCGTAAGAAATGAACAAAAAGACCAGGTCATTTTGTTTTCTGTACTAGCTCTGTTTAACCATTTCAACAAGTGAGAGTAGAGAAGTAGATCATTTTAGCTTATGCTCGCTCATTGACTTTTGGACAAACAACCACTACCACAGTAATGAGTTATCATTGAGTTAGTTTAGATAAAGGGTGGCAGAACATACACATTATTTAGTTTTGGAGTCTTTTGATGCAGTGTGACTTCACAAAGGTCTTGGTTTTCTGTTGATATAGTCTGACGATGCTTATTGATTGGGCTGAACCTACAAACTTTCAGGCTCATCTTTACCAACAAATACACTTTTTTGGCCAACTAGGTGAAAGTATTGACCGATCGAGTTTTTTTGTTTTTTTAATAGGTGATTCTAAGGCCTTTGTTGTAGTTGGGGATGGTAGTATGTATATCTGATTATCATATTGAACCGGCACAAGGGCACTACTGGGTCTGTCTTCACAGACTCAGTAGTGCCCGTGTGCCGGTTCAACATGAGTTCACCAACTCACAGACCAAACCCCATCATCTGCTATATCTGATTATGCTTTAAATCCATGCTTAAAGACACTAAGCCTATGAACTTATGAAACATCTTGTTTCCCAAGATAATTTAGTTTTTTGTTTTTGTTAGGAGTTTATGTGAAGTACGATGGAACATATACCGTAATCAATCTTTCTCATTTTTGTGTTTTGTTAAGCATACAAACTTTCAGACGAATTTTGTTTTCGTATATATCTTGTTATTTGTTCTATTGGATGAAGGCAAAGAACTAATAATATTTTATTTCATGTTTGATGACTGTTTTTATCCAGATCTATCTTTGGGCCTACATCTTAGGATCCAATTTGGTTTTTTATGCCCTATATTGTTATTCTAAAAGTTGATTGGGGATAATATTTATTTCTCACACCCAAATAATTTTTAGATATGTTCATTTTATTAGTATAATATATTAATTTTTGTACAAAGAGGTTAAGATGGAAAATTAATGCCACGAGTGGAACTCGAACCCATGACATCTGTTGTCACCAGAGTTGGTCTCAATCTCTTTGCATAAAAATTTATATATACTAATAAATTGATAACTGATTAAAATGATGAATAACAAAAAAGATAAGTTCATTCTTAGAAATGTATATTAGCAATAGTATATGGTGGTTTCTATCGCGACGAACGCAGTCGTAGTTTACTGATTCACCTATCCTTTCTAATGAACTGTCAGATGCATTTCGGCTTTATGTTTTTATATTTTCTACCATGTTCCACAAACACACCACTGAAAATGACAAAATGCCAAAGTGAATAATTATGATAATTAGAAACAACCAAACTCCAATACCAACAAGATTACTTTTTGTTTGTTCTTTGTTTTCCAGTTTAGGTGAATGGTCACAGATCATTTGGTGACCTTAAGGTCTTTATCTTCTGATATAATTTGGCCTGGCTCTGGACCTACCAACTTTAATATCCTTTTTACAAACATATCCAGTTAGTCATTATTGTCATTTTTGCCTTTATCCATGAACCCAATATAATTTGCCCTTTCTTTCTCTTAACAAAGTCAGCAGATAGGTCTTGTTTCTACTAGAGTGAGTAAAGTGTGTAAGCCAGTTCTTTATCATTCATGTTCTTCATCCTTTTTTTTATATTCTATTAACTTTATCAATGTTCTGCCTTGTTTATCACTTTATCTAATTTTTTATATTTTTATTTTCGACCTATACCCTATGTCAAAAATAAACAATAAAACAATAAAATATGATTATTTACTTATTTTTTAAATTTAAATTATAAATTAATATTTTGGCCTTTATGTCCAAACTTTCACTCATATTTCAGTTTTTTAATGCTTAAAAGGTTTAAAAAAATTTAGTTTTGAGGACCGTAGTGGATGAGTGGTTAATTATGTTATACTCTTGGCTAATAGACCCCTCTCATTCCTCCAGAAAATATTCTGTTCATGCATACTCTTGGCTAATATGCAAAAACATAAAGTCATAAAAAAAGTTCAATTTTTCAATTTTGGTTTTGTTCATAAATTATTTAATAAAGCATACCATGTGTGTATGTTTCTTCAGATGCAAATGCTTAGTCAAAGGCAAAAATATTATTTCTATGTGAAAAAATTAATTTAAGTGAAGTTTGATCACTACTATATAATGGCTCTGGCTAATTTTGATTTGGGTGTATTCTCCCAATTTGATATAGTCAATTAAAAGTAGATTTACTTTTGTATGTAGGAATTTAGGCTCGGGTAGCACAAGTTATATACATCTCTTGCTTTTTTTTTTACTAATTTTTCACTCCATTCCTTACCATTCATAATGACTTGTTTATTCTTGGCCAGGAAGTTTTTCGCATTTATCATTGTTTTATTTATAAATCATAACTTGAGCGCTTTCTGATTTCACAAGTTATTGTCTTTCCAGGATGTATTTCTGCTAGGAATGCTAGGTTTTATCTATATAGAAAGGAATGTTGATCATCCATATTTCAAATATTGAGGATTAATTGAATTTTGTGATGACCACCAAGGATTTTTCATTCGATATTGCAATTTATAAAAAGCATTATTTGTTTCCCCTGTTATGAAATAATCAAGTTGAAGGACATTTTAGACGTCCTTCATCATTTGGCGTCGTCAACATTCCCTGAAAGACAAGTCAGCCTTTGTATTCAACGGCATTTGATTTTAGATTGTTTTTCTTATATGTAAAGCCACCAGACAATTAGTGTCTAGATATTGCATTATATTGTTTCACTTTAATATTTTCCTGTTCCAGAACATCAAAGCATTGAGTAAAAAACAATAAATAAATAAACAACACCAAAATTCTTGAAATATGAACTTATTAAATTGTACTTTTAGTTCGTAAGTTGATCATAATTGGAACTCATGTTGCAATGTTCTTTGTTTTATTTTTGGGTATTTAGTGACCCCCCCCCCCTTGAGAACATTGACATAAAATGTGTAAACCTATTTTAACTTTAAGCTGTCATTTATAAAATAGATAAAAAATACAAATCTTGGAATGCAACAACAAATGCGGTTGAGTCATGAGTAACATTTGCTTCTATAAACAATCACTTTCTCTGTCTGATAAGAAACAGGCTTTTCATAATAGAATTCTGTAAAAAGCAGGGTACACTTTTCAGGCAGTTTTGCATATTTTTCTTCAGGGTTTTTTTCCATTGTTCTTTCATATTCAATCGGTAGACATGGCTTGAGTCTAAAATTGAAGGCTAAAATAAAACAACAAAGACATTAAAATAATAAAAACTTATTCAAAGAACTAGCTTTACTTTTTTTTTGTTGTTGTTTACGCTGGCATATTACCCATGAAGCTTTCTTCTATTTTCATTTTACTGTCGAACGTGATCGGCCGACCAGGGCCAGGTCCCCGCCACGCGCCCACACCACTCATTCAGCTCCATCATCTTCTCATCTTCTAAATTTTCATGCTTGAAGATAATCAAAAAGAAACGTTTATGGACTTTAGAAATCCATAGATTGTGTTGAAAGCTGATGGGTTGCTTGTTATTAGGACAGATTCTATTTTGAAATGTTTGGGACTGCTCAGATTTTTTAGCAGTTTGTCTCTTTCATTTTCATATTCTGGACATTCAAAAATTATGTGGGAAGGATTTGAAGGGCAATTGCAAGTGGGACAGTTCGGAGACGATGCCAAACCGATTCTCTTCTTGTAGCTACCCCATAGGCCATGATTTGTCTTCAGTCTAAAAATAGTAGAATAGAAATCCTTTGACATTCCTTCTGGGCTATCGCTTTACTTTTTAAAACTTAGTTTTCGTTTGGTTTACTACCATTACCTACAGCAGTAGATTTTATCAACTAAAACTTTAGTAGTTTAAAAAAAATAATTATAATTCTTGAATAGTGAAAAGTATTTAGTGATTTAATTAATCTCCAGGTAAGGGGAAATGGTGAGCTTTTCAGAGCTCAGAGTCTCTCCAAGGAGTCCTTTGAGCAAGTGCCTCTTTACACTGCTGTCATGACTTATCTTGGCTTCTACATCCTTATGTTCTTGGGTTATGTAAATCAGCTCTTTTTCTCGCCTAAAGTAGCAACAGAGATGAACAGAGATGTAAGATAATCAAGGAAAATTTCTTAATGTAATGCCTTTTACTTTATTGTCATTTTATTCCAGGGTTACGTCCCACTTTATGACAGATTTGAAAGGTTTTACCTTCGTTATGTGTACAGACGGGTGAGGGATTGTTGGAATAAACCGATATGCAGTGTCCCTGGTGCTGAAGTGGTTGTCAAAGAGAGAGTCACTCATGATTATGGGTGGACATTCGAGTGAGTTAAATTATTTAAATGAACTTTGAATATTATTTCCTATTATTGTTACGAATCTGTATATATGAACTTTCTTAATGGGATGGTTAAAATAAAATATTCATAATGTAATAAATATTTACCTTCAGTTAAAATACCTTGATAACAGGTTTACAGGGGAGAATAGAAGATGTTTGAATCTTGGCTCTTACAATTACCTTGGATTTGCTGAAAATAATGGTAAATGTGCCGAGGAATCCATTCAATCACTGAAGAAATATGGTTGGGCGACCTGCTCACCTTGCCATGAGCTAGGTAATTCATAAACTAAATAAAACTGTACCATTAATTATTACATAAACGGAATGTTTTTAGGCACAACACAGCTCCAGATTCATCTGGAAAAGCTCATGGCTGAGTTTCTGGGTGTTGAAGATGCTATTGTCTTTGGAATGGGTTTTGCTACAAATGCACTAAACATCCCAACTCTGTTAAGCCCAGGCTGCTTAGTGTTGAGCGATGAAAAGAATCATGCCTCGCTTATTTTAGGCCTAAGACTATCAGGGGCTACCATCAAAGTGTTTAAGCACAATAGTATGTTATCAATTTTTTATTATAAAGAAATATACAGTTGACATAAATTTAATTCTTTTAGATATGAAAAGCTTAGAAAAGCACTTGTTAGAAGGAGTTGTCAAAGGACAACCTAAAACTAAAGAGCCTTGGAAAAAAATTTTAATAGTCGTTGAAGGAGTTTATAGCATGGAAGGATCAATAGTACACTTACCTGATGTGATCGCACTGAAGAAAAAGTACAAGGTTAATAAATAATTAATTGTCAAAACTAAATCGTCATAATGAGTCTTTTCCTCCATAGGCATATTTATATCTTGATGAAGCTCATAGTATTGGTGCCATAGGGCCAAGAGGCAGAGGAGTAGTTGACTATTATGGATGTGATCCCCATGACGTCGATATACTTATGGGCACATTTACAAAATCATTCGGCAGCGCCGGTGGATACATAGCCGGTAGCAAGGTAAAATAACCATTCTTGCTTTTTCATTAATTTAAGTTTTAACATTTTGAAATTTTTAGGAGTTGATCAATTTTATAAGAGTGAACAGTCATGCTGCGTGTTACGCATCATCGATGGCACCACCAGTCGCTCAGCAGATAATAACTTCAATGAGTGTTATAATGGGAAAAGATGGGACTAATGAAGGTTTGTTATTCAATATCCAGTGTTTATATAACAAACATTATAAATATTCTTATTTGACTTGCAGGCATCAATAGGATCAGGAGGCTTGCAAAGAATACAAGATATTTCAGAAGGAAATTACACCAAATGGGAGTGATTATATATGGGAATGACAATTCTCCAGTAATCCCCCTTTTAGTTTATTTATTTTCAAAGATTGGGTAAGTAACTACACACTGGAGCAAAAGTGGCCATTTTTCATTTTTCCTATAGCAGATTAATTTTAAGACAACATTAGGAATTTGGAAAGGCTTTATAAATCTGCGAAAATTTTCAATATAAATTCAAACATGTTTTTATCCTCCACAGAAATAATTTAGCTCAACTCAGCAAGGAGTTTTTTTATTTATTTATTTTTTAAACATAACATTCAGATATAGTCCTCATTTTGACACTTTTCCAGCAAAGTTATAATAAATTGCGCTCAACTGTGTGGCATCATTGGTTGTTTTGTTTACGCTAGTAGAATATTTTTGATATCATTTTTAATTGTTCTATTCCAAAGATTGCTTCTTTGTAAAGATCTTGTAGGCTATGTTTTTGTGAAGAACAGTTACAACCAGGTGTCTTTTTGTAAATTGTATATATTTCAAAACAGCCCTGTTTCCTCTTCAGAATACAAAAATCTGTACAATAATTAAAGTGTGCCTGAACCAAATGTGTTTTTCCAGTCCAAGAACATTTTGGCAGTTTAGGTTGAGTTCTCTATATTATTGCTGTTTGATTGAAAGCCCTTTTCAAACATTGGGAAATGCAGTGCCTAGTGTGAGGCTTTGGGTTGTCATAAAAATATTAAACAAATGGTACAACTCCTGACAGCAAATCCTTAATCTATTACAGAGGGTATTCCACACTAGCACTAGAAAACAATTATCCGTGAATGGGAATCATGGTGACCGAGTCTTAAGACATTTGATTTCTGCATTTGCCATCAATACATTTGGTTGTGGATTCTAATTTCAGCATTTTCCTTGAAAGTTTATTTGAAAATAATTTTAAATACAATGTTTAGAGTGATTTGACTTGTACACACATCCAACAAGTTTGACATAAACTTTTCTGTGTAAAAGAAATTACTTTACAAATAGGTTGTAGAATAAGATCTGCAACTTTTAGCTTTATTTGTTAACATTGTGAATTAATAATAATTTACAAATGTATTATTTGAATAATAATTTCAACAACAATAACAATAATTTCAGGCCGAATGTTGTGAGTTCAAATCCCACTCGTGACACTAACTTTTTCATCTCAGCCAAGACTTAAAATAATAATTAATTGAAAGAAATAATTCCAAATTTATTTATTTAATAATTTCTCATCTCAATTATTACTTGAAAGCTTGACGAAGGAACTGGGAGTTTTCTTGTCTCAAATTGGTTGCGGGTTGTTCAGCTAAAAGATCATATCCAACCCCCAGGTTCTAGTGTTAAAAAAAAAATTGAAAGTCGGGTTCAAATTATGTGTCGCTGAAAACCCGGGATGTACTGATTATCTGCGTCAACTCTAACTGTTCTGGCTACTGTACATGAAGTTTTTAATTATAGTTTAGAATTTATCTAATAAAGGAGGATAAATATTAAGAGTGGCCTCTCCCTCCCCCGCATTGTCTAAAATGGGCTGAAAATCAAAAATATATTCTAATTGTATTGTATTTGTTACAGTGCTGTTGTGAGAACTTTATCATCAAGAAAAATAGCAACAGTGGGAGTTGGGTTTCCTGCTACGCCCTTGATGGAGGGTAGGATACGATTTTGTTTATCCGCTGCCCATACTAAGGAACAGTTAGACTATGTGAGTAAATGTTAAAAATGACTCGAAGAAACTTTTATTAGGATATTATTTCTTGAGCAGGCACTAGACACCATTGGTGAAATAGCAGATGAGCTGGGCCTCAAATATTCACAGAAGCCAAGGGATAGTCAGCCAATATTATATGACGATGATGAAGATTTAGAAGCAACCGATTGATATTTTACACTGTAACTGGCAATAAAAATTTGAAAGCATCAGATTATCGGATCCCTGTGTCATTCAGTGATTTTGCACATTTAACAAGCTAGAATGAAACTGAGCTGCAAGGATTGCTCAATCTCCCAAATACCCAAGTGCCTGAACAAAATGCTTGTCCTTTTACAGAATGGTCCACTTACACCTAATTTTGTTTTCCTATGTAATCTTTTAAGCTGTTGCAAAATGTTATTTTTTATAAATCAACCGTTAAATTTAAACCAGTACAGGCAGACGTTTAAGAACTTTTATTTGTGTTTACTACAAGATTCAAAAATTAATTTCATAAATGTACAGTATTGATATTAATTTGTATATAAGATGTACACAATGTTTATAAAGTTACAAATATGTTAAAATTATTGAAAAAATATTTATTTTAGTTTAATAAGAATGATTTGCCAAGAGGTTATTTTTATAAATCTCTCGTGTTAAATACAGATAAGTGGAGAATTTTAGATTTTACACTGCTTTGAATGACAGTAGTGTATGACATTTCTGCCACTCTTAACGTAGAAATGACCAGATGAAATTATTTACATGAATTATTGGTTAATTGCATACCTTCAAGTAGTATTAGTCAAATTATGGCTTTTTTACATTTTTTATATCACCTGGTGATTTTTATTTAATTTTTGTTTTCTCTTTTAAGAAAATTTTGATGATATACTAAAGAGATTAATTTTTTATTTACATATATAAGCAGATAGATAATGCTTTCTAATTAATTAGCAGTTGCTAGGCAATTGCCACTACAAATGTGCAAAAGCAAATTAAAACTGCTCAAAATATGCTTATTCATAATATGAAGGAAAAAAATTAAATAAATAAATAAATTAATATAAAACATAGATTCACGAGGAAAGGGCTGTGATACTACATTTGGAGGCTATTTTTTCTCCTGTACCGTTTCCCATTTAATAATGCATTTACAATTAAAAACAATACTGTTAGTTTATTATCAATTATAGTGCTTATATCAAAAGTTGCTATATTTTAGACTAAACATCAAATTGCCCTAAGAATTAAAATCCTGAACTCATTGTATTTATGCTTTATTACGTATTTAATAAAAACTATATATTCCACAACAAATTGTATTTATTATTTTGAACATCTTTCTTAGTAAGTACAAAACACTTAGGTGAACCCAGGTCAAAGGTTTCTTATATATAGACCTTGAAAAGTGTCAGGCTTAGAGAGAAGTGAGATTTCTCTGTCTGATCTGCAGGGTGATGAACATGTAATTTGGTCGTTATTGATCATCCTGGTTTGCCAGACGTATTTCAGCATTTTGGCATCGACAGACTTACACTAAAGTCAAAATGCCAAAGCAAACACATTGAGGCTAGGCCTACCAGAATAAAAACGACCAAATTATAAAAATAAGGGGTTAAATAAGTAGGCCTAAATCATTTAATATAAAGTAAAAAGTATTAGGATAGAATTGAAATCTTTACAAAAAATAAGTAATCTTGCAGCGGGCGTGTAGAGGTACTGTATACCACTATTTCGTTTTTATTGTATTTGTATTTTTGAACTTTTGTTCCGATTGTGCCAAAAGTGGTTAGTATTGGTTTTTTACTTTTTTCAAGGATTGGGAGTGACAAGTGCTTTGCTTTATTTGTCTTTATTTCTGTCGTTACATAGTCGTTAAAGAGAAAACTCTTCAGAACTGCAAACTGCTCGTGCCTCCTATGAGTATAATCATCTTTAATATTGTGTGTTAGGTGATTATATTTTAATTTTTCCTTGGTTATAACTATAAGTTTAGTTTTATTTGATCTTTTAATTTGTTGTAGGTCTGAAAAGTTGTATAACAAATCTGAAAAAATCTTGGGAGTTCTCCAATAATTTTTGCATGAATAGGTCGATTTTATAGATTTTGCAGATGTTAGTGACAATGTAGCAGAAGAAATAAATGATATACAGATCATGATGATCACGTCAACAAATCAGAACAATCTCCTACTTAAGATGAAGTAGAAAATTCTGACCCTGATTGTACTTTTTTCATTGCAAAAGATGATGATACATTATGGAAAAGCATCTTTATTATTTACTTTCTAACTTATCTACTTTAACTCATATTAAGACCAGCTTTCAATATGAAATAATCAGAAACGGCATCTATGTGTTGTAAGGGTTCTTGTTGAAATATAGACTTTCTTGTTTAACAATATACAAACCAAAGTATTTATATGAATATTGTTAATGGGGGACCGCGGTTGCTAGTGGTTAGGATGTCCAGCTTATATTTGCCATGCTAGTGGTTCTGCGTTAGAATCCCGGCAGAACCCATGGCTTTTTAATTAATAATGATATGAAAAATGTGGTTTAACCCCTCGTCTATGACACCCAGTAGGTAGTTGGACGTTAAGCCCCTACTGTCTACCTAATTTCTACTAATGCTTAAAGAATTTTGATAAAATAGTAGGAGGAACAAGAAAATATATCAAAACAATACGTATGTATAAGCTTTTAATTTTCTATGTACAGAAATGAAACACTAATCTCTACATTAGTACAGACTGTAGGAACAACCTTTATTATTTTACAAATTATATTTTTATTTATCACACAATTTTCTTCAGGAAAATATAAAACAATATCAGAAAAAAAAAAAAACTAATACATGTATCTTTGTAATAATTACAGTTCCTTGAAAGGGCTACTAATTTTTTTCCACTCTCACAAAATAAGTCTTAATCATTCAGAGAAGTTTATGCCACATTTTATACGTACGAATCCTCAATTACTCAATAATTTTATATTTAAACATTAATTGGAAAACACTGCAGATAAAATATGACAACAGGTGCTTAATAAGGTTCCCTTTATTATACTACAAAAAAATCTATATTAAAAGATAATGAACAATTTATTATCTTTACAATTACAATTACAAGGTGATAAAGAAAACAATATTTGTTAGAAAAATCTGTTCACTTTACAAGATGGAATGAATTTTGTACAGACAAAACATTAATAAACACATTGAATAAATCATTTAGATTGTTTAAAAATTAACAAACTTAAATACTGCGTAATTTTAAAATTAACCAAACGAGAACAAAATATTTAAGTGGTATAGCTTTTATTTCAAGTAAGGGGGAAAAATCTTTTTTATACAGAATTGGCACAAAATAAACTAGCTCTTTATTATACACTGTTTAAAATTATGTACACAATCAAATTACATTTACAAATAATACCTCTCCAGTGTATCTTTTACTTAAGTACTTATTAATTATTAAAAATATGGTAGTTTTTGGTTAATTGATGGTTGCTAACGTTTGTTATGAATCTTCCGAATCACCTTTCTCTTTCAGTTCCTTAAACCTCTCGCATATCTGGTTCATGATTATTGTTGTTGCCTGTTTAGACTGTGGGATGTAAAAACTGTAAAAAGCGAAAATCACACGTGTTATAAAAAATAAATAAATAAACAAATAAAACTCTCCCATTACCTGTCCATATCCTGTATGACCAAGTTTCCATCTTTAGAAGATCCATACTTAAAAGTAATAAGTCCCTCGCAACGCTTTTTACTAGTTATTTTCACTATGGACGTTAAAGGCTTTCGCACGACTAATTTTGCTGTATTCTTTTTATTTGTATGCCTCAGAACATATATGTGTGTCTTGCTTATAAGAAGTTCACTGCAACGAAAAATTTTACTGTCATAATTTTCATAAATGGATACAATATATATAATACCTTTTGTAAGTCTCTTGATTCGATTTCGTTTCATAACATTCAAATATCGCTATTATATCATTTCTTTCTCTCCAAGATGATAGAGAAACTAATTTAAATTCATATTCATCTTCTTCCTGCACATCCCATTCTAAATCTACAGTAAAATATTTTATTTATTATTCAATATATACAAATTATGCGCATAATAAGCAAGTGATGTAAATGATAGCTTATGTTGCTTTGTGTTTAAGGGGCTTTTATTATTGACTGTGTGGAACATGTGTGTCATGCCAAATGTCTTTCTGAGTGGAGTATTCAGTCAATCTGTTTTCCCATTCATATTTCTTAAACTCTCCCTGTCCAGAGAACCTCCCCCAAGATGCACAACTTGTGAAATAATCACCATCAAGCATATTCTGTCAACATGTAGAAACTACGAAGACCTTCGGGTCAAACATAAGCTTGGAAACAATGTGACCGAAATTTTGAAAGATTCCCAAGCTAACATTAAAAAGCTTTTTGAGTTCCTAACTGAATCTGGGTTGACCGATAAATTGTGAATAACAATGAGTAGGAGGGCGGGACGGCCTTGGGTGCGGGCGCGGCTCCTGGGGGGCCGGTGTCAGGGGTGGGTAGGGCTGGCCTCTGAGTTGAGTTTGAACCCCGGAACTTAGGAGGGCTGCGGATGCTGGCACACCATGCGCAGCCCTCTGAGAAGTCTGCCACTGTCTCTTGACCACTAAGGTCTTGTGTGGGAGGAGCTGGTCTGGGTGTCTGGTTCTTGCCTGGTCTTGTGGTGTCCGGTTCGCTGTGGGGGTGCGCCCGCTCTTGATGTCCCTGCCCTCCTGGCCTATCGCTCTCTGTCTTCTTCTCCCTACGATTAATTCATCGTCAAGGCAGTTTTGACCCATCATGGTTGTATGCCTTTATAATATATATTTTATATTTAAAAAAAAAACTCCCTGCACTTCACCTGCTAAGTATCAGAGACCTATTTTACGTGATAAATTGGCCAACCATAGGTTGCAATCAACGAGTTAAAATGTCTCACATTTATCAGAATTTCATGACTTAAAAAAGGCAAAGAAAAAACGAGTAAAAGGGGGAGCATTATGTTTACTAAATGACTCAATGTAGTGAAACATTCAAATACACAACAATAACAATAATAACAATGCTAGCCAGTTGAGGAAAGAAATTAGATAAAGTTTAAAAATGTTAAAATCTGTGTTTTTTTACCCTTTTAGTTTGGGCTTCGGCCTTAAATTTATTTGAATAAAAATATATAAAAAAATTGTTATATAAGGTTTTGGTTGAAATGAAAAATTTAGTGTCACGAGCAGGATTTGAACCAACGACCTTCGGCTGCCGACTTTTTCATTTCAACCAAGATCTTACATAAAAAGATTAACTGAAAGAAGTCATTTGGTCAATCAGACCACTAAATATAATGGATATATAAAAACCTTGAGGCTCTTGTTCGTCATCTATGCTGAAAACTGGAGCTACATTCCGATACCTCCTCCCCTTTTTGTCAGTCGATTTCACATGCCTTTCTACATCGCTAGCTCCAGGGTTGACAATATACTCCAATAATTTATCTTTGACTTCAACACTCTTCGATTTGACGACAGCTCTAAAAATCGATTTGCAAATTTCGTATAAAAATTTTTGTACAAAATGATTGAATGTCAAATCCTTTAATTACCCTATTTTCTCAAACAAATCCCTCGATGGTGATTGGATGCCTTGCGAATTAGAAACCTGGTTTTCTTTTTTTGGAGAGTTCTGAAGACAGACAATGCAAGCTTCTCCATTATGATCGGCTAACATCTGATCGATAGAATCTCCAAAGTACTGGTGTAACGCTGTCAAATAATCAGTGTTACACATCTAATCTTTATTATTATTATTTTTTAAATAATTTACCATGGTATCCACCATTGAGAATGGATACATACTGAGCAGAATCTCTCAAGAAAGATGCAACTACCATGTGTGTATATTGATCTTGTTCTAAATAACCGCACCCCATAAAACAAAGATGTTCACCGCCTGCAGTTGAACCTGCGTCTAGTGCTTGCTTCTGAGCGGACAATAAACCTTGTACTGCCATTTTATATACATCTCCTGCTTGTAGCATCTAAACAGTTTATTCTCATTAAATAAATATGCAAAATAGAAAAAACTTATTAAGATCTACCAAATTGCAATCTAGATGGAATGCAGTCGGAAGATGCCCGGCATTATACTGTTCTGCCGATCTGCAATCGACAAGAAAAAAACGGACATTGTCAACACTGAGTTCCTGTGGCATGAATATATTATCAACCAGCTCAGACACATTCACAGGCAAGCAGAGTGCTTGAGTGATGGCTTTTGTAGCTGCTGGGCAATCCTCGTCATCAAACAACACTCTTTCTAAATCCTTAAAAAAATTCCAAAAATAAATAATATTTCTATGGTCAAAAATGCTTTATTAACTAACCTGTCGGAAAGAACCAGGCGTCCTACAGGAGAAATTTTGTGCCAGAGAGCAAAAATCTTGAACATCACTTTCTTGAAGGGATGAAGGCAAGGCTGATAATGTATTGACGATCACATCTTTGGTTTTGTCTTTTAAAAGTAAAATTGAATCCCTGTTTAAAAGAAACACATTTTGAAAATTAAATACTAAAAAATAGTAATAATAAAAACACAAAGAAAGAAAGACTGAAAGAAGCCAGCAACTAATTTCTGCTATTTTGTACTAAACTTTTTTAAGAAGCCCATTTGTAAGTATGTTTAGTCCGAATTCAGGGCCACTGGACCTTTACCTTACAGTAATGAGTCATCTTGCTGGAAAACGCCTTTAAACGTTGCGGCCACCATCACCTATCTGACATGGGACTTTACATCCACAAAAGACTAGGAACTCTCACACTCAACTATATAGAAGTCAACATAGATCTGGACAGGTGATATAAATTACTCAAGCTTAACAACAGTTCAAAACACTCAGTACAAAACAACATCATTACTACAACAAATCTGGACATACAAAATCAAAACTGGGTTCCTAAGAGTTCCAACCTCCAAAGAATTTAGTGACACTAGTCCAAAATCCTTTGAACAACCATTGCCCAAGCTCCCGACTTCATATCCAACTTCACTACTACACAGGCATGCAAATATTATTTGTCCTCAAAATCACAAGAAGTCAATTCAGACACTTTCGTAAAACCCTGGGGGTTCACAACAGCAGAAATAACATCAACCCCCAAGGTGCCACTGGTGTTTTTGAGAAAAATCATTTGTAAGTATGTTAAGTTTGAATTCAGTGCTTACAGTGATGAGTGCCATGTCAATGCTTTAACTACCAACAATTCAATAAAATAACAAATAAAAATGTAAAATTAGATCCTTATTTAACATAAACACTTTTTGAAATTCAAACACTAAAAAAAAGACTGGTATAGCATTGACATAGCGACACATCCCTGTGTAAGGTAAAGTTTGACGTGTAGTGTGTTTGTAAGATTGTCTTGGGTTCGAACTCAATGGACGTTTTTAAAGCTTTGTTGTTGGTGTTTTTTAAATAAAATAAACAAAATTTATTAATTATAATATAATTAATTAATTTTAAACAAAAAGACAAAAAAAAAATTATAAAAAGAAAAAGAAGGACAACAATAATGAAGAAAAAACAGATTAGTAGAAAAATTATATTTGTCGTTTTGTTGTTGTGAGCACGCTTGCAAAAAATAACAAAAATTTTTCTAACAATTTACACTGGTCTTGTCAGCATATTTTCGACATTAACATTTATTTTGGTCTGCCTATCCTTGCTGGGTCATCATGAGACACAGAAAATGGCAAAATGCTGAAATGCGTCTGACAGACCAACCCAGCAAGGATAGAGAAACAAAAATGCTTGGTAACTATCAAATTTCAGGTTCAACACCTCATAAAAACACAGAGAAATCACTATTAGTTTAAAATATTGAAATGGCAATGGGCCTTCACTGGCATATCAGGTCGATCAGAGATTGTGGTGCAAACTCACCTTGAAGAACTCGTGACATTTCACCATAAAATCTCAAGTATGTATAAAGTGTTAAAGCTGATGTTTAAAATATAAATAATAAAATTACCTGGCATTTATTATCATGACAAGGCCGAGAAAAAGGATAAAAAATGGATCTCCTTGTTGAAAGTACAGATCCCACATTAGAGTTACTGCTGGAAGGCTACAACTTCCTGCGAATAAGGTCTGAAACTAATTTGAACAAAAAATAAATAAATCTAATTGAATTAGGAAAAAAAAGTGAAAGACTAATTGTATAGGGTTAATTACCCAAGTTGTAGCATATTGTTCAGGTGTTATCCTTTTAGTGTCCAAGAAAGAATAAAGGCTAGGATCGTGATAGAGCAGAATTAAATTGAAGAGGTGGTGGATTGATGGCCCTCTTGGAACGTACTTAGTGACTACTGCTTCGAACAGAAGATAAGTATCTGATCTTGGCAATTTCAGGGCGATGAGAGGCAAAAGGAGTTCAATCCATCCGTTTCCAGTTTCATAAGGCTTATTAATAGATTTCCTATGGTAGGTAAGAATCGATTCAAGGTCTGACAGAACTGATACTTTTTCCTCTTCGACATTGCCTAACTTTGCTAAAAATCAACAACTTTAAGACACCAAGTATTGGTTTTTGTTTAAATATAAAAAAACTGTGTTACACGTACCTACAAAATTTTGGCAGTCCTGTCGAAGAATGGACTGTTCCGGCAAGTCAAATATTTCATCAAAGAAGATAGATTTCGTCGAAATGTCAAGGTAAGATTTCCATATTTCAGGCCTGAGAGTTTCAGATATGAAATCCTCACTTTCTTCTCCATTATCGATGTTAGGATTGTCCTTTAATGCTGTTTCTAATTCTGTAATCCTAGAAAGAATATTTATAAAATAATAAAATAAAAACATTTTTATAAGATTGATAAAACGTACATTCTTCACTGCTAATTAAAAAACAGACACAACAAACCTAGAGGATTATTAATGACGTTTTTTCCAAAAGGAACTGACCAATAAATTGTGTACTTTTCAATGCCAAGAAAAAATAACTTCTAGTTATTATAAACAAAAGAGTTTCTTCGTTAGATAAAAAATTTGTATTTTTTTAAATTGGCTAATCAAAACCAAAATTATAATATTATTGTGATGAAAACTGTTTCAGTAATGATCATTTTGGCCTTGTTTCCTCGTTCATGAATATATAAAAACACAAAAAAGATCTGTATTCTTAAGACAGCTTAAGACAGTACTGAACTGATTCTCAGACATATTTTCATTACTAATCATAACAAGTTTTGTTTATTATACTCGGTGAAATATCATCGTTTCAAATATACAACCGAACATAAAACAAACTTCCATTTTGTTGTTTATTAATTGACCATCTTAAAGTAAACAAACTTGTTGGGACACCTTGCTAATAAAACGTGAGATTCTTGATTCTTATCAATTTATCAGCTTTTACAACTGATAAAAAAACACTTCAAGATCCACAAAATCATATTTTTATCCACAATTTTGTAATATGGGTTTTTTACTTGTTCATGTCGAACTATACTTGTTTGAGTTTATTTTTGTTTAAAACAATAATTTTTTTAAGCTGTTATTTTATAAGTAGATGGTTTTAAAATGTGTTTATATAAAGCAGTTTTAATAATTGTAAAGGATGTTTTTTTATATAATTAGGAAAATGTATATAGAAGAAATCGTTCAGATAAACTTACCAAGAGTTATCGTTGTTGTCTTCCATTTTCCATGTCCTCTTTAGAAAAATCGAATGATTTTTATTATCACTTTCTTTATTTAAAACGACTTAAAATATATATCTTTCCTATAAGAGTTTGTTAATAATTATAAAAAATATTGTTGAAAGGAAAAGCAATGCTCTAGAAAGTAGAGGGATTCTGAGTTCCAACTGGTAAGGTCTTATCAGCTGTCACGGTCGTCACGTCATAATGTAAACCTTAACATACGTCTCAATGGGAAAAATACAAATTATATTGAGACATGGAGAAAAAAAATATTTGTGACAAATTACACGTTGAAAATATGATAAAGAATCACTAAATCAGCTCGATGAGACGGATCGAGGCAGACGGAAAATGCTTGTAGAGGTGGATTCTGCAACCTACAATCAGCGAGATAACCTTCTGTACGAAGAAAGGCGAGAAATCTTGTCACTCCACGAGCCCAGAGAAGCCGGGTAACCAGTCGTTCGGTGCAATGAGCGGCGAATATTCACTGGCTCAGCAAAGCTGGTCGAAATGGCTGATCGCCTTGTTGATCGGATTCCCGACGATCGGCTGCGCATATTATTACTACAGCTCTAAAAGTGGTAAGACGAAGAAAAAGGAAGAAGTCGCCCCTCAGTCCGGGGACGCATTGAAGCAAGAACTGCCCAAAAACAACCACTCTACAGTTACCACTGCAAATGTAAGTTTATTTTTACAATTTTCATTCCATTAACCAAGAGTCTACAGTTTTAACAACAATTTTAAAACGAGGCCTTTCAAACTGGACATGTCTTCGCATAAAATAACCGCAAATCTATGAAGTTACGCAAGCAAATCGCTCTTTCAATGTAATTTATCCAATTAAAACTTAGACATGAAACAACTCAGATAGTAGGATACCTGATGATGATGATAATGATGGATACCAGGAAGTGGAGTTTGTGCACCTCAGGCACTGCAGCTTCTGGCTTATTGTACCTTCCTAGTTCCACAGTTCAGGCAGTTGACTTAATCCTTTTAAGAAGTATTATTGGGTTTATTCTTTTTATGTAAGGTCTTGGTCAAGATGAAAAAGTATGTGTCATGAGCGGGATTCGCACCCACGACTTTTGGCTCAAAACGCCGCAGCTCTAACCACTTGAGCTATTGTGGCTTCGATCCACTCAGACGCTAATTCCGATCAAGTAAAGAAAAGAAAAAAAATTTAAATAAGTAATTTGGTCAATTAGACCACTAAACATAAATGTATTAACATTTAATAAGTAAAAGATGTAACACTTCATTAACAGCTCCCCGTGGCCACTTCATAAGTGGCTAGGAATTGAATCCTGATTACATGAAAAATGGCAAAAACGATTTGGAGAGTTTGACTCGAAGGCAGGGAATGCCTCGGTTGGCCTTTTGTTGTGGATGACAACCAACTCAAAACATTAAGAAAATTCACTTAAGACAGCACAGGAAATTGCAGAAGAGCTGTTGACCACTCAACCTTTGTTCGCCACTGGGGCAAATTTGTAAAGTAAAGAAGCTCGACAATTGGTACCGTACGAACTACCCGAAGCCTTTCAAGCGACCCTTTGAAATTTGCACATCTCTTCTGCCGTGCCACCAAAATCATCCATTTCTCGATCGAATCATCACGTGCGATGAGAAATGGATTCTGTACGATAACAAGAGGTGTAAAAATCTGTGAATGGGCAAAGGTTGAAGCGCCAAAACACTTCCTGAAAACAAATCTCCACTCAAAAAAGATTTGGTGGATTTGTTCACTATAATTTCCTGAATTATGGTAAAACTGTCACAGCAGAGAAATTAGGCAAAATGCATAGGAAACTGCAACGTATTTGTCCAGCGTTGATAAACCAAACCGTAAGGGGCCGATTCTTTTTCACAATAACTCCAGGCCACCCATCTATTTAAGTAAAAGGTCAAGTTCCTACTCGTATTTACCATGCTAACAATGCTAAGGTTTTTTTTTTTATCCTTTCCTTGATAGTAGTCATTATTTGTGAGTAGGTGTAATTGTACATATTTTCCATTTGACAAATGCCTTTAAGTATTAAATAATATAAAATACTGTTAATTAGTACATTAAATTTTAATATCCGCCAGACATAACAGATTAACAGCAACAAAGTATAAACAGTATTTCCTGTCCATTGTTTGATCGTTTCAATTTCTCTTGTTGGTTTGGTTTGAAGACACTTTTTGGTTTGCTGTCTTTTTTATAAATTCCTTAGTTTACTTATGTAATAAATAAATCATGTTCGAACAGGGACCTTTGGACCAAGCATTACATCTTAAGGAGCATGGAAATAAGTTTTACAAAGAGGGAAAGTACAAAGAGGCTGTCAAATGCTATAGTGAGGCAATCGATCTTTGCCCCGTTACAGAAAAGGACAATTTGTCAGCTCTTTACCAGAACAGGGCTGCTGCATATGATGCTTTGGTATATTTTCCCAAAAGTGTACAATTTTATGCATGTACACCATACTGTTGTACAATTAGAATTAGTTTTTTATGTTTTTGATTTTTTTTTTTTGTATAGAGTAACCTTGATGAAGTCATTAAGAACTGTACAGAAGCTATCAAGCTTAAGCCAACATACTTGAAAGCTTTGAACCGCCGGTACAAAGCATGCGAGAAGAAAGGACAGCTTTGGCAGGCGCTCGAGGACATCACTTCATGCTGTTATCTCCAAAGGTTTTCAAACGAAGACGATATTTCAACTGCTGACAGAATTTTAAAGAAATATGGTGCAAATACATTTTAGTAATAATTTTCATTTTTGAAAAACTTATACTTTTTTTATAATCAGGACAAGAAGAGGCTAAAAAGTATGTTAAAAACAAGCCAACTGTCATGCCTTCTAAAGAGTTCATAAACCACTACCTTGCCTCATTTGCCAATGACCCTTTAAAAGACTTTTTAAGTGAAGTTGATGACACTGAAAATAATTTGAAGTAAGTAATCTCATTAGACCTTAGGCCTTTCATACCAAAGCTGGCTTAGAACGAGCCAAGCTGAGATAAGCAAATGATTATCTAAAATTGTTTTGCCAATATATTCTATAGGAAACAAATGAAAATACATCAAAGTAGAAAGAAAAAAGCTTGTGTTTATTTAGTTTATTTTGATTTAGACTTGAAGTTACTAAACTTAAATCTGTCTAAAAACATGCGTGGCCAATTCTGCTTGAAGTTGCAGCAAGTACACCACCATTTTGCTCAGCTCACCCATGTCTTATTCGAAAGCTTCTGTGGAAATATTATTATTATACCGGTGATCTCAGCTCGGCTTTGGTTATGAAACCACACTTAGACACTATTTTTAGTGGTAGTCATCTAGTATTATAATTGGTTACAATGCCAATTTCTGATACCAAAAGTTTAAAATCAAATAATTTCTATGCTTAAATCCACTTGAGTGGTACATAGAGAAACCTGTAACTTAAGCTCTTGAGTTAATTTTCAAGGGTTATTTCAATAATAAATAATATTATTTGTAATATTCTACAGTGGCATCTGTTTAGCCAAGAAGGCATTGAAGTTGGGCAATTATGAAGATGTGTTGAAAGGATGTACTGAAGAGATAAACTTAGTCAGAGAAACTTCAGCCCCTCCTTCAAGAAAATATTATGAAGCACTTTTACTTAGAGGTATGATGAATGTGCTGATAAACGAATCAGTTCGCGCGAAGGCTGATCTGGATAATGTTATTGACTCTCCGGATGCAGATGTTACTGTAACAAGATTTTTTCTTCTTATTTTAATGTATAATACTCTAATGTATCTGCACTTTTAGTTAGTAGTCAGTGCTCTTTTGAAAAGAGCGAGTCTCCACATGCAGTCAGTAGACATAGATGAAGCTTTTGAAGATTTTGATCGCGCAGAAAAGTTGCTTCCAAACAATTCGGACATTTATCATCTGAAAGCGCAAGTAAGAAGAGATGAAATAAAAAACAAAAAAAAACTAATGAATTGTTCTTTTAGATGCTCCTGCTTAGTGAAAAAACTGAAGAGGCGATTTTAGAATTTGAAAAGGCTCACAGTTTAAGCCCAGATTTCACGCTAATCCAAATTCAAAAGTACTTCACAGAATTTAAAATCAACATTGAAAAGCAGGATAAGAAAAAGGCAAACGCTGCTAAACTAGCACTGAAGCAGATAGTACATGATCATCCTGATTTAGTAGAAGGACATTTACTTTTAGCCCAGGTAAGGGAACATCAAATCTGAGCGAACTTTTCTCCAGATATTTTGCCCTCTTAGCCTTCAATTAATCATGTGTTCCCTTGTAATTTGGCATACAGTGATATACAGGACAAAATGTACTGAAAAATTATTTGTGGTGAAATGCCCAAATACGTCTGTCAGATCAGCAGATTGAGTCTAGGGTTATAATGGCATAATCATAATAATATGAGATTTATTGTGTTGTGTTCTGTATGCTGATGAACCTGTATTTTGGTCGTTTTGACATTACACTATCTTTCATAGACTATTAAACTTTGTGAATTATTGAAACTTATCTGACAAACAAAATCAGTGACAGAATATCTACAAAATTTTACTACTATTACATGCTTGGACACAAACAACCTAACCATTTGATCATCTGCAGTGACAATGGGAGCAAAAAATTATTTGTACATCTATGCATGTTTTAAGTCAAATAAAATAAATTAATTCTTATTCAGATTTACAATGAACTTCAAGAGTTTGAAGCTTCGGAAGTACTTATGAACACAGCAATCAGTTCAGATCCTACAAATTCTAGCATTCTCGTTCATAGAGGTACTGTGACGCATTTCTTCTTCTTTTTTATTTTTATAATATAATTAAATTTTATATTTTTTTTTCGCTTTAAGGTCTTCTTTACCTCCAGTGGAAAGGAGATGTGGAAGGTGCAGTAAAAGAAATGCAGAAGGCAATCGAAATTGATCCCAAGTGTGGATTTGCATACGAGACTTTAGCATCTGTAGAAGTACAAAGGTAAACAAAACTTATTGGAAAATCTTATACTAGAATTATTTTGTAAATAAGAAGGATTGACCTGCGAAGTTCTATTACTAATGGATCAGATATGTGGTCATGGGAAATAAAATAACAATACACGTCTTGCTAGGAAGATCTTAATTTTTGTTTCCTATGACCAAATACGTGATCCATCAGAAGTTTAAAAAAATGCTTTTCTATTTTATTTTCCATGGAAAGTTTTCAATATATTTAAATCTGAAGTTTGGCCGCTGCATTTGCTCGTACAGATATATATTTATATTTTTAAAAAAATGGCTTAGTCCTTTTAAACAGCTACTTGCTTATTTTGGGTGGCCGATCAGTCCAAAGATATTGTAATATGATATTATTTTTATATTTACATTCAAAGTTTCCCAAATAAGCAGACCAAATCCCAATGCCAAGTGTTTGCTTATTGGAAGTTTGACTGTATTCAAATATCAGAGAAAAACTTTAAAAATAAAGAATAAAAGTTCACAAAGTAGAAAATAATCTTTTTTATTAGGGACTTAGTATTAGGAACTCTTAATAAAAATATTATTAAAAAAACCACTTCTCTAAAGTATAAGTATTTACAATTTTTTAATGCTAAGATGGTTGAGAAAAAAAATCACGAGCCACGAGCAGTATTTATTCTTATCAACTGTCTTTGCATAAAAAAATGGAAATAATAAGCTGATAATAAATTAAATAATTATAATCAAAAGGATATTAGCCTTATATCAAAATTACTCATTGCAACAACGTACAAACCGATACTAAATAAAAAATCAAATAAATAAATAAAAAAAATATATATATATATAAAGTATGCACAGTGGCCAAAGTTGATGATATATTGAAATGCCAAAACAGTCCAAAACAATCAACAGATTAGCACAACAATGACACAGAAAAATAATAGAAAAAAAAAAAATTAAAAAAGAAGAGGCACTAAATTACACAAATTATCGGGTCTTAAATAAGTCAGTATGTTTTATTGTAACCATATACTTAATATATAGATATTCAGTTAAAATTGTTTATTTATTTATTTTATGGGCAATGTATATCAAGTGCTTTGTCTTGTGTTGTTTAGTGAGCGCTATTTGTACCAAATCAAAATTTCTGCTTCTGAACTGAGGAAACCACTTACAGGCTGTGCTTTCTCCTAAAGCATCATTACCATAAATTTTCCTAGCAGTTAGACCTGTAGTTTTTGCTTTATAATATAGGTGATAAAAAAACATTAAATTACAAAAATGCACTATTTTTCCTCCATTTGAAATTAGCAAAACGTCTTGTAAATCTTGAATGAAATTGACCAAGATCCTTAACAAATTTCAGTGTGTTAACAATAATGAATAAATAAAAATTTCTTCAAAACACAAGTTGGATAAAGTTGAATTATTGAAAAATGCTAGGCTTCTTTTATAAGCCAAATATCTTCAGATGCACACACACTTATATCTTGGGGAAGGAGGAGAGGTGAAAGAAAATTTAAGGGACAACTGTGGGAATCAAACCCACGGCCATGGAGTCTATGAGCGAGCCTATAGTCTAATGCCTCCTCTTCACAATGCCCCACTGTAGTGGACGGAAAGATGGCTAGTCTATGTCCGTCCACACACTACTCAACGATGGGCCATTGAGTATATAGGCTTTAACACACCAACCACTTGGCTACTACAGTTGCTCACATACATATTAGATAGTAAATAAAACCATCTCAAATGTTTATACTCATATCACTTCATATTGTAATACTATTTTCCAATTGTTATATTATCTTTTTTTTTTTTTTTTTTAGGGGGAATATACTGACAGCGATATCTTTGTTTGATAAAGCTCTTCCATTGACCAAGACCATGAAAGAAGCTGCCCACATACTTTCTTTAAAAATAGCAGCCCAAACCCAGCACTCCGTCTCAAACAAAATTGGTTCATTCCTTATGATGTAGTGTCTTGTACATAGTAGTTTTCTTACATAAAAATAAACACTAATTTTTCTTTTATCGCTCTTTGTACCAATGTTATTTTTTATTTTTCCAAATGACATTTTTGTTTTAATGGCTTACCAAATAAAACTTTACAAATGGTTACCATAAATTTGATTATAAGTTAGCTTGAATTTTTTTCTCTCATTTTATACTATTATTAATTCCAAATAAATAGATCGTGTGAAATCAATAATTAATTGAATTGTACTTTACAGAGATAATGATGTAGATCAAAATATTCATATAAATATGGTAAACTTAAGCGATAGACAAGTATTGGAGAGGATTTTAAAAATAAATGTTTAAAAAAGATAACAATGGAATTTTTTATTTACAGTTCAATTTTAAACATATTGTAAAGGGGGTTTCAATTAAGTCATATTTCTAGTACCTAATAATTTTATTGAATTTTATCAATCACAATTTAATCGGGGATACCGCATTTGGATTTGCCGAAGGCGAAGGAGCCGTTAGAGGTATAGATGAGAACTCGTTTACTTCTCCACCCTGTACATGATCTATGAGTCCGAATTCCTTTGCAGCAGTTGGCGACATGAAATGATCTCTTTCCACCATTTCTGCGATGACTTTGGCCGGTTGGCCAGTGTGCTTGGCGTACAACATGTTGATCTGCTTTTTCAACTTGATTATCTCTTCGGCCTGTATCAGGATGTCTGTTGCTTGGCCCGAAGCACCTCCTGACGGTTGGTGTATCATGATCCGCGCATTGGGGAGAGAGTAGCGTTTGCCTTTTGAACCCGCCGTCAAGAGCAAACTGCCCATGCTGCAAGCCTGGCCAATACACCAAGTCGCCACTGGCGATGAGATATACTGCATTGTGTCGTATATGGCCAAACCTGCTGGCACTACTCCACCGGGGCTATTGATGTACATGTGTATAGGCTTTTTTGAATTCTCTGACTGCAGGAACAAGAGCTGGGCGACGACTACGGATGCGACATCGTCGTTGATTGGACCCATGACACAGATGATCCTCTCTTTTAACAGCCTGGAATAAATATCGTAGGATCGCTCTCCTCTACCTGTATTTTCAACCACTATCGGTATCAACGGTCGCTTTGCCGAAAAAGTCGTGTGCATCCACTCATTCTTTCGAAGACCTCCTAACGCTAAAGCTGAATTTCCTCTCAAAAGATTAAAAACTCGATTGAACATATTTGCAATTTACGACGACGAATTGTTTTACACTACGAACTACACATAAAAAAACATATGGGGCTGTCAACACTGCTTTGTAATCATAAGTAAACAGTAAAATAACCTTCCTCTTTATTATCAGTACATTTTGTGATCAGAAATTCATAAATTGTCCTTTTAAATTTTTATAAATTAATTCTTGTTAGATTTTCTAAATAACGTAAATGATATAATATCATAAAAATTGTATAAAGTCAGTATATAATTCTTTTGGTGTGATTGTATAAAAATAATACATTTCAACAAAAATTAGTGGCCAAGAAAACAGTAAAAAGTCTTCGAACAGTGAAATAGAAGTACACTTTTTTAATTAAAATATTAATGGGCTAAATTTATTTCCGATATAATGTCTTACAACTGCAGTCGACTCTTTATAATTTGGAACTCATGGGACCACACAAATAATTCGAATTATCAAGAGGGAAGAAAAAAAATTGTTAAGAGTTGAATGCATTTTTCCAAGTTATTAAATTATATAACATATTATATATCATATAATATAATTATATATCGTATATATAATATATATTATATACCATATAATATATAAAACAGTAAGGCATTATTAAAAAAAAATCTTGAAGTGGTTTTCGTTTCAGTGTCCTGGAGTCCTTTGTTTACCTGATTTTCCTAAGAGCACATTGACAATACACTGACTGCACAACAAAACAAACTAGAATAAATTCGAAGAAACCTTAGGGTGCAAGGAAGTAAACAATATGTGGAAATTTAAAAGGATGTAACAAAGAAAAGTGCAAATTATAAAGATGGGAATTGGCTCAATTTCAATTAATAGCATGTTTTTTCTCCCTTGTTACTAAAAATATTTCCTATTACTGAATGCATCAAAATGCACAGAATTTTTTCTAATTACTGAAGTGACCTGCTAAGGAGTCCGTTTTTCAAATGTCGTGTAATCGGTTTGGATTCTCGACGAAAAATGACAAAAGGAGGGAAAACTCATAAGGTGGGGTTGAGATGGGAAGTTGATGTCCGAGTGGATCGAGGTCACGATAGCTCAGGTGATAGAGCAGCGGCGTATCTAGCCGAAGGTCGTGGGTTTGAATCCCTCTCGTGTCATAACTTTTTTTCATCTTAACTAAAAACCTTAATTAATTGTAAAATAAAACTATGTGCCAATGAAACAACAGTGTGGACAAAGGAAGGAAGTGAACGATTAAGTTGGGGCAAGTTGCCCCATAGAAGAAAGGAGAGGCCAAAGAAGCATAAGTGACTGCACGGTTGAAAGGACGCCTAAAAACCACATAGTTTTATGTATAACTTTGACATGATATGTATTGGTTGATGGTTGTCATATCTTGAAATTCTACGGCTGTAATGCTGAAGATGTGCATCAAAGTAAACATGGAATACCTGGTTTCTTTCAACCTCAGTAAAGTCCTTGCCTACCACCCTTAATATTTACAAAAGTTATTATGGGTATAAACATTAAAAAAAGACATTGAAAAATTAAAATTCTAATTAAATTTAAATTCAAATAATTTTAATTTAATTAATCGATTTTAATTTTTAATTAAATTTAAATTAATTCTAATTCTTCTTTGGTAAGAGGCAATGGATCTTTGGGAGTTAAAAGGCTCCAAAAAAACACAATCATAGAAACAATTCATTTCCTTTTGTATTTTAAATAAATGACATGTTTTTTTTATTGCAAAGGGCTAACAATTAACTGTCTATAGAGGAAAATGGAAAGTTCAAGATGTATTATTTGTTACATTGTTACACTAGAAAATTAAACATTGACTTTATATCCCACCAAGTTCATTTTGCCTATGCATTCACCGACGAAAAACCAAAGGCAGACTTCAGTCGCAATTAACGTGTTTAACCACGCTTCCTAAAACACATTAATTAAATTTTAAAAAACATTTATTTATTATAAATTATGTAAGTTATTACTTTGACTGTTAATTGCTTCCACTTTCCACTCTTGGCACTGCTCATCAAGTTCTTAAAACCACGAGTAGCTGTCATCATTTCCCCTGGGGTTGGCGGTGCCAGTTCGACTTTGGCATATTTAGCGAATGTGACCAAATTTGGCTTCGCTTTCTCCACGAGGACTTAAAATGAAATAAAACTATTTTTCAAAAAAGGAAAGTAAATTACATTACATAAAACTTTTAATTAAGCACTAAATTCTGAGATTTCCTCTTGGGATCCACACAGTTTAACAGTTTACAATCATTTTGGTCTGCTTATCTCTCCAGCACACTGAGTATGGTGAAAAACAAAAACATTTCTCACAGACCAAATAGGCATACCAAAATGATTGGAAATGAACACATTTCAAATTAAGTAAGGAAATGAATATACCACCCATAGCTTGCTGAAAAGAAAATAATGGTTGCACACATATTATTAGGCTGATGCATTTCCTGATTTCAGGGCAAGGTGACTCTTTAGCCTGCCTCCTGTTTAAATTAGCCCTAGAAATCAAGAGGTCTTCATCCAGATCTCAGGAACCATACTCACTATCTATGCACAAAAAAGGGTGCCTTCCTTATTTTGCAGGAAGCAGCCTTAACCATGGGTCTTACCATTAAGGAGAAAAAGACGAAACATATGTATGTAGGAAGTGGTAATGGCTCATTGAGAGATGGACTGCATGTGTGCTTTAATTTCTTTCAGAGAGTCAACAAATTTATCTATCTCAACTCCCAAAGTAACTCCTTTAATAAAAGGAAAAGCATAGCTGCTAATAGGATCAATTGTGGCCTTTCAAAATAAGAAAAAACACTTACTCTCCAGAAACACAAAAATGAGCCTATATAAAACCCTAATCTGTCCAGTACTGACATATGCTCCTCAAACTTAGACAAATCTCTAAGACAGACAAAAAGAACCTCTTATCTCCGAAAGGAAAATTCTTCGAGGAAATTTCGGTGCTACAAACAGAAGGGATGAATAGCAAAGTAGAATAAATAAGGTGTATGATCTGTACAAAGAAGTGAACATCGTAAATGTAATAAAGCTATCAAGATTAATCTTGGCTGGTCTTATGAGAATGGAAATGGGGGAAGTGACGGCAAAGATAATGGATGGACAACTGAACACGAACAGAAAGGTTGGAAGGTCTAAGTTTAGGTGGCTTGATGGCGTATGCAACAATGCGAATATTATTGAGAGCTCATTGGAAGGCAGCAGCAAATGACAGGAACGTCAGGCGAAAACTTTGGGGAGGTTAGGACCCTCAAAGGGGATAAATGGGATTTTAAGGTCTTTGTGGATGGTAGTACTAAAAATATAATAAAGTGCATGAATAAAGTGCATTGTAGATGTAGTATTCGGGGTGTGAAAATAATGTGCCCTTTGAGAGCTACTGTATGTTCTGTACCTATTGCTTATCGGTGTCCTAGTTCATCAAGGAATCTGAGTAGACCCGGTCTTAATGGCTGAATTTTGTCTACAGTTACGTTGTACATCCCAAAGCGCTACTTCCTTAGAGCAAGTGTAACACCACAGTTTGTTAGAAGGTGTGTTGGTGACTACTCTGATTCCTAGCAAAAACTGCATGCACCATGTCAAATTAACCAATCTTCCTCAAATAGCTGTCCAGTCCGCAGTGTCCTGTCTTTTCCTGCTTTTTTTTTTACATCCTGTTGTCTTTCCTTCTGAAACAAGCTAAGAGGTTCTTGGATTGTCTGTCTGATGAGTGAATTCCACTGTTTGTTTATTATCATCCAGTCTTTTTGTCTAAGACCTTATTGATAGTATGAACCCTTGTACCACAAAAGGGTGTAGGACTATCAGCCCTTTTCCTTGCAAGGGCAGCTGTTGTGTGTCCTGGAGTTTTGTAATTCAGCACGATCTTTGAGCTAATAGCAGTAAATTGTGAGATTTACTAAGGAATGTGGATGGACATGGACTTGATTTCATTTATCTTCATTTTCCAATGTCTTGGCAGACCTTCCAAAGCAACCATAGGATCAGGGTCAGATGATGTACACGGTTGACTCTTTAAGCTTATCCGTTCTATTAATTAAAATTATATTGATATGCAAGTTAACAAGGAGTAAGGCTGATCATAGAAGAATAATCAATCATGGATGAACCTGAATAAAAACTTCCTGCAAAAAATTTATCAGCTATGGTGGTGAATATTAGCTAAAATTTCTCTACAAAATTTAGAGAGAAAAAATAGGCGATCAAAAGTTTAGAAACTAGAACAGCTGAAAAACAATTATTATTCAAACTCCTAAGTGGAATAAATTCAAATCACCTTTTGCCAAATTCTTTCCAAGACGGGCCAATTCTCCAACCGATCCAGCCATTTCGTATAGTTTTCTTTTTTAGATATTTTCAGATTACGGAATGTGAACCTCAGGGGAAATTAAAAATGGAACTTTCAGAAGGTTAAACTCTTGATAAAAACCCAATGCCTTTCAAACATCAGCCCTTATGCTAAATAGGTTTTTTCCACTTCGAATCATTCTACTTCAACAATCGCCCTTAATTTTAAACATTTTTCTCATTTTATTAACAGTTATTAATTAACAGCTCGGTATAAATCTACGTGTACTTGTCTTAGTTCTAGTCATCCATGCTAGGGATAGGGTTAGGGTAGTTTGTACTTTTGTAGTACTAGCGACTACCGACTTACCGAGAATTTGGGAAGTTGTGATAGATTTAATCTAGTATATTATTGCTAGGTTGCTATCTATCGTCCTGATTTTAGAAGGCCAGAATTAATTGAGTAAGTTAAAAGTCAGGTATATTTAAAAAATGTTAATTTAAAAATCCTTTCAGTTTTAAGGTGAATCAATTATAAATATTAACAACCCTTTAAAATTGATACTTACAATTGTAGTTGTTTCATTCTTTACTTTATTTTTTTTCTGTATCTACACAGAGTAATATCAAGACTGGAAAATGACAAATGATGTCTTGGAAAGATATTAAATCCGGTCCACTGAAGTATTTTGTCAAAGGTGGAAAAATCATTTTGGCTGCTGAGCTCGCTTGCTTTGTCGGCACCTACCTTGGCTGGAGGCAGATAAATCACAACCAGGGTAATCAGTCAATGTTAATTATTTATTTCTTTTTAAATTGACATGTGTCTGTTATGATTGGGCAATAGTCGAATACCATCTGTGAGAATTTTGTTCCTTTCGGGTTTTCCGGCTGTTCTTTAGACTTTCAGTTTGTGGATTTTGTTTGTCCAGGATGAGATCTAACTCTAATTCGATGCCGCTTTGTATGTACAAAGTATTTTAATTTTAACTCTCAAGGTTATACACTTTCAACATTCAAATCGGAACACAGATCTTTCTATATACCTGAAATCTGCTAACATTAAATTTTTTCACGTTTTTAAGTTTGTGAGATGACCTCTATAGTGTAAGAAAATGGAGGAAAGGCACAATTTGAATAGAAAAAATGACGCAAAAAAATCAAAAGAAGTATTAAGGTGGCTCCAAACATGCAGTATTTGCCAAGTCTCGAGATGCTCGTCTTGGCATTCACCAAATAATATAATTCACCAAGTACCATGCGAGTCCTCAACTTACTACAAATCGTGATGGACAACAGTGAAACTTTCATTGCTGCAGCTGCTGTTATTGTGTAGTGGCTACAAACTCAGTCGCAGAGTACTGTTGCCCCACCATCATATCATTTTGATCTTTTTCCGCCTCGATCCAATTTTTGTGATTCAGAAGAGAAGCAGTGCAAATTAATTCAGCTTGGTACAGAGCGAGGAGCTCATAGATCGTTGTTAGGCCAATCCATTCCTAACTGACAGAAACAACGTTATGATGTTCTTTCATTACTACATCTATACTAGTTAGGAATTGTTTATTATTGAAAAATAAATAGCAGTAAATAGAATTATATACTTTTGATCCATTTCCACGTAGAGAAAACCTCGTTCCGATTTTTGTAATTCAGAAGAGTAGCGTTCCAATTTTTGGTTCAAATAAGGAACCCCAAGACTGGAAAGTTGGGCTTACAGAAATAAAGCTATGTTTTTCTTTCATTAATACATTTATACTAGTTAGGAATCATTATTGAAAAATAAATACCATTAAATAGAAGTATATGCATTCGATCCATTTCCGTGCAGAGAAAACCTCTTTCCAATTTTTGTAATTCAGACGAGAAGCATTCCAATTTTTGGTTCAGATCGAGGAATTCCAAGACTGTTAAGTTAGTCCAACAGAAGTAATGCTGTTATTATTATTATTTTTATCCTAATTAATTTTTAAGGGCGTTTTAACAGCTAAGGTCATTTCACGCCCTAACATTTAAACCTTCTGTGTTAGTAATGTTTGATGTTTAATGACCATTAGTATGATTATTATGAAATGATGATTATTTGGAGATCGTGAGATTCGGTCTGGTGTGATGTAGGTTTTAGAAAAATATTTTCTTTATCGTGCCGTTTCGATCGAATAGAAATTTCATTTATACAGATACACATTGAATGCAATAATTTAGTGGTTTTTTTCTACTGACATTTACCTCCTTTTCTTTTGGGAGAAAATATTAGACCAAAAACCCCAGCTATCATGGCCAAATTATAGGAGGGCATTCTTTACTCACCTATAGTTTGGATGATAGCGCATACCCGTCCGTACCATCCAAACTTTAGATAACTATTTGGCAGCAGATTGTGCCGGTACTAGTCTCGCATAGCTTAAAAACTGTAATAATTACATCTCTGATTTGTGCAGTTCCATTACATGTGTATATCAGAGCAAGTCTGTCACAAGCCTAAGAAACTTATTCTGTACAACCCGCAGCTTGACAACATTAATCCTGGCACGCATACTAGAGCATCAACCTAACCTCCTCCTTGTATGAAAACATTTACTGGCTGGTATCAGACTGGACTGGCAAATGCGCAGAGGAAAACTTGTGTGAATGAATAGTCGTATTGACCTTATTCACTCTATCCTTAACATAGAGAGTAAAATTGAGTTTACTCTCTTGGCCCATTATCATCTCAAAATATTTGACCAACTTTGACCACTGCATGCTTAAAACTATTACCTTATTTCATAATTTCAATTTTCCAACTGTTAAAGAAATTAATTGCAGAAACCTGTTTGATATTTTCTCTCCTCCAAGTGGGTAGGGAGCGATGTAATCAGCATAAAACACCATATTTACATTCTTATGGAAAGGATTTGGTTCAAATATAACACAGCAACAATGTGTCTTGGTTGGAATAGGGATGATGAAAAGAAACTGAATAATCTGGATAAGAAAAAGGGTTATTTTTATTTTTTTTAAAAAGAAGAGGGAAGTTGTATTCCATCATCCTACTGACTAGGGCCTTTTTGTTTATCAACCAAAATCATGATAAAATGTTTTCTTACATTGAGGGTTAGTGTTAAATCATCTACTATCATGGCTAGTTAGGCAGCCACATATCCCTGACTTGAACCCAAACTGCCCTGATCAACTGTTTTTATTAGGTAGGCAGAAAATTTGGGTGAGCATAACATGCTCAAATAGCTTACTAAAAGAGGGTCGGATGGAGATTTGTCAGGTTTCAAAATGAGTATAATCTTTGAGGTTTTCCAGTAAAGCCACTGTCAGTTTGCATCCAGAATTCCATTACACTTAAGTTGTATCACCAGCAAGGGATACTCTGTGATATAAAATTTTTTGTTATTGGGCTATTGTCTATAATTGAAAAATAACAAGCTTGAACATATGTCATAACTAGGAGACAAGACAATCACAAATTTTTTGAATTGATGACAGTGGGTAGAAAAATATTGAGTAAAAGAACGTAACGTATTTTTGTCAAGATTCATTTATATTCTACGCTTGCGTGTCATTTCAAAATACCAGATTTCTTATATGCAGGGTTGGTGTTCAAATGTTTAACTCATAAAAAAATTGGTACAACCAGCTATCAGATAGTTTGTTATTGTTTATTACTTAATGCTTATCACTGTGGTGACTGAGTTGTCATTTGTCTTTTTCTGTGCTGATCATTTTTCCCCCTTTAATTTGTTTATTTTGAACTTCTTTACACATACAGTGGCTATTTCCCCTCGATCTTTTATCGATTCGTCTTAAAAAAACAACTTGCGCCTGATCAAAGACATCCTTTATGTGATACTGATGACGACACATAGTCAACAATAACTTTTTAATCATAAAACGTGATTGTCTAGCTAAAATGTTTACAATTTGTTACTTTATTTGTTGTTATATTTTCTTTTTACCGAGGCAAAAATGTATCTAAAATTGTGTTGGTTCCGTTCTATTTGAACTGCAGTTCATTTGCTTTCAACAAATGCATCACTTGTATTATTATCTAAACTTTTTTTGTGTAAAATTTATGTATGTAAAAAATTTTCAAGAAAGCAAGTAGATAAAAAACAAGTAAATTACGTTTGGGGGGATATTACTAATATAATAAACCTAAAATATACTGTAATCTCGTCAAAACAGAATAAAAATGCTGTATTTTAATGAGTAAAAAGAATAATATATGTTCAAGACAATTAGTGGCTCATTTGCATTTAAAACTAATTCAAGCTTAAAAATATGTAAACTCTTGGAAATTCGGAAAAATTTATTTTAATTAAAAATAATTTTCCTACTTTTTAAAATAATTCTTACGGAATTTATATGCCTATTTTTATTAATAATATCCATGTTAAACAAAAAAGTGATTTATCGATCATTTGGAGCAAAATCCAGCTGAAAAATATGAAGAACTTTTCAAAAGAGGGAGGCGCATAGGTGAAATCTCGTAACTTGAACCTTTCCCTGCGACAGTGGCAATAACTAAAAGTACTCGATTAGGCTAGAATGATGTGGAGCCAATTGAAATGAAAGAAACAAAGTCGACAAAAGTACTAAGGAGTGCTTTTGTCAACGTGTTCGTGTTGTAAAAGTGTCAAGCTTTTTGACCTGTTCCACAACACTTTCCCCTTCAGGGATGCCAGAAGCTAGAAGCAATATTATCAGACTTACACATATCAATGTCTCCATAGCTTTTATATCATGATCATTGTTATGAACAAAAAACAGGTCAATTGATTTGCAAACCGTATTCAATCTCAATCCATTTGCCGAGTGAAATGGTAGACTATTATTTTTTTAAAGAAAGACGTTTCATTTAATACAAGCTATACCTTTTTCTAACAGCATATTAAAAGATTTGATATTTTTGTTTTACAGATTTACGGTTTTACTTGTACCAGAACCAACCGTTAATTTTGGAAGGTATGTAATATAAACAATATATCAGACAGTTTTATTTTTTTAACGTTTTATTTGCATTTGAATTTTCCAGCGTACTACAAATTTGGTGAACAGATATCTTCAGAGAGTAAAGTCAGGGAATATGATATGACGACCTGGTCAAATGCTGGAAAATTGTAAACCATGTCAAATGTAGTTAGGTCGGTCATTTATATGTTTCTTTTAACAGGGTTAGGAATGAGTTTTGCATTTGTACCATCGCATGAAGTTGTAAGTCACACTGCCAGTTAACACATGTTTATTTCTGATATTCAAATTGAAAAATTCAAAGTGTTACTTTAATAATCGGTGTGGTTTATTTATTTTTTCTTCTAGGAGAAAAATGTTCGTGATGATGTGAAAAGGAAACATCTTATACATGTTATGAAGGTAGCAGCTGGAGAGACTTCCATAATAAACGAAGATATTTCAAAATCAGAAAAGAAATAATGATTCAGGTTCCAGAGAGCATTTTGAAGAGGAACGAGCAGCGGCAAGACGACCTCCAGAAAAAGAAAGATGAGGGCCCAAGCCAGGCTGAAGTATTTAGAGATACGTTTAAATCTCAGCAGATTAAAATAGAAAGTTTGATCGAATCGCTTGAATTAATAAAAGACAGGAATAAACTTGCTGAAGTCTTCAACCAGATATCAAAAGATCTTAACGTTCTAAATAGGTATCTGGCAACATCGTCTATGTTTCTCATCCCATATGATATTAAAATTTGCAAAGGAATCTTGCAAACTCTCCAAGACAAATCTACTGAATTAGAGCATAAGTTGTTGCCAAAAAAGAAATTTGGTTTCAGCAGTAGAAAAGACATAAAAAAAGGTGTAAAGAAACTTGAAGAAGTGCAGACCAACGAGACTCCTGAACTCATCTTATCTGTTCAGTGTGGTTTTTCTGACCATATTGGTAAAAAATTAGTGTTAACTCATGTAGAAGTAGATAACAAGGATGTCGGTCTTGCAAGATTAGAAAAATGTGATGTAGTTATTAATGGAGCACCAAACACCATTCATTTAGTTAATATTCGCGCATGTAGAATTCTTTGCGGTCCTGTTGTAACTTCCGTTCTAATCGAAGATTGCAAAGATTCTGTTTTAGCTTTCGCTTGCCAGCAGTTAAGGGTTCATAACACAATATCTTCAGATTTCTACATACACGTCACGACTAAAGCCATAATAGAAGATTCAAGTCGTCTCAGATTCGCCCCTTACAACTATTCGTATGAAAATATCGATTTACATTACAAACAGACTGGTTTAAAACGTGAAATAAATAATTGGGATAATGTGGACGATTTCAATTGGCTTGTTAATAATCAACATTCTCCTAATTGGTGCATACTACCAGAAAATGAACGCATCCAGTTGATATAAACTCCTTACCTTTTGAGAGAGAAAATTCTTTACTATACTAACACCCATTGTTTTTCTCTGTATTCATTTTTCAATAACACTTGCTTTATAATTTAAAATAGTTAATAAAAACAAATGTGTCATATTAGTTTTATAGAAATAGTCAGGCCCAATATATTTTTTCAACAAATAAAAAATGTATCCTCATTTTTTTCTTTTCATTCAATACTTTTCTTTAGTTTTTATACTACATTTTTTAACTTGAAAAACTTTTATAGTACATTTTATATAACAAGGCAGAACAAGGCATTCATTGTAATCATTGTTATAAAATTGTGATCAATGTATGTTTACACCAATATAACCATTAAATACTTATATATTCTTAATTATGAGTGTTTCCTGCATGGGATTCAGCTGCATCATCTTGTAATCAAAAGAACCAATGAATTAAAATTAAGGTAGTAATATTATGTACAAATGTATGGTATTTAGTGATTGTTAATTAATGATTATTTGGAGATAGTGAGATGTGGTCTGGTATGACAGGTTTAGAAAAAATTTTCTTTATTGTGCCAACATTTTGATTTTTATTGAGATCATCTTCAGGGCCTGGGATTTATAAGCATTGCTTATATTATACAAATACATGTAAGATGTTAAAAAATGAATTATTATCATTGAATAAATTCATTTTTTCACATCTTACATGTATTAGTATAACAGGCCCTGAAGATCATATGAATAAAGATCAAAACATTGGCACGAAAAAAAAAATGTTTTTCTAAACATACGTCACACCAGACCGCATCTCACGATCTCCCAAAAATATTATGTACTTTTACCCACTGCTACTAATTTCTTATAAAGAACTAATTTGAGGGTGTCGGTTATAATGGTTAAGGTGTAGACCTGTCACTCATCACTGTAAAGGTCTGATTCGAATTCAAGGCTACTGGAGTCTAACCCAGCAAGCCTCAACCAACCTTGTAGTTGAAATACTCTCGTTTGAAAATAGAAAAAACTACTAGTTGAAAGTGAGCTTAACTAAATCAAACCTTGTTTCTTTTACTATTTTTAACAAACAGAAAATTCGTTCCCACAATTGGCATTTCAGTTAAAGGACTTAGTCAATAATTATCTTATGATAAGGGTCAATAAATGCAATTTCACTTCTTTTTCATGATACCTCAATTGGTTAGAGCAGGGGTGTATTGAAGCAAAGGTCGTGGGTTCGAATCCTGTTGGTGACAAAAACTTTTTCATCTCAACAAAGATCTTAGATTAAAAAAAAGTATTAAATAAGTTAATTGAAATAATAATTACTGCTAAACATATACATATGGATTATTATTATTATTTTACTGTTTATTAAATTTATTTTTAAAATATGTACAGGTAAGGAGGCCCTATTTGTACCTTTAACATAAATAAACGTAATAAATTCAATTGTCTGATGGCTGAATTCACCTTTTGTTCTCAATTAGCAGTGTGAGCTTTTTTTCATGATAAATAAATGTGAAAAATAGGTAAATAAAAGCCTACCTTTATGCTAAATTGTTTAGGAATTAGTATTTCAATTAACTGTTAGTGGCTTTGTGAAATAGATGATTCATTCAATTTTTGTGATTATTATTTTTCTTTTAAGTGGCCTTAACTCAGATCGTTTTTAATATATAACTACTCAACTTCAATGACAAGAATAAAGTTTTATTCTATTTAAGACGAGAATTCCCCAGAAATGACGTTTTACTTCATTCGCTCATAAGGTTGATTGATTAGCAAAAACCTCCTTGTTGCAGTTCAAACAAAACAAACAGAAGTTATTCCTCCTTATGTGATTATTATACCCATCTTCTTTTATTATTTTTAGTTTTATTTTATTTACTTTCGGGTAGCCTTTAAGTAATACGATTTTATAGGAAAATGTCTAATCTAAAAGTGAGTTCCGGCCTGGAAGAAAAGCTCAACTCTCTTGGCAGTAATAAGCCGGATTTGTCAGAAGTATGCAACATGCATGAATGTTTGAGTCTTTTTTAATTTAGCAAAACAATTAATGTTTTTTGTTCGTTTTAAGGCACCGCCTATTCACCAGAAACGGCTGGTTACATTTTTCAACCATTACATCCTTTCCACCGTAGAGTTCATCAATGCCTTCTCCGAGTCTTGCGCAAACAAGTTGTTCCTCTTCGACCAGAAAATATGCAAAATCGAAGCGGAACTTCGCCTTTTGGAGACTAAAGTAATTTCAACAGAGGAAGAAGATTTCCTGTACAAAGCTAACAGTTTTTACTTCTCATTTTAGATCAATTCAATACCCGAGCTAGAGGACAAGAAAGATGTGAATGTGACTTTACCGTCACCACAGAAGCTTAACACAGACATTCCTGAGGACAAAAAATCAGTGAGCGCATTAATTTAAATAAAAAATTGTGTCAGCTTAGAGCCTTAGATTTTTTGATATCTTTGACTTTCATTTAGACAATTTCAGTTGTACGTCAGTATTTGCTTTGTCAATAAGATAAAATAGGTGGGGGTAGTGGTAAATAAGGCAGCCACAAGGCTTGTGGCTGTGCTCCTCCATTTTTTATAACTCACTGGCCAGATTCAGGTTATTAATCAACCTCCTTAGCCTTGTGTACGAGCGGCTTTTCCTCTCCAATTTGCAAGAATTTACGTCTACATGAACCCTCACACAAACATATTGTTCTGCAGTCTCCTCCTTCTTGGCAGTGTCTGTACTGTTTCTTTCGTCAGTACTTCTATCTGGTGCATGTGCCTTGTTAAGAATCCTGGTTCTGTTACGGTCAGCTTTCATTTATTCCTTTGTAAGCTTTGGGGATGGTCCTTCTATAAATCTCTATTACTCTACCAGGTTTTTTAAATGGATCCTTTTTTGTGGCAAGGTGCTAGGTAGGGTTCATAGTGGCTCCTTTTTTAGCCAACATGTCCTTTTTTTGATTACTTCTTCATCCCACATGCCCTGACCCAACGCCTCATTTTGGTAGGGAATGCACATCAGTTTGATGTCAAGCTCACGCCACGAACAGTCACACACATCACAATTGCAGTACCTCTTTTGTCATTATTGCATTATTATGAGCAAATTTTTTTTTAGCTAAATCACGAGCAAAACTATCTAATAAATTGTTAGTTAAATTCATTCTTCCAATAAATGGCATTCCGATGTTTTGGTAAATTTTCTGCCAAAACTTCGTAATTAAATAATTTTTATAAAAACTCGATTTTTTATTTCGTTTAATTTGGTTCACTTTAAAATAAGCATGTTGTAATAAATATAATGGAAAATAAATACATATAGTCTTATATAAACTACAAAAAATATGAGTGTCTGGTTTTTTGTCTTTGACGAAAATTTGGACAGTGGGGGAACTTGGTTGCATATTGTAGCATAGAGTAGGCTGTGTGGCGACAGGCAGATGTGCACAGGGGTAATACAGTTTTGTGTAAAATTGGACATTGTATTTGCTAAGGCCTTAAGTGCCGCCTGACTGTCAGAGAAAATAGCTATTTTTCTGGAATGTGGCCTTTTTATTTCTCTGGCCCAGTGTTCAATTGCTGATTTCAGGCTGAAAATTGAAGCATATTTGCCTAAAGTTTAACGTCAGTTCCAAGATCCCGAGCTCTTATCGGTTTGGAGCCGTCAGTACACCATAGGAATTTGCCTTTAGAGGTGTACTTTTCACCCACTCTTTCCATTCTGGCATCAGAGCCTTGTACTTTTTAGTAAAGTTATATTTTGGAGTTGTAGCATCGATTGGCATGCCTAATATGTCATCTGCCGTTATCTCCTCCCTCAATTTTCATTGTTTGTTGACATGACCTTTCCTTGCAGATGGTTGTTCACTTATGAGCCTGTATCTGCTCCAGCTCCTTGGATTAAAATATGGAGTGATAGATTAACTCCTCCATGACCGTATTTGGCATTGTTCTTATGGTTCCAGAGGCACTGCTTGTCTTTGAGTGCCACTTAATAGCGTGATCGCCTTATCCTGCAATTTCTTGGCCCACCACACCACTGACCCATTTGTCAACATTAGAGGATAATCAGGAACTGTCATATCTTAATCTAATTGTTCAACTTTACAGGAAAACGAAGAGAATAAGGAATCCTCCCAATCAGAGACAAAAAGCGAATTGGATCCGGCAATAGCAAAATATATTAAGATGGTAAGGGTCGGAGTTCCATTGGAACACGTCAAGCAAAAAATGAGGCAGGAGAACATAGATCCAGATCTGTATTTATAGCAAAGACTTCTATTATTTGACATGTGATACAAAAATAATTATGCTGTACATATTGAATACATGCAATTTTATAGTGTTAATTTATCTTCATACCATTTAACAAATTATATTTATTTTTCATTAACTGTTTTGTTTTTCATTTCCCAAAACCAAAAAAATAAAACGTTGAACATCATTAAACATTATATGACAAGTTCAATAATCAATACTTCTCACATTTAATTCATACAGTACTGACAACTGCTAAATCTAAATTTTATAAGATAGAAAATATTTTATCTATTTTAAACTGAATTAGATGGAGTCAAAGAATGACAAAAACCAAATAATTGTAAAAAAAAAAAAAAAAAAAAAAAAAAGATCTCTCTTAACTCTGTAACCCGGAAAATCCCTCAAAGAGGTAGCGGTCTTATACTAGAAAAGGGGATAGTTGTCATGCTGGGTTATCAATTTTGTGGGTGACGGATAGCAAGCATTCCATTTGAGTTCATTAACTCTAGGCATATTTGTTTGTGTGCAATTATATTATATGGCCATAATGCAAAATGATCATTGGGTGTTTCTTTGTATCTCCCAATGAACTATGCTGCACGCCCTCTGTTGAAAAGATTACTTTTCCCAAGCAGTTTTTTATTCCGCATACTATTTGGAAACAACCAATCTATAATAATTTTTTTCTGATAAAATTCAGACACTAGGTTTTGGTTTGAAGCACAAATTAGCTTATAAAATTATAAGAAAAAGGGGTATATGAAAATAATTGAAAACTTTTAAAAATTGTTAAAAGAGTTGTATTCAGCCAAATTTATATACACATAAATTGTAAAGATAATTTCCTAAAACTGAATCATTTGGCCCTGCAACAGAAACAAACAGAAGAAATTAGAACACAAGACAAAATATGAAAAAACAAAAAAAACAATTGATTATCATCATTTGTTAACACATTTTCTAATTAACTCCAAAGATATTTTATTATTATTTTTTAATGCAGTGAAACTTCCTTTAACAGACACCCCCCTTGAATGGTCAAATTCTGATTCCTATAATTAGAACACAAGACAAAATATGAAAAAACAATTGATTATCATCATTTGTTAACACATTTTCTAATTAACTCCAAAGATATTTTATTATTATTTTTTAATGCAGTGACTTCCTTTAACAGACACCCCCTTGAATGGTCAAATTCTGATTCCTATAAAGCACACACTTCAAATAATGGTTGAGGACAGCTTTTTCAACTGTGTCTGTCTCAATAAAGATCAAAACGTTGGCACAATAAAGAAAATGTTTTTCTGAAACCTACATCACACCAGACCGCATCTCACGATTTCTAAATAATTTTTTACTTATATTCTGACTCTAAAACTAATTGGAAAAACTTTGAATCAAATCCCTTTAATTGTGCTGAGACCATCGTAATGGATGCATAAATATGTTCGGTGAATTTGAAAACCCTCTGGTCATAGGAAAGGCTCCTCGATGTGCCGATAATCTCTTTTTCACTCTTATACCAAAAGCAGACAATATTTCATTCTCCAAGAGTGTCCATTGTTGGGAAGATTCAATGTATTACTCTGATGTGAAGATTGCATTTTAATAAATCTATTGTAGTGCAAATTGTAGTGTCGGTCCAGAAATGGGGTACTTTCTTTGTACAAAAATCAAGTAATATCCAAGACTGGTCTATTGATATAGCACAATTTTTATAATCACAAGCTATTTTTAAGCAAGGGATTGACCAAGTTGTGCATATTATGAATTGTATATTATCCAATTGTATACATAGAATTAATTTAAAAAATTCTACATATCCAAGAGTTTCAGGGCATTTTTTCTAGGACATACTTTCCATATGTACTTTTTATACGGAGCATATTTTATTAATTGATTTATTGAATTAAAATAGGGAAACTAAATTATCCTTAAATATGGAATGGATGTGATTTGTAAGCTTAGAACAGGGTTTGTTTAAAACTCTCTGATCAATTATAATTGTTTTCAGAAACAAATTAAACCAGGATTAAAGCAAGAACACATTTTCCCCATTTGATTTGGGGAAAATTCACAAAACTGGTTCTCACGCAGTGTATGAGATGCAAAATTAGTACGAGGTAGTTTATTTATTTTTTGTAGTATATTGTCACTAAATCACAATTTATTCTTTGGAACACCAAAATTTAAACGGTGTTTAGGTTGATTGTTGCATAAAGTTGCTTTATGTACAAAGACTTATGTAGCAATCCTTTTCTCTTATAAATACTGAATATTTTGTTTATTCTATATGCACCACCGTCAAATTATCTAATAATACATTGTAATTTTGAAGATTTTTACCTTCCTCTTTTTGTCACCACCCAATTCAAAATGCTTACACCTCTTGAGCGGAACTTGCTTGCGGTATTTGCATTCTGTGCATTCCATTCTCAGCACAATTTTCTTAGTGGTTTTAGCCTGAAAAGAGACAACAGGGTTAGCTCCGTTCTTTAATTTGCCAACAAAATTGAATAACACATAATCAATCAGTAAAAATATACATGTAACATTGAACCTTTTCTATGTTTCTTTGTTATTCATAGATAGTAATAAGTACATAAGATTGAACTGCCACAACAGCTAGGATGTTATGGGCAATAGGTTATTCAACCATGAGAAAAAAAAACCCCTAGCGTTCAAAGGTGGTAGCTACAGGGCTACCCTGAACCAAAGACCAATAGGAAAATTGTCTTTCAATAAAAGGGGCTTTTCTTTTTTGAAACACTTCAGGATGACAGGATGTATAACGTAACTACAATTATGAAATTGGTGAATTACAATGAAAAATTACTTTGTTATACTCCATTGCCATTGATTTTTTACAATTTAAAGTTGATTGAATACTAAGTTATTTCATATTTGAAATTGTGCAGATTTAAATTTAATTGTATATTTGTACTGTGGCTACCCTAGCAAATCACACTCACTTTCGACTCTACCTACAACCAAACAACAAGTCTGTCGAACATTGATCATTCCATATTTTATTATTTTATATGGAATTAATATTTTATAAATTTACAGCATATACATTATGTACAATACACCTATTTTACTTGTTATAAATTTCGTCTTTTATTCCCTTTATACTCACTACACAACATTGGTGTTCAACACAGGAACCCACTACGGTACAGAACATATTGTGATTAAAAAACAGTATAATCGATTGATTATAAAATAAACATGTTTAAGACAATTAATTTCATTAAGTAAAATTTTTTTTATTATGATAAATGAGTTTTACTGTAATTACACTTTTTGATATTTTTATTGCATATCTTGAGGTTTTTATTGCTTTGTGTGAGAGTTGCTTATTTCATGTCAGAAAGCAGAAAACGGTTCAAATGTTTGATCTGCGCTGTGGCAGTCATGATTATCAACAGAAAACATGTTACCAATAACTTGAAGAGTTGTACCGGCACTGTTAAAAGAGTAATTAATGTTCATTGGGAAATAACAACAATCTTCAATTGATAGATCATTAACTTCATATCTGAAAACTGTTTACACGGTTGATCTGTTGTTACTGGAGGCATCAAGAAAAAAACATGTTGACATAGCTAGATCAGCAATTAATGTTCAATGGGGGATAACAATTCATCTTCACATGAAAGAAGTTAACATCAACTCAGAAAGAGGAAATAATTTCTATTGCAGACATAAATAATCATCAAGAACAGCATTTTACCATAAAAATAATATGAATTATCAAGAAAAAATCTAATTATTAAGAGTTAATAAGTATTATTAAAATTCTGACTTAATCTGTACATCTATAAAACAATGTAAAAATAATGAAAAAAGTGGAAATAGAAGCAGTTTCATTTCAATGTGGTCTAGCCTCCTAAAATAAGTTATATATATATGGTGTCAAGTTAAAATCTAAATGATTTTCCACTGACCTGTGCTAACAAGTGAGATAAAATTGACAAAAGTAAACTCTGACTAGCAAACATAACAAACTAGAGAAACTTCAAAAACTTTGGCCATCAGTACATGGAAATTTAAAGGAACAACATAAGGAAAAAGTTAATCCATTTATGTTTAGTGGTCTAATTGACCAAAGTGGCAAAAAGAGGGAAAATTCAAAACGTTGTTGGTTGGGATGGGGAGTTGCTGTCCGAAAGGATTGAAGTCACGATAGATCAAGTGGTTAGAGCAATGGCGTATTGAGCCAAAGGTCGTGGGTTCGAATCGACATATAACTTTTGCATCTCAACCAAGAACTTACATAGAAAGAATAATTAACTGAAATAAGGAAAAGCTTGAATTATCAAGAGGGATAATGGCTCAAATTTGTTTTCTCACAGTGAGCAGATGAACCATTCGAATAATCAAGAAGTTTGAATTAACAAGTCGTCTATACTGCCAAAACCAGCGGCATTTGGCAGACAAGGAAATGACATGTGTTTTTGTACATTGGTTGTTTCCAACCAATTTGGTATATGTATTGCCATTTTGGCATGTGATAGAATGCTTCGAATCATGGTTCATAGCTTCACGCCAAGAAGACTTTTCAAGACAAAAACTATCTTTTCTATAAAGGGACAAATAAAAATCAGACCGCAGCTGGTTAAATTATACAAGTTGATTCTGGGCTTGGTCTGAGAGTAGGCAACAACTCCTCACAAATGCCGAAACATTTGTGTAGTTCATCAAATCTGCGAGTGAAGAGGGGCCCAATGACGGTTCAGTATACAAGGGTTTAAGATAATAAATGGTTGAATGAGCGAACCAAAAACGGATCTAACTGGAGTTAATTAGTCAAAAAAAACTATCAGCTGATCCTTTTTTTATAATAGCCTCTGTTGAACTACGATTACAAAGAAAAATTAGGATAATCTGTGATGTTAAAATACAACGTACTGACAAATGAAAATCACCTTTTTTCTGAAAATCGGCTTTGTCTGACCACCGTATCCCTGTTGTTTACGGTCGTATCTCCTCCTACCCTGGGAGGCGTGCCTTTCCTTCGACTTCTTGTACTGGGTCACCTTATGAAGCTTGTGCACTTTGCACTTCTTGCAGAAAGTACGCCTCTGTTTTGGAACGTTAACCTGGAAAGATCATAACAAACCATGTGCTTTCAGCTCAAAAATAAGTCGCTTTTTTAAATGGTTTCCATTAGGATTCAATGTTTTTTGAGGGATTACTAGTTTAAATCCCGTTCGGCATTTAAATGCATAAGATGTTTTAAGATTAAATCATCATCTCACTTACCATCGCTGGCCTGTGCTTAACAACGTTGGAAGAAGGTTCAGCCTGAGAGATCAACTGTAGGCTTCTACAGCCTTCTGTATAATGTTTTCAGATCTACAGATCGAATATAACCTTGTTAATATCGAACGAAAATACTTATCTCCTATTATTATTTTTTTATATGAATTTTTCAGTTTTTTAGTTTAAAAACTGTGTAAATTTCTTGTATGAAAAAAATATATAAACAGAAATAACGATTTTAAATGTAATGGGCGACGTTATCTTGTGATACCACAGTTCAAAATTCGATAGCATACTTTATATTGTTAAAATCCGAAGAGATTTGTTTTTCCTTATATTCGCCTTCTATTATTTCAAAAAAATCAAAAAGGGAAAACCTCATCAATCAGCCTGGGAATATAAAGTCAACAGTCAACAATGAAACCAAAGTTTTGATAATCGAGTCTCTCGTCTTGTAGATCGAGACTGGTTTCGACAATTTCGAGAAGATTTTTATTTTGTGCTGAAAGGTAAATAACATAGCATTGGTAATTAGAAACGCAAGATTTTGGCTCTGGTCAAAAATTCACCCTTTTGATGTAACAGGTTCGGGTGGAAATAAAACGGCGGCCTATCACTGGGAGTCAACAACGTTGAAATAATGTCAAGCTGACGGATCTGTATAAATTCAATGCTTTGAAAATAATACCAAGTTTTAAATTTGAATAAGAAAAAGTTATGGAAGAGGACAGGAAAGGTATGCCTTGTTCTTTTTATACAAAATAAACTCGAGTTTTGCTATAAAAAAATTGATATTGTATTCATTTTCAGTCGGTGTCTCTCAAGATGAACTTATCATCCAGCAGCACAGAGAAATTGAGAAGGAGGTAATTTGTTCTTTACCCATATTGAACTTCCTACCTAGGAGATCTAGGTCATTGATAGCATTAATCCAAAGTTTTCCTGCCCAAGTACACTTTCCTCGGTATAAATTTTCTCACTAGACTACAAAATCAACACTAAAACTTCACCCCCTTAATTAATAATTTGTGATAATTGTTGGAATCATATTTCTCAAGGTGAGCCGTGAGAACCACCAAGTTGGCAGTTTGGAAATATTGACATGAGCCTTTTCAGTATATAAAAACATTCTTAATTTTAATTAATTTTCAGCAAGAATGACTCGTATTACTGTATTATTGTTTATTCATTAAGTTCTTTCACTTCCTGTCGGCCGTCTTCATCCCCAGTTTTCCCATGATTGAGTCCGTTACCTTCAGAATCATCTTGCCCTTGGTCGGCTCCTCTTCCTTTGCCTTCTACATTCCTTAGCATCAATTCCTATTCCAGGATATCCTGTCTTCTCACGTGGCCAAAGTACTTCAGTTTTGCCTTTAATATCATTTAAAATGTTAAACATATCGACCACTTTTTTACTCACAAATAATCTGGATCTCGGTATGTTCTTGATGAAAAAACAAATTCATTTGTTACTGCCAAGATTTCGATCTATTTTAAAGTTATCATCTTAAATATTGTTAATTTCCTCCTGTGGTGCAGGATGATAAACCTATTGTTTGATAATTACCTATCATTCTCATCTGCTTATCCTCGCTGATTTTTGTTGGTTCAGATGCGTTTTGGTATTTCATCATTTTCAATGTTTGTATGATATTTGTGGAGGGGGAACCCATAAATTGACATGTTGAGTCTTTTCAATGAATGCATATAAAAAATAACATTCTTATTTCTAATCAATTTTCATCAAGAATGCCACATAGCAGCAAAGCGAGCATTACTGTGCTTTTCTTAACTTTTAGGATTTTTAATAGCTGTTTATTTTATAAAAGTCTCATAAAGTGGGCTAACACAAAATACACTGTGCCTTGAGATGCTAGAGCCTATGTGCTCACTGGCAACTATTAGAGCAAATCAAATTTCCTCCAGAGTCATCCACATTGGAACAGAGGGACAATAATTTTTGGCTCCCCCGCAAAATAAAAGCTTTTGAAGACGATAAATAGAAAAGCAGCTCTTAGAAAAAGAGCAAAGAAAAGTCATTTTCTAACAAGAATTAACTAACAGCTGTGTTAAAACAAAATTGAAACCAATTTTTTTAAATTTATTTTTATTTTATTATTTTATTTATTTATATACTATAAGTAAAATTGTTGACACAAATTGAAAAAAATTAAGGAAAAATCTGAAACTAAGTGGTACTTGGGTTTGAAGAAACGCCCAGTGGTGACACTTCTACTATGGTCTACATGTTATGACTCGCTGTCCAACAGGTCATGAGGTCACTGCCACTTCAAACTCCTTGGGGAATTATTGGGGATAGTTCAGGATGTCAGGTTTAAAACTAAAGGATTGGGGTGTAATAAAAGGGAGTTGTAGAATTTTATGTATTGGGATTTTATGACATTTTTCACTAAAGGTATTTAAGTTCTTTGTGGATTATTTGGTTAGATTTGTAGAATGGAGCGTTTACTATTTTTCCGAGGATTTTGAATTGGGAAATCTGGATGCAATGATGATTAGAATGTTTGGTTGAACCCCAAAGTTCAATGCCTTATGGCCAAATGGGTTTAATTATTGTCTCAGGTTTAATTAATGGGTTTAATTATTGTGTCTTGTTTAATTATATCAGTCGTTTGTTGTGAAACATCAGTTTTGACCGTCTAGGAGTTGGGAGAGTGTTTTGTAGCATCTAGTCAGTTCCTGCTTTTTCAGCGGTGTATGGGGATTTCAAGTTAGTCTTTTGTCGATTTACAGCTCAAGGTTGCAGACGTGGTGAACTGTAGGAAGGGATATGTGATATGTATAGTGGTAGCATTATTCCATGTCGGATAGTTATATGTTGGCTTTTATCTACATTTATTTTTATATGCAACTTTTTTAGTCAAGGTTCCAGTTTGATTAGGTGAGCCTGTAAGGAGCGATGTGAGAGGATGGGATCTTTATTGAAGGATAGGATAGCAGAATCATCCGCAAAAATGTGAATGGAGTGTCAGGATGAGTAGGGAAGTCAGAAGTATAGAAATTATAAATAGTGGGGTGAGTGTGGAGTTCAATCCTTTTTAAAAAGGTGGTTCCTACTCACATTAAGAAACTTAACCATCTTTTTAAAAAGGGTCAGAAGTATATGTTGAATGAAACGATCAGACCGAGGGTATTACCATGTGGGATTCCGGCCACATGCCTCGTATGGCTAATTCCCTATCACAGATTTGGATATGATCCTTATGTTCATAGTCTTACCTAATTTAGTGCCATAAAGTAGGTGGGTAATTTTAACACTTGCATCATTAATTAAAGTTATTAATCCGTTTGGATTGGTGTGGTAGTCCAATAACCTTGTCCATTCCCTACTGGAATAGTGTCTCCTTGATACCAAGGTTTTTGTAGCATTTTTGTTTCCTTTCACATGTTGGCATAATACCAGAGCGTTCTTCAGCAAGATCAATGCCAGAATAGTGACCGTAACCACAGGATAGATCAGAGCAAGATGTTCCCTGGCTGACCTGAAAGAAGTGGTCTGTTAAGAATGATTGGGATATGAGGAAGTAGGTGGAGGGAAGGATGCTTATGAGCTTCCACAGCAAACCCTGATGCCAGACTGTATCAAACACTTGAGCCACATCAAAGATAACACCCGAGCAGTACTGTTTCAGCTAAAGAGAGGAAGAGATAGCGTACACAAAACGATGGCATTGCTCAATTGTGGAGTGGTGTTTACGGAAGCCAAACTAGTGAGATGGACTGTTTTGTCCTTCAAAGATGAGAAGAAGGATTCTTTTCAGACGCAGCGTCTAGAGGATTTTTCCTAGTATAGGTAGAAGGCTAATCGGGCAATAGGATTGAGGTAAATGGTTAGGTTTATTGAGCTTTGGGATCATTTTTACTACATAAACTTCCATTATGAAGGAAAGTGACTAGTTATTAGGACATTAGAAACAGGATTGCTTTTTTTTTGGGGAAGGGTTGAAGGATTTTGGAGGTGATAAGGTCATGTCATGGAGCTTTCTTTTTGGGAAGGCTTTCAATGATGTGCTGGATTTCTGAAAGATAAAAAACTTTTGGTGGAAGGGAAAGAGGTAGTGGTTGGACTAGTTCCTTCTCTTCGTTTTTGGTATGATCATGATCTATTAGCCAGTATTTTGTTGGTTTGTGTGTTATTTTGTCAACCAAGCCCTTTATGAATACATAAAAACATCCAGATTCAATCCCAGAATCAATTTACAGGCTCATCACCTTACCAACCAAAGCATTTCATAAATTAGATTTTATTTTTACTAGTTAATTTTATTATTATTGAGTTTTAATCTGTTACATATTCCATTTCTTAACTTCCAACGTCAGACTTTTTTTGTTTGTTTATTATTTAAATTATATCTATCAGTTTATATTATGTTAATTTGTTGATTAGTTTTGCTTTATGTCTCCTTTGAAGCAATTTATTTGCAAAATGTCTTCTTCCTTATTTTAAATAAATTAAGGTTTTTTTGTTGAGATAAAAAAAAGTTAATGGCTTTGTTTTTAGTTGAGATAAAAGGTGGGGTTGAGATGGGAAGTTAGTGTCCGAGTGGATCGAGGTCACGATAGCTCAGGTGGTAGAGCAGCGGGTATCTAGCGAAATTAGTGAATTTAATGAATTAAAATGAAGTACACTTCACTAAAGCTCTCCGTCACCATTTCAATTGTCATCGAGAATCCAAACCGATTACACGACATTTGAAAAATGGCAAAAGGAGGGAAAACTCATAAGGTGGGGTTGAGATGGGGAGTTGATGTCCGAGTGGAACGAGGTCACGATAGCTCAGGTGGTAGAGCAGCAGCGTATCTAGCCGAAGGTCGTGGGTTCGAATCCCTCTCGTGCCATTAACTTTTTTTCATCTCAACAAAAAAAACCTTAATTAATTGTAAAGTATTAATTGGTCAAGCGGACCACGAAATTAGTGAATTTTAAATAAACTAAATTTCTCCTTTTCCTATATTTGGACAGTCATATGATCTTGTTATTTAGTCACTTGTTTAGAACGTATTATCAACTCTCGCTACTTACAAAGCTATGTTTTGGCAATAGTAAATTTTAAAAATGCAATGAATACATCATAAGTAATTAGTGTACTGTGAACACTTTCTAACAAGCTCCTAAATAATAAGAAATGCTAAACAAGATTCATTCTATGGTTTTGGATCAAAAACCTACAACCTGTCTTTTTGTTTCTTATTTATTTACTTACTTATTTATTTTTTGCAAATGTTTTTATTTCAGATTTTTGTGTAATAAGAAATTTAAAATTCAAATTGTAAAGTAGGTTTTAGAATTTTTTTATTACTCCAGCATTTGCCACTAAATATGTATTCAGTCAATTTAAATCATTATTTTGATCCTGCAGTGCTTTTACCATTTTGTTCATTTTATACTTGGTTTGTAAAGAAAAAAAGGATTCGTTTTTACAAATGTTTACACCAAAGAGTATCAACCATTATTTACAAATGTTATCATATTTGTTATCTTAATTTCATCTTGTTCGGGAAGTATGATTGACCTCCAAGGTATTATTGTAGCGTGCTAATTCAAAGGGGAGGTCTAAAAGCACGAATGGTCAGGTAGACTTGCAATAAGTATGAAAAAATTCATTAACAAGTAAACAGTAATATGGCGCAATTATACAATTTTTTCATAAAATCGGTCTCTTATAGTTTTTTAATCGGTTTTAAGAGGATGTTTCGCTATATGCATTCAGCTGTAGGTATTTTAATATCAAGTTGTGATATGGTCATATAGGCAAACAGATTTAAAAAAAAGTATTTGACTTTTTTTCCCATTTCATTAATAAATTATACGTGTTAGATTTCAGACAAAATACCTTTGGTCGGTTCAAAAGAAAATCTAGGATGTTTGATCCACGAATACAAAAATGACGAGATCTATCAAAATAAAGTTAAAAACCTTTGTGGAAAGTACGATTCTTTCAGAAGGACCAGGCCGGATGGCAACTGTTTCTTCAGGGCATTTGCATTTGCTTATCTCGAGCAACTTTTGGACAAGAAAGAGGAGTATGAAAGGTAATTCTGTTTTCTTATATTTTTTTCTGAAAAATTTAATACTTTTAAATTTATTAATGATTACTTTAGTTTCAGAGAACTGGCAAAACGGAGTAAAGAAAAGCTAATAGCTCTTAGTTTTCCTAAGTTTACATTAGAAGATTTTCATGATGTTGTCAGTATAATTAATATATAATGAGAGCAGCTTGATCATATTCAGTTTCTAATGTCATTTTTTTTAGTTTATGGAAGTGGTTAACAAAGTTGGAAAAGGTCAAGAAAGTGCTAATGAGCTGTATAAAATGTTTAATGATCAAGGCTACTCTGATTATGTCGTTGTGTATTTACGCCTTATTGCATCTGCTCACCTTCAAGAGAAAACCGATTTTTATCAAAATTTCATTGAAGGGAATCGAACTGTTGTCGATTTCTGCCGTCAGGTACGACAGTGAATTGTAAAATTTTTATGACTTAGTTTCGTTTTTGTTTCTTTAAGGAAGTCGAACCGATGTACAAAGAGAGCGATCACATCCATATAATTGCACTGAGCTCTGCGCTCAATGTCGGAGTAAGGGTGCGCTACATGGACCGTGGTGGTGTGTCTGAAGTTATTGCACACGATTTTCCAGAAGGTTGTGAAGACCCAATTGTCCACTTGCTTTACAGACCTGGCCATTATGACATCCTCTACCCTTTGGCACAGTTACCTCAAACGTGATAAAATCAGGTGAAGATTGGGCTATGGCCAAAAACAAGGGTTTACATTAAAGTGTTTTATGTTTTATTAAGTTCTATCCAGTAATGTGAAATATTAGTATTGACTTGAATTAATTATATTAAAATTAACTTAGAGACCTTACAGTGATGAGCACCATATCACGTCTAAACCGTTGCAGCCACCAATACCCCTTATCCTCTAATTGAACCCTGTCTTAGCTAACCAAACTCTCTAGATAATCTATATTCCATTGAGCAATGGTTTAAAAAATGGCGAATCAAACTTAACACAACATAGTGCCAAGATATCCGTCACCTGTTTACCTCCAATCTATTATATCCTCACCCCTTCCCACCGAAAACGTCATCTGCTACCTAGGGCTGTATCTAGACAAATGACTCACCTGGTGTCCTCATACATGACTTAAAAGATAGAAATTATAAATGATAAGTCTCTTAATGTGAGTAGGAACCATCTTTTTTAAAAAGGATTGACTTAAAAGACTCAAACTGAACCACGATACCAAAAACTTAAAAAACTACTAGACAACAGGTCTAAACTCTCCCTAGACAATAAAACACTCATATAAAACTCAATACTGAAACCAATTTGGACATACCGCATAGAACTATTCCACATTTACCTAACCTTCCAATATCAATAGAATCCAGACCTTGCTTAATCTTCAGATCCATTATTAATGCCTCATTCTATGCTTCCAATTCCACCATCCAAATAATCTAAATGTCCCCTTTTTAATTGAAGCTGCAAAATTCAGCTACAAAAAATTCCACACCAACCTCTAATCCTCATGTACAACTTTCTTCCCAATAATCCTCCTTGACGTCTAAAAAGAAAGTGGCTCCAAAACCTACCCGCAGAGAGTGTGAATGATTAAGTGATGATTTCTAATTTAGTAATGCTATCATTGGGTAGCTTCTCTCAATGTTTCTTAGTTTTTCCACTTTTCTTTTATCTTGTTATCTATGTATAACTTACTGCACTCCGCATAGAATGTTGCTCTCATTACTCTATTTAAAAAATAAATAATTTCTTGGTTTTATTTCAGCTGCTGTTGTGAATCAGTCTTCTGACGAACTTACGTTTTGCTGAATGCCGACGATGATTCTACAGATCTAAGAACTTAGATGCTACTTAATATTTCCAACTTTATTTTTAATCGGTAGCAAACAAATTCTCGTTAAATATTAGGAAATTGTACTATATTCTTGTTTTTACTTGTAATATTTCATAAGTTATCTTTTCTTGGCACTATTTTTTTTTTGTTATTTTGATTTTTTAAATCTTGTATTTAGCTAATATGAAATTATAATCACTGAATTCAATTTTACATACTAATTCTTTTGTGATATGAGATGATGTGTAGTTTTTTATAATTATAATAATAAAACTTTACAGTTGCTCTTTTATATCACCTTCGTCTTCTTTCTGTATCTTAAAGTTATTTGACAACTTTCAACTATGATTCTCTCCTGGCTCACCGAAGTTAGGTGGATATTGTGCTATGTCAGGTGGTGATATTCCTCTGTCACCTTCTACACATACCTATACTAATCTAATTGAGGGACGATGGGGTATTTAATATTCCATCATTGGCCCTCTCAAACTACAAATTCCCATTAAAAAATAAATTCAGTTAAACACACAAGATGAGATCTATAAAGTGGCATATCGGTAAAACTGCCCTCTTTGCTCCAAAAATTGGAACAGATACCACTGTGCTCAAGTACAAGTCTCATATTGGGTTACATGCCTACATGCTCTCTATATAGAGTCAAGGAATAACAACAACTGTAATTATTAAATGCTGGATGCAGGCTTTGGCCCTAAAATAAGTGTCTGTGTGTCAACCTCACCTATTTTTGTTCGGGTGAAAATAACCTACCTGATGGTCTACAAGTCAGATCTTCTGAGGGCCACCTATTGACAGAGCTCTAGATACATTAGCCATTCTCTATCTAGCCTTTTATTATTATATGTCCTAACTAGAGCTTTTAAAATTTCGTTAAAACCTAAAATGCTGGCCTTAATTTATTGTACAAGTACGAATGGTCAAATTATTAACCAAGACACATTTACTTTAACGGTTTACTCTTAAAATTCAAATTAAAGTCAAAATATACATTGTGGCAAGTCAATGTTACAGACATGTGCTAAGCACAAGCACAGTAGTGTAGTATCAAAAATTGTTTATACATTATTACTCTGCTGATTCAATATGTATAATACATATATTGGGTATATTCAGTCAAATATTTAAGATTTAAGTTGATTAAAAAAATAAAAAGTCTCATAAATAAACTATTTATTCTTCATCTCTTGATACAGAAGTTTATCAACCAAAATGTCGACTTTCGTCATCATGTCGATTAGGGTATGATCCAAAAATTCAATTTTCTGGTTAATTCTGAAATCAATGCATAAAATAGAGAAACTTGTTTTCTAATCACAGATATTATTTTCTGTACCTTTCAGTTTGTTGTTTGATTTTATCATGCTCCTCAACCTCCAAATCTTAAAAATAAATCAGTTGTTTTTTATTAAAATAAAAAATTATGAGATATTCCGATGGGAATATTCAAAAACTCACAAAGTTGCTTTTTAGTTTGGAGGTCTTTGTAAATTTTATCCATTGTTTCAAACGAAATAGGCCCACCCGGCGTCAGGTTAAATTTTGTAAGAATCAACGCTAGTTCTAGCCCGTGGATTCCGTTTCTTCTTAGTATATCTACAAAAGCGTAATAAATTTTTTTGTTCCTAGTTTCAATCATGCTATTTTGTATTTTTTCAGCTTCTCTATAATATTTGAAGAAACTGTACAAATTAAACCTGCAAACTCAAATTTTAATTAAACAAATCAATCAAATTATGACAATTTAAACAAGAAATAAAAACCTTAAATGATTATATATATCGATGAGATACACCCGTTCTCTCTGTTCCTCAAAATCTTCATGTGCCAAGTAAAATCCATGGACAATTAGAGCGATGAAACAATTCTATTTATTGCAAATATTGTTTTTAAAATATTAATCATGTGGAATCAATAAATTTAAAAATTTGGCTTACGAGAAATAATAAATAAACTATTAGGATATAAAAAATGAAATATAAAGGCGCAAGATTTGGCCTCACATCTTCACAATCCTTGTAAAAGTAAATGCCACCGATGGATATCCCAACAAGCGAAATAATTGAATGTTTAATTGTATCAAATTGTTTAACCTGAACAATATTATTATTACTTTACTTGGAATTGTTTGTTAACTAATTTAAATACTTCAGTTCCAAATAGAAGATATCCAAACATTCCAAAACCAATCAACAACACAACAAGGCATAATAATAAAGCTGCAATTTCCCTCCAAACCTGAAATTGATTCAATAAGTAATAGTTGTACGAAAAGTTATAATTAAAAAAAAAAGTACTTTTGTAAAAATTGTTAAAACCAGATCAACTGAATGGATCAGAGACAAATATTTCAGAAATTTCAGCCATGCCAGGAAACATATAATAGCCACCAATGTGTTAAAGAACATTTGAATTTTAACCAAATCATCAAAAGAAGCATGAGTGAATTGGTTGATAGTGTCCACTTTTTCCCCCATTTTTTCTTTCACTTCTTCATATCTAATAATACCTTTGATTATAGCGATAATCGAGACCTTCAATGCAAAAATAAAACTTTCAATAAAAATTTAAAAAAAGAGTTAAATCCATGTTAATTCATTACAATGATAATAAGCAAGTCCAAACAGTTCCAAAAGCTATTAAAATAAGCCGATTTGAAAATTTTCATTTTTTCTATTTCCTCTGTGATGTAATAAACAACAAAACAAATAAATATAAGTTCACAGCCTAGTATAAAGTAGTCCCATGTTGTAACATATCTGAAACAAAATAAATTAATTTTATAGGAAAAAAAATTATTAAATGTTCACCTTATAAACTTCATCGTGTAGAAGTGGGAAGAAGTTAAAACACCTCCAGTTGGTGGCATTTCTAAAACTAATCTAAAAGAAAAAAAAAGAATAATTAAATCGTTTAGATAAAAATTGAATTATTCGTTGATTACTTGACTACACAAAACAAATTTGTGTTTGGCGTGTAGGCTGTGAAATCAATAAATACAGCTCTTGTCCCCAACTGTATCCATTTATGGTATTCCAATTCTTCTATAATTTGCGTAGTTATGTATTGATCTTTATCGAATAGAATGGAAAATCCGCCAGGGCCGTAATTTGAAACGAGTCCTTCATACATTAGGCTGTCCTTCGATACATGGTAATTCCAACTGTAACAGTTTATATATATATATAACTAAATCAAATAAATAAAAACTTTATTTACTTTGCCGTTCCATTGCCGAAGGTTTTTCTATCTTCATTTTGTGAATTTAAATACCCATAGCAAGAAGCAAAAATTTCAGAAAATGTTTTATCAATAGTGCATGAATTATTTTCAACTCTGACCTGAAATAGAAATCAATTTTTACTTTATACTAACAATCATTAATTTTACAATTTTAAAAAACTATTGTGAAACTTTGAGAGGTAGGATTGCAGTTTCATTCTTGACCATCCTGGTCTTCTAAGTGCAAGTTTTACCTGTCACATGTGTTGAAAAGAACACAATTGACAAAATTGCACTCAAGCCAATCATTGAAGATAATAAAAAAAACAGAAATAACAATACATTTTAACTATATTAATATCTTTTTGATATTAGGCAAATACACATAAACATTTATGTAAAATTTACGAGCATAAAAATAAAGAATTTTTTAAAAAGTTACCTGTCTTATCCTTGGAACACCAACGAGTATATTATTATAAAGAAGGATAAATGGTTGATTTCTTACAAACTGTAAAGATCTCGTCTCATTATAATCATTTTCATAAATAATTTTAATAAAAACGCCTCTTATGTACTGTAATTGAAATTCTTTTTAAGCATATATGTTTTTCAGTGTTGTTAATATATGTTAACATATGTTATGATACCTCCCAGATTTGCGGAACAGTCACAATATCTGTGAATGTTTTCTGTATGCCAAGCGTCGAATTGAATTTTGTGGATGTAAAAACATTTGATAAAACACTGGCGTAATAATCGTATGCACTGTCAATGATTCCGAATGTCACTGAAATATTTATTTGGCATGTTTAGAAGTTGCAAAACAGTTCATAACATGAAGCTTAAGAAGACCTACCAATATTAACAATGATTAAGAATGGTATGAAAACAAATAAACCCCTTATCCCAGCTTTAACTAGCCTTTCATGATCAATATTTCTATACAAATCAACAGAGACCCACGTGGCTTTAACAAGTTAAATAAATATAAATTAAATAATAATTTTACAGCCTATTCCTACACTAACTTGGTCTTGCAGCTTCTGATTTTTTCGGCTTTGTTATCTTTTTTTTCTGAAATAATGATCTAGAATAAAGAAATTTTTAAAATAAATAAATAAATATATGTAGGTAAAATGTAGTTAAAATTAGAATAATTATGGATTTTAACAATTAAATCTGTAAGGTCATACCTTGGAGTCTTTTTGGCTATTACCCTTTTTTTATTTTGACTAAAAATGAAGTTTTAAATTAATAAAAGTTTATAAAAAATAGTGATATTAGCATTAAGAAAGAACATTTATCACCTTGATAATTTTTTCTTGAGAGGCTTCAAATCATCATCCTTGGTTTTCTGATCATCACCTTGCTGCGAATCTGTCCTATTTAAATTACAATTACAACAAAATTCTTTATGGTTTTACAAAAAATAATAAAACCTGTAAGTGTTTGTCGATCTGTCAATAAATACTTTCACAACTTTGTAATCAGTTGGTGTCAAACGTTTGTACTTTTTCCACTGCTCATAACGATCCTCGATGTATTCAATTTCCTCATTTTTCCTTTTAAAATTGAAATATATATACATACACATACCCAAAAAAATTATATTATTTGTATACATAGATATCAAAAATGATATTTACACTGCCTCTGCTTTTTTCTGCTTTAAAAAGTAATGCATTTTTGACTTATTTTGCCTCGACTTACTCCCTTCACCATCCTTTGTTTGCATTTTGCAAATTTATCGATTTTTTTTTCTGCAGGGTGTCGTCTGTATGCTATTTGAAGTAAAACGTTTTCTCTTCTGCTAGAAAATTATTTTCTTCTTCTTACAGTCCTGGCTTATAGTATATGGCTTATTCTCCATTTAGGATAATTCTATTTCAAATCTCTATTCTGAGATTTTCCAACTATCCTTTGTCCTTGATATTTCTACAATTAATCAGTTGAATCCTTTTTTAAAAAAGATAGTTCCTTTCAACAAGATTTCGAGTACTTTTGCAATTCATGTCAAGAGACGTGGTTGTAGAAATCCTTCAGCCTGATGATGAGCTAAGGGCTCGAAATCCATCCGGATCGTTGGAAAACAACTTACTGTGAGCAGGAACTATCTTTTTTAAAAGAGGATTGAACACCGCACTCCCTCCATCATTCATCATTTCTATTAATCAGTTGTCTTGATTATTTGAAGTAATTGGATTTATTTAAATTTCTTTTGGTAATAACTGTTAAATAATAACTAATAAGTTATAACAGGGTACTATTGATGAAAATGAGAGTGTGGGAACATACAATCATAATAATTTCGTTCGTAAGAAAATAATAAAAACATAAAAGCTCATTACCAAGAAGATAATAAACAAAATTCAACAAACCGACAGCTATGTTGGCACGTTTAAATTTTGTCTTAAAGCAGTTTCATTTATAAAACTCAGGAAATAAACAGTACTCAGGCACAGAATGTCAAAACGTCGTAGATTGAAAATTTCTTTAACCACCCTCAAAAAGGTGTAAAAAAAAGAACAATTGAACTATGCAAAAAATCAAAGGATTTTTGGATTATGAATATTCCTAAAAATAGGTAGAAATTTCATAACAAGTTTTTAGTTTTTTAATTAGTGTGTGTAAATGTCTTTCTCAGCTCGCTATTTGTCTGTATTATGAATTTAGTTTTGTAACTTTAAACTAACTTTTTCATAATTTCCATTGTAAAATTTTAATAAACAGTTAAACTTCTTGGTCTTTTAATGTATAAAACTGGTGTAATTTTCACGAACTTCTTTCGTTATCTTTCAGTTCATAATTATTGCATCATCACTTATATTCATTTTGTCTTAACTTTACAATGACCGCCGCCATGATTATAAATTTATTCATTATACCATGTAAAACAGGATAAATCGAATGATTGTGTGCATAATTAAGAAAATGTTTAGTGCTTTTTTAAAAATATTTTTACATGAACTGGCAAGAACTTTCTCCATAGAAAAGTGAAAATTAACAACGCGAACCTTCTTCCATGCGAAGAAAATGTCACGGTCTTTCACGTGAACAATAATTAAAAGTGTTTCTAAAAAGCTTACTTTAATACTCACACTAAATAAAGTTGGGGGGGAAAGTCGTCATTTTAATAAATACATTGCGCTTTTTTAAATCCTCTAATAAATACGATTTAAAAAAGTTATAATTCAATAAAAAAAAAAGAAAAGAAGAAAATAACGTATGTTTCGTCAGATTACAGCAGGTTGAAATTCACTTGTTAAACCTCGCAAAATTATTTATAAAATAATCATTTAAATATTTTTATTACGCCAAGATAAGGAAATTCTATATACTTTTAACGGATATTTTAAATTGGGCTAAATTGACTAAGATCTATCAGGACGTTGATCGTAAAAAATAAATTTTGCTTTTGACCCAAAGACGTTTTTGATAGGACGATGACAGTGATTCATTTAACTCCCTAGAAACTTTGTAAAATGGTGAAGCTGTGATGCTATTCTACTGGCTGTAGAACTCTTGTGAACAGTTTGATATTTTTTTTTTAATGTCCTTGTTTTAGTCGGCCGTTGGATAATCAATTGATAATTTTTATTTTTTATAATCGTATCTTAAGGCAGAAAATGAAACTACAAACATTACATAAGAACAACATTCTATTCTAATGTAACATTAATTTAGATAATGCTCAGATTTAAATAAAAATTCACAATAGCTATATCAAAACTATCGTACGTTTCAATTCAACAGCAGAAGTTTGGTACTAAATTTGTGTACTTGGAAGATTCGTATGCAAATATAAGCTATAAGATAAAATGAACAAGAAGACTATAACTGAAAACTAGACGGTCAGAGCCATAAATAATCAATCATCTTTTGTGAGTAGAACTATACTTTCCAACCAGTGATTCAGTTAACTCGCTACAAACTTTGTAAAATTGTGAATTGTTGGGCATTTGACGAAAGTTTGATACACTGTTGGAAAGGAAGTTCTACACACAAACTGTTGTAGAACGTTTTTTGTCGACTGTTTGATTCTTATTTATTATTTTTCTTACAATCGTGTCTCAGAAGGTTGAAAATGAAACGACAAACATTATATAATAAGGATATTCCTCACTAACGTATGATTAATTTAAATAAACCCCAGATTTAAAAAAGCAAACAAAACAATTCAAAATCGATGTATCGAAACTGTCGTACGACCCAATTCAACAGCGTGGCTTGGAGCTAAATTCATCTAGTTGGAAAGTTCAAATGCAAATTTAGGTATAAGTGAAACTCCACTATAAAACTATAATTGAAAGCTATTGAGGTCAGAGCGACAAATAATTAATCGTCGTTTGTGTGAGTGAGAAGGTTGAGAGATCGATTTATTGACAATCGGAACGTAAAAAAGAAATTACACCTAAGGAGTTATCTTCCCACTTTTCACTTTCAGTCTGAATGAAAGGCCGAGGGAGATGTGTTTGCCCTTGATGACGGAGTACGGACAGTCCGCTTGTCAAAGCCAAACCTTATGCTATTTCCGAGAAAGGTGCTAATTTCGGAGTTTTCTCGATTTTTTCAACTTCTCGTTTTAGCCCCTCTTCCGGCCTAGTGTCTCGTAAACTCCAAAAGTTCTGATGATACACGGAAAAATAACACAAAAACAGTCCGTCACATGAATTGTGTTATGATTGAAACGATCTCTCTGCCTTTTTTATGTCAATTTCTTAACAATACAATTTACACTTTTATGCCGACAATATGACCGACGATGAAAGCTCCGTCAGGGTCGCACTCAGGTATTAATATGTTTTATAATTATATATTATTTTTAAAAAATTGTTTGAATTTGTAGTAAAAAGTTTCGTCTTACAAGTTTGACATTAAATAAGTAACTGGAAAGCTGATTCAAGACGTTATCTCAATGTTAATACTATAAAAATTTACTTGATATCATTTAAACACAAATCTTACACAATCAAGACAACTATATTTCTTGTCCTATCTTCGTTTCTATAATGTATCTAGGATCAGCTGAAGATATACGTACTTCTGTGTTTACAAGATCAAGGGATTAATAAAAAACATTTTTTTAACTAGTGTTATGAAACCCTCTCAAAAATGTTTAATTTAGATTGAAAAATTAGCATTTGTTACAAAAAATACTTAACTTAGATATATACGTATACAACTGATCATGATTTTGACTGAGCAACCCTTCCAATTATTAAATAGTTAATTTAGACTGAAAAATTAGCATTTACTAAAAAAACCTTAACTTAGATATATACATACACAACTGATCATGATTTTGTTTGAGTAACACTTCCAAATATTAAATAGTTAATTTAGACTGAAAAATTAGCATTTGTTAAAAAAAAAATACTTAGGTTAGATATATCCATATACTTAAGTAACCCTTCTAAATCTTCTTAATTGGTTAATGTAGTGTTAAAAATTAGCACTTCTTCCCCCCCCCAAAAAAAAAGAAAAAGGCTTAGATATATACACATACAACTGTTCATGATTTTGTTTGAGTAACCCTTATAAATATAATTAAATGGCTAAGTTAGATTGAAATATTAGCATTTAAATTAAAAAAAAATCAGCTTAGATATAATTAGATTAGCTTAGATATTAAATTAAAAAAAGAAAAAGGCTTAGATATATACATATACAATTGATCATGATTTTGATTGAGTAACCCTTCTAAATCTTTTCAATGGATAATTTAGACTGAAATTTTGCTAGTTATTTAACAATATTAACTCATCTACATACACATACAGATCAAAATTGATCATGATTTTGATTGGCTACACTTCTAAATCTTTTTATACATTTAAGTTAGACGTAGTTTCTTTTCTGAAGTGTGTATTTATTCGTAAAAACATTATGAAAACAAACATTACAAAATCGTGGGCTTGTTGGTAGAAAATTAAAGGTTTTTAACAAGTGTTCATGAAGTTTTTCAATCTTCTCAAAGAATTTAGACTAAAAAATCAGCATTCGCTGAGGAAATCTTACTTATTTACATATGTATTCAATGGTACTATACAATGACTTTGATTGTAACCCTTTAAATTCTTCTTAAATGGTTAATTTTGGACTGAAATACTAGTAATTGTTTGTTACTACAAACATAACGAAATATTGGGCTTGATAATAGAAAGTTAATGTTTTTAACAAGTGTTCATGAATTTCGTTAAACAGTTCAATCCTCTCAAAGAATGTTTACTTTAGATTTTGGTTGGATAAATTATGTAAAATTTTACTAAATGATACTTGATTCAGACTTAGTTTTCTCCCTTGAGTTTGCATTTGTCCAAAAACACACACACACACACACACACACACACACACACACACACACACACACATATATATATATATATACAGACANATATAGACACACAAACACACACACACACTGAGAGACAAAAAATGTATAGATAACTTCTATGGTTGAAAAAAAATTTGTAAAAGCAAGTCAACATTTTTAATAAGTTTGTTAATTAGTTCTTCAAAAGCTTCCTGAACGTTGTTTAATTTATACTTAATTTCTTTGCTGAATTTGAAAAGAAATCATTTGAAAAAAAAATGATATACATAATTTTAAGATTATTAGCCCTGGTTTGATAATAGAATGATTAAAGTGTTTAACACTTAATCAAGATTAAAGCAGTTTTCATAATCATTGTAATATTTAATTTAGCAGTTGATTTCCCCAACTTGCAAAGTTTATTACTTTTGTATGTTTTTTAAAAATAACATGGAAATTTGAAAATGATACCATGTGATTTTTTTTAATAAAGTAAATTCATTACTTTTTTTTGGGGGGGGGGGTTTATGATTACTTATTTAAACATTTATTTGGTCATTTTGGGAATTTATACCCATCATCAATCAGCATCTGTATTTTTAAAATACAAATATAACAAAGGATATTAGTATTTTAAAGTATTTTATTATAAGGCTTACCTTTCTAAAAATTATAAATTTTTCATTACAGTTTCTTCTAAAAAACGACATTATTTTTTATCTTTCAATTAATTAAGTTGAGATAAAAGGTGGGGTTGAGTTGGGAAGTTAGTGTCCAAGTGGATCGAGGTCACGATAGCTCAAGTGGTAGAGCAGCGGCGTATCTAGCCGAAGATCGTGGGTTAGAATCCTGCTCGTGACAGACTTTTTTATCTCAACTAAAAACCTTAATTAATTGAAAGATATTAATTGGTCAAGCGGACCACAAAAACTAGTGAATTTAATTATTTTTTATATGATTTGATATAAATTTATTACTTTTATTTTTATATATTACTTTTTTGTGACTGTTCACTTTTTATTTTCTTTTGTCCATTGATCATACTTTCCAACTCTTCCTTATTTCATTGCTAATATTGCATTTATCCCTTATTTTTGTCATGATACTTGGCGTTTTTTAATAATTTCAGTTGCTCACATTTTTCCTGATCTTAGATTCAAATTATAGTTAAGTCAGCCTCTTATTTGATCCAATCAAAAAATTTTTTTTTTTAATATAAGCAGTGTTGGTACTGATGCAGTTGTAACATTCTAAACTTGACCATAAATTTCAAAGGAGTAAAGTTTCATATAAAGTTGACATTGGAACATTAGCATTTAAATAGCTGTTAATCACTGACCACCTGCATTCACTTAAAATTTGGCGTTATGCCATCATCAGCGTCCAGCATCAATATTTACAATCATAAATATCATTGTTGTTTGATGAATTCATTGTCATTTATCAATTCATTTTGAGTACTTTATTGATGCAAGCTATTAATCTTTCTTTTATAAGAGTACAAAAATAAGCCGCTTAACCGAGCGTGATAACTCATTGGATCGATTATGCTTGTTGCTAACTTGTTGCCCATGAAAAGGTGATAATTTAGTTTGTAATATTTAATGTTGGGTTTTATTTACTACTTTTATTATTTTCATATTAATTAAAACTTATTACGATAAATTGATTGTCTGCTTTTTTTCAAATGTATCACTTTGGTAAATGAAATTATGCCTGTAGGCTGTCAGGTAAATTTGAAAAAGTTAAGCATATGCATTTCCAGGATAATTTAATCACACAACACACAATAGTTCAAATAAATTTATATTTCAATATTATAGATAAATCTAAGTGGCATCAAATCAAAGTGTTTTCTTATTTATTCTCAACAATCTATAACTATAAAGAAATATTAGTTATTATTATAGAAAAAAGGCTAAAAAAACGTATTTTTAAAGTAGGCCAAACACCATTTGGTCAGGCAAGGATACCTAAGTTAGGTATCTTGCCAATAACACACTGCTGAAGGTCGAATCAGTGAATCAGATGGCTGCTTCATGATTATAAAAACATCATTTTTTGCATTTGTCTGGGGACATTGCCATAAGATTTTTATATCAAGGAGATGAAAATTTTTGAAATTTTCATGATTATTTATGTGTAATTAAAAAACATTTAGACCTTTGGCCTATGGTTATGACATATGATACATGGTCTGTATGAGTATATTTTTTATCCTGTGATTGAATATTTACAAAGGATATGAGTTTTTGTGTGGAAACAAAATGCACACAAAAAATAATAATAAATCCCTCACATATTTGTAGATAAATACTGTATTTATTGCCTATTTCATTTACGTGAAGGCCTATTAACATTTTAAAAAGTTTCTATGAAAAATATGTTCAGTTTTTGTTTTATTTTTTCCTTCAATCGTTAGTGGTGGAGAGACAATATTACACCACTATACATTGTATACATAACTTATATACATAATATAGTTTTTAACTTTCTTAAAACACAGTTTCACCACATTCAATGTTTGTATGTTGTTTCTTCAAATCCTTTGATGGTGGGCAAAACAATTTTATATATAGTTTCATCATCTATTTCTATTTTACAGTGGAGGTCTTTATTTCTGAAGAACCAGGGTGCTTCTCATTATTATATTCTGGAATCTTTGTGTGATTTGGTGGTTGATCTTGTTGACCTGTGCCAGAGCTGGATGGCATATATCCTCATATGCTTGAGGACCTGGTGATCAAGTAAAAACTTACTTTCGATGGGCAAAGGAGAGTTTCTGTCCATTAAGAAGTACATTTTCCAGAATTCGATGGAAAGCTCTTCTCTCTCTTTTTTTTTTCTTTTTTTTTTTTTGATATGTATTGAATTTTATGGTTGATGAAGTCCACATGTACCGATCTTTCTTTATTCAACTTTATTCTCCATTTTTCCTCCATTTATAAATTTGTAAAATGGTGTTTAATAAACAAGTTGATGGAGCATTGCTCTCTCTCTCTCTCCAATCGCCATTATTGCCATGGTATTATCCTCGTTTTCTGGTAGATCGCTAGTGAATTCAACCAGAAATTAGGCGAATCCAGGGTCTTTTTTTGAGTGAATTTCAGTCTTAATAATAATTTTTTGGACTTATTTGATTGTCACAGCAGGGATTATATTCTGTTAAAAACAGTTTATTCAATATAGCAATACACATCAGATCAATAAATTTGAATTACAGCAATGAAATCCAACATTTTTGTGAAATTTTCTCATAGGGTGATAAATCTGTGGTTTAGTCGTTTCAGATCATATCTATACACCCAGAAGTGAAGATGACGAGAAGCCCTACAGATGAAAAAATATCAGAAACAAACAAACAGCTTTATTTAAAAGCTAGTATTCAATTTTTCAATAGTGTTCATTGAAATAACACTTTTCATTTTTTATTTACACCAGTGTTGGCAGCCTTGTGTTGGAAATAAGTCTTTTATGTCCTGCCACCCAAAGATAGGCATCTGGGAGGTCGAAAACTAGCTCATTTCAACCACCTAACCGCCTATATTCCTCATTTTCTTGTTTATTCTTGTATAAATTTTAAACATGGGACCCAGAAACTCGCACTCGTTTCTAAATTTTTTAAAATCAAATGACATGCCTTCTGTGCTCTGTATGAAACCATGATATAACATGTTACATTTAGGACGCATTGGGCATTCTTGCACATTTTGATCTGGAAGTTGGTGTCTGGGTGTGAATTGTGTGTGGTCTATCTCACTCCGATGAGGACGATCCTTCCCCCAACCTAGTTCTTGGAATTGTTTTTATTGTGTATGAGTCACATACTTTGATGTTGATCCCTTTCTTGGGTTGGTCTTCACTCTTAACTGTCCTTGACTGTACGATAATTAAGTAGAACGTAACAGCCCACAACACATCAAATTTATTACCAATACATTACTTATTTTCTCATAAAATCTTAAATTTATGTTTTTTACAATGTTTTGTAAGAATAATATATTAATGTTTAGAATTTAACAATTATATATTTTTTTTAAGGATCGATCTACTTTTTCTAATAAAATTGTATCTTTATTTCAGAATCCGACCTCAATTACCGAGGGAGGTGATTGATATGTGTAGAGTTTGTACGAATGTGACTCCAAATGAACCGCAAGTAACACTTGGAACTGACAGATCGTTTACATTCGATTATGTCTTTGACACACAAACAAACCAGGCTTCTATATATGATGTCTGCGCAAAATCGCTCATTGAAGGATCGTTGCAAGGTTACAATGCAACAATTCTTGCATATGGCCAGGTAAACTACTTGTAACAATGAATAAAAATGATTATGGAACAACATGTTTATTTTCTAGACCGGCAGTGGAAAAACTTATACAATGGGAACTGGATTTGACATAGATGTGACATCAGAACAGATTGGAATTATACCGAGGGCAATAAAACAGTTGTTCGATGGTATTTCAGCAGCAACAGAAGCAGAAAAACAGACTCAGTTCAAAGTAACATGCCAATTCTTAGAGTTGTACAATGAAGAAATTATTGATCTGTTTGATACTTCAAGAGATTATTCTTCAAATCGTGTATGTTGTTTTATCGTACAATTATTTATTCCCATGAATTAAATCTTGTTATTATTTTTAAATTTTTTTTTAAAAGGGGAAGTCAGGGATTCGAATACATGAAGATACTAATCATTGTATTTATTTAACCGGTGTGACTAGTCAAAGGGTTACAAGTGCTGAAGATACGCTTCAGTGGCTTAGACAGGGAGCACTTTCAAGAACGACAGCCGCTACACAAATGAATACGCAGTCTTCGAGAAGCCATGCTATCTTTTCCCTTCACATAAAACAACAACGACTTGTAAACATGGAAGTAAGTTTTTATTTTTTAAGTTAAGAAAAATTAATTAATTAAAACTTTTATTCAGAGCGAAAATGGATTTGAGGAAGGAACGGAGGAGTTTGAAACACTTACAGCCAAATTTCATTTTGTCGATTTAGCCGGATCGGAAAGATTAAAGCGGACAGGTGCCACAGGCGATAGAGCTAAGGAAGGGATTTCAATCAACTGTGGGCTTTTAGCATTAGGAAATGTAATATCTGCGTTGGGAGATCCTTCAAAACGAGCTTTACACGTTCCCTACAGAGATTCCAAATTAACCAGGCTACTGCAGGATTCTCTCGGAGGTTATTTATTGTCACATCTTATTGTTATGAACGTGTTGTAAAATGAGATTCACACCTTTAGGAAATTCAAGAACTCTGATGATTGCGTGTATATCCCCTAGCGACAGAGATTTCATGGAAACCCTGAATACATTAATTTATGCAAACAGAGCCAGAAACATACAGAATAAGGTTGTAATTAATCAAGATAAGTCATCAAGAACTATTTCACTTCTGAAAAAACAGATCCAAGAGTTAGAGCTGGAACTTATGGAGTATAAACAGGTACCACACACATTCTCAGTAAAAAAAAAGTTTAATTATTATTATTATTATTATTTTTTTAAAGGGCAAACGTATGATAACAGAAGATGGGGTTGAATCCGTCAACGATATGTTTCATGAAAATACAATGTTGCAAAATGAGGTGGATCATTTAAGAACCAGGGTTAAAGCAATGCAAGATACAATTGATTCATTGAAAGCTAAAAATGTGAATCTTATGGCTAACCAACAAGTCTCGGCTTCTAATGCTGGTAAGTAGTTGAAAAACAATATTAAAATTATGGAATAGTATAGTAATTTAATAAAGCAAAATAGTGGGCGTTGGTGGCCACAACTGTTAAGGCGTTCACATGGCGCTCATCACTGTAAGGTAAAGGTCCCAGGTTCAAATCCATCTGCCCTGGATTCGCACCCAACATTAATTACAAATGGGCTTTTTATCAAAAACACCCGACACCTCGAGTGTTCATATAATCTTGCAGTTGAAATACCCTCGTTTAAAAAAAAAAAAAAAAAATAAATAAATAAAATAAAATAAATAAATTTAAAAAAAGCCAGTGTAATATTAATAATAATTTATTCTGTATAATGTAAGTCCTTTAGATTTGAATGCCTTGTATAAGGTATTCGTTATGGAAATACTACAGTAAAGCTACAGCAAATCCAATGTCCAATTTTCCATAAGATTGTATTACCCCCGTGCATATCTGCCCAATGCCACGCAACGCTACTCTACTCTACACCACCTGATGCAATGCAACCAAATCCTTGCTGTCCAGATTTTTGTCGAGCAGTTTCGAGTAATGATGAAGGCAAAAGCACCAGGCATTCATATTGTTATTTCAAACTATATGTGTTATTGCCATTATATTAATTACAACATACTTTTTTTACTATAAACTAAATTCATGAGATCAAAAAAAATTCATGAGTTTTTATTAAAAAAAATAATTAATTGGTTTGGCAGAAAATATATATACCATTATTGATAGAATGAATTTAACTGACAATTTATTACATGGTTTTGATAATAAAATTTAATTAAAATAAGCTCAACTCTGTTCACGTGTTATTGTATGTACAGATTTGAGCGTATATAAATCAATAATTATTAAACCTTATTTTCGTTCTCTGGCAGACAGTTGTGAACCATTGCTGCAATGTGCTTTTCTTATATTATTAGTTATGTTGTAAAAGATTATTTGTTTATTGAATAAAATATTTTTTCATTCATTCATTGTCATTTAGATGGAGATAATAAGAATGATGATATGAGTCAAATGATCAAGGGCTACCTCAGTGAAATCGAATCGTTACAAGCAAAATTAGTGGAATCTGAAAGTACATGTTCCCAGTTGAGAAAAGCAGCTTCAAGAAACAAGAATCTTTTCTTGCACTCAAGAATGAGCATTTCACAAGCAGATGAAGCCCTTGAAGATATTTTAGAACTTGCCAAGAAAGATGTTATAAAAGATATGGAATATCTGAATGAGAAAAAGAAGGACCTTTCAGATCAATCAGAATCTGATTCAGGCATGTTTAAAAAATTCAATTTACTTCAACCAACACTGATTTCTTATTAAATGTATTTTTTTTCAGATTCATCATCAGATTCGGAAAATGAGGAATTTAATAAAAGCAGTGAATATTCAGCAAAATATGCAAGTTTGACATCAGAAATGTCTGTTAAACAGAGATTGATCGAAGAGCTCGAGAAAACACAGTCTAGGCTGAACAACATGAAACAGCATTATGAAGATAAATTGAACCAACTTCAAGCTAAAATAATTGCAACTCAGCAAGAGCGTGATGCTGTTCTCTCTACTTACGGTAATTTAAACATAAATTATTCAGAAATTTTGATTAAATCTTAATGTGTTGTTTATTGTAGCGAAAGAAGAAAAGCCATCTGAGAAAGTTAAAAAAGTTAAAGAGGAATATGAACGCAAGTTGTCCGACATGCAACGGGAAGTTAAATCGCTACAGTCTGCAAAACGGGAGCATGCAAAACTCCTCAGGAACCAAAGCCAGTACGAATCTCAAGTTCGTACTCTTAAAAATGAAATAGCAGAAATGAAAAAGATCAAAGTGAAGTTGATGAATAGCATGAAAGAAGAAGCTCTTAAGCATAAAGATGCGGAGACAGGAAGAATGAGGGAAATCGCCCAACTCAAGAAACAGACGAGGCTTGATGCCAATCTTATTAAAAATCTTGAAGCGGAAAAACGCGCTAAAGCGATAGTTCTGAAAAGAAAACAAGAAGAAGTTTCTGCATTGAGAAGAGTTGCAAATTCACATTCAAGAATGAGATTCGGATTGAAAAATAAAGGTAAAAGATAAATATTTAAAAGTTTTTTCTAATTTACTGTATTTAATTTGTTGTATAATTGTCTTAGCAGGGTTACCAAAAGGTGCTTCACCTAAACAGGCAAAGAACCGATGGATTTCTATAGAAAAAAGCATCGCTGAAAGTTCGATGAATAGGCAATCTCTTATGGCTTTGGAAAAAGAAATGGAAAAGTGAGTTTTAAGGTTTTTGTCAAAAGATTTATCATTTATTTTGATTGTTTATTTTAAGAAAAATGGAGTCGAGGGTTGAAATTCAAGAAGAGCTGAATAACAAAGCCGCTCTCCTGTCCGATCCGAGGTTCAAAAATTCATCATATATTAAAGAGGAAGTTGATTCACTCAGAGCGAATCTCGATCATGTCCAAGCTTCAATTGCTGATTTACAAAATGAAATACTGCAAGTCGAAGAAAATAAGGTCATTTTTATAATTTCAATGCTGATTAATAGTCGATTCAACAAAAATAACTTGAAAATGAAAATCCACAGATTGTGTTTGAAAGTGGGGTTTTGGTTCAGTCACTGAGTGATATATCTGAAGCTGCTTATATATTAGACAAATTATACAATATGGCTTTACACCACAGTTGCCTTGCTGTTCAGAAGGATGTCTCATTAAGAGAACTTCAAGCTGAAAATGAACAAGTAACTGAATTATTATTTACCAGTTTTGCAATTGTTATAATTTATTTTTCTGTATACATAGTTGAAAAAAGATAGCGAAATGCAAGAGCAATTGCTTCACCACCTGTTAAACAGCAAAGACAGAGTAAGAAGATCATCAGGACACACAAGTCCTGATAGTAGCAAATCGTCACGTTCTATATCTCCATCTGAAAAGTAAAACTTAAAAATTAATTTTTTCCATCAATGCTTTTAAATTAACATATTCATTGTTATAGCGGTAGTTCAACCAACCTGTACAAACCAAATCATCCTAAATATAGATCGCGGAAACAACTGGCCCCTCAGGACCTTCTGTTTCTACCTGACAACGAAAACACCGGTAGAATTAACAACCAGTCGCACTCAGCTGCGACAAGCCCCGAGCACCGACCACAAGTCACAATGGCTCCACCACCTCTAACAAGGTCACTTACTACTATCAAGTATGTATGTTTTCACTGCATGGTTCTGTTTAAATATTGATCCCCCACTGAATTAGTAAAAAAATTGAATTTATTTGTTTAATAATTTGTGCACATATTGCACAGAAAAATTGTTCACAAATTTTCATCATTACATAATTTTTTCTGACCAAAAGTCGTCTCATGAACTGAGTCATACATTTTGTCAACTTTCTTTCATCTTCTAATCTTATAGTCATAAACAGTTTAAGAAATGATTTATATGTAGGTACATGAAATATAAATAAGAAACCAAAAGCATTTTTATGTATTTTAATTGTAGCTACTTGTATAGTACTATGGTACTAGTAGTTTTTCTCCTTTTTCCTTTTCATTTATATACAAATAACTAGTATTTTCATTTCTTAAATGTGCCCTTCTGGTTCCTTGTGATATCCAAAATAACATAAGTTATAAGAATGGTGATTACAGTCATTGGTTGTGCCAGTCTCATTTCTCGGATAAAATAAGTCATTAAAACAATTTTACTTAATTAATTCTTCAATATTGGACTGCCACATACCTGCTTAGTGAATATATGATTAATGTATGTTTGTGATTCTAATAATCAATTGGATCTCCAGCCGAAATAAATAAACATTAATTTTAGTGTTCAAGTGCATGCATTACAGGTAATCATTTTAACAAACTTGAAAATCTGTATGTCAGTTGAACCACAGTAACCGTTTGTCTTCAAGCACACTAGAGGTGTTTTCCTTTCTAACTGTTCAAGCGGAGAAAAGTTGATTTGATTAAAATTCCAATTAAATAATTAGGGGGAAAAAATCAAACCTGTTAAAATTATTGAGCCGTGTACAGCTTTTTAAAATTCATTCATAGGGTCCAGTCAGTACCTGCATCCCCAGTAATGATGAGAAAAGGCCTCTCAATGTCACCCAGGGTTAACAGAAAAACGTACATTATCTCTTCCAACCACCCATCCATGTAAGTCAATGCCTGAAATTGTTAATTTGTACATATATATGTTTAGCTTTGTGCATCTAAATACAAATGGATAAATTTGTTACATGTGAAAACAAAACATTAAAAAATCAACTTTTCTCAATTATCTCTGTAATAGAATATATGTACACTGGTAATTATGGAATTCTTTCACTTTTTAGTACCCTATCATTGTCTGTTCTGGTAATGAAAGTAATTTTTGCACACTTTCATAACTAATCTCATCATCAAGCATCTTTCAAGCACTTCAATCAACACTAACATAAAGTTACTTGTAACATGATTCGATTTAAGGGACATAATGAATGATATATGAACCGTTAGGCCTTTTTTAATTAAGTGCACACAACAGTTTTTTCATGTTTCATTTCTTATTCCCCCCACTTGATAACTTAATGACTCCAGCTTATCATCTCAGAAATTAGTTACTACAGTACAAGAAAAGACCCATTCTTTGATTCCTCATGTCTAACTACACTAACTAGACATTATTGAGAACTTGGGGGGGGGGTCTAAATACAAAGATGACCTTATAAGATTACAAGAGAATCATTATCATATATGCAAGTTATATATGGTAGAAAGAAAGGCAAAGGAATTATTACAAAATTTCCAAAAAATACCAAGCCTTTAGCATCACTGATGTTTTTAAAACAACACCGACAACCATAATGGAATGTATTCTCATGCTGCACCACCCTTACTCATATGTAGTAAAGAAAGCATTGAACAAATGCTGGCCATACCAAAATTTGAGAAAAAATGACTAAAACTATCTTTGACACGTCACGTAAATATTAGACGTTGAAAAACCATTCAACACAATAATCAAAAAGGGACCACAATGGAAAGATAAAAGAAAAAAAACCTGGTGCTCTTCTGTCGTATATATACATATCAATGAAATAGTATGGGAACGGGTAGTACCACTAACTATTTTGCATCACATGGCTCTTGTCTCTCCCACAACAACCTTTCAAGCAGAATTGCTAACCATAGAAGCATGTATACATGAAATCAATTACAAATATCTCGGGTACAAAAATAATGATACTATCATATAGCCAGACAGCTCTAAAGGCTTTCCAAACCAAGATCAACTCAAAACCAGAATTGCCTGAATACCCTAAAAAAACTGGGATCTACAACCTGATCTTAAGGTGGCCCCAGGTTGTGAGGATTTCAGGCAATGAGGTAATTGATATTCCAGTTAAAAAATGAGAGAGATTTTCAATAATTTTTATTTGTTTTATTTTCATCATATAGTTTTCATATAAGTCTAACAATTTGTCACACTACATCTCCATCCAAATTGCCTTTTAAATCTAATATGAAAACTATTTAACATTTACAATTATCACACATGTAGGATTAAGATCCAATTACAAAAGAAATTTGTAATCATTGTTAAGCAATTACGTTTTATAGCTGGTAATAAGAACACATATAATTTACATTTGTGTATGTTTTGTGATTTCTTTTTTTCCAGCCCAACCAACCTTACCAAAGAAGAAAAAATAAAGGCCTTTTTTCATTACTGAACTTAAGTTAAAATATTAAATATCACTTATCCTCTTAACACTATTTCATACAAAAAAAAAATAATAATTTTGAGGTGAAGGATATTTAAAAATATTTTACATGGTAATTTATCCATTTGTTTGTATAGCTCTTGTTGCTTAATTTTATTGTTGGTCATTTAACCTCTATAGTCATATGAATTACAATTTTCCTGTTTGTTTACAAATATTTTAAGAATGCCTTGATTTTTATTTCAACAATTTTCTAAGCCAATCAACTGAAGGTTATAAAATAATGAAATTTTTGTGGAACTTTATGAACACCATAATTTTTATTATTATTTTAACCAATTCTAACTAGATTCATTTATGAAAATTGTTATTAATTAGCGCTGTAATGGATTGCTTTTTAGCCTAATCATAAGTACTAGACTAATTTGTTTTGTTCGATATTACTAATATTTAACTTTATCTCTTCCTCCATTTTCCCTAATAATTTCCATCTTGAAATTCCTCTTCATCCGTCATTTTTTCCATTCCCTTTTCGGTTGCAAAACGTATAACATAAAATAGGGAGAGAGGCCTAGACAGATCTCCGCCAAACTCACCGCCCGCTTACAGAAGGCAAACAAGCCATGAGGCAAACGTGTTTTCAAGGCTTACATCACAACCGCCGAACACCACAAACAGACATCCTGGAAAGATAACAGCAAATTTGAATAAGGTATTGGAATTTTTTTTGAGTAATGAAAACACAGGGTAGTTAGGTTCCATCCATTTAAAATAATTAGTTTTAATTTTTATTTACGTAAGTTAATAAAGGATATATAAAGAATATAAACCTAAGAAACTGTGATATAGTTGCATGGTACCACTTGTATTTTTCCCCCACATTAATAGAAAACTGCAAGATTTTGTAACTAAAAATGTCCCACTTTATTAAGCCCTCAATAAAAAAAACAATAAAACATATTTTACAGTTATTTAATTTTAAAAAATTGTTTGTTTTAGAGAGGCCTGAAAACACCCCTTTTCAATACTCACACAGTCGAAGGCCATTCTAGAGCAGTTTTAGCTCTTAATGCAACTGATGACAATCTTTTTACAGCATCAAGAGGTACGTTTTTTCTTTTTTAATTGAAATTGAGAATTATCTTAATTAAAAATAACTGTAAAATTAATTGAAATCAACTGTAAATCAAATAACGAAATGATCTCACAATAACCACTGTAATAATTTATGATTTTTTTGTAAATGTTTTTTATTGACTTATGTATGTGTTTTTCCTCATTAGACACAAAACATATTTATATTTTAAAATGTATGTTGGTTAGAAGTGGTTATTGAAAAAGTTGACAGTATATTTCAAAAATATGTTTAAACAATAATTTTTGTTCAAATTTTCAGATCGGACTGTTTTAATGTGGGACCTGAGAGAGATGAAAGAAGTACATATGTTTGGCGGTCATCCAAATAATGTTGTAGCATGCAAGTATGATTCCAACTCACATTGTTTGTTCACTGTTTCTTCATGCTATGTTAAAATCTGGGATGTTCGCACGCCGAAATGCATCAAAACATTAACGTAAATATATTTTGAAATTGGTCAAAAAGATTTTTAGGAATGAGAGACTTTTTCCCTTATAGTTCTTCGGGTATGGTAACAAGTTGGTCTGGTGGTCAGCTGGGAAATAACGAAGCACCGATAAATGACATAGCTTTAAATGAACAAGGCCATGCTTTGTATACTGCATCAGGCGATAGAGTGCGAGTCTGGGATATACGAAAGTAAAAATGCATTTTAATATAATATAAAAAAAAGTTGGAAAATCTTTTAACTGTATTTTTTTTTTAAAAGATATTCTGTGATTGGTAAGCTAATTGGTGGCCATCAAGCTGCCATCATGTGCCTTGCTGTATCACCAACGTCAACAGGTGAAGATGTTGTCATTACAGGATCCAAAGATCATTATATAAAGGTTCGTTTTGTGATAATACTTCATTAGATTTGTGTATGATGTTCTTATTATTTGCTAGGTGTTTGATGTCGGGTATGAAACGGGAGGCATATCAAATCCGAGAGTAACCCTTGAACCACCACACTATGACGGCATACAGTGTTTGGTGATGAAAGGTCAAACACTTTTTTCAGGGTCGAGAGATTGCATAATTAAAAAATGGGAGTTGGAAAACCATGAGCTGGTCACTGTAAGCTATCTTATTTTTAAAAAACCCATCAGTTGTGGTGTTGACTGTATTTTGTTTTAGTCAATAAATAGTGCTCACAAAGACTGGGTCACTGGTTTATGCTTTGCTCCTGGTGGATCAGTATTACTATCAGGCTCGAGGGATGGTACCGTCAAACTTTGGTCGGCTGATAATTGTTCCCAATTGGCAGAAATCAAAGCCCATTCCTCACCGATCAATGCTGTTGCAGCAAATTCTACACATATCTTTACTGCTGCTAGGTATGTATAAAATATATTGTACATATTTATATTTCATCTTACTTTACACTTTATTTACTTATTATTAATGTTTCATATTTTCATACCTTTTATTTTTATTGTATTTATATTTCTATTGTTAACACTAATACTGCTTCATTCCTTCCTTCTTCCTATTTACTTTCTTTTATGTTGACGTTGTGGGACAAAATTAAATGTTCGTTTATATTTAGTGTTATATTGTTAGAAAACAAACAGTTTAAACGAATTCAGTTTGATTTGTCAGTAAGTAATAGTTTTAAAGCATGAATCAAACAATTGTTGCATGCTTTTCTTTTCCTTCTTTCTGCATTTAGGATTATATTTTGATGGCATACTTACAACATGGCTGCTATTAGTATAAGTTAATTTTTAATAAACTAGTCAGTATAGTAATTGGTGAGAGACTACATGTTACTTTTCTTACACATTTGTTGGTGGTTGGTTAACATTCGCTTTCCGTTTCTTTGGTTTATTACCAGTGTACTAAATTTGTATTAATTTTCACAAAATGAACAATATGCAAGTAATAATGTTTAGTACAGAGCAAACAATTTATATAGCAGAAGGTTGAAATTAGTCTTTGGATAAAAGAACAAGTGAATTTACTCGATTTTGTGTAGTTCTGAATTGTATGAATAAAAAGTTTTAACTTGAACTATGTATCATACAAACATACAAACTGTTACAAATGTTTGTGTGTAGTGAACAGACGCACAGACGTATGCGCACACGCACAAAAACCATTTACACACCAAAATTGTCTCATTTAATTTAGTCAGGTCTCCATATTATGATGGTATCAGAAGTTATATAAATGTATATTGTTGTTAGAAAAGTATAATAGATACATATTGATAATTTGTCTTCACCTTTAAGCTTTAATTGAATAGCATACAATTTGTATTAAGTTTTACTTATTCTTTTTTTAAATTATATGTTCGAAATTCGCAATTTGGCAAAATTCACTAATTTTGTGGTCCGCTTGACCAATTAATATAAGATAATTAATTAAGGTTTTTAGTTGAGATGAAAAAAAGTTAATGGCACGAGAGGGATTCAAACCCACGACCTTCGGCTAGATACGCTGCTGCTCTACCACCTGAGCTATCGTGACCTCGATCCACTCGGACATCAACTCCCCATCTCAACCCCACCTTATGAGTTTCCCTCCTTTTGCGAATCCCGCTCGTGCCATTAACTTTTTTTCATCTCAACTAAAAACCTGAATTAATTATTTGGCAAAATTTTGATTATGATTAAACAATTGTAATATGAAGGAATGCATGGGAATTGGAGTTTGTTAAAATATTTATTCTGTTATTGCAGTTTGATAATACGATAAGGGATTGGTTTTCTTGTATTTAATTTTTTAAAGGGGATTAAATACACAAAATCATAAAATAAACCTATCTACTGAATCTTGGGAATTTGTATACAGATGGTACATGGTAAATGGGGGGGGGGGAGGGTTTAGTAAAATTGTCGATATATAGGTTGTCAAATGAGTTCATTCAGTTTTTGCAATGCTGATGACGATGGAAATCTAGTGAGGGAGGTTTTATGTCCCCCGAGCACTATAGCTTTTTGGCTTATTGTACTTTTCTTTAGTTTCAGTTTGGTTGACTCGATCCTCCTCTTTAGAAGTATAAGATCATTGCCTGTCGTTGCTAAAATTCCTTTCTCTGGTCTTTCTTTATATACCAGGTTTTGTCTCCGTTGAGTTGCTACTTGCTTAATTTGCTTTTTTATTTAAAGCTGTGCAAGTTCAATATGTAGTGGATGTGATGATGGGATGCCTTAACAGAACACGTGTGCCAAAAGTGGTTTATTATCAAATAGATCTTGAGATTTTAAAGACAGTATGAGCCCAGTTGAGGTTTTTTTAAATTGCCGTATATCTTTGCATACTAGTATTGTAGTATGTAATATTACATTTATTTAATGGGGAAGGGTAGCTTGAAAAATAGGCCAGGATGTGAATTGAACCCATGACTGCAGAGTCTATGAGCCAAGAGTTACCACTTGGTTACCGAGGTCCCCTGCCCCGATTGAAGTTGACTTGAGTGTTGTGAAAAACAACCAACAAAAATCCGTTGTAAATTGATTTGTTTCAAAACTCAAAGGTTGGGTAGTGCTTACATTGACTAAAGCTAATTGGGCTGCTCGCATATCCATTTATGATTCACCGTGACATCGCCTAGAAAAATGTTTGAGGAAAAATGGGTCCTATCCAATAACATGGGGTGTAAAATAATGTGAGAACAAGCCTCCACAACCTCAAAAGTGGGATTTCATGCAAAAAATCGTGCTTTCTATGTGTTGGGATTTTTAATGTTGTTCATTGTGAGGTTCTTCTGTCAGGCAGAAAAGTAAATTCAAAAACTGATTTTCCAACCCACCAAAACGAAATATCCTAATTTCACTGTTTTAATATTTACATAATTCTTAAAATAAAATAGTTGTAGTTAAAGGAGAGATGAAGTTTTATTTTAAAAATGCATAGGTAAACTCGCTTCACCACGATTTAGTGAAGTAATACTGATCATATATGACTAATTGGTCAAACATAATTGGTCAAATTTGTTGATGACTAGAATTGTTTGTTTTGTTTTTGCACTAACTGTCCAAAGTTTGTTAAAACTCACAGCACTGCTTAAATGTGTAATTCTACTCCCAAATGTGGTGGATCGTTTGCAAAATTAATGCTTTACATTGTGATTCGAATCTTTATTTGTAATGCAAAAACTGTCTTGATTATTGATGTAATCAAAGTTATGAAAATCTTTTTTTTTTGTTTTTGTTTGAATTAATAAATTAGATAGAAAATGTGCAGATAAGTTTTTTCATCGTTTGATTGTTGACTTTTTATTATCCAAGTAGCTTTACTGGCTAATTCAGGTAGGATAAAATCTGAGTGAACAATCAAGCGGTTTTTTTCCATAAACTGTATGAAATTAAAACGAAGTACAGCAAAGCTTTTGACATTATCTAGTTTTAAGTGTTTGTATAATCACTTGTATCGACATATTTTTTCTATATGTTGTGTCCTTCATATAAACACATAACTTGGGTGGGGAGTATGTGAATCAATGTGTTAATTCTTCATTGGGTCCTCTTTTCACCGTAAAATTCAACACAATAAGAGAAGTGAGAGTCTGTTAACCAACTCTTACATATATTTTAATTTCTCCACAGTAAAGGCGAAGTGAAGATGTGGAAAGAATGTCCCATAGCTGATCAGCAACAACAGCAGCAGCAGCCACCAGACATCATGACAATGTCAACGGGGCATATATTTCAATTGTCTGTTTAATTGTATGCCTTTTATGCCTACATTTTGCTGACTTGTCATTTTTATTTCATTATTGCTTTGGCGGTAAATTTATAATTTTTTTAAATATTTATTATCAGTTTTAATTTTACAAAATGGGCCTATTAAAATGTTTATTTATTTATTTTCAAATTTAAATAAGCATTAACTTATTGTAATATGATAATAAAGTTTGAAACAACCAGCTTTTCGCATTTATAGCATGAGCTGTATTCTAATTTCAGTGCATTCCTTCATATGATTTTTTTCGCATTGTTTTGCTTCGTTTTATTTTGAAGAAAAATATTAAAATTTAATGGTTAGATTTTTTTCCATATAAAAACATTCCACTAATATTTGAGAGTAAGGGTTTGAAAATAGATGTGATTGCCGTCATAATATTTCTTGAAGTAGTTTTTCTTCTTCTTTTTTTTAGTTGATCCTATTAACGAAAGTAATCACTTTAATTTATTTATTTATTATTTTTATGCAAAGTATAGTTGAATTGCGAGTGGGCTCGAATCCACAACCTCTGGATCAGTACATCGGAGTGCTGATCCACAGGTGATGGGCTTGAGTCCTGCTCACGACGCTTAATTTTTCAACTCAACCATACTTTGCATAAAAATAATAAATCAATTAATGTACTTCTAATATTGGAATACTGATTTTTTTCTATACAAAGGGCTAATTTATATTTTATTTAATTAAATTTATTAGCAAGCTTTAATCAATATTGAGTTTGTTCTTTTAGTAATTCTAAATATATTTCTTTTCTAAAAAAAAATTCTTTAGTCTTATAATAAATATAATATTTTAAATATAGCTCTATACAAAATAACTGTACTAGAAAAATTAGATTCAAAACAAAAATTTTCAAGCAATGTTATCGTGGGTCATGGCCGTCAAACTAATTTTGAACATTTTATGAATGCTGCCTCATAAAATAGCTGCATGCAGAAAAAATAACAAATATGCTGAATGAATTCCAACAACAAATTACTTGCTTTCACTTGTAAACCAATATGCTTTTAGAAAGATCATAAAAGCAATTATTAAATACTTTTAAATATAGCTTCATAATTACCGAAATTGTTATAGTGAATGCTATTTTGAATGTTCCATAAAATTACTTTCATTCAGCAAATAATAATTTAAAAACTTCAATTGGTTATTTATTTAATATATTAGATTGTTTAATATTTTAATTATTAAAATATTTTGTGAATAGTAAAATAATGGTAATGGTGGTTGTTGCAAATAGCAATACATTAATGTATGATGAATCATTTGGGTGTTCTTTCAGTATTAGATTTTTTTTATAGTGTCAGATGCTTTTTCAACATGAAATTTGTTTGAAGTATTACAAATAAGACTAACAACAAACTTGATCTGATATTGTAATTCTTTCTTGAGATGAAAAGTTGAAACAGAAATGTCAAATGTAAAAATTCATGCAACAGCCCTCCCTGTTTTTATAATTTACTGATGTTTACCTGTGAATGGTTTATATCATCATCATCAACATTTTAAGTTTTCACTTTGTGCGTTATTTCGACAAGATTTAATGTTTAAGATATGTAAATCATGTCAATTTTTAAAAATCGTTTGCTCATATAACCATTAGATGTTACCATAAGATTGTCAATTTATTTTTCTTGTATTTTAGTGGAGAAATAATTTTTATTTGTAAACGCAACTATGGTGACTGAGATAGTATAGCTCACGAGGTGGTTAGTTAACAAAAGGTGAAGTTTTTACGTAGATGTTTAATTATCTGTAACTGTATTTCTTCATCAAACATTTAGCATACTAACAAATAACTTAATATGTATCTTTGAATTAACATGTATTCTTAAAGATCAAATTCTATTTGTGTGGTTGTTAAATTTCTTGCTAATTCGCTTCCTTACCATTAAAAATTCTTCATTTTTTCCTTAAAACCTTTAATAAGCATATTGGATGTTATTAAAATTTCCCTGTGACAACAATATTAAATTTGTTATAATCGTTTTCAATTTCTGATTTATTTTTTTTTAGTGACAATAGTACTCGGCTGTGGCAGTTGAATCCTAGGATGGTGAAGGCTGTATGACATGCTCCATGTCATATTTTTAATATCATGTGTCTTTTATTTAGATTATTAATCACATTGTACCTGCAGTTAGTATCCAAAAAAAGGAAACAATGATTTTGGGCTAGTGGTTCTCTCACAGGGTGCCTATGGTCAATGTCTTCCTTTTTTATAATTAAAAAAGCAAGTAATAAAAAAAATACGAGTAACGGAAAACTCAAATATTATACAAAGAGAAAAATATGTGATATTTAGCATTCCTTTAATAAATTTAGGTAACTTTTAAAGACTTGATTCCAAATAATTCCTGAAGAGAAAAAATAAGAAGTGAAGATGAGGAGGGATATCAGATTTATTTGATTTAATTGATGTTTTATTTATATTTATTCATTAACGTATTTATATCACAAAATGAAAGAAAGGGAGTATGAGATTCACTCACAAAACCTAGTATTAAACGTTAACATTAAAGACTTGTTTTAAATTATGTTGTTCTTGTGTGCTTTGTATATGCCCTAAATAATTATTATAGTTTTAATGATAAATTATTTAATTTTTACAAAATGATATTCATTCATCATATAAAATAAAATTTCTGGGTAAATACTAAAAAGGCTAATACTCTGGTCTCTTAATAATAAATAAATAAATACTTACAAATTCCTCCCCTTAGGAATTTCAATTGATTATTAATAATGTAACATTTTGTAATAAATCATTTTATAATATCAGTTTTTGTCTTTGATTTATTATTTTTAATTACTACCATTGGCACAGGTAAGTGGCATATTTACATACATAACATCATAGTTGTAGTGTCTAGTGGCAGTATTTTTTCTCCATAACCAGGTTTCTTCCTACATCGAGGGATTTTTAAATAATTTTGATACAATGGCCATTAAGATGACTTCAGTCAAATCTGACAAGTAAGAAGCTAAAATGTGTCTGGTGGATGAAAACATTCTGAAATGAAAAACTACCAATGAAAAACCAATTTTATCACCCCACAAGAGATATCATAAATCATCAAGAATTTTATCATAAAAATTAAAAAATCTTACTATATTTATAAAGAAAGATTCCTCTTTTTTTGTTACCTATTCTGTTTATACTTACTTTGATTTTCAAAATTTAACTATGGTATAATTTGCTTCATTCCAATGACCTATTTTTACTACTTTGACAATTTAGCAACAAAATAAATAAGTTTATTTGTGCTTTTGACTATTGACACCATACAAGACTGTCGTTCTGTGCCATTTTGTGTTAATCAATTTTAATTTTTTTTTTAACAATTTAGCTTTAAAATAAAAAAAATTATTTGTGCTTTTGACTATTGACACGAAACAAAAGTTGTGTCATGATGACAAGGGAAGGGAGAGCAACCAAGACCCAAACTCATTCTCACCCGTCTGTGATACCTTCACTTGACAATAACCTTGTAGTGTTTACAATTTCCATTGCTGTTTTGTTTTCATTGATCAAAATGGTCATATTCGTTGTTTTAAACTTTTTCGACTTTTTAATCACGCTGCAATTAAACGTGGAAGGGCAATTTTCCGGAGCTCATGAAATCTGGTGATCCCTGCTTTCACCAGTATGTCATTCAGCTACAGCAATTTGTTCAGGAAGAGGAGAAATGAGCTGAAATCGCTCTTCTCCCTCCAAGAATTCATTGAGGATTTGGACGATTTTCAGCTTTACCTTACGACCTACGATGGAATCAAAAGGAAAGCGAGTTCCATGAATAAAGGAAACCATTGTAAGACAATCTTAAGCTATGTTTATATTGTTGGTGATTATCATGTATTAAATTTAAAAGCAGTTGAGCTTTTGAGTTAGAAAAAAAGCATATTTTATTGAAAAACTGTAGTTTAACAGTTACCAACTTGCGTCCCAGATGTGTCACCAACCGGTATATTCACTAAATGCTGGCATTACTGTGGTTATTTGGGAAGCATACAGGGCATAGAAACTCAGCAGATATAATTAGTGTGTAGATATTTCATAATAATATCTTATTTTCATTTAATATCTTCATATTAATAAAACCTTGTAGTTATCCTTGTCCAAAACCTATCCCTCACATTTCTCAAATTTCCTGCAGTTGTATTGCCTCCCTCATCCATTCCCGCCAGTCCTGGCTCCTCGTACCATTTTCTACGTGAAAACTTCTGCCCTCCTCCCTCATATTCCCCTTTGACTATGGCTATGTTGCTTACGTGGGCTTTCGAGGGAACGAAATAAGTGCCTACAAAGATTAATGAACGGTTGCATCAGGTTTATGTTTGCATCCCCCGAGGGTCTAAGGTATCACGGCTGTATTCGAACATATCCTGGCTCTATCCCTCTTCCCGAAGTCTTTATTTCTTTGGGTCCTTTCTTTACCAGGCCATTAATACCCCTTGTCCTCATTACATTATCCAGTAAATCCTCTTTCCAATCCTGCAATACTCATTCATCTCCCTGTGTCCTAGTCCTTCCCTGGCATAAACACGCACCTTTAAACAGTCTTTCCTTGTCCGAGAATCAAAATTCTGGGAATCCGTTTGTAATTATCCGCCATGCCGCTTCCCTTACTTCTTTAAACATCTACTGTTTGCACCTCCTCTCCCTTTCAACTTTACCTCTTTAACCACAGTTTAAATTTAGTCGGTAATTATTATTTTTCTAAGTTAATTTTCAGAGTAACTCATTTTAGTTTTAACTCCTTTGGGTTTTGTTTTATATAAGGCCATTGTTATTACATTGATCACCATGTCAAGGTTTATTTTTGTGTCAAAATGTTAATAAATTCTTTTTTAACCTATGTATTATTCTAATGGGACACTCCTGTCCCAGAATAAATTGAATAAATTATTTTTTCTTCTTAAATGCCCCAGAAAGGATTGAAGACCGACTAAGGATCTATTAAGGTAGATCTGACTTTTCAGGAGATCCCACATGAATATAGTAATTATCGGGTTGTCCGGAAAATAATGCAGGATTTTAAGTTTTCATTAAAAAAAATCTATATAAAATATTCTGTTTACGTTTACAGGATTACTCATTTGTATGAATGTCAACACTTATTAATCCTCTTCCAAATGATATTGTTTGTTTACCTCTGTAGCATTCCGCTACTTGGAAATAATTCAGTCATCCTTATAATGTCAAAGCGAGAATTTCGTACGATTTTCTTTTACGAGTTTAAACTCGGCCGAAGCGGAGCCCAAACGGCTAGAAACATTAACCAAGTCTGGGGCGAGGGTTGTGTTAATGAGTGCACTGTGCAAAGGTGGTTTAAAAAATTTCGGGAGGGAGATTTCAGCCTTGAATATGAAGAAGGTCGTGGAAGGCCTTCCTCTCTTAATGATGATGTTCTGCGATCAGTGGTGGAAGAAAACCCCAAAACAACTGTTCGAGAACTTGCAGAGCAACTCAAAGTCAGTAAAACGACCGTCGCTGACCACCTCAAGGCGATTGGAAAAGTGAAAAAACTCGAAAATTGGGTTCCACACTCATTAAACGATCGCCAAAAAATCAGCGCTTTGATGTTTGTGCATCACTTCTTTGTCGAAACAAAAATGACCCATTTCTGGCCAGAATTGTTACATGTGACGAAAAGTGGATTCTCTACGATAACACTAGACGTTCTGGACAGTGGCTCGACAAAGGAGAAGCTCCAAAGCCCCCAACTCATCAAAAAAAGGTAATGGTTACGGTATGGTGGGCTTCATTTGGTTTAATACACTACAGCTTCTTAAATCCTGGCGAAACCATCAATGCTGAATCATACTGTAACCAAATTAATACCATGCATCAGAAATTGGCAGTAATGAAGCCCTCTTTGGTCAATCGGAAAGGGCCCATTTTGTTGCATGACAACGCTCGACCACATGTGTCACGTGTAACGTCACAAAAATTATTGGAGCTTGGCTATGAAACTTTGCCTCACCCACCCTACTCTCCGGACCTCTCGCCTACTGACTACCATTTTTTTAGACACCTGGACCACTACTTACAACACATAATATTCAAAAATCAAACGGAACTGGAAAATGCATTTATTGACTTTATCAATTCTAAAAATTCTGAATTCTACTCAGACGGAATTAATAAGTTACCAACACGTTGGGAGAAATGTATTGAGAGTATGGGAAATTATTTTGATTAAAGAACATTGCTTTAAAGTAACTAGTTTCTTTTTTTTTGTTTAATACCAAAATCCTGCATTATTTTCCGGACAACCCAATAATAAGTATTAGCAGAAAGGGTAACAAAAATTTACATTATGAGATCTGCTGAGATGTAGATATTGAATATTTGTAAGAAATCCAGAAGGGATGAAAGAACTCTTTGGGTATGGGATCTGTTGAAATGGCATCAGTATTCATCGATCACAATTGAGTGTACTTTTCTTTTTTTTACAAGGGTTCACAATAGCAGAAGTCCTTGGAGTGTTTTTTTTTATCAGAACCGCTGGATTTGAACCTTTACCCTACAGCTGAACACTGTGTCAATGCCTAACCCATTGTAGCCCCCGACACCCCTGAGTGTACATATTAAATATTAATTTGTGAAGGTACCTAGAAAAAAATCAAAGAACTTTCTGACATGGGATCTGCTGAGGCAGCATCTGTGTTCTCAGTATAAACTTAATTGTAGTACTGTAAATTGCTGGGTTACCTACTTTTTTCATGATTTATTGTTGCTGGTGTGCTATCTTCACCCTGTTTACTTCCCAAATTACCAAAAGTGATATCACAGATACTCTAGGCAGTGTAACTTATCTACTAGCTGCAAAACGAAGATATATAAGCCTCTCCAAAAAATATATAAGCTGGAAGTCAAGGACAGTTGAACTCTTATGAATTATGATAGGTGAAAGAACAGTGTGTTGCTGGACCTTATTGCTGTTGCTAATATTGTAATCTATATTTTGAGGAAGACCCACAGATTTTTGTTCAAAGTTCCCGTATATGTCCAGCATGTAGAGAGTTGATGCTTGATGTGTTGCACGTATTTGAAGGGTCATTCCTTGGCTCCATATAGAGAGCGTGTAGGAATGCTGCCCGATAAGGAAATTCTCCTTGAGCACAGTAATATGTCTGTCTCAACTTTTGGAGGAAACGGCTGTTTTATTGGATATAGTACTTATAGATATCTTGTTTTGTGTTCCATTTTGTGCATATTGAGGCTGAATGTATTTATTAGCGTGAATATGTGGTGAAGAGGGCTGATGGTAGGATAATAAGTACCCCACTGACCCCTCAATTATACTAGTTACATAATGTGTAGAGGGTGATTGTAGAATGTCCAGTACTCATACATCCCAAATGATTGGTATGTAAATAGGAAAGAATGTATTTAAGAGTGAGTTGGTTTGGGTTTAGAAACTGATATCAGTACTGATAAGCTTATCGGTAATCTGTAAACATTATTTATTTGTATGTTTGACATTTCAGACCATTTTGGCCTGTCCTTGCTGGTTTTGTCTGACAGATGCATTTTGGCTCACCATAGGCAGATTGAAATGATTGATAACCAGTACATTACTCCTCAGACTCCAAGAGGAAATCATTCTTTATATTTGAAGCTAGGGTGTATCTGGTTAAAATTCACTCAGGCGAGAATCCCTCAGAGATGTTGTTTAATTAAGCTTACCAAACAGGTCCCACCAGAGAGGTCTGGGATTCAGACGAATCTAAGGAAATTTAAAATATATATAAATACTTAATATCTACACTCATTTCACTTATATTTTGTCTTTTATGTGTGAATGACGTATACACAGAAGTTTAATCTAAAGTATGATCTTACTCAATCATCCTGATCTGATTATTCTTGCGGTCTGGGCTATCACATTAATCTCTAGACAATACTGTAAATAATTTAATTAAATTAATTATTACATTTCTAAGTTACAACTGAAGATTATTTGGTCAATGTAAAGTAGAAAATTAGGATTCTTCTTGTTTTAGCTAACAGAGAATTGTACTCAAAGATTAAAAGCCATCTTAAATTAACGGACGAACAAAATGATAAAATTAATTCTGGCATAAGAGAAAACCGCCATGGGTTTAGTAAGGACACGCTGGAAGGTTTCCGCCTGGCTCTTCTAAGCTATCTACTTTTTAAAAAGAATGAAAATGATAAAAACTTTGCAGCTTTGCAAGAGACAAAAGCTAATCTGCCTGTTACATCTTACAAGTAAGTTTTATATTATTTTCATGTTCTGTTTATAATTAACGACCATGGATTATCACAGGGATGAAATTCTTTCAACTGTATCTTCAAACCGAGTTACCATAATTGCTGGTGATACAGGATGCGGGAAATCAACACAAGTTCCTCAGTATTTAATGAATGCAGGATATAACAGGATAGGTATTATTATTTTATTATTTATACCTATTTGTTCATATTTAATCATAAGTTTTCATTTTTTTTTTAATAGCTTGTACCCAACCTCGGAGAATAGCGTGCATTGCACTTGCCAAACGTGTAGCTTTTGAGACACAGAATAAATTTGGCGATAAAGTGGGTTATCAAATCAGATTCGAAAGTATAAGAAAAAAGGACACCAAGTTGATTTTTATGACAGAAGGCTTCCTTTTAAGACAGGTATTTATTTTTTTACTAGTTAGCTTTAATAATACATTTAAACAATACAATTGTTTATTTATTTGTTGTTTTTGTTATAATTAATTAGATTTTTATGCTATAATTTTAGGCAGCTCAGGACGGTCTGCTTTCTGAATACGATGTCATCATACTTGATGAAGTTCATGAAAGAAATTTATACAATGATTTTTTACTCGGCATTTTGAAATGCTTGATTTATCAAAGGAAAGATCTCAAAGTCGTTCTAATGTCTGCCACAATCAATATATCGTTGTTCTCAGAGTATTTCGGAGACATTGCTAAAGTGATTCAGGTAGATAATTTATGATGTGATTATTACCTTAGTAAATTGTTTTAAATACATTAAAAACAAGCCATTTTATTGAAGGTTCCTGGTAGACTTCATCCTATAGAAGTACATTTTTCGGAAGTTCCTGCTGAAAAGGATTCTTCGCAGACAAAATTGAATGCTGAACCTTACCTTAGAATACTTCGTGGTATTGACCAAAAATATCCTAGTAAGAAAGTGAATTCAAAGTTATTATTTGCCCATTGTTATTATTATTATTTTTATTGTAGAAAATGAAAGGGGTGATGTTTTAATTTTTGTCAGTGGCTTAAATGAAATTGAATCGTTAATAACTGTAATTAATGGATACAATGAAGAATCAAAAAATTGGATACCCCTTCCTCTTCATAGTTCTCTATCTCTTGCTGAACAAAACAAAGTATATATAAAGTTGATTGAATTAAATTTTCTCTAATTTTAAGTTTATTCTTACTCTGTTATTTTTCAGGTTTTTAACTATGTGCCACAAGGCTACAGAAAATGCGTGGTATCGACAAATATAGCCGAGACATCTGTCACTATCGACGGAATTAGATTTGTCATAGACAGCGGAAAGATGAAAGAGATGAGTTATGACGCAACATGCAAAATGAGCAGATTAAAAGAATTCTGGGTCAGTAAAGCTAGTGCCGAACAAAGAAAAGGACGTGCTGGTAATTTTTATTTTAGTATTTTAAATTTTATTTGTTACCATGTTGCATAATTAATATAATCAGTTATCTGTGGGGTAGCTGCATACAAAGATGTAGTTTCAGTATTGACAGTGTATATTGTGGAAAGCAAGCACCCAAGAAAGTAATATATCAATCAATCAAAATATCTTTGTTCAGGGACAATCCAATAAAAAAATAAATAAAAAATAAAATAAATAATTAAAGCTTTGAGAACACATTGTGAACACATTAGCTAAAAATAAAAGAAATCATTTTAATTTCATCCTTTCTAGACTTGTCAAGTGAGTTAATTTTTTTTCTTTTAATAGTTTCTTTGATGTAACAATAAATTTTACTAAAAAATAATTATTAATTTTTTCTTAAAAGCATGGCAAATGCTTTGGCCAACGACAGATGTTGTGACTGTTAATAGCCCAAGCGACTGGTAATAGCCACACTTTACCATCCTCGATGGTCTACAGAGGCTTAGGGCCACCAGAAGTCTTGATCGAAGAGAAGGTAGTGGTTGAACACAATGTACAATGACTAGAGACAATCGTTTTATTGCTCTTACTGTTCTATGGAACCGTCATTTAACGGCTTCCTTAATAGGGAGTCAACAACTCCAAATGCTCTTCTAAATCAGAAGGCTTTGTGAAAATAGCCTAATTTCTAGACATCCTGCATCAGGTTCTCTACTACTGAAGGGGCATTGAGTAAAATGGGCGACTATTCGCTGTTCTCTCACAGATGAGTGCCAGTTCGGTTTGTGGCAACGTTGGTTTGTGGTTAGATGATCCAGACCATGTGAGATTGTGCAATCACCACTTATAGTTACAATTCACATATTGAAAATAATTTTAAGGAAAGACTAGGAATCAATCAGTTTTGGAATATGACTTGGTGAATATATTTATAGAAATGTTGAATGGTAGTGGATGACAGGCTCTAGAAAATTAGCCAAAAATTAGAAGTTTTATTTCAATTTATTGTAGATAATTTAGAAAAGGGAAAGACTTCTCTTAATACCTAGAGGGAGAGGCTTTTATTCTTTACTGAACAGAGCACTTTTTGTTATAAACATATTCGTGTTACAGGAAGAACTGGCCCAGGAGTGTGTTTCCGACTTTACACCCGAGAAGATTACGAAGCCATGCAAGAGTACACGACCCCTGAAATCAAAAGGGTACAATTAGATTCGTTAATTCTTCAGATGATTTCAATGGGTTTGCCCAACGCTCGAAAATTCCCTTTTATCGAACCTCCGAGTGAAGAGAGCATTGAAAACTCAATTCAGACACTCAAAGAATATGTAGGCTTTCTCATTGTAAGGATTTTTTGTTCTTTCGATTAAAACTTGTACATTTTATAGGGGGCTTTGAGGAATAATGAAAAATTAACACATATGGGAGAATTATTGGCCAAATTGCCTGTTGACATTCCGGTTGGAAAAATGTTAATCTGTGGGACCATGTTTGAACAGGCAGATCCTGCACTTTCTTTAGCAGCAACTATTTCAGTTCAAACACCGTTTACTAATAGAGCTTATAGAGATGAAACATGTGAGGTAAAATGAAAATGTAAAAGTTGTTCACGCATATTCAAATAAATCAATTACTAAGTTAATTTTATATTTTAGAGTCTTAGGAAATGTTTAGAATCGGACCATGGTGATCCAATCACACTTTTGAATTGCTTGAAAGAATGGCTTAAGATTAAAAATGCGAGGGATAAATCAAACAGCTCGAGGAATTGGTGTAGGTCACTTGGTTTGGAGGAACAGCGGTTTTATGAAATGTGCAAGATCCGAGCTCAATTTAAAGTTCACCTACAAGTTTGTACTTTATCAACCAACACAAAAAATCATAGTTTAATGTCATCCTTTATAAATAATAATAATAACTTTTTAAAATGTTTTGTCACAGGACAGTGGATTATTAACGAATGATTTGAATATGTATATGACAAGTGAAGAAAGAGCTCTTCGCCATGGAGAACTAAGAGTCCTCAAAAGACTGAAAAGAACACACAACACTGATGAAAGTCAAAAGAAAAAAAAATTTCTTAAGCCCGATGGAAGTATGTCTTCAGCGGACAATGAAAATGGCACGGATGTTCACGATATTGAATTCTGGATAAAAAACAGTCAACCGCAGCTCAAAGTAATTATAAAATTTCACCTTTTTAAAATCCTCCTGGTCCGGTCTGTCAATTTTCAGTATTTTGTCATATTCAGTCCCTTGTCTGACTGAACAGACATCACCAAAGTGTAAATGCAGAAACTCATGTACAGACCAAACTAATGACAATATGTAAAACAAGATGATCAGAGATGACCATCCTATCTTTATTTTCTTTTTAATATAATTTTTTATTGATTTTAAGGAATTGATACAAGCATCAACAGCATGCAGTTATAAGGATATAACCATTTTAAAAACCATAGTATGTAGTGGGTTATATCCACAAGTAGCTCTTATCGATGTATTGAATCATCATAAGGTAATATTTAAGTTTAATTTTTTTTATAAATTAGTAACCTATAGTTATGTAATAATATTTTCTAGAATGTTAGAGATCATCTTTTTCATACAAAACACAAACCTTACCTGTTCCTCCATCCGATGAGTTACTTCAGTAACAATCCGGACGTTTTACAACTTAATGAATCCAAGATCATCAACTCTCCTGGGTACGATTCAAGATCGCCACTCAGTGAGCATCATCAGGTTCTTTTTTATATGTAAATAAAATTTTTTTGTGGGGGTTTTATGTAAAAATGAGTTATAGTGATTTTAGTTGACTATTAAAAAGAATTGTTTTTCAGGACTCTACTAAAAACAAATAAAGCATATTTAGTTCATACAATGAGAATGCCAGCTGCGCAGTCAGTTCTTATATTTGCCAATGATATCCACACTAATGGAGATTTCACATGGTAATTGCCATTTTCATAACGATAATACAAATGTTTTAAACACGTTTTAAACGTTTTCCAATTTTTTAAAGTATTTTATGCGATTCTTGGATCCAATTCCGATTTCCTGACCCTACTATGGCTGAAACGTTTACTAAAAAAATAATTCAGTTACGAACAAAATGGGGAAAGCTTATCGACTTGCATTTTGCTGCAGGTAAAGTAACTGTAAATTTTTTAATTAATGCCACTGTTTTGAACAGGTTAATTACTATATTTTTTTATTTTAAAGGTCAAAATAAAGCTGATGTTGCTTCTCTCCGAGATGATTTAACTAATGATATATTGAAAATAATGAGAGTTAAAATCAGATACGCTGTTAAAAGAATCCTTCCAGCAGACTTAAAGCATATTTTTGTTGGAACTGGCCATAATGTTTACAATGGCGATAACCCCTTTCATCCAACGTATGAGATGAAACCAAACTCAGAAGTTGGTGGAACTAAGGTTGCTCCGTACTTGACGTACCATAGGTACCGAAAATATGTTTTTTCCAATATTACAGTATATTAATTTAGTTTTTTGTTTTTGTAGTATTAGTGATAGTTTGAAAATTGATGATTGGGATTGCCCCTACTGTGATCTGAAAATACCTTTGATTGCAATAGAAAGATTGCAGCATTTAGCAAAATGCAATAAGTACCATGAAACAGAAAAAACAGGTATTTAATTTTTGTGTTAATTTACATATATAAAAACATAATATTCTAAAAAATATGCAATTTATTTCAGACGATGAGCCAAAGGAGGTATCAAAAGAAACGAAAAAACCAAATGGTATAAGATATGAATGCGAACAATGCAACACTGTATTATATCTGACTCCTGTAGAAATTCTAAAGCATAAAAAGTCTCACTAGAATCAATTTATGTTGAATATTTTTATTATATCAGTTATGATGAATATATATATTTTTTAAGAATTGCTTTGTGTTTTTTTGTCTTTTCACCTTTTTAAACCAGTCTTTGTAATCCCAAATATTTGGTTTGTTCTACACTTGAATGATTTAAGTTGTAATGAATTTTTTTTGTTACAAAAATAGTGTGATAAATCAAAAATGTTTAATTAAGATGGATTTTTGTACCATGTTTACTTATTTACAGGTATCCTGAAATTAGATTAATAGTAATTTCAAAGTTTAATTAATTTAATTTCAAACGTCCCAACCTTTGGACTTAACTACCTTGATCTGGCTCTCTGATGTTAAAAATACATTAAAAAAATATGATTAAAAGAAAGTGACAGGTGGTCGTTTATTGGTAGTATTCTATTTTTAAATTAATTACATTAGTATAAAACCTTAATTAATTCATTACAAAAAGGATGAATAATACAAAAAACTAGAGTCGTTAAAAGGTTGTCAGGTCTTTTTTCAGTTTTCTCTCACCCATTTTCCAAAGAATAACGTCCTGGAACAAAACCCCATACTGAACAAAACTAAGACAGCCAATTTGCAACGAGTAAAATATAACATTATTCACAGAAAGATTAACGAGGTCCGAGGAACTAATTAGAGTTTTTGTAAGATAAAGGAGCTCGTTAAAAGATGATTTTAATAAGGGAACTGGAGGAGCTCTCTTTCATTTCATAACACTAATCAGAACTCAATAATCTGATTTTTAATAATTTTGTGAATATTAATTTTTTAATGATTTTGTGAAAGAAAACAATTTTTTTCATCAAAAGGCATTATCTCAAAATTGGAATTTAAGTACCTGGCGATTCTGACTTGAAACCAACTAGAAACATAGCAGGTATAGATTGAGAAATGAAACCAGACAAGTCAATTTGTTCGGTCATTTTCGCATATAATTTTCGAGTTTTTCCTTGAATTGTTGTTTTCTGACAGAAATAATTGAGCTGGTTTTCGAAAGTTTTACAAGACGTTACAATGGCGAATAATCCAACAATGAGAGAACTAAACAGGAGTGAAAGAGGTATAGTATATCAATAGAGAATGGTGTGTGAGTGTGTGTGTGAGAGAGAGAGAGAGAGAGAGAGAGAGAGAGAGAGAGTGAGAGAGAGAGTGTGTGTGTGTGTGTGTGTGAGAGTGTGTGAGTGTGAGTGTGTGTGAGTGAGTGTGTGTGTGTGTGTGTGAGAGAGAGAGAGAGAGGGTGAGAGTGAGAGTGAGAGAGTGAATATGGAGAGAAGTGTGAAGTAGTATAGTGGTATAAATACAATTACATCAAGGCGAACAGTTCTATAGTTTTGCAAGACCTGCCGGTCATGATGGTTTAGTCTAATGATAGCGCCGTGAAATTGGGTTTGGTTTTACAAGAATTAAGAAATGCTGTCAACCTTATTACTTAAAATAAAACAATACCTCGTAAAAACCTTTCTCTTGAATGTACGTAGGCTAAGAATAAATAACTGAGATAAATAGGTAAGTTGGAAAATTTCTAAGACATTTTCTACACCAAATCGGATTAGTGTCAGTAGATTCTCTTTATCCTCTTACAAAGTTTCCCTCCTGGATTTATTTCGGTGAACCCTTTTAGTTTAATACATTATTGCTTTGTTTTTATTTAAAATTTTTTTTTCGGGGCGCTGGTGGCCGCAACAATTTAGGCGTTGACGCGGTGCTCATCACTGTAAGGTATAGGTCCCGTGCTCGAATCCAGCGGTTCTTCATTTGAACCCGGCATACTTACAAATGGTTTTTTTTAAAGGGGGTTCATATAGTTGAAATACCCTTGTAAAAAAAGAATATTTGTCACATAGTTCTGATTATTATATTATGCCTCAATGTAATAATTTGTTTGGTTAGGTGTACATTTAGATTTTACATAGACTTCAATCATAGCATTTAACATTATTTGTCTTATTTCTTAGCTGGTTTTACGATCTATCTATTAGACATCTGTTGAGACATAAAAGAACGAAATACGACCGTCACAATACATTGACTTAAAATATAAAAAAGCCTTCTTAACTATCCAATTAAACTGATAAAAGAAAGTTTATTGCTGCTATTATAATCTATTGTTTAGCGGTCATATTTGACCACATTAATTTATTCCTAACAATCAATCTGCTTGCAGATGAAGAGTTCGAGCAGAAATTCAAAATGTTGCCCCAATATTCGGATTTGATTAGATCAACAATTTCAGAAGATGAAATTTTACAAAATATTTGAATTATTAAAATAGATTTTTTTATATATACTTTAATTTATTTTTCTTTTATTCAAAAATAAACACAGAAGTGCAGTACGACGTGAATAACAATCCGTCAATACAAAAAAACAGAATTTTGATCTAGCTTCTATTCTTCTTATGATATCATAGAACACGACAGATTTTTTAAAAATATACCTTTAAATTATTCATGTTTGGATTTACAGTTTAATACAATAGAAAGGAGTGTCGGTTTAGTTGGTTCCTCATTAATGAACAATTATCTTTAACCGCATAAGTAGATGTCGGTATGTTAATTACTCCAGAGTGTAATCCAGGATTCCTATGCGGATTATTGGCCACAATTGTGGCTTCGCGTGTCGCCTTATTTCTTGGCAAACGTGTGTGGAATATCCGGCCGAGTTTGGATTACCAAGGCAAACGTCGTATGGAAGCCTGCACTAATTTGCTCCAAACTGTTAATACATTTGAGCGATTTAGGAGGAAAAGAAGTGATGAAAAGTTAATATTTATGAAAAATTTTATGAACGAAAACAGGTGGTAAACAAAGTATAATGTGACGAACGTGATTTGATAATTGATCTGCAGATGATAGAGGTGACTATACTAGCCATATTCAACCTGTCGAACAATTGTTTGAAGTAAGGTTTTAAAGTGCTTTTGACTTGTTATACTGAAAGTAGAGGTAAAATCTATTCTAATAACCAATCGCTCAACTATCGGTTTACCAAGATGGACGTGCTGGAAATTGTTTGACACTTTGTGCTGCAGACAGCAAAGATCACCATTAGCTGCATAACCCAGGAACTATGTCTCAATTAAAAGCTTAAGAAGAAGGAAGGGTTTGAAAATAGCACTTCGACTTGAAGAGATAAAAGGACAGATTATATGTACAATCGTAAACAAAGAGTTCCATTAAATGCTTACCAAAAAGTGAGGGTTTCAAAATGTGTGCCACTTTATACTGCAGATAACAGGGATTAGACCCTTAGCTGCATAATCAAAATACAGTTTGAGGTTTACCAAGAAGGATCTGCTTAAAAGTGATTGGCACTTTGTGCTGCAGACAGCACGGATCAGACCATTAGCTGCATATTAAATTCTAAGGAACAAATGTCACATCTAAAGGTTTACCATGAAGGAATTGCTAAACTACTTAGTGCTGTAGACCGCTTAGGTCAGACCATTAGTTGCACATTCAATTCTAAGGAACAAAAAGCTCACATAGAGGTTGACGCTACAGACAGCAAATGAACCCAAATAAGAATAAGGGTGTGTATGATAGTACTTTAAAAATTGTGCTGGAGATGCTCAACCATAAAACCAAATTGTTCAAGGAGAGATTTACCAAAAAATAAGTTGTAAGATTTGCTCATATTGCCTGCGGAGTAATGAGCCTGACATTTTTCTGAGACCACTAAAGATGGCAAAATGCCGAAACTCGTCTGACAACCAGCCCAGGGAGGATGGGCAGACCAAAACGGTAACTATAAAATTTTAATAAAGAAGTATTGCATTTTGCATTACAGACAGCAGGGTTTAGACCACTAAATGTTTAGTCCTAAGGAGTAAAGGTTCAACTAAGTTATTTGACACTCTGTAGGCTACAAGCTTTACGTATAGGCAACATCAAGAACAAGTAGGTCATCAAAGCGTCGTGTAAGTTAAGAGTTTTTTTCAAGATTTCAATTCTTAACTTTTATAGGCTCAATACTCCAATTTGGCGAAATTCCTACAGTTGGTTCTCGTTTCCACAGGCGACATGCACAGTGAGTTGTGATGCCTCGTCCTGCTTATAACCCAGCGTGACGCTTCTTCGAAACATTACATTTACCAGTCATTATTACATTCTCAGGAATAAAGTTCCTATTAAAGTTAAGTATCCACATTTTTTCGACGGTTCGCAACCGCAGAGGTCATATCGACCATTCGGGGAGTCGGTGTTTATGAAAAAACAAACATTTGTATAACAAACGAACAAAGTATTTATGTCGGGTTCGAACCCGGAACCTTTTCCATACCTTGATGAGCTCCGTGACAACCCCTAACCTTTGCCTTCCTTTCATTTTTGTTATTGAAACGTTTGTATGCGTGTAAGAAGGAAAAATATTTTTCTGACTTATTATTTTTATTGTCGAAAAATCGTGGGTTGATAATCTTTTTATTTAGAAAGCCGGGTTCTGACGTCGGGATAAGGATCAACCCCTTTGTAAACGTTATCATCACCGGGTCAACTACTGAAACTAAGAGGGGGCTGCTGACTTTGTCACAATGCCAAAATCTGCCCTCCGCCCCCTCGAAATGTATCCGCATTGACCAAAATCATCCTCCGGCCAAAAATCGTAAAACGCGGAGACGGCTTAATTTGTTAATTGTGACAAAACTATTTATTTAGAAAATAACAAAACATTGGCATAAGGGAAAATCATGTTTTGAACGAATTTCATCACTGATCCTCTATTCTCGCTCTTTCTTAATCAAACGCTTCCTTCTTTGTACGCCTGATTAAGGATGAGCCTGATAAACCTTTGCAAAGACTTTTTGAATAAACCAGACTGATTCTATAGCAGGATATAAAATATAGTTAAAACAAAACAGTTCTGAAACAATTAGTTCAGATAGAGAAAGAGACAAAGAGGTAGCGATTTAACGAAGTATCAGGGAGAAAATTTGATTTTTCTACAATGGAGCCATGCCGGGAAGGCCGGATGAGATATGTCGAGGTGGAAAGGAAAGGGGTGGTTGACCCGATTTGCCCAAATACCGCACTTCCATTGTCTCCCTTTATTTTTCAATTGCCGATAAATTCTGACAAAATCAATAACAGGCATTTTAATTCTTCCTTTAAAACCCTGATGACTTGAGTACCTTTTTTGCTGAAATATGTCGTGCAATTAAAATAATATTTAAGTTATATAAGCGTTTTGAAATATATATATAATTATTAAGTATTAATTTACATAAGTTCTTGTGCACAAAAAGACATCTATCAAATTAATTTAAAAAGGACGAAAAACAAAACATGAATTTCACAAAATGTACTTCCTACCATTTGTATTGAGAAAAATCGCATCCCCCATTGTATATTGGTACAGTTATATATGACTTGAAAATTATTTCTTCTGTTGAGAGAAGTCAGGGTTATAAGCAGGGAGAGGCAGTGAGAGTACAAAGTAATGTTGGGTAATAAACAAGCTGTAGAATTTTCTTCCTAAAATAAGGATAAAACCCATTGAACTGCACTAAGGAACTATGAAAAATACAATAAGTCCGAATTGTCATCAGAGAGGCAAAACTGATCGCTTTCTTTTACGCGCTTTTTGCCGGTGTGATACTTTAGGCGTGCAAGAGCGTTGTCTTTTTGATTTTATTACAAAAGATAAAAAAAGACTATCTCTGAAAAAAGATGATGTTCCTTTATAACATAGTCAGATAACAGGTCGTCAGAAATATAAGCTGGGTAAGGTGAGACGCGTTTTCACGTAATTAAAGTATTTTTTCAAAACTCTGGGTCTGAAATAGGATCTTTTATGGTTAGACTAGCCAGTAGATGTCGGTCAAAATCTAAAAATTCATTAATGAGCAGTATTTTTCTAGGAGCAGTGATTTCAAAGATGGTTTAAGGTTGCATTCAAAAACTCAAGTTTGAGTAAAAAGGCCTGAAATGATTCTTGTCAGATAACGCAAAGTTAGAGATGTAAGCGGGTCGAGGCGAGGCGCTATCTCTTTTAATTTAAGAGCATAGTTTTTCAAATGCAAAGGTTATGCAAAGCGTTTTAACTTGATTAAAGTAGGGTATTTTGATCGTAAAACTTTGAAAAACTGACGTCTTGTTGTATAGGATTTTTCAAAAAATAACTAATTTTTACGTTTTAAAATAGAATAGCCAGTAAATCTCCGACGAATCTCGTAAATACATTAATGACTGAGTATTATGGAAGCAATGTTTTCTAAGATGGTTTAAGGTGGAATTTGAAATTCCAAGTTTTAATATAAAGGCTTGAAAAGAATCTAGCCAGATAACGACGTCAAGGTTATAAGCAGGTTGAGGCGAGATAATAGCCCCTTCTATTGAAAAGCAATCTGTCTTGCTTGGAAAACCGACTTCTTGTTAACTTTTATCTTTCATAATTTGGGTGATAGGATGTGAAAAGTTCTTACTAAGATAACACTACGCCAGGGTTATAGGGTGAGGCAAGACCTGTAGACCTGTAGACTGACTACTTCTATTTATTCTCACCAAATTTTCAAATATAGAAACTTACAGTAGAACTTCAAAAGCACAATTTTGGATAAAAAATTGACATTGGCCGGATAAAACCGCAATCAGATAACCAGACGCCAGGGATGAGTAGGGCGAGACGCTGACTTCTTCAATTTAAGCCTAAGTTTGTGTGAAATGCTTCAATAGAACCCGGTCAATTAATGCGATACCAGATTAACAAACAGGTCGATGTTGACTTCTTCTATTGATTCGCATTGCCTGGAAAACCCACTACTTTTTAAAGAACTTCTCATCTTTTATCATTTTGGATGGAAAAGAACTTATTAAAATGTCAAGATGTCAGGGATACAACTAGGGTGGGACAGAACTACTTCTACAACTCCTTCATTTAGATAAAAACATTGACATTGATTAGATAAGAACATAGCCCGGAAATACAAAGACAGCGATGTAAGTAGGGCGTGTCAAAATGCCAATTTTTCATTTATGCATATCTTTCCTATGCAAATGCAATAGAAATTGAGACATTTTATCTCGCGTTTAAAAAAAAGGGAGTATACTGACTTTAAAGATTTTAAAAGGTAATTTGGAAATTAAGAATCTGAGGTGTCATCTTGAACAAATGGGAATAATTTCAAAGCTTATTTATTTGAGTTGAGCCATTTTACACTTTGGATAGAATTTTTCATTTTGAGCAAATTTGTGTTGACAATTACAGGCCAAACGCCATGAAAGTATCCTGACAAATAATTACTTACAGTGGCATTTTAAGCCAGAATTGTGTCTTAATCCGAATATAAATCCTGGCTTATTGAGTAGTACAGAATCGACGTCACATGGAATGGATAAAGCAGGAAATACGTACGTGGTCCAAAATTTTTTTAGGCGAATGGGAGATCTCCACAAATCCGATTTGCAGGTTCATTGGGGCTTACTTCACGTCAGCTAAATGGGAACAAGCAAATCGAACATTATGTTCTGGACTTTAATCTAGTCTACTTAGTAACTGAAATTGGCTGACATATCAATATTTATTTATTTATTTACTTATTCAAATTATATTTTATTTTTCATGAATTATACATCATATAAAATAACATAATATTACAATATCTTATAGCTTAATGACATTGCCGTTTTTTACTCCGTAAGGGGAATCTTGATTTAATTAAAATTTCCTTCAATTTGAACATATACCTACCATGTGTCAACCTTCTACAAGTTTTGAACTTTTAATTGGAATTTGTCGCGAAGTATTAGTTTGTTGTTAAAGTTTTGCATAATTTTTAATGTTTTAAAATAAAAAATAAAACAAAAATAAACTGACTTAATGTCATAAACGATCAAATGGTTATTTAACCGTACCACAATTAGGCTTGGCTGTATGCAAGAGAAAACTGTCACCCTTTAAAACAGATAATTGCTCTGTTTTGCCCCATAAACTTTTTTTTTCTTGAATTTTTGTTATTATTGTAGCTGGCAGGCGGTCAAACCAGACCCCTAGAATATTCTCTAGCCGCTTCTGTGGTTAAACTGGCCGAAAAGATTGACGTCGAACCAAATACTTTTTCAAGTGAAGAAAAGCCAGTTTCATTAAACTCTGGCTGGACTTTCATTAAGACGTTTTCGAATCGAGGTAGAAGATCAAAGTAAACAACAATCGTTGTTTTGGATACTATTTTCGATTTATTTCTTTCATTTTACATTAATACAATAAACAATTGTTACCAATAAAATATTTAATTTTGCGTGATTATTGTAAACTGTGCTGAGAAAATCGAACTTTTTTTGTTTACAATCAGTCAGTTCTAATATCTGAAATTTACAAAAACTGAAAAAAGCATTTCACACAAAAGTAAATAGTTAAAAGAACCTTTCCAAACCGAATGTCTTATGGTTTTGTCTTACAAGTTAAAAATGCGATCTGAGCCAAGCCATTCCTAAAAGACATTGTTACGCAAAATATCGGTAAAATCGGAGTAATCTGGGAAACAGGCGAACTGTCAACGAGAGGATTGAAGCAATTTATTATTCGTATTGCGTTTATACGAGCGAGAAATCCAAATTTTTACGACTTTTGAAGATAATAATATGTACTTAAAGTCAACTGTGTTCTTTCTCGTCCTTTCTTTTTTAATAACAATCGTGTTGGTCTGATTACAACGCATCCTTTACGAATTTTATTTAGGATTTTATAAATATTACAAAATTCAATGTTAGTATTATACTTTTAAAACGTTTACTACCCATCTTAGAATCATATAAAATTATTTCTTCCCACCAATTTGGCTTCTGTCCCTATCGTTATACGAAAGTGGAAATTCCAAACGTTCTAAGTGCCCATTTCCTCAAAACTGAGATTTTTTTCTTAATATGTTCTATGTGCCATCGCCAACAACCTTAATGATGTTCTTAGAGCCAAACCTCTTTAAAAGTGGTTTGTTGCGTTCGTCATAGATGATTTTTCCAAAGGTTCTATGTGCCATGGCATATCAGCCAGTTGGAGATTCAGAAGTTGGATCCTGCATTTTACGTCTAGTGAATTCTTATGACATTTTCGGCAGAAAGAAACTGGTTATGTGGTCAGATAATTGTGCAGGCCAAAATAAAAACCCCACCTTTATTTTTTTTTAAATGACGTTTTGGGTACAACTTGGACACGGTGAAGAGATTGTTCAGAAATTTCTAATAAGCGGGCTTAGCTTTTTATCATGTGATCGAGACTTCGCCATTATTGAAAAAGGAAAAGGGTTTCCACTCCGACAGATTTACAAAATGTTCTGGCATAAGGTAAAGTTACAGGGGAACTGTTCTCCGTAGTTAACATGGAACATTCGTACTTTCCAGACTTAAAACACGCTTGTGACTCAATATTAAAAGTAAATTTTCCAATTACAAAGGCTACTAGGATAAAAATTTCGAAAGATGATCCAGGTTTTATCTAGTATCAGTCCACATTCCATGACACAGACTTGTGGAAACGTGTTAATGTACTAAAAAAGGGGTCAAACTGATGATAATAAAAAAGGTTGTATGTCATTGATTCAGAAGCCATTCCTGTCTGCTGCCAAGAAAAAAAATTCTCTGCCATGTTGGATTTTTTGCCAGAAACTGCCAAAACTATTATCAAAACATTTTAAACAATTAATACTTTAATTTATCTTTATACGTTAATTTCATCTATTAAATTATTAGGATTTCCATGTTCTACGTATCAATATAGTTTTCATTCAAAGAGTTCTATGTACCACCATGTATCCTTGAATTCTATTTAACTGACTGCAGTTCATATTGAGATGCGACGGCGAGTAATTAAAAATCAAACCAATACAGGTCGGTGGTCAAGGAAGCATTCTTGGTCCCATCTTTCATATTATTATATTGATTATTATCCTGTATTATATTGGTAGACATGGTAGTGTATGGGTGGACAAAGACATTACAGCAGGGGCCAGAATCCTCACTATTGCTCAGAGACCAACGTGCCTGAGTATTACTGGGACAATGAGAACGATCCCCTCCCCCTGGAAGTCCTCCTGAACTATATCTTCATTCAGGGAGATACTAGAATCAATTCACAGGCTAATGTACGGACATGCTCCAATAGTTTACTGGAATAAAAAAGAAGCAATTAAAGCTGCAGGATGAACTTCAGGGAGCCATGGTTCTAGGAATGCCAGTTGATGTCATGATCTCAAAATTCAAATTTAATAAAATATTTCATTTCAAAATAATAGAGCGGACTAGGGTAAAGGGAGAGTTAATATCATTTATATTTGGTATATGGCTCGAAGACCGACTATGGTAAGGAGCTGGTTTATATGGAAATAAACCAAGGGCTAGAATTCATAAGTCTTAGGCATTATTGTTGAGAAAGACAGACAAACAGAGATCAAAACGCTGGTATTAAAGCCTTACGGCATTTAAAGTTTGAGATTGCATCAAGGCTCAGGCTCAACCCTTGCTTGTGTGTCAGGACGCGCAGCACAGAAGGGCAACGAGGATTATAAATTGTTCAAGGAAAGTTTGGTGAGCTATCGGCCCTGAACCCTGCTGCAACTTATACTATGGAACCAGCGACAAAACTACTAAACCTAAGACGCATTAGGACTAGAACGATAATTGCACTGTTGACTGGACACTGCAGAATCTGAAGACGTATGTATAGACTCCGTAGAAGCGGAAACAAGCCCGTGCAAATATTGCCTGGAAGAAGAAGAAACAGTGGAACATTAATCTTATAAGTAGAGACCGGATTTTTATGCAGATGCATATTTTGTTTGCCACCACATACTTCCGAGGAAATCAAATATCTATCCGAATCATGAATCTAGGAAGCTGTAGGTTAAAATTTATAGACCATATTTTTGATCATATTTGATGAATATCGCATAAAAGTTCATATTTGAACAATATCGCAAATTTGATGGATTTTTACGTAAAATCGCATTTATCGCGCAAAATATTTAAAAATATTGGTTTTCGAGCATAAAAAGAACCATGAAAAAAATAAGTTAACGAAAAGTTGGCTTAATTAAAAAAAAAGAAAAAACTGAAAGAGGCCGCAACGACAGGAAGAGAAGATTCTAGCAATACCGACAAAAGAATATAAAACTTCTTCTTAGTCTTATTTCATTATTCAATATAATCACAAATTTTAAGTGACCGTAGGCACAATTTCACGGAAGACAATTTAAAGAAGTACTTTAGTTACTTAACATTAATTATACTCAATTAGTATAAAATATTATGTGTATTAAGTGAGAAAATATTTTTATTAAATACACTCTAGGGGGCGTCGGTGGCCGCAAGGTTTAGGCGTTGATAGGGCGCTCATCACTGTTAAGTAATGGACCCTGGTTCGAATCCAGCCGGCATTCGACATGTGTAAATATGGTTTTTTTTTTACAAAAACACCGGCACCCCGAGAGTTCAAATAACCTCATAGTTGAGGAAAAAGCTCCAAATACTTGTGAATTTTAATTATTTTTAGTTCTAAAGAGTTTTAATATCTATATTTATTTTATACATAATTTTTTATTATATATTATCTATATTTCTGTTTAAAGTTATGGTAAAGTATGATAGTAAAAAAATGGTTTATTGTATATCATTGTATATTTTAACGTATTAACACTGCACATTTCAGGGCTTTCAATTGCATATTTTATGGTATATTATGGCAATATTTACTGCATAAAAATCCGATCTCTGCTTATAACATTAGCCTTTGGGCTTCGAATTTTGAAAGGTACAGTTCAGCAGGGGCGGGCTCGCTTGAAAATTGGAGTGTGCTCAAAATAGTGTAGTTGTCTCGTTTTACCTCTCTCGATTTCTTTTCGGAAAAAATTTCTTTACTCGGGATTAATTTTTTTTTTGTTGCGAGCGAGTGAGAGTCATTAGGTAGGATCAATTTGTATTCTTTAATTGTATTTTCGTGTTTGTTTAAAAAAGTTATATTTGTTTTTTCTTAATTATAAGAGTTCATGCCAATTTCGTTTCTTTCTCAACTCCTTCTCTTTATTTTCTTGAATTGAGATATTGTTTGAAACCAGCGTACGATTCTTGCTGGACGCTTTTTTTGGATCCACATTAAATGGATTAATAATCTCAACTCTGGTGGTGCGAAATCCTATGGAGGCTGAGATTCGTATTCCTGGAAAAGTAAAGTCAAGTCAAGTCATGAAGGATTCACACGGGAGTCCTTAACACAACTTTGAGATTTGGTAAAAGGGATTTTAAAGACCAAGAGCTCTAGATAATGTACAATAGAACAATAAGAGGTCGACTATTTGACTATCAAAAATAAGTAGCTACCGATTTATACGTTGCCTACCACTACCTAAAGTGGTGAGTAAGAGATAACATAAAACTAGGACGACTCTGAAGACTGTTAGAACGGAAATATGCTTGAACTGTCAACTAACTCTACACAAGAAATTACTGCGATCGCTTGGGAATATGGAGTGGAAATGTGGGGTTCCGCCACGTCTTTCAATATCCAGCATGGACAAAACTCGTCAAATTGTCAAAGCTTCTTGCTACACGGATTCGAAGCGACTTCAACATTCCTTTTGTCCCGCTTCCGGTAGTACGACACTAAGTTTCCGGTTCATTCCAGTCCTTAAAGAAGACCTCCTCGCAACTTAAGCCCTTATATCATCAATACCAGCGTTGGCTGGGTTCTCTTTAATATGTGTTCTCCGGGTAAAGTGCTGTGCTATATTCTCAGTATTGTAACCATGTTATTACCATATGTACAGACTACAGATAAATTATTATTTACAAGAAGTATTATACACGTCCTTGTTTACCCCAACAAGGGTCCTTTCACACGTTAAAGAATATCTCGATGACAATTGGGAATAATAATAAAATCACTAATGTTAAAATGTTTTAAAGAATATCAACGATACCCTAGCTGACAACTATTTGACATAGTGACCAATATATAAAATATAAATTATTTTGAACAAGAAACAATGTTGATGTTATACTTTTACACTTTAACAATATACAAATTTTAGTCATAATTTTTTTTCAAATTTTTTGATTTACAAAATGCTTCCGACTCTGTTAAAAATCACAATAATATGTAACATTGAAACAACTCCACCAAACGGCAGGAAACTTTATAAGGGTTTAGGCCCTTATAAACTACACGTAATGATATAAACTTGACTTCCGTGTATTCGTTCCGGAGATTTAAAGTAAAACATTTGGGAAGTTTTTGTTGATTTTATCGTTATTTTTTTCACTTATAATAACATACGTTCTATACATAGCTTGACACAGGCTGTAAGAAAAGAAATAATGCTTTTTAATGGTTGCAAAAACGATGAATTTTAATCAAAGTCAGGGGGGGTCAAGAATTTTTAAGTAGAATTCCGGGACATCTGAGAAAAAGGTACCCCTCAGCTATCGAGCTCGACAAAAATTTATTTTTTATTGCAACAAAAATTAGCATTTGAGGGGTTGCTTAAAACCAAACTGAATTAAAAAAAAATCTAACCTACTGTAAGGAAGCATTTTTAAAAACTTTTTATATATCTAATCTCTCTAATACAGTCTGGATACATTTTCTTATCCTGCGTAAAAAAAAGACTGGTATAAAATAATGTTGAAATATGTCCTACCTTCTGTGCAGATTCCCTGGGGGCGTTGTGGGTCTTAAGAGTAGGGTAATTCTCGGTGGATCTTCTCGTCGTGCTTTTTTCGAAAGATGTACTGAGTTAGAGCGCCTGGAGAATTGGTAGTAGATGTCTGGATATGTCTGATGCCTGAAAGTACCTGGGCTGGAAAACCTAATTATCGCGATCCAACCCGTTGACATTAAACGAGCAATTAAAAATATGGTAAAAACAGGTGGGAGCGTCAGTATAATGGGTCACCCTAGAAGCTCTTACGCGTCAAGAGCACCGGAAAAGCAGAGGTGGCCCTCCGGAAAATCTAAACCACAGAAAAATCATCCTAATCCGACTTAGAATTGGCCAAACTCGGTTGACACACGGACATTTATTCTTGGGCCAAGCCCGCATCCATATAAAGGTTGCTCAATGTGTCACATAATTACACGATGTCTTGGCTCCATTAGAGAGCGTGTCCCCAATTTCTTTCAGAGGAAATAACTAAACAATTATTTAAAGAAACACAGTGAAGATGAGAAGCACTAATATTCATTTTTATTTTCAGGTAAAAACCAATTGAAACAATGAATGGAGAAGGAAGAAAAGGCCGTGATTGATGTTAAAAAAGCTCAATTTAACCTGGTAATTAAATTGTAATTAGTAAACCTGATTGCCAAGCTATCAATCTTCATGATGTTTGTGATCATTTTATTTTTGAGTAACAAAAACGCTCACACACAAACTCTCTTTTTCTCTCATTTCTCCAAACTAACTTTATTATACATTATATTTCTTTATATCCATCAAAATTAAAAATTTAAAAATGCTCGAACATCAGTGCAGACATTTCTATTTGTTGACTGTATATTTCCAAAAATGTACACATTAATATTTTAAGAACTTTTAAACAATTAAGGGATGTTAGGGCTGGAATATACGTTGATCGAACATATGTATTTCATTTATTCATTACCTATCTGGTGCCATCAATGAGTGCCACATAATTAAAGGATGTCTATCCTTGGCTCCTTATAGGGAGCAATTTCTCGACGAAATGGGGTAATTCTGTATATATAAATATTTTGTTTATTGCTGTTAATTGTTACATATTAAATTTGGTGATAGATTTTGAAACTCTTTTATGAGAAAGTATTTATATGCGTGAATATCTAGAGACTACAAGAGTGTCTATGGGGGAATATCCAATATGACAAACGGTCCCTTTGAAACCAGGTTAAATAGTAATTAAAATATTTTTTTAATCATGCAAATGAAATTGAAGAAGGAACAACACAATTACCTATTAATATTTATTAAATAAAATTTAACATTTATTAAAATTATTGTTTTATTTTAGGTATACATTTTTAAATAAATGAACTCTTTTAAAAGGAGGCAAAGATAATGTGCAACCTTAAAAATACGGAGAGCTAATCTTTTCTACGCGGATGTCCAACTTACTCTCTAGATGTTTATTTTTGTTCCCTTGAACAATCCGTGTCAATGATCAGGGGATTAGTAAGACAATGAGTCAATCCCTGACAAATACCCCATTGGCAATCAGATTAGGTTTGTAAGTATACTTGGCTATATGTGTGATGATGGAGAAATATCTATAATTCTATCGCCTTACTTAAGCGAAATATATGTAAGAGGGAGAATGTATTTAAGAATGTGTTTAGGTTAAAACTACTTGCGTTTTGAAAAGCTGAAGGAGCTGAAATAACCTTGTTGCCGATTGCCCCCGAGCCTAAGTTCCGACGGTTGTACGGATAAGCTCAAGGTCTGACCCCGAACCATCAAAACTGAGTGGTTCTCGCGGTTTGTCACAAGAAATGCTCGGTTCTGCACATGTATGTTTTTGTGCGAATATGGGCAGAATTGGGCCTGTATAATAAAATTACTTAATTTTTCTCAGGTCCTAGAGCCGTTGTCAAAAAAGCTCGGGGAAAGTTTGATTAAAATTAAAATCACGTCCGTAGCCCCTAATAGGACAATAAACATTTTTTATTATAAAACAAATATTAATATTTTATCTAAATTAAGAAATAGCATAACAGCTTAAATATTAATAAAAGACAACGAACAGAAAATGACATTTTGATGTGTAAATGCGTTGTGTAAACTTTGTTGCGTCTTTTGAAATAACTAATTAATTAAATCTCCCAATCACTTTCCTATTGTAATTGCCATAGGAAATAAAAATAAACCCTATATTTCTTCAATTGGCCCAAACAAATTCAAAATCGAGTCTGTCCTGACATTTGGGTCTTAATCCGAATAGAGTTCAAGAGCATTAATCACCGTTAGAGCCCGGCCTCCGGCCCCAGCCTGTCCGCAAATACTCATCCAGTATAAATTATAGGCGACCGTTTTCAAGAACCCATTTGTGAAATCGACTAGTGAAAAATAGTTGCTAGGCTGAATTGCCGAAGACTTAGAAGAAAATGGGGAACCTACACAACACAAGGAAACTAGGGATAATTGGTCTGTTTTTCTTAGAATTCTGTTTTTATCATTAATGAGGATTATGCGTTAATGTTTTTTAAAAATTATAACTACCTCGTGTCAAGGATACTTTGTAATTCATAAATAACATTAAGCGATATAAGCTATCAACCATACCTAATCCTGCGAATAAAACAAACGATTAATCTAATATTATGAATTCTTTTAAAAAGATAGAAAAATATTTGCATATCCTGCAATAAAAGTAAAAAGTTTAATCGATATTGAGAAAAAAATTAATTCGGCTTATAGTTTAAAACAAAAAGTTCACTTAAGTGATTAATTAACCTTCAATAATAAACTCGAATTGCTCTCATATAGAGTAATGAATATTTTTTATACAAATACAATTGCAAGACATTTGACCGAGTCGGCCGAGAAGCTCTCACGTCTCAATATCAATGTCGATGGGTAGCTGTAGGAAAACCGTCGTAGAAAAAGGATCATTAAGAATAAGCCATGCGAGGTTGACACTGGACACTTATTTTTGGGCCAAAGCTCGCGTATGTGTCCGGCATTTAGAGAAAGGTTGCTAGGTTCCAGATATTTGAACGGTGCAATTCCATGGCTTTTCCATATAGAGATCTTGAATGAATGCTCCCGATTTGAGAATTATGCTTAAGGACGGCAACGAGTATTTGGGTCCCCTGTTACGATTTTTGGTGGGGGACAGGTTTGTTTTATTATATAGGGTGTCTTTTATAGATGGCTCGGCTGAATTTCTCTTGTCTATAATAATATCACGGCGAACATTTCTAGAGCTGCCTGCCGTTCATGACGGTTCAGCATAACGGTAGCGTCGTGAAATTGAGGGAAAGTGACGGTGTGGCGAAGGAGAGTGATGAGAAAGAAAGATAAGCAGAAAAAGAGAGGGAAGGAGGGTGTGTGTGAATATAAAGGAGAAAGGGATAGTAATATGGTGGTATAAATATAATCACATCAAAGCGAACAGTTCTACAGTTTTGCAAGACCTGATGTTCATGATGGTTTAGCCTAATGGTAACGCCGTGAAATTGTGTTTGGTTTAACATGAATTAAGAAATACTCTCAACCTCATACCTATTTTTTGTTCTTAGAAGTAATTTTGACCACTTTTCACAAGAGAAGAGAGAGAGAGAGAGAGAGAGAGAGAGAGAGAGAGAGAGAGAGAGAGAGAGAATATGGAGGAGAGAAGAGTGAAGTCATATCACTCTCTCCTTTATATTCACCCACACACACACACCGTCCTTCCCTCTCATTTTTCTGCTTATCTTTCTTTCTCATATCTTTACTTCGCCCCTCCTCTCTTTCTCTCTCTCTCTCTCTCTCTCTCTCTCTCTCTCTCTCTTATGTACGCAGATGATATAGGAATCTACATCAAAATTAAAATTAAAAATATTAATACTAATTTTCCATATTTCTAAATGTAATGATGCAAAACATTTAACCAACTGGAGAATTTAATATAGTTAATTTTTATTAAGCCATCAAAATGCAAAGCCATTATAATTGGTCACTATCAGCTCATTAACAGAATAAACCTTGCAAATATCTCAAGTGTTACTATTGATAGTATAAACCTTTCTTTTGAAAACAATGTTGATTATCTTGATTTCACTGTAACTAACACTCTAGCATGGGAATCACAAATTGATAAAATACTTTTAAAAAAGTGTACACAAATAAGCACGCTATAAAAAAATTAACCTTAAAACTAATTAATTCTTTAGTAATGAAATATATTCATTACAACGTAGTCGTCATGACTGATCTCAACTATTCTTTATAAATATTAAAAAGCACAAAATACGTGCATCCGTTATATCTTTAACATAAAATATGATTCTAGAATATATGATAAATTTTTAATGTTGAAAACGTTAAAAATTAAAGACCTACCAATCTATTCCATAGCAACCTTTTTATAGAAAATACTACAAATTAAGAATGCTTCCTACAAGTTTTATAATTTTTAATTTCAATGCAATATATATAACATTAATATCAGTACAGCTAATTACTTAACTGACCTACCAAAACATAGAACAAAAATACTTCGCAATTCATTTAAAATAAAAACTTCAAAAATCTTTAACCCAATACCGAAACAGAGAGTTCGTATAAAATCATTCAAAGTAAAACTTAAAGATTACTTATTAAGGAACAAGTTGAAGATAATACTACAGATTAGCATTCACCTTATTTAATATTTTCGTAGTTAACGTCACATACACATACTCATACACTTTTATTTATTTCTTTTATTATTATCTTTTTTATTATATACTTTTACATTAACTTGTAAAACGTTCATAATCAATTTATTAGTATTTTATTTCATTTTTAAATAGAAAAATCATGTTCCATTTCTAGAAGTTCTAATCTAATTTTCAAGAATTTTACGAAAATTCTAAATCTAACCCTGTTACTCAACTATAATATGCTCTGGTTAAAAATAATAAGTTCCACTTGTTCTCATTTTATACATTTACTTCATTGTTGTTTTTACAGTAAGTAGTTATTTCTATTTTATGTCCGTTGCGACTATAAACAAATATTTTAATTATAGTTACTCGTTATGTGTAAGAAAGGCCCACGAGACCTAACTTTATGTGATTTTTATTAAAACGATTAATCAATTAATTTTTTATAGTTTTCTCTCTCTCTCTATCCCGCTCTCTTGTCTCTCACTCACTCTCTCTCTCTCTCTCTCTCTCTCTCTCTCTCTCTCTTTCTCTCTCTGTTTCATTTTTTCTATTTCTCTCCCTCTTTATAATATGTATCAAATATATATATAAAATAAAATATAGATATGTTGTACATAATATAAACACTAGATATAAACAATTACAATTAAACAAAGCAATTACAAATTATAAAACATAGAACCACAATATTTAATAATTCATTTGCAATTTAAAGTGCAAGAGTGTTTTTAAAGTTACCAGTTGAAATTCAGAATTGTAACAAAATAAGTATGTATAGAAAAAACTAAAAAATTATTTTGTATCAAAATATGCGTAAAAATATACTGTAATATTATTTTATTTCTCTCTTTTTCCTCACTTAAGTCAAAGGTAGTCACTCAAGGTAGTGATAGATCTTGATAATGTATCTTTAGAACTGTCACTTAAGTTTATAATGTTAAACTTGCAAATATTGCAAATATCTATACTTTCTTTTTTCTCCTGATAGAAGTTACTTTTGTTATTATTTAAAGATTACTTTTTATTTTGAATGTGTTAATCCACTAAGTAAAGTAAACAAGTATATAGCTTATAAGAGAAAATTAATTTGTTCAACTTTGTTGTGTATAGTTGGTTGAGTAGAGGTTATAAAATCATGTAGCTGTAATTTCACTTTAGGTGTAAAGGTGGTGCTAGAGACCAAACCTTGAGTGATTCTTAAATAAAGCGATAATCAATCAATCAATCTATCTTCCCTTTTCTCTCTTTCTATCTTTTTTCACTCTCTTTCTCTCTCTCTATTTTTATATTTTTCTCCTCCCTCTTCCTCTCTCTCTCTCACTCACTCACTCTCTCTCTCTCACTCACTCACTCTCTCTCTCTCTCTCTCTCTCTCTCTCTCTCTCATTCTCGCTTTTTCCCTGCAGTTCCGTTTGTCTTAATCTCAGTTAATCTAACAAATTATCAGTCCATAGAAAATTACGATATTTTTCGTCTTCAAGAAAATCTATCGCAAGAAAGTTTCCAGTGATACTCAAGATATTTCCTATGCATTAAAATATTTAAAACAATGGTTTTTTTATATTGTAATAACAATGTTTATTGTTTTATATTGTAACAACAAAACTTGGCACTTTAATTTATTAATTCGTTTTTACTAGGACCATCAATTTATCTTAACTAGGTTAATACGCTCAATGGAATAGTTAAACAAATGTAATATTCATTTAATGGTGTTGACCAAACGGATAGTCGTAAAAGGTATTTTCCATTCAATCGTATTGGTCGGTTGTTTGCAAGTGGGAAGAGCGTGCAGGAGGGTCGTATGTGGTTCTCCACCCTAACATTGTTACATAAATTCCTTCAGTGCTATTTCATTCTTGGCCATATCTAACATGCCCGGCTGCATACGACGTTTATAATGAGGTCGTCCACGCTCCCAGTTTCCCTTTACTTACTTCGTATTGGCTTTTATGAGGAGTTATTACACTTAGATATAATGCAATATGCATGAGAACGGAGTGTATAGAAAAATGTTACACTTGACGTTTTTCTACCGTAAAAATGTAAAAAAAATGCTCGAAATTCACTTCATTTTATACTGGAAGAGCAGAAGAAAGTTATATGAAATGTATTTATGACAGATTAAAAATTATAATTGTTCAACAAGGACCGTGCAAATTATATTTCGTTATAGCCCACACACCCCTATACTGCCCACAGAGTAAAAGCTTAACTTTTCAACTAACGTGACAAACTGACCAACCCAATAATCTCACCCATGCTCTCTTTCTCTATTGTTTGTGACCAGTTATGCTTTGTAATGAGGAATTAACAAATAATATAGGATAGGACCAGAAACTTTCTTTTCCAAAAGAGTAAATAATGTATTTTTCTTTGCAAAAAACCTGCGTGATTTGTTGGTGTTTTGAGTTCGTGTAAGCCAGAGGCTTTGAATTTTTTTTTTAAACGAACCGAAAATGTGTTTGCCTGAGGAGGGGAAAATATGTAATTAACAAGGGATTAACTTATAAACAGTCGGTCGATTTAATTCTAGTACACGCCGTAGCGTTAAGTTGTGGTGTTGAACCGGAGAAGGTAAGAGGGATTAAGGGTCGAGGGGAGGCGGCTTAATGAAATACGTGTCAGGGCAGGACAGGTATTATTCAGACGAAGGACTTTACATATTTTTCGGTCGGAAATTCTCCAAGGATAATTAATAAGGGTATGAGAGGGAGACGTCTATCCCCACCAAATTGTCAGAAGGGGCGGCATACGCGGGTGGGGGGCGGAGAAGAACAGTGCCGCCTCCGAGCTGTGATGTGATGGTTTGGCGGTGGCTCGGCGAGGAGAACGCTCGCCTCCTCCTACTCGCCGGTCTTCTTCTCGCTTATATGTCAGCTGGAGCGTTGCTCTTCCAATTCCTCGAAGAAGAACCTGAACCGGTCCTTGCCACATACCTCAAGCTCATACCGAACATCACTGAAGAACAAGCGGATTTACTACACAGTTTGATTTCAAACACGACCAGACCGAAATGGGACTACGCCGGGAGTTTTCACTTTGCCGCAACAATTGTCTCCACAATTGGTAATTATTTTGAGTTTTTTCAACTTATAAGAAAAAATTAAACAGAATGAGAAGAACCTTAGATAGACGTCGAGGATGATATAGATAGATTAGTAACTAGCAGTACTGAAAAACACCTGCCCGAATGTGCTGTCTTACTGATATACTTTACCATTTTTCTGTAACTTACATTATGTTAAAAACAAAATATTTTAACAAGGCCAAAATATTTTCAAATATAGTGCATTCATTAATTCAACAAGAAAGTAGCCACATGTTCATAAAACACGATGTTACAAGTAAAATCAGTCTTAGGTAAACCATTGTTACAGGTTCTTAACTCAATGTTCCCTCATGCATTCAACAAATCGTTTCTAAGGATTTAACAAAAGTCTTAATCGATAAACAATTCGTTGTATCTGTCTTATTAAACATAACGTTCGGTTTTTTTATAAGAGTGCTTAGTTAAAAGTTTGAATACCTAACTTCCTTCCTGTTCAGGAGCTTATTGCAGAACTTCCCTTCCAGTTCAAGCCGTTCGAAAGAAAAACGACAAGTCTCCTGTGCGTGGAAATATTAAAAATTTGCCGTGTTGTGTAAAACATCAAGATCTTTATCAGTGATGGGCCCAGGCCATGATTGATGCCATTCATTTCCTAATAATCTCCCATTCAGACAGATATTGAAAATGGGGTGGCATTTCCTACTTTATAAGCTTTTTTTTAATTTTTGAGCCCGCTGGCTTACATTATTCTTCTTCCGATGTTCCGACTAGAAATTCATTAAAAAGGTGGTAAAGCCTTTATGAAAATTTTTCATATCAGTCCTTCCCATTGGAAAATATTAAAACCTAAAATCTCAAACTGAATATTTCATACAAATTGACCAACCATTTAAAATATCTTTCTTGTAATAATAATAAATGCATATTAATAATATTCACAATAGAAAACATTGTTTTGTGTTACAAAGTATTACAAATACAAACTACATGAACGTTGTCCTTCTGTAAGAGTGTTGACTCAAATGTGTTTAAAAACAATTTAAAAACAAAAAGGATATATAAAGTTCCAAACTAAAAGTTGAATTTTTTAATTAAATTTTTTCTGTAATTACATGGTTGTAACACGTAAGCAATTAAATTTTTTCTAGTTGGTACATTCCAATAATAAATTCTTCCCATTCTAATTTTTATTTTTTGCAACACCTTTTTTACGGTATTATTTTAAGATTGCGCATAGTGTTATGAAGTGGTATGTTTTCAGTAGCTCCCATATTGCACACTTCTGCTGACCCTGAGGTCTACCCACTGTGTAATTAAGTTGCATTAATTTAAACCTGATCTTAAATAATGCAGCCATAAAATACCACCTATTTTTATTATTCATGTATTTATGTTCGCCAAGTTGAATTTAATATTTTATATATAAAATGGAATTTGGCTGCACTTCTAGCATTATATAAATTTCCCATAAAACTTAGTTTTTCTAAAACTTTTTCTATTAAAGAATTTTCATAATTACGTTCTTTTTCATAGACACGGTCCACGCTAAATCGAATTGGCAGCATAACTCATATATTTCATTCAACCTGTCGATTTTTCTAGTTATAATACAATCTGCTAAGTTTTTTATGAGGAGATCGTGACTTTTTCGATTTATTTACATAGCTAATGTGAAGCCAGACGGTTTAAAAAAGAAAGGGAGTCGGCCTTATTGAAAACAATCTAAGTAATTGGATATACAACTGGGAAGGAGGAACAGTTTTTCTTTAAAATTCTTTTGTAATTTCTCTAATTCAGAGTGTTCCCTGCAGCCCCCTAGCACATAACAGTTTTGTTCACAGAATCAAACACATTATATTTTCTATTTAAAGAAACACGATTATTCTTTATGAGAGTATTTCAGATTGAACCTATGCTTATTTTACATACAGTCAACTTTGCATAGAAATGAAATTCGTACGAGATCAGAAAAGTCAAAGTAAGTCCCAAATACTTGTACCGCGACACTCTATTTATTTTTTCCCAAAAACCACCTTTCATTGTGTGCTTATCGCTCCTTTTTTTAAACACCTTTATTTTTGACTGTTTTTTAATAGCTAGGGGTCACAGCTGACAATAAACGTGTAGTTGATTAATTATATTTTATAGTGTACGCGGCTCGCTTGCTAAGAGGACGATGTTATCAGCGTACATCAAGCAGCTCATTGATGTTTCCTACCTAAACTAGTGTAAATCATTTAAATCTTTCTTATGTTCAAATTATTATATTTAAGAAATCATTCTTGATTGATCAGATTTTGTATATGAATTATCGTTTTCATTAACCACTAGTTTTCTTTAAATTTTCAAATTTCCTTGGATATTATCTGTTACGTTAAATAAAGTTGTGCAGGGATGAGATTTACGCGTGTGGAGTGTAAATGCAGAGGTAAATCGTATTTGTACAGGTCACTGAGTCGGTAAAGGATTATTGAGTTTGAACCGCTTTCCTCAAAAGGTGCTTCTTTACTTTTAAGGACGCATGAGGTGATATGAGCCGTTGAAGTTACCGTCATTACGGGTCAATTAGACCTCAGAGAGGATGGGGTTTAATCTTAAATCATTGACGTTCTACTGAAATTTGAATTAGATTTTGAATGAACGACATGGATCATATGGCTACACATTAAAATGAAAAATATCGCGTTTCGAAAATACCAAAGTTTTGAACATTTTAACACTACGAATGTACATAGAAAACACAATATAGAAAGAAACAATAAAATCAGACAGGTAGCCACACACTCAATTTATTTATAAATCTTAAAGAAACCATAAAAAATTGATCACATTCTTGAAACGAATTATTTTTATGGCAGACAAGACTAACCTTATCTTTATACCAAAAACACCCTCACAATTGTACATTTTTCCCAAATCAATTTTATGCACGTATGCCGAAAATTTTGGCAAGAAAATTTTCCTAAAGTTATTTGTGTTTATTTGGCAAGAATGTGAAGTTTGTGAATGGGTTGATTTTTCTTAACTTAAAACCTTTTATTTTTATGATCTACATATTGCTACAATTCCTTAACTTCGACTATTTTAACTCATCTACTTAACGATTTAAAAATTTATTATCAAATCAGTTTAGAACATTTAGAAAAAGTGCACATTATGAAAATCTGATTGTTTAGAACATGCAAAAACCTGAAAGAGTCTTAATTCACGATGAAGAAAAGGCAAAAAAGAACGAAAATGGAGGAACATAGTCAAAAGAAAGTTAGATTACATGTATGGGTATGAGAAAGGAGAAAAGCTCGTAAAACGCTGGAGGGTTCTAAAACAGAAGTTAATACCCTTATGAAATTCAAAACGAGTTAAAAAAACAACAAATTTTTGAGGAAAAAGAAGTAAAATTAATATAAACATGACCAAACTGTTGATATTCCTCCTACTTACTACTTTAAGCTTTAAAAGCTAATTTCAATAATTAAAAAAAAATTTTTACAGTGTTCGGAATGTTTATTTGAAAACGAGATAGAGTGAGTGAGAGAGATAGAGTGAGCGAGAGAGAGAGAGAGAGAGAGAGAGAGAGAGAGAGAGAGAGAAAGAGAGAGAGAAAGATAGATGTTACAAAAATAAAACATTGAAGGGAGAGTGAGTGAGAGAGGGAAAGAGAAGGAAAGAGAACGAGAGGGAGAGAGAGGGAAAGAGAACGAGAGGGAGAGAGAGAGAAAGAGTGAGAGAGAGAGAAAGATAGATAGAGAAAGATAGATAGAGAAAGATAGATAGATAGATAGATAGATAGATAGATAGATAGATAGATAGATAGATAGATAGATAGAGAGAGTGAGTGAGAGGGAGAGAGAGAGTGAGAGAGAGAGAGAGAAAAAGGTCGAGAGAGCTAGAAAAAAATGAGGAAGCAGTGAGAATGAATGAGTGGGAGTGGGAGATAGAGGGAGAGAGAGAAATAGAAAGCTAGATAAAATTAAACAGAGACTTGAATACAACGCAGATAGAGAAAGGTACAAAAAAAAAGAAAGAAAAGGCTCCACCTAACAAACGGGATACGTAAATAGATATATAAATTTCACATACATGTATTTATAATAAATTAATTTTGGTAAGAATTTGCTTAGTAAAAGTTATATGCACACAATGTATTTTAAAATGTTCGGTTTTCTAGGAATAGCGTAAAATTATCCATTTATCACTCTTAATCCGTTTCTTTCATAAACTTAATAAGTACGAAGCTCTCTCCTTCACGCACGCACCGCCCACACAACACGAACATAGCTTGTTGTAATCAAAAATATTGTTAATAGAATAGATAAAACGTAATATACACAATATAATAAAAAATTGTGTTTAAAAGATTTTCGATAAAAAAATCAACATTATTGCTCTTATAATTTTTTAATAAAAAGATATTTTTTGTAAAGAATCACAAAAAATTATCCAGTTATATGTCTAAATATTAAAACGAGTTACATATTTTTGTTTGTTTTTAAACTATTCTAATACAAAGATTGCTTTTAAAATATTGTTGCTAGTATTGTAAGACTTACCAAAATAATAACCCTCATCACGTCCTTTTATTACTTATTATAGAAATTATCGTTCATGGTCCTCATGAACGTCAGTTTTAGATCGTGATAAAATTCCCAGAGCTTTTATTGCGCTGGACATAGAGCGCGTGGAATGCCTTCTTGAAAAATTCCTCTTACGTGACCGTGAACTCTGTCGATCCATATCACCGATCCCCATCAGAATTTTCCCTTTTATAACCCAATTACTGTATGAGAACCTGTTAGAAGAGAATTCTAATAAATTTTGTATCAGTACGAGTTGGTTTCATAAACATATCTACGTTAAGCCCTGTTGAGATAAGAGTATTATCAGTCGAGTACAGGGATCTAGTTGGAGGGTAGTTAACAAGAGTAACCTAACAGGCCGCTCTATAGAGACTAACCACCGATTAGTATCCAGAAACTCATCTCAACTTTACAACACCGACCTCGTCGCATGTTACGTTTCATCACATGCAAGATTAATTCTAATCCAAATCCATTTTGTTACGACGGATTAAATTTGGTTTATAGCGAGGTCAAAGTGCTTTTACAGTTAAAATGGGGCTGTTTGTTTGTGTTTTTTCCTCGGGGAAGTGAGACCGTTGTTTTATAAAGACTCAGCTGACGGACAAAACACGGCGGCTTTATGGGGTTGTTGAGGCATAAAACAAGTTAAACTGTAATTTTTCATTTTGCTTTCCATTGAAATCCGACCTCAGAATTCTTTTACCGACTCTTTAACACATTTTAGTATAACAGTAAAGCCAAAATATTTTTCTACTTTAGTGTCTGAAACTTACATTCAAAATCTTAAGATTTTGATTTTTTTAAGATTAAGACTTTATGCAGGAAAAAACTCGATTAATTGCCAACCGAAGGGCTTCATGATTGTAGACCTACAGCTTGATCGTTAAAGTCTGTCCTCGCTGGTTTTGTGTTTTAGAAGTGTTTAAAAATAAACTATGGTGAATAAAATACTACCAGAAGAATTGAAACGGACAGACGTACCAGAAATGAAAAACAAGCCGTAACAAGCGAACCCGAAGTATTGAAGTCGCTTCATATTGGTATCCTTCCAAAAAATATGTCTTGAGAATGTCAAAAAAATGTCAATCAGGAAGGGAGAACGACGACAGTTGACGATGACAAGATGGTAAGAATAGATATCGAACTGGATATTTATATGAGCATGATCTAAATATTCAAATCTCTTCAAATTTGTTTGCTTTATCTATCTCCTTTATTTTTTATTTATATATCCCTATTCTCTTATAATTCACCTGTATCTCTTTTTCTACCATTCTGTATCTGTCATGCTTAAAAGCACTCTCTGTATATTTTTGTTCACTCTTTCTTTCTCTACTTTATATAACTATAAATCTATGCATCGATTATATTATTTCTAACTTTTCCTTTCAATTTGTCTGCTGTTTTTTTATCTGTGAGCTTCTAAGTTCTCTGTTCGTGATTTCTAGATCTTTCTGTTCACGTTTTCTTGCTATTTCTCATCTCTCCTTATCTCTCTCTCTCTCTCTCTCTCTCTCTCACACACACACACACACACACACACACACACACACACACATTCGCATTCGATCGCTATTTCCATTTCTCTCTCTCTCTCTCTTCCTTTCTCTCTCTGCCTCTGTCATATTCACTTACTCTTTCTCTCTCCATTCAGTCTTGCTATCTTTTCGGCTACTCTTTCTTTATCCAATCTACCAAATTATCAAAGTATACAATACATTATTCCTAGTTGTCTCTTTCTTTTTTTAGGGATTTCTCTATGAGTTTTGCTTTTAAGGTCTCTTTGTATCTTTCGTTTCTTGCTCTTTTCATATTTCTGTCGCTTTTTCTCTTCCACCCTCTCTCTCACTTTCTTACTCTCTCTGCTTTCTCTCTCTCTCTCTCTCTCTCTCTCTCTCTCTCTCTCTCTCTCTTTTATTATAATCTTTTTGGGTATTTATGTATCCATTTTATAATTTATAGTATTCTCATTCTTTTTTTCTATCACGTTTTAAGATCTCTCTTTTTCATTTTTCTAGCGTTCTCTTTCTTTCACTCTCTCTCTTTTATCTCCTATTTTGCCTTTATTTTTCTATTTATCTCTTTTTCTATCTCTTTAACAATTCCTTTTCCAATTATTGTATCTTCAATTATCTTTTCCACAAGTTGAGGATAAAACTTTGTACTATTTCGTCAAATAAGCAATTTTGTTTTATACTATGTATGAACCACCTAATGATGGAATAGGATCAAATTTAAAAATTACTTTTACATACATTACATCTGAATGCTTATCTTGAAAATGTATGTAGGTTTGGCAACGATTTTCCAGACTACTTCAAATAATGCCATATCATTTCTGGCAAAATTTAGAGGTTATATCAAGAACATGCATTACAGTTTTTTATATTATCATGTAAATTATGTACAAAGATTGTTCCGTGAATTGTAAGAGTTTACAATATTTTTTTTACAATACAATTAATAAAAATTTGTTAATGACTAGAGTTGAATTGTGGAGGCCGGACTCATTACTATCGGTACCGAAAGAATCCCGAATCAGAAGTGCAATGAAATAATTTTTATTCAGCCTAGCGATCTCGTGGATTTCGAGGAGATTAATCTCAGGAAGGGACTCTTATCCAAAGGATGACCGAACCGGTGGCATTATTCAATTTCTGACAGATTAACGACATCAAGCCATCCGACACACTAATCACCGACCACTCGAGATGCTATCTCCTTGGTGACGTTTACATACACATATGCAACATCAATTTTACAACATGTGGTTTCAGAAAAATTATAACACAAAATGATAGGCTAACATTTCATTAGGGCTACGCGCAGTATTTTTGTTCAAATCATGGCCCGTTCAAAATCCTAACAATAAACTATTCATGGTAATAGAACTATATTATTTCCAAGACCTACTGCTCTAAGGCAATCTCCGATAAATTAGTTTCAAGCTGATTATTTTATTTTGTCTTAAGATAACAATTTTGATCTCTCTTACGCCAATTTGTAATATATTTATATGTTATGCCGTACAATTTATTTATTTCATATAAATATAAATAAACATCGGAGAAAAATTTCTATTTAAACTCAATCAATCACCATTTATTTTATATAACTGGTAATAAAGGTTATGAAAAGGGTGATATAACAGAAGCAATTCATTTTTTGCCATGCTTTTGGTGATTATATCAGCATCTGTACAAACTTTTATCACACCTAACGAGAATTTAAGTGTAATCAACTATATTTTCATAGTCTCACTCCCTACAAACATTCAGCACAGCTGTGCTCTCTCTCTCTCTCTCTCTCTCTCTCTCTCTCTCTCATTCTCTCTCTCTATTTGTCTGTGGGTTTGAAGGGTGTGAGTAGGTGTCTCTTGAACATTCAATTATTTACTTGATTTACGTTGTCCTGGTTTTGTGAAAACTCTCAGCCTATTTCTTTTCCCCGCGTACCATTCCGGGATTCAGGGATTTTCGTCTTTGTCGAGTTGGCATCCTCACAAAGCCCGCATAGGCCAGAAACGATTGTACATAATACGGGCGTTGAAAGATCAAGATTGCGAATTGTTTTTAAACTATTACAATTTCATATTCTTATGCATTTACCTCTCTCGGAAAAATGTTAAATTGTTAAAAAAAGTTCTAAAAAAGTTAATAAAATAAATCAGTTCATCTGGCTTTCGGTTGTTGTATATTTCAAAAATGAACCTAGGCTTAAAAATTATTCCAAAATCGGGTGCATCGTGCTAGTAAAACAGGAAACGATTAACACGAATTATACCTTGTTGCACACCAGAGTGAGAGTGACTGAATAACAGACGGATACAGAAACAGGCTGACAAAGAGACTGAGAAGGAAAAAGGAGACGTGCACAAACAAATAAATATTAAAAAAACCTGCGTGAGAGAGAGAGAGAGAGAGAGAGAGAGAGAGTGAGAGAGAGAGTGAGGACTTTTGTATTGTTTTTTCAATAATAACTATTATTGAATTATTGTTGTATAACTGGTATATAATATTGACTCGCATAATTATTAGTCTGGTATATGTAGGTTGTATTTGAGGTAAAATAAACGTCGTTTTCAAACTAGATCGTGTCCTGTTATACGTTGTTATAGAGGTTGAGCTTGAGGGGCTATCAACAGCTATGTCATTTCAGCCCCCTAATCTAAACCCATATCCCGTATCCACTCTGACTCACTCTTAATACATTTTTTCTTATTTATATACAATTCACACAGTTAGGGGTGTTGAGGACTTGATATTCTTCCATCGGCCTTTACACCTATTATATAACTTAATTGAGGGTCGATTGTGTACTCAATATTTCGCAATTGGCCATCTCACTCACTAGACATTCTTGCCAATAAATACATTCACATGCTTAGACCACAAAACCATCAGTACTAAATACAATAAAACATATATTTTTGCTACTATAAATACTCGCAGATGGGCTCAAGTAAAATTCTCATTTTGCACCCTTAAAATACTTAGGACACATTGAGCAACCTTTCTCTACTTTACCGGATTGCTAACGAATAAATAAATACATGTTTCTTATTTCTACATTGTTTTTTCATTTCTTAAAAAATTAATTTATACATTTTTTAAAATATTTGGTGAGAGAGAGAAAGTTAGTGTGTGTGTTTAATTATTTTCCTTTTTGATACCAAAAATGCTATTATTACAAATATCATGAAAACTGATAGCTTTAAAATATTGACCTATTGTGATGTATGATTACTGGGTGAAAGTGAGCTGCTCCAGCATCAATCATGGCCTTTTCTAGTGCATTCATTGTTTGAATTGGTTTTGACCAAAACAAAATGAATATTAATACTTCTCATTTTCACACGTGTTTCTTTAAATAATTAAGTTAGTTGCCCTAAAAGAATCCCCTAAGAAGTAACCCCACATACCTACCTATCCTGGAAGTTATGAGTTAATTCTGTTCATTATTATTTGGAGATCGTGAGATGCGGTCTGGTGTGACGTGGTTTAGAAAAACATTTTCTTTATTTTGCCAACGTTTTGATCTTTATTGAGATCATCTTGAGGGCTCAAGGTGTTTGTTTTTTGTGTAGATGTATCATTATTGTGTGTCGTGTTGAGAGTGCTTAACTATTTATTATGCAAGCCTTTTAAACGTTTGTAAAATCTGTATCTCGGCACGTCTTGATTATAATCCTGAAACGTTAAAAAAATCTTATTTTACCAATTAATTCAAACAAGTGAAATTTTTATAAAACAAACGATAACTCGGGAAAGTCTCTTTTAGCACTTTACTTCGATTAAAGAAAGGTTAGCGTGAGAATCTTCTGTTTCTCACTTACTTTAATGCAACTGTCACTGCTCTTTGCCACGTGAAGTTCGTGAATCGTGAACAGCTGGACTCCAAACTGGCAGCATTGGACAGAAAAGGTTTCGCTATAAAAATTTTTTCGTTATAAGTGTGCCAAAATACAAACGGAAACGATCTTTTTACTTCAAACTACAACCTGAGTGGCCGGTATAAAGGAAACGTTAGGAATTGTTTCTGAAAACCGATTCCATTTGCGAGCACTCAGAGCTCACCAGGGGTCCCGAAGGGCTAAAAGGTGAATTCTTAGAAGGTGGTTAAAACGGATTTCTCACCCAACAATTAAACCCTGCTTAATATAAATCCGTCCTTAAATGTCCAATTTCAGTCATAGTGCCTTCCATTTTCTTTTGATTGACATGTTTGAAAGACATGTGCCAGGTTAAGATTTTTTTTATTGTACATATAGTCGTAAAATTCCTTTACCACTCTTCTACCAGACGTGAGAGATCGTTAGCACTGATAGTCACTTCAGGGCTGAGGATCTTATCTGGGCCTTTGTTGGGGGCGTTGTCGTTCTAATATTAAAGTCAATACTGGGATTTTTTCCTCGTTTGATCCGGCCGGTTAACGTTTGTCGTTATACAATTATATAAATTTCGTCCTATTTATTTATAAGTTCATAAGTTTTGGTATTTCATTAAACTTTAAAAAACTGACGTAGAAAAAACTTGGCGAATAGGTGGGTACGATTATTTTTTGACAAATGGACAAGGACTCAACTAAACAATTTATTTTTTGGTGCTTCAATCGTACTAGTATCTTTCCTTGACTTTATATCCCTGTTGTCGTGTTATCTGACCATGATCTGTGTCTTTGGATATCATATGGTTTAAAAAGTAGCACCCACAAATGGGACTTAAAAGTTCCATTGTGTACTTCTAAAGCGATATGCTGCATGTAAAGAATGAAATATTATCTTTCTTTGCCTTGGCAATATCCGCGATGTCGTGTTATCTGGCTATGATTTATTTGGTCATTATATGTTTTAAAAGGTAGTACTTTTTTATTAATTATGGGCCATGAAAATTTCATCCCAACTTCTATCAATATGTGGCGTTTAAATTGAATGAATCAGTATCCTCCTCACCCTGCTTATAACCCTGACGTTTTGTTAATAGGATAGTCTTATTCCATCAATTTTTTCAAGAGAAGCACATTTACCCGTACCTGGGCTTTCAAAGCTGTAACCACACCTCCTATCAATATGTTGTGTTTAAACAGAATTGATCAGTATCTCGCTTCACCCTACTTATAACTCTGATGTGTTTTCTCACTATGTCTTATTCAATCAATATGACATGTGTGGTGATTAGTGACCGTTAGTTGATGATTATTCAGAAATAGTGAGTCCAGACCGCATCTCACGATTTCTGAATAATAGGACATGTTTTAACACAGATCACATTTTATGGCCCTTCAAAGTTCATCCAAAGCTATTATCATTATGTTGTGTTTAAATCAGGACCTTGCCTCGCCCGGCTTATAACTCTTCATTAATAGGGTATGACATTATTCAATCAATGTAATTTTTTTTAAAGCAGCACAGTTTACCCCTAATTGGGATTACAAAGCAAATATGCTAATAGTTTTAACATTTAGTAGAATTAATCTGTATCTCGGCACGTCCTGATTATGGCCCTAACAATATGAAGTAATGATGAAAAGAGATCGACCAGCGATATTCAACGATATATTTGGTAGGATCGGGGTCCAAAGGGTGTTCTGGTATTGAAACTACGCAAAAATTTTAAACCTTCTGATCTAAATTTAAAAACAAGCAAGTCTCTATTAAGAGTATTTTAATAATTAATCGCTAACATCAAAGTGTTAAAATCCAAACAGATAATTCTCGTACTACACTTTCTATAACCCACAAAAGCTCAAACAAAAATATATGATGTTTATTTAGCTTTTAGTGTTTTATTTCACCTACCTCAAGGCTAGCTTCTCTGTCAGTGTTTAAAACTGTTTTTTTTTCTTATCAACCTGTGTATGTTAATATAATAAATGTTTTTTCACTCTTTTTTGTCATTTCTTATACGTAGAACAATGTTTTCCATAAATAAATAGATAAATAAATAAATGGCACTTATTACAAACACACACTTATTATCACAGACAAAATCAACGTAAACAAAAAGACGTTTTTTTTTATGTTGATTTTGTCTGTGAAAATAGTTTGTAATAAGTGCCATTTATTTATCTATTTATTTATTGAAAACATTGTTCTGAGGAAGGTGAAATAAAACACCGACAGGTTGGCGTAGTTTCCACACCAGAACATTCTTTGGACCATATCCCCGATCCTACCAAATATAATATGAACTAACCCACCAACAACTTCATTGCGGGCTCTTTTTGTAACTTTAGTAACTTTATAACTGTCTTTATATTAACAATTAAAGTTTATGACTATCATGAGTGTTGTTTTTGTTGTAATTCTGTTGTGATTCTGTACTGACAATCCTATTTTAAAAGGATAGTTTCAATGAAAAAAAATTAAATATATACTTTCCTTGTTGCTTTTTAGATCTAAGAATTTTATATTAATTGGGCTGGTATCTGAGCAGTATATTTAGTATAGGATGTAACGTAAGTTCATTCGAGAAAATTCAACAGAAAACTGGGACATTATATAGGGTGTGTTACAAGAATAGAAGACATAGTGCAGATATTATCTAATGGATTTTACAATTAAAATTTTAAACCTTCTGATCTAAATTTAAAAACAAGCAAGTCTCTATTAAGAGTATTTTAATTAATCGGTAACATAAAAGTGTTAAAATTCAAACAGATAATGCTCGTACTACACTTTTTATAAACAACAAAAGCTCAGACAAAACTATATTATTGATATTATTAATCATCTACAAAGATAGATCTACGAAAATAATCTGTTCCCTGTTGATAAACAAAGGGCGGGCAAGCAATTGTGTTTTCCCGGAACAAATATCGCTTTACAAACCCAGGCACTATAACGCCTTTGGAAATGGTTCAAAATAAATTCTACTCCAGGGATCTTTTTGTAATATATTCTGAGTTTTTATTTTTATTCTGTAATTTTGATTTTTTTCTGTAGGAACGTTTTACCGGGATCAACACCGGTCGATATCCACTTTTCATAACGGATACAGATTATGAGGTACAAAAGATGTTGACATTTTCTCCTGGGGCTTATTTTCCCATTGAACCAGAGGGGTGACAAAAAGAAATTGACAAAAGGTTGGCATCGGTGAAGCTTTTAGAAATTTGAGAAATTAATGTTCGCTCTGCTTCGAGAGTTTCTTCGCAGCGGAGGTGACAATTAAAATAAATCTGTAGTGATCCTTTCCACTGAGTGACGAATTCAGAACGAAGGAATAATGGATAACTGACAAATCTTGTTATTGTTGAATATATAAGGTTGGAAATCTTTACTTGTCTGTTGTTATAATTTAAATAAAAACTCTTTTAAATCTACGGTTTTTTTAAATTAAAAACACCAATTATTTATTTTAAGCCATATATTTCAATTGCTATGTATTTCCGGCCACGTCCCTGGTCTACCTTCAAAGCAGTTAATTGAGCTAAAAATACTCTTAGCTCTTAAAACTCTAAACTAACTAAGAGTTCTTTTAGCTAAATTACCAGCTTTGAAGGCTGGAAGCTCTGTCTAAAAGGTATGAGCGAGATAGATGGATTAATAATATTCTCTCTTGTTTGTGAACAGCGGGATGAAACTTGACGTCCTGCCTCTGAAATGTAAAAACACGGTAAGATTCTGCAGTCTAGAACGTCCGGATTGTGCCAAAATAAGATCCTTCTATTATCCACCTACTGGCACATGTACAAATTGAACATGTCAGAAACCCAAGTTTTGGATGAGGGATGACCGTAAAAAGTTAACTGTATTCGACCAACGCGGCACGGCAATGACAAAACAACATGCCGCACCGTTAACCCTCCTTGTTTTCCTATCCCAGACTTTTTGACTGCTTGTCCTTAACGTGTCGAGTTTGGCTTGTAAAAGAGTCCAATGGCCTGATCAATTTCCAAGCAAAAACGGTTTGATGAATGGCCTCTAGGGATTGTTATTACAACAGTGATTGAAGAATAATAGCGTTTGCTTGTATTAATGATTCAGCAATGGGACAGTGCAAAGATTTCGTCTACTTTTTACAAATGATGAATCAGTGAAACATCAACGGCTCTTGTTTAGGTGGTCGTAAAAAGGATTTACCATGGGCGTTATTAGGAAAAAGCAATAAAATACTTATAAAGTAATTAGTACGAAAACTATTAATTGATTCAAAATTGAATTTATTTGTGCAAGAATTTATCAGATTATCATTTCGAAAAACAAAATAAAATGTAAAATACTGCAGTATTTCACGATGCCAGAGCAAACGGAAGTCGGATAAACAACTGGGCGACGATCTGGCGCCCTGGCCAAATCCTTTCACTGCCCTCCATTTAAAGGCTACGATTCTTAAACTATTTGGAACCTTTTCCCCTGTGCGGCATCCTCATTAATCAGGATAATTCCTATTATTCAAGACAAATCAACGTAATGATGAATGTTTATTACTTACAAGATAATATACAATTATAACGTTTTATACTTGGAAATATTTTTATAAAATTTGACAAAGTATTACTGAACAATTCTTTTATCTATCACAAAATAAACAGGGATTTTCAGGTCCTAAATGATTTTCTTTTATATAACAAGGGACAACGTCCATGATCCTTAACACTTTACTTTTTGGGATTGGGGCTATGCAAGCACAACACATTTAACTCTAAAAAACTCATAAATATAACAATCAACAACAGATCACAGTGACTGGAACGAATGAAAAAACTAGGGTTAAACCACCAAAGGCACCGACCAACAAACAAAACGCCAGCACACACGCCCACCAGCTATGACATTATAAAAGAGACTTGACTTAATTGAATCACCCTGACACACTTAGAATAATGATCGGTATGGCACTTTATCAGGGAAGAAATCCTGTGTCTTAACGTTTGTTGAATGGTAAAATAGGTTTACGTGGTATTCGATAATCATTGAGATTTGGCATAGTTACACGAATGGACCAGTATTTCTCATTTTACAATTTTTCCCTTGAAATCCACTTGAATATTATTATTAATTTTAAAGTTTTCCATTCATGTTTTCCTCCTCACAAATATTTCCCCCATTGGATAGCACTTCTCCAAGGCGGAAGCGTACGTTAAACCCGCAGCGTATTTCTGTCTTGATGGTACTGTATAACTCGAACGCCGTAAAGACTAAAGCCCGGGTTTAGTTGTGCCGAGTGTAACAACAACCGACAATATCAAAAAGTCTATATTTATTTACTTTTTAATAAAAAAGAAAAATTAAAATATATTTAAAGCATATAGAAATTTAAAAAATGATAACTAACAAATCGATATTTATTATTCAACAATATCCGTATTTTACTAAATGGTAGTTAGTTATTCTTATTTATTCGGCTAAGATATAAAACATAAATATTTAATGGATATTTCTATTGAAGAAATTGTATAAAATCAAAAACTGAAACAATATGCAGTAATATTGACAATTTATTGCACTAAATTTGAATTGTAGAAGCAGGGGTACCGAAAGGAAGTATCTTAGGAACAATCGTCTACACATTATACGCCACAAACATTCCTACCTTTTTTGAAACTATCCCTATCACCTACGCGGATGATACCATGATACTTGATTCTCACAAAGATCTTATCATCTCATCCGGAATGCTGCAAACCCATGAGCAGCGGTTGAAGCGGTGGAAAATGACAATAAAAAAACAAAAATGTGAACATGACACTTTCTAGAGATGGGAACACGATTCTTTCACTGAGTGAAAGGAAATAGACCTTTTCCGTATCACACCGCTCCTCCTCACCAAATTTATCTTAAGCGTTCCATGAGAAAACTTTGCCGGGTTTTTTGAATTTCCGTTTCCCAGCGCCAGGTCCAATCGTAAATGTTGTTTGTCAGAATTACGGGGTTATATGAAAGAAATTACGCACTGATCCACCTTTCTCGTTTTTTATTGTTGCCAATAATAAATTTCAATGAAAAAATAAAAGAAGAAGGTCGAACAATTCGTCATTTTGTTCACACAACCATTAACAAACCTGTAAATTCATTACCTTTTTGTAATAAAAACAAAAATTCAAAATATTTATATAAACAAATAAAAATGCATAACTATAAGATGGAAATATTTTTTTATAAAAATAATAAACGAAAGTCGATTAAAAAATTAAATTGTGATAAAAATATTAACGTTTTACAAATCTAAATACGATGTTTGGTATTGATATTTCTAATAAAGTAATTAGTCTTATCCAAACATTTCAACCCGTACATAATGATGTACATCCATTTTACATATCCAATAATAATAGTATTTTATTTAGCAATATTTGCTGTTTCCGTGTTATTTTACTTCCAGGCTACTAAATAAAATATCGATATTTTATATTTAAAAATGCAATGAAGACCATTTTTTATAGGAAAGAAGCGGAATAAGGTTTCGTTAATTTTTAATACTTTAGGTTTTCAAAGGTTTATTGAACGAGGCTTACTGTCCTTTTGACCTCTTCGCATTTCATTCCCCAATCACAGTTGGGTCCTCTCAACACGACACACAATAATGACACATCTACACAGAAACAAACACTTTGAGCCTGGAAGATGATCTCAGTAAAGATCGAAACGTTGACACGATAAAGAAAATGTTTTTCTAAACACCAGACCGCATCTCATGATCTCCAAATAATCATTAACTAACGGTCACTAAACACCACACATTTTATTTTTTGTTATAATATCAATTTTTGTGTATATAAATGAAGTAATTTCTTGTAAAGTAACACGGTGTTGGAACAATTTTAAGACGAAATAAAATAAAAAAAACAATATTTCTTTTATCTCGCAAAATCTGTAAGATGAGTAGTCTCGTTTGTTGTTATGAAAATATTACATTACCAAGGCAATATAAAAACAAAGACGGGTTTCTTCAAAAGGAACAGCCAAAAATACGAGAGTTTCCCTACAAAAAAGTCTCAATCTTAACATGTACATATTGACAATCCACTTGAACAAATTGAAAGAGTAATCGAAATGCTTTTAGACCCGCTTCAGTGCATGATCTAAAGAGGATTTTGTTTTCAGTGCAACCACTTTTAAGATTTTTCCATGGCACAAGCATTGATAGCATGCATTTCAACCGTCCTTTACTAATGTTTGATTGATCGTGTTTTGGGCTTACTTACAATATACTTGATCGGATTCAATTGTATTTAATTTTCTCTTGATTTTTTCTATTGTGATTGATATTGCAGAGATTGTTTCCGGGATTATATAGTCAGTCGTAAAAATTAATGTTAGAAGGATTCGGCCTCTTTACGAACTTCCGCACCACGACCAATACTGGCCTATTGTGCAACAGAAATTGGCTATTTGTTTGCAATTTGTATAATTGTTGGTAAAAAACGAGCTTGACCTTTTTCTGTAGGGTCGTATTCTAGAAATGCCATGAGCTATACATGTCATAAAGTCATCTAGGAGTCACAAAAAAAAGACCTATAGTTTTCAGTCAATCTGAGTATTTGCATTATCAATTTTACTTTAACATGTAAAGCCAATAGCGAATTTGGATTCGCGCGATCGTCTTTGACGTGCTTTTGAATGGAGGGGTCAGGTATATTCCTAATTAGTTATATTTATTTATTATTTTTATGTTACCTCATCCAGTGTCAATAGTGAGACAACTTAACATAAGACTTGGACAACTATGAGAAGTTCTAGGAACGAAATCTGTCTTGACACTAAAGTAACCTTATAAGACTTTACTGCATTTTATGGATTTTGGACATACAGAGTGGAACTGTCAAGCCATCCAACATCCGGTGCATCAATCCTTCCAACCACAAGTATTCAGGCAAATCGTCATCCTTACTTTTTTATTTATTTTTTAGATAAACGTTCTTCAACTGTCGCATTCAATTTACTACAATCCAATCAATGCTTCTTCTTCTTTTTATTTTACTTGTACCAGAATCCATTTCTTGCATTGCTATAAAATTCTACTTCCTTTCTATTTACTCTTTTCTCATAGATTTTTTCTACGTCAGCAAACAAGTACAAAATGCAGAATTTGATGATTGTCAGTTGATATCACTTACCTCAACGCAGTTTACTACTTCCAAAGAAGTCGGCCCGAAATTCCGGTAGTTTCGCAAGAGAAAACCTTATCTCCTTGATTTAATAGCCTTTGTTTTTTTTGTTTTTTTACCATCTCCAGTCATTAGTGTATTCAATACGCTTCAGCCAATGATGTGCTGTTGACTCACTTTATTTAGTTCAAAATTAAATCTGGATGCACTACAATCCATTACTTACAAGAAGCAACTTATCTTGCCATAAGTTCCTGCTTCTTCACAATTACACGCGGGGAAATTAGAGTGGCTTACTCTTGATTTAAGAAGTCATACTTCTCTTAGCATAAATGTGTCTAGTTCGTTATAAATTGTTTTCATGGGTTGCAGTTGGTTTTCGCCCAAGTTGATCGTACGTTTCTATTAAAAACTAGGTATATAATTTGTAAATGTTGATAGATATTTGCGGCTTGGCCTAAAACTAGTTTAAAATATTCTAATCGCCTTGCAAAAAAATGGGCACGGACGGGTCAGAGATTATTCCTGAAATGGAAAAAATTTGCGATATTTCTCGATATATTTTCCGGTCCTCCACTTGACCCATAAACTCTAGTAGACCATAACTGTGGAAAGGACTCGTATCGTGCTGAGGCGTGGCAATAACAGTGTCACAAGTTAAAACGACAAACACCCATTTCGACGGTGAGAAGCCAGCAGACTCTCAAATAATAATCCACTTCAGAAAGGAATCCCTGAAAATTGTCCATCTTCAGTAATCTTATTTAAATATATTTCCGACTAATAGAAGGAATCGACAACGTGGTATCAGTTAAACATTGATATTATAAGGGGCGGCTTATCACACTCGTGATAAAGGTCTCGGGCTTGAGATATCTTGGAGGATTACCTGGTAATAAGCAGGATGATAACTCGGGTAGTACGTGATTGTTGGGAGAAGATAGGGGTTCGAAAACGTCTTCGAATATCGAGGTCGTCGTGGATCATTGGAAACTTTTGTCTAGCAATCTTAAAAGGATCTTTTAGCGACTTCTGCCCCTTATGTGCGTCTTAGGGTAATCCAAGTCAGCCATTGTCGATAAATAGCCCATGGTGGAGGGACGTGATCACCTTCTGTGTGAGATTCGGCGAGAAGAGCTTTCATGAAGTGAAGAGGAGGGCTTATCTACCGGCTGAATATGATGGTTTTGTATTGGATTTTCCCTACATTTAACTTGGGCGTATGAAGGAGGACTTTATCAAAGTTGGCCATGTCAACGTCAAAGGGGACAAGGATAGTTGAAAATCTCTAAACCGCACTGGAACAAGACGTCTATCATGATAATCTACTTTTTACTATTCTTGTTCTTTTTTTCAAAACGTAAAATAAACATAATAGGATTCAGAAATATCTAAATGTGTCCACACAAAACGTTTAGGCTGAAATAAGCAATTTTTGTATCCCCATGTCTCCCTCTCTCTCTCTCTCTCTCTCTTTTTTTTTTTTTTTTTTCAAACGATTAACAACCTGAAAATTTAGGGTTGTTTCTTAAACAATTTTATTGTTATATTAAATTTTTATTAATAATGTACAACTCTTTTTATTTAGGTACCTAGTTCATTAATGAAATTTGTTCTTCTGTTATTAAATAATAATAAATAATAACGTAATAATAAGTGGTTCAAAAGTAAATGTAGATTAGGACAGACAGGCCAGTTTTCAATAGTTCTATTTAAGTTAATTTAATAGATCATAAATTATTTTCCGCGTACATAATAATTCTATCGTTTCCTTGCAAAGAGAACAACACGGTGCGAAAATATAATCCGGATTAATTTGTATAATAAACTGTTTCCATGCATTTAATATCACGATAAAATGAATATTTTTTTATAGTGGGAAAAATAACAACAAATTGTTTATTTGAACTTTCCGTTATTGTTTTGCTGCCCAAAGACAGCTTATCTTGATTATGTGATAAGTACTTTTTTTTCTTCCCAAGGGAAAGGCTGTAAATAAGGAGATTTATTGGATATAAATCAAGTCTTAAATCTGGTGAAAATGTTAAGACATTATCGGCCGAAGGGGAAGCTTTAAGTCATGAAAAAACCAAGACGAAAAGATTCTTCCGAAAATAAATAATCGCTTTCTCAATATTTCAAGCTATCAAAAGAGGAATCCTCTAATTGAGATTCAGGCTATGCCGGCGTTAAATTAAAATTAATTTAAACTTATTATTTATACTGAGGTTAATTTGACCAATGCAAACAAAATATAATGTAATTAAATTAACTGTTATTTATTTCTAAATAAATTTTACCTTTCATTGTTTTAATAAGAAACCGATCAAAGGTATACACAAAATATCAATGACACAGTAACACTTTTTTTACTATCTAAAGAAATGTTAAATAACATGTTAAATAACATAATAAACAGTAATAATAAAAAAAATGGCTCTGGGGGCGCCGGTGGCCGCAACGGTTAAGACATGACGTTTATCACTGAAAAGTAAAGGTCCCGGGTTCGGATGCACGGCCGCTGGTTTCGAACCCGACATACAAATGGGCTTTTTTTCAAGAACCCGAGAGTTCATATTTAGTGAAAGTACGCTCGTAAAAACAAGTAATAAAAAAGACTATTACTCCCCTGACCGTCGAGTGGTTCTAATGATATACTCCTTTGCGTGAGTTAAAACCGGAAGGACCATAACCACCTTTTTCATTTCGCCTAATCCTTCTTTTTTGGATTTTGGTATGCAAGGTTGTGTCTCAAAGAAAATTATAAACTCCGTCTCAAAACGTGGAGCGTATTCGAAAATCCGTTGACGACCATGGTAATTGCCCTCAACTTACAGGTAGCGTTCAGTACAGATTGGCGTATTCCCCAACAAAGATTTAGAAGTTTTCGCTTTTTTTTGACGAGTTAACTTAACAAAGTCTTGGGAGATACCAAAGTTTTTAATGTATATCTATGTTATCCATAGTGGGACTTGCTTGCTCTTTCTCTCTTCCGTAGAGATTTCAGACTTTCAGGGACAAATCTTTTACTCTCTCTCTCTCTCTCTCTCTCTCTCTCTCTCTCTCTCTCTCTCTCCCTCTCTTTCTCACTGCTCCGTGTGTAAATAACGGGTCTAGGTCTACATTGAGACGATACAGGTCCAACTCACTGCCATCCACTCCGCTCAAGACCTCTCCTGCTACGTTATTAGTTCGTGCACCTGCAGATAGCTGAGTTTCATTGCTAAAACCGTCTGGAAAAGGTTTTTGTCCATCTGTGTGACAGACTTAAATCCTGTACGTACATACATGCAAACCTTGCCAAGTTGAGCCTCGTAGTCCACTGGCAATTCCAGCTTTTGGTATTTACAGTAAATTGCCGGCAGACTCGAGAATCACCCACCCCAGGTATTATTATTGTTAATATTATTACATTTTTTATTTGTGTTTGAGTCGGCCGTATAATCGATAGAACCTAATATCGTAAATAATAGAATTGTGCTGTTTTGTTTTAGATGTGAATTCAAACCAACAAATTTACATACACACGTACGCATGTTGGCGAGTTTAAACAAGTTACATTCTTACCTTATATGAGAAAAATTTGTACAGTTTAGATTAAACCAAAGAGAAAACATCTCAGCAAGGTAAACAAAGTCTCCGCATTATAATAAGTTAGTTCTGTAAGCATTATATTCGTGGATCGTTTGCTACAAGATTGCGTTAAGCATGCGTTACAATACATTTACAGATCATTAAGCCGAACATCCGGCGGTTATATATCATTCACGCCGTCCACTAGAGTTTTCCCCCTTATTCAGTAAAAGAAAGAAAAACAAGTTTGGAATATGGGAATGATCTGGGTAACCATCTCTCGCGGTTTAGCTCGTTAGGTCGAGAGCTCTAAAAATGCAAATTTAATGGGGCCTGTTCATCGCCCCATCCTGTTTATCCGGGATTATTCATTCACTAAAATTTCATTAATTTACCGTCGGTGAAAATCTTTTTTAAAAACTTTGATAATAATTGACACGTGGGGCTTAGCACGCTAATTTCTACTGGTAAAATATTTCACAGAACCTTGCATACTAAACGGCACATATCGTCACTAAACTCATAATCTATGAAATACTACTAACGATCTTGATTTACTTCAAGGAAACAAAAAGTTCATTCAAAAATACATAGTAAGTACATCACTTAGTAGTGCATAAAGGTGACATCTTTCAACAAGGATAACGATACCACTTCAAAAGATGATAGTATGATAACGCGATGTCTGGGTATAAGTAGGGTGAGGAAATGACGATTGGTGAGCTAAACTGATAGCCAAACCGTGAGAAACTAGGCAAGGCGGAAATTCGATAGCTCCAACGAAACCAAAGCCCAAGCTCTCTTTCTAAATTCGGTACTTTGTATATCCACTATGATAATAGTTCTATTTTGTTTTTGACTAAGAATAATAATCATAAAACTAATGATAAAAGAAATCAAATAGTATAAAAGCAAATAATCATGGAAATAAAAATACATATACAATAATACAAAACAAAAATACAATCATGCCAAAGAGGTGGTACCAAATCTTTATTCAATGTACACTGCATACATTTCTATCAATTTCGACAGAGTATTCCTCACAAAATGTGATTCTTTCAGAAAACCTAAATCCAGTTGTGGCTTTTGGAAACCTCCAGGACCATCTCTCCTCTTTGTACTCAACAAAACCATATCTTAGGAAATAACCTTCACTTGGGGGCGTCGGTGGTCGCAACGGTTTAGGCGTTGACACGGCGCTCATCACTGTAAGGTAAAGGCCCCGGTTGGAATGCAGGGCAGCTGGATTCGAACCAGACATACTTACAATGGGCTTTTTTTAAAAACACCGGCACCCTGAAGGTTGATATGACCTCTGCTGTTGCGAACCCTCGTTTAAAAAAAAACTTCTCTTTTAGCAGTATCACCTCCCTCCCAATGTACCATAAATCTGTTCCTCTATCAATCATTACTTATTCCATCTTGGAATAAACTGTTGGGTTCATCCAAGCGTCCTAAGCTTCAAAGAATTAAGCCACTCCAGACTAAAATCCTTCGAAATGTTGGCCAAGCTCCCTACTTTGTCTATCTAACCTTATTATCTACACAGACCTCCAAATCCCAGTTCATTCATAAAGACAAACATAGTTGCTTGTAGCGGTCTAACGGTTTCGTAACAAAATATAAAACCAGGAATGGCAGAAAGTAGTATTGAATGGCAATAAATCAAAGACAGACTAATATATTCTCGAAATTCAAATCTGCCCAAGAAGAATTGTAAGTCCCTTAAACTTTAGCTTGTTATTAATTGTTGTTCAATAAAGTTTCTGAATTTTTACTGATTATAATAGAGATAGAGAATATGTATGAAATATTCTGAAGTCACTACGGCTAAACTTTTGTTAACTAATTGTAAAAAAAAACATTCACGCTCTCTTTGAAAAAAAAATCGATCGTGCGTTATACAGACTCTCAGCGATCTCATTGCATTGCAATTGCATGATCCGTTCCGTGTTAACGTCGTAAGTATTAACTTACGATTCGCTCTCTTTGTGCTGTCCCACACGAGGGTAAACATATCGTCGATTTCATTGGCGTACGTGAGTAGACTACGCATAACTGGTCAGGCAATACGTTGAAAGTTCTTTTTAAATATTGCTGCGCTTCGCCTCTGGGAGTGTATTTGACGAAGTACAAATAGCCCGACACACTGAGACAATAAACAGTAACGGTCCTTTTTATTTGTTTCATTCAGCTCCAGTAATCGCGTTTGTCTTCAGAGACCCTGAAGTAAGATTCAGGCGTAGAAGCAAACATTTGAAGTCAGCAAATTAGATGTTTTAGCTAAAGTGTATGTTTGTATGGTAATATTTGAAAAGGCAAGAGGAAAGATATTATTCAGTAATGTTTTTTTGGGTGGCAGTTATGTAAATCTTCCGCTATTTGAAAAAAAGTGTGTGGTGATTAGAGACCATTAGTCGATGATTATTCAGAAATCGTGAGATGTGGTCTGGTGTGATATAGGTTTCAGAAAAACATTTTCTATATCGTGCCAACGTTTCGATCTTATTGAGATCATCTTCAGGGCCTGGGATTTACGAACATTGTTTAAATTTAACAAACACATGTAGGATGTGGAAAAAAGTGAATTTATACAATGAAAAAAAAAATTATATTCAATCAAAGTATTTCTACTCACTCAAAGTATTTGTTTGCTGCTTAAGTGTGCCATTCAACATATCTCAACAAACATACACCAAAACCAAAAATTTTCTCAAAAATAATCCTGACATACTCATTCTTTCTGCTGATAAAACAAAACAAACAGTAGCAATCAGCAAAAAAGAGTACAGGGAAAAAATTAACAAAATTATCAACGACACAAACACATAAGCATAATCAAATCAGACCATACCCCTTCTCTCATCAAACAGACAAACAAAATTCTCCAAGAAATACTTAAACAAAAAGAAATTGATATATACACCTACAGATCACTTCAAAACAACTCACCAACGCCCCCGAAACTATACGGATCTGTAAAAACACATAAACCTGAACACCCTCTAAGACCCATACTTTCATTTGTAAATTCCCCTACATATAACATGACAAAATACCTAACCAACATACTCAACAACATCACAGATAACACATTCACGTAAAAGATTCATTTCATTAACAGAATTAATAATTCCACTATTTTTCGTGGTCCGCTTGACCAATTAATAACATTCAATTTATTAAGTTTTAAGCTGAGATAAAAAAGTCAGTGTCACGAGCGGGATTCAAACCCACGACCTTCGGCTTGATACGCCGCTACTCTACCACTTGAGCTATCGTGACTTCGATCCCCTCGGGCACTAACTTCCCATCTCAACCCCACCTTTTGAATTTTCCCTCCTTTTTGCCAATGGCTGTGGAATTCAAATGGTGGGGTTGAGTTGGGAAGTTAGTGTCCGAGGGGATCGAAGTCACGATAGCTCGTGATAGAGTAACGGCGTATCAAGCCGAAGGTCGTGGGTTCGAATCCCTCTCGTGCCATTAACTTTTTTATCTCAACTAAAAACCTTAATTAATAGAATTAATAATATTGACATCGCGTCACACTACTCTCCCATATCTCTAGATGTTTCATCATCGTTCACCAACATTCCAATAGACACAACAATGAACATTATTAAAGATAAATGGCCCAACATAACACCACACACAAGTCTATCAAAGGACACGTTCATAACAATGTTTCGATATTGCTGTGTTAACGGATATTTTACATATAACAATCAATTTTACAAACAACTATTTGGCATAGCCATGGGTAGCAACTAGGCCCGTTAATTGCAGACATAATTATGATACATCTATTAACACTGTCATACCCCAACTCCTTTCACATTACCCTTCCTCACTAAATACGTAGATAATATATTGATAGCAATTCGAGATTGTTACGGAGGATCTGTTTGTATATCTTTATGTTCTTGTGGTGAAATGATTCATGGCTTAGGGTAACAATTCTGTGAAGTAACCCTTTGGCCGTGTTTATTATCGTATGNTGAATCATTTCACCACAAGAACATAAAGATATACAAACAGATCCTCCATAACAATCTCTACCCTAAACACATAATTAACAGAATAATCAACACTAACTCCATCCGCTATTACTAATAATACTACATTAAGTCTATCAAATACAAACAAACCAGCATACATTTCTATGCCATTTATTCAAGTCCTATCACATAAATTAAACACATTTCTCTCTTCCGGTAACTTCAAAATAGCTTTCAAAAATTATAAAACAATTCACACACTCTTTTCCAAAATTAAAGATCCCACACCAATAACAAATAAATCTGACGTAATCTACAAAATTAACTGTTTAAACTGTCCGGCAACTTACATCGGTCTTACATCCCACTATCTGGATAAGAGAGCAAAAAATCCAAGCAAAATCCTACAGCACTCACTACCCACCATTTTGAACACAAAGACAATTTCGACTTCAACAATCCAAAAATATTACACACAGAACCAAACAAACATAAACGTAACTTTTTAGAAATGGTTTACATCAACCGAGATGAACACAGCATCATTTACAGAACAGAACATGTACACTCAGTCGCAGCTACGCCAATATCATTACTCAAATTCAATATCCATAACATACATATATCATCATCCCATCACACAAATCATATAATATAGCATATCAAACATTCATCACATTCCACACATCAAACATTTCTACATAGTCTAACTTTTGAACAATTTAGCTTTCTTTTTCCTATTTATCCCCGTCAATATAATCCTGAAAGGATAATCTGGCGGCACTATTACCAACTTTTTCCTTTCGTCGGCTCTTTTCACCTCAAAGAAGCCGACGCCTTATACAAAAATGTCTTTCTATTCAAATTTCTTCTAGTCAAATTCCTTCCCCACCCCATCAAAATCCAACGTATATAAACATAAAACAGCAATATCTCATTGGCACTCACAACACGACACGCAAGAATGGCACAATTACGCACAAAACAAGCACTTTGAGTGAGTAGAAATACTTTGATTAAGTATAAAAAATATTTTTTGCATTGTATAAATTCACTTTTTTCTACATCCTACATGTGTTTGTTAAATTTAAACAATGTTTGTAAATCCCAGGCCCTGAAGATGGTCTCAATAAAGATCGAAACATTGGCACGATAAAGAAAATGTTTTTCTGAAACCTATATCACACCAGACCGCATCAATCAAATCCGCAGAATTTTCGGACTTTCAACACAGTTTCTCTCTCTGCCTTTTCCTCACTCCCTCTCTTTCCCTATCTTTTATCTAACGATCAATTTATATACCTACCTATCTAACAATGAATCTATTTATCTTTTCCTCCCCTGCTCTCTCTTTCTCTAAAACTATTAATGTATCAATCAGTAGTTCACTGTCTTCTATTGTTCTTCCTTTCTTTCGTAGCGATTTTACACTTTCAGCACGATTTTTAACTCTCTTCTCTTCCTCCCTTCACGTCTCACTATCACTCATCTCACTCTCTCTCTCTCTCTCTCTCCTTCTCTCTCTTTCCCTATTCTCCTTCCCTTATCTATCGATGTATCAATCTAATAAAAATTTCAAATTTTCAGACAAATCCCTCTCTTACTCCCTCACTCTCTTTTTTCTCCTATGCTCTCTTCCCTTAAGCTGTAGTATTCTAACTTTATTGTTCTTCCTTTTCTTTCCTAGCGATTTCAAACTTACAGTCATTATCTCTCTTTTTCTTTTTGCCTCGCCTACTCTCTTTTTTTTAGGTTATTAATGTTTCAATAAATATTTATCCTTAGTACTCTGACTTTCTTGCTCTTTCTTTCTTCTGTAGAGATCTTTTCGTAATTTCGATTTTATAAAAAAATTCTAAAACCATTTGATAATATGTTCACAAAAATGTTAGATATTGGAAATATTCCACTTTAAATCACTTTTTTTCTATATTGAGTCTTTTTTAGTAAACCACACTAGACAGTTGACACTTCGTACACTATCTATATATCACGTTATCTATCTCTTCATTTTTATTTATGTATTTCTCTCTCAAGAACACACATTATCTTTTTTTGTCTATTTCTTACCTAATCTCTGCGATTCGTTTTTTATCTGTTTTTCTCTCAAACTCACACATTCCGTGGCATAATATATCTTGTCCTTTTTACCTATTAACTAGCCTTGGTCGAGCGAGTCTGTACAATACGTGTGCATTAGAGAAATCATTATTTTTATAAAGACCTTATTTTTTAAAATAAATAACTGCGTAGTGTCCGAAACTTTGTGAAAAAAAAAACAACAGAAAAAGAAATGTTTTTCTTTACGTATTTAAAAGGACAAGAAGACAAATATTTTTCCCTTGATTTTTTTAAAGAAATATCTATAACAAGTCAGTTATTCAAAATTTTCCAAATGTTGCTGTTTTTTATATCCTAACTAAAAACATTTAGAAAACTGCATTATAGTGGTCTTTATTATTAAACTTTATTTTGCTTAAACTAGTAAATTATGGTATTCTAAATATTTTTTATTTTTTTTAGGCTATGGCAGCAGTACACCGAACACTCCGGCTGGTCGAGTAGCGGTCATCGTTTACGGCTTCCTCGGATGTTCAGGAGGAATCCTTTTCTTTAACTTATTTCTGGAGAGGATTATAAGTTTGTTAGCTTTGTTCTTGGGATACCTTCATGTTAGGAAACTTCAGAAGGCGGGGACGAATATGGACGACGAGGATCCTTTAGAGGACTGGAAACCGAACGTTTACCTCGTTCTAGTGTGCTTGACGATCGGTTCAGTTTTAGTGGCAATAATCGCATCATGTATTTATACGGCGTACGAAGGCTGGACATTTTTGGAATCTCTGTATTTCTGTTTTGTATCTTTTTCTACGATAGGATTCGGCGATTACGTCTCGACGCAGCAGGAGCCGGATTCGAATTTCACGCTTTATCGCTTGGGCAATTTTACATTTTTGGCGATCGGCTGCTGTTTCATCTATTCGCTCTTTAACGTGACGTCTATCGTAATTAAACAAGCACTGAATTGGATGCTCATCCGGCTCGATTGTCACAACTGCGGCCGGGCTTCCGACAAAGCGACTAAAATGCTCCGGAGGCATTCTTTGAAAATCCAGCACAGGACGAGGAGGCGGTCGAGCTTTGCCCTGCCAAAAACAATCCGGAAAAAGTCGGATTCCGGTGTGAGTACGACAGATTCCAGCGGCAGGAGGTTGTCGGGAGAGATATCCATGAAAGAGCTTATGATCGGCAACAAAGTTTCTTTAGCCGTTATGCAAAAACAACTTTACGAAACTGCTATGATGCAAAGGGGTTACTACAACACGCAAGAAGAAACGATGACAAGTCGTTTCACGCCGGGTATGGTCGGCCCTTTAGCAATAATATCACAGAAGCTCGAGTCCTCTAGTAGTTGATAAAATACAAGACGTTCTATTTGAAAAATTTGGTTTAGGTCAAACGGCATATGCTAAACTCAATTTTTAATATGAGTACAATTATTTGGCATCACCCGAACGTTGAGCGATACGTAAAGATCAACAATTTCTTTACGAAACACGACCTTTTAACGTGTTTTTAAAAATACGTCCTTACGCAAGAATCTCTTCCGCTGGACAACCACAGATTGCATGGTAGTTCGGATTAGGTGAAATACGCGTGGTAGAATATAATCTAGAGTTGCTGAAAAAGGTGGACTTGAAGCAATTAAGACCCGTCCTTCATGTTGAACACCTCGAGAAGAACAAGTTTACAAATCGCAGTGTCCTATTACAAAATATATAGTTTTATAGTAAATAATTTTATAAATGTTATTTCATTCAGTAAAATCTTGTTTTTTTTTAATTTATCATCTATATTTAAAAAAATACTTAAATTCTAATGAAATAAAATTTCAAAAAGAAATATTGACAATATACATGTTACTCTCAAAATAGTGATAAATGAAATTTACTTTTCATTGCTGTATTAGAATGAATTTAAGAAGCAAAATATTGTTAATGTTTATAGTTAAAGTATTTTTAGAAGAGATTATTATGTATAACGCGCCAAAGGTATTTAATTTTGTATTGTACGATAACAATTTAGAATAAGCTACAAGTTTTCATGTTGATTAATTTTTTACAACTACCTCTATACTATTTCGGTTTTAATTCTTTCTGACACGTTCAATTGTTTTAAAACGATATGAACCCAAAATTACGAGAAAACCAAGAAAAGACACGAACTAAAAATTGGCGTTATAAAAATAATCGCCATAAATGTTTATGTTTTCATTTATAATAAAGCATAATCTGTATTTAATTTGTTTTACAATGTAAACTATTGATAAAATCAATAAATTTCTTATAAATGGCTATTTTTTAGTTGTATCATTTTCTATACGTAATAACATATAAGGTACGAGGTGATTCGAGACGAAGGAGATGTTGGTTATTTCGTCTAAACCGACTCCCTCAGCGTTTTGACTATCCGTGACAGATTCTCGGTGGACTTGTTAGAAAGATTTCCTGCGGTTGGAGCTTCTCCGGTGGCAGTCGGCTGGAAGGCAACGGACGTGCAGAAGAGGCGGCAAAAGCTGGAGGATGCGAAGGTCAGGATTTTGGGAGAACCTAGTCTTAAATTATATCCCATTTGTTTGGCATGAGTGGATAGACCCGTACTTTGACGTTCTAGTTTCTAGAGCATAAAAATAGTCACACATCCATTGATTGGATCCATTGCCTTTAAATGTGTTAAGTATTGTCAAGGATTCTCTATGCATTCTTACCTCTGGGAACACTGGTTTTTCCAGTGGTTACAAAGATTTTTTAAGGACACTTCCTGGATGTATGTTATTTATACTGACAACCAGGCCTCTATGTTGTCGCAATGCAATTGGTTCAATGATCGGTAACGTGTCTGCAATTCTGATTTTTATGGATTTTTGCCTTTATATTCGTGTTTCAACTTCTTAACCAAGAAAGTTCTCTGGTAATTCTTAACCAAGGATGAAGAATTTTTTTTGCCATTTTAAAAATATTTTCTCTTTTGAACGAAACGACCTTATTCACCGCGCCCAATATTTGTCTCTTGTGCCTTCAATATTATCTAGAGGTTTTTGTTGAGCTTAAGGCTTTTTATCCGGTCCCAAAGCCTTGTTAGAAGTTTATGTGTGTATTTTTCAAACCTTGGCTTTTCTTTCCCAGGAGTAGAAAACAGCCTGCATATCCTTAGTACTAACATATGGCATGTTCCGCTACTTCCTGACAATATCTGTAAAATTGTTTTTACCGCTCCGATTCTAAACGTATGCTTCTGGAGACTACAGTAACACGTCCTAGAGTTAGTAATTCAGGCGTTAGTTTCTGCAATGGTCCTTTGATAAACTTTTTGCGTCCTTTAGTCTTAGAATGCAATCCAATTGAACCGAGGATATTTATTTCGAAAGCTTGGCCATCTAATTTGTACCGTGTTGTCCTTCTACGATCGTTCAACTGATTGTTTAATGATGTTTTGTTTTAAGTTGGCACAAGTTGCATTTCAAATAACCTCTTGATTTATAAAGAAATTCGGTGACAACGTTTCAAACTTAAAAAAGCAACATATTAACTGTGCTAAGTAAATGTGTTTTTAAACAATCGTTTGTGCTTTATGGGCTTTTATTATTCCAATACACGGTAGCACCAAAACAGCGATAAGCCTTTTGAAAAACAGACGAAATATTTCTCAAGGATGGGATCGATACCTGGAAAGGATCCAAACGGAAACAAAAACAACTTCGGCAATGTTTGCGAATGGTGAAGCGATGTTTGGCGGATTTTAAACGTTGCGGATCTTTTCCACAATAGTATATTATTGAGTTACCTTCTTTTCTTTTTTCCAAATAAATATCAATTTTTGGTTAAAAAAAAATCGCAACGAGAAGCAAGGCATTACACGTTAAATACATTAATATAATACAAGCTGTATATTTGTTTAAAATCATAAAACAATGTAGAATAGAAAAGAAAATGTTTTTAATAAATAATGAAATTGACGTTTTACATATAGGAAAATAATCAAACATATGTTTACAGACATAGTACACAATGCAATACAAAAAACTTTCTGACCACAACCCTAATCAACGAGATAATATATAGTAAAGGCTGGTCGATCGCATATTGCAATACAAAAAACAATTAAATAAAATAATATATTACCAACTATTTCGTTAAAAAATATTATAGAAGAAAGTTATTAGAAAGAAAAATTCAGTTCACTCACATGACAGACTACGTAGCAAATTTCAATGCAATTTTTTAAACTATTAACTCTTAAAATGTAGTCTTTTCTTTGTTTTCAAGTTTTTTTTTCTTTTATATGTTTGTTGTTTTGATATGTTTTAGGGACAAAGACTACCACTCCTTTTTAAAACTTTTTATTTGATTTTCTTCTTGCCCCTTTCCAGTAATGTTTTTTTTCCCTTTTACTTACATAAAATTTCCACATGGATTTTTCTTTTGAAGTACAATAATATCGAAAAAGAAAATACCACGGCGAAAGGAAAAAACTGAATTGAGGTAGAGTGGCAGGAAGAAAAGCCCCCCGGAATCGGGGTAATAAAATGCTTTAATAAAGGAGTGGTTGTGTTTGTTTCTTTAAAAAAACACCCAATTATATAAATATTTTTACAGATTTTTGCAGAAAAATTTATTAAACAATAAAGGAGATGAGGGAAAGATACTATAATTACAAATAATCCAAATAAACACTGAGAGGCAAAAAAGTGGCCACCCTCGTTTTTTAGTTAATAATTGAAATCGTTATAATTTTATTTTTGTTGTTGTTTACTGGATATTTTTAAAGATACATAAAAGATATGGCTAAATAAAAAATTAAAAAGAGTAAAACAATTTTATCCAAAATGTTGCTATGGAAACAATGAAGAAAATATCCAATTCCTTGCTTGCGTTGATCACCGCTTGCATTCCACGTGGCATCGATTTTATGAGGGTTTGAATGTGTGGAATATTTTCAAACTCCTCTACCAGCGCCATTATCCTTGCCTTCTCGCCCCAAAGGTGTTCGATGGGGTTTTAGTCAGGACTACATGCTGGCCACTTAAAAATTGAACTGAAGCCCGTTCCAAGTAGTCACCAACGATCCTAGCTGTGTGGAGCCTTGCATTATCAAGCATAAAAATAAAACCGTCGCCAATTAGTGGGATATAAGGAACAACTTCTGATAACGCATCTTCACTATGTCTCGCAGCTGTTCTAAACAACAAAACTATCATCTCTCTGAGATTTGACACGTTGACCAGATCCATGATTTCTTGAGTAATTGTGCCAGTATTGATAGCGATGGAAGACCCTTCAGATGTTCTGGGAATGCTAAGCCCTCTGGCTTCATTCGCTTGGCTTCATCCGCCTTCCAAGAATACTATGATTCTTGTCGAATCTGTTTCACTTAAAATCATCAGTCCAGCAAATATGAAACTTAAAAATGGTACAACTTAAAATAATTTAACCACCGGAACGTTAAAAAGAAGCTTTACAAAAAAACCATCCAAGAAGAGATTGACTACTCAAAGATTTATTTACAAAATCCATTTGTAAACCCAAGTGAGAGATTATATCTGTGTTTTAATCCTTTAAAACGGACCATATATTGTTGTCAAAAAATCAATTGGGAGGATTGTCTAAGAGATAATTAATAATATTAAGGGTGCCTACTTTCTTCGCCTCTCAGAACTGCCGATCCAAAAATCGACCATCTGGTTTTTGCACAAAAAATGGCCAACTTTAGAAATGAACATTTTCCCAGCCTTTTAAGTCAGAGACCTGCGCAGTCTCAGTTTTTAGAAAATTTTACGCTTAGTATGAAGGAAAAAACCCCGATCACTCTCTTTCCCGATTTGATTGTTTCAATATGTTATTCGAAGTCAAACTCTTGATTCCTCCAAACCACACTGACCAACCATATAGACACGTGCCTATCATGAAAACCGGCCCCAAACATTCATGACACCGGCCTTCATCGTTATATTGAGTGCTAGCGTTGGCTCGTTTATCTTAAAATAATGCGTTCTTCAGGTGCAGTGTGGCCTTAGTGTCGGTGGTGTTGTAACAGAAAACAACATACACATACATTTGTAATGTGTATTTTCATATATACACTCTATAAATATTTATATAGAAAATATTTATAAGTATTGTTCTTGTCCTTAATACAAAAAAATGCTCTCAGTTATCCATCCAAAAAAAAATTCTTTTATTGTTACAAAAACTGTATTTAAGGACTTTTAAAGCTTCTAGCAAATCCGAATTCGTATAAAAAATATTTTAGTCTACTTTATAGGAAGCGTTTTTTGTTTGTTTTTGTAACATTTATTATCTAAACTCATCTAATAAAATCCTGCATACTATCTTCTAATCTTATGCAAAAAATAGACTAATATAAATTAATATTAGAATACTGCATAACAAACGCAGAAAACGATATTTAATAAAAATATTTAAATTACTTAATTTTTTTAGAACACACATATTCCATTTTATTATATGAGATCTTCAAGTTTAGACAGACAAGTAGAATTTTTGAAATGTTGACTTAATTTTTCAAGATGTCTAAAAACGTACATTGAGTATAAATGGAAATGGTTTCATTCTGGACTTAATCTATTATACACAGTCTGTGAGATCTTAAATACTTACTGGAATATGCACATATCGTTTTGCCCAGATGTTTCAGAGTTAATCGGCAATATACAATTTTGCATACATTAAAATTTCTTACATTCACATTTTATATATAAATACTATGCATTCATAATACATGTTTTAGAACAAGAGAATTAGAGAGGGAACTAGAGAGGAGAGAGAAAAGAAGGAGCGCATGAGTGAGATGAGAAGAAAAAGAGAAGCAGAAAAACAGAAAGAAAGAAAGGGTGTGTTTGGGTGTGAGTGTGTGTATGAGAGAGAGAGAGAGTGTGTGTGTGGATATGGAGGAGAGAGTGAAGTAATATAGTGGTATAAATACAATCACATCACGGCGAAAAGATCTATAGTTTTGCAAGAGCTGCCGTTCATGATGGTTTAGCCTAATGATAACGCCGTGAAATTGTGTTTGGTTTAACATGAATTAAGAAATACAGTCAACCCCATTGCTGTTATTACCAGTTCCTAGAGATACGCTAATTTTGAGCACTTTTGAGAGGAAAGAGAGAGAGAGAGGGGGGAGAGAGAGAGATAAAGTTGTACAAACGATCCCTAAATTCTACAGGTCAGATAACTGCACTAATTCACTTGTTACCAACGAAACAAATTCTAACATAAGTAGATTAAAAAAAAGTTGTCTAATTATGAACCTAGACAAATATTCATTAGAATAGTCCTTTCGTATTTTATCATATCCGTAATTCAAGTTAAAAAATAGACATGTATAATTTTTGAAATGTATTGGTTCAAACCCAAACACCAGTTTATTTATGTATAAAACCAAATGTATTTCTTATGTAATTTCAATAGTTCAGATCGAACAGAGACAAAACAGTAAATATTTTAAGACGGCATGAAATAAGGAATGAACGTTTTTTCTTCTCCGACTTTGGGAACGTCACCTTTATCCGATTCTGAAATGAATTCCTGAAAAAATTTCCTCTCACGTCGGGAAGTCACTGTACCGGAACAGAAAGCGGAAGAAGGAAAGACAAGGAGAAAAGACAGTTTTGTTCATCGTTGCCCCTTTCTTCAAATTAATCGCCACATTTATATCACAAATATGAAAATAACAATGATAATTTTTTTCAATAATATAAGCTTTGTTATTTGGTCAATTTTTAAGGCTTGAAGGATAGAAAAATTTTACCACTTTGCCACGAGAAATGGAGAGAGAGCGAGTGAAAGAGAGAGAGAGAGAGAGAGAGAGAGAGAGAGAGAGAGAGAGAGAGAGATTTGCTTGGCTAAATGGGTACGTCAAATTGTATAAACAATCCCTTACATGTAAGATATCCGTACTAATTCACTTGTTCCAACGAAACCACTTCTAATAAATGTAGATAAAAATCAAAATACCCTTTCTGCATCTAGACAAATATTCATTAGAATACGCGTTTTCTATTTTATTTTATGAGTTATTAAAGTTTAAAAACAGAATAGTAGAATTTTTGAAATGTTGATTTAATTTTTGAAGATGTCTAAAAAGACCCTATACATTGAATATAATTGTTAATTATTTCATTTTCCACAATTGTATAGTTTGTGAGACCTTAAAGACACTAGAAAATACATATATCATTTTGCCAAATTTTGACTTAGCCGGTTTTGCTTCGCTGATGAGTTAACGAGCAATATACTATGATTTTGCCGACATTAAAATTTCTCACATTCACCTGTTTTTTATAAATATTATGCATGTATAATTTAGAGGAGAGAGAAAAGGAGGAGACGAAGGAAAAAGAGAAGCAGAACAAGAGAGAGACGGAGATGTGTGTGTGTGTGTGTGTGTGTGTGTGTGTGTGTGTGTGTTTTAATATGAAGCAGAGAGTGATACTATTACAGTGATATATAATCATAGCAACACGAATAAACGTTTTGTGATTTACTCTTGAGCGATCAGGAAATTTCTGGGAATACGACTCGACTGCACGACGCGCAATACCACCACTGTCAATAAAGCAGTACATATCAACTCGCTGTTAATCGGAAAAAAGTGCTCTTCGGTTCATTTTGGATGAAATACTGAATGTAACGAATAGATACTATTGTAAAATTTATTTACTTCCAGGAATTGCGATTTGTGTCACAATGCGAGTTTGACAAGCATTGACAAAAAATGTAATAAAGGCATAATAAAAATGTAATAATGTAATAAAATATAAATAAAGGCAATTAATGTTTATTTTAGTGAAGTAGCAAAATGTTGGGATCAACAAAAAATAAACGAAATGCGTTTTTTTCGAACTTTTTGCCATCACTTTGTCACTTTTTGACCAATTTATAACCGTCTTGCACCATTGTTTTCAGCGTAACAATTTTTTTAAAACGATATGTCAAGATGCATAGTAGGGTCGTATTTGAAATTTTGAGTTGAATTGAGCCTGAGGTATCTTGTATAATTTTTCTCCAAAAAAGGTAAAAATTTGATACTAGAGCAAACAATATTAAACACGCATTTGTTGTTTTTTTGATAGCGTCATTGGTTCAAGGGAAATTCAGTCGCGCCATCTAAAAAGGACCTATAGTGGTATGTATCTCATCACGGCGAACACGTCTACATTTTTGCAAGAGCTGCCGTTCATGATGGTTTAGCCTAATAGTAGCGCCGTGAAATTGTGTGGTTTAACAAATTAAGAAATACTGTCAACCTCATTACTATTATTACTAGTTCTTAGAGAATTTTGACCACTTTTGAGAAGAAAGAGAGTGAAAGAGAGAGAGAGAGAGAGAGAGAGAGAGAGAGAGAGAGAGAGAGAGTGAGAGAGAGAGAGCCACATTTATATCACAATCTGAAAATAACAATGATAAAAAAAAATTCTATAAAATAAGCTTTGTTATTTGGCCATTTTTAAAGGCTTGAAGGACAAGAAAAATTTCACCATTTTGAAAGGAGAGAGAGAGAGAGAGAGAGAGAGAGAGAGAGAGAGAGAGAGAGAGAGAGAGAGAGAAAGAAAAATTGGCTAAAATGGGATATGTCAAGTTGTGTGTACAATCCCTAAATTCTACAGTGAGATAACTGGACTAATTCACTTGTTACCAATGAAACAAATTCTAATACAAGGAGGTAAAAATCAAAATACCCTTTCTGCACCTAGACAAACATTCACACGTTTTCTATTTTATTATATGAGTTATTCAAGTTTAAATCAGACTGGCCTGGCTTATGTTTGACACGCAAACAGTAGAACTGCCCCTGGACAGTTAAGAGAACTCAGCCAATGCTGGCTCCCAATTTGAAGGATTATTCATTTTGGACCGAATCTTCTTTTCTTTGTTAACTTCAATAATTGACAGGACTTAGGATATTAGAAGACAATAGCAACATCTTACCAGGTCGAACTTTACGAACTACAACTTAATCTCCAGCAATTCGTTTTAAGAGCTTTTCGTTGGAAAAGAGGCTTAGAGCAAATCACGTTTCTCTTAAAAAATGCTATATTGATACCAAAAGTTAATATAAAGGACAAATGATTAAACTTAAATTTATATATTGCAGTCTTTTAAACGTTCATAAACAATTTCTTAAAATAAGCAAAACATGTTTTTGATGTTTACAGATAAAATTTAGGTATGTATTTCTAGGTATAAAATTTAGGTGTATTTCAGAGTACATGTAATTAATAAATGCCTATCTAGATTGATTAAAATCATTTATAAATCTTTTTATCATTAAATTATGTAAAAATAAAACACCATTAATTGGTGGTAATTTCATAGCTTTCAGTGGTGCTATTTCTTGAAGAGTTTGTTTGTTATGATGCTAAAAACATCATTTATAAATATCTGGATATAATTTATTTTTTCCTTCGTTGCTTCTTCCTCTCAATACTAATTTTCCAAAGGTTTGTACAAATTTGATTATAGCGGCATATATTTATTATGCATAATTATCATGTAAAAATAGACTCAAAAATTGTTCTTTTGGTTTTAACCAAAATGGCTTTTGTCACCAAGAAAAATAAAGGTAAGGAAATTGCCATTCTGATATATACTGAAGTGGATTTAGCTTATGAAAAAATATGCATAAAGACCTAAAAATTGTCACGTAGGTAGTCCAAAATGGAATTTAAAAAAATAAATAAATAAAGATAATGATAATCAGAAATTGTCATTTTGGTGTAGACCACATCTTTTCTGACAAGAAAAATAAAAATTAAAACACTCAGAAATTGTCGTTTTGGTATAGACCAAAATGTTTTTTTCTGATGAGAAAAATAAAGGTGCCACTTATTTTTTTGGTGTACACCAAATGGCAAGAAAAATTAAGATAAGTCAGAAATCATTTTGGTGTAGACCAAAATGGACTTGGCTGACAAGAAAAATACAAGTAAGGACATTAATTTAAAAACTTGCCCTTTCGCTATAGACCAAAATGGCTTTTTCTGATAAGGAAAATAAACATACAACACACTAGTTCTTTTGTGTAGGCCAAAGTGGATTTCACTGGCAAGAAAATAAAGGTAAATAATCTCAAAAAGTCATTTCGGCATAAACCACAATGGATTTTTTTAACGAGAAAAATAAAGATAAATAAATTCAGAAATTATCCTTTTGGTTTAGGCCAAAATGGCTTTTTCTGACCAGAAAAATAAATGGCTTATTAGCTAGAGATGACTTGATTTAAACAGCAGAAAATTCCTAGGTGACCGTAAGTTCAAACCAAAATCAAATCTTCATACTATTGTAATAGTTTTCAATGATTGTTTTAGATAGTTTTTAAACTTTTTTTTGGGGGGGGGGGAGGTCCAGGATGAGCCAACATGCCCAGCCCTATCTTATCGGCCACCACAGCCCCACATATAACACTTGTACCTGTCACTAAATCTTTAGATTTACTGAAACATAATTAATAAAATCTCTGAGGAAAAATAAAACATTATTTGACAGACAATTTTTAAATTTTTATTAACAATGATTTTACTCCCGTGTGTACAACAAATATAACATCATTACATTTTTGCATCAAGTGTACGCTTTCTCAATTTGACTACGAATGTTCCTTATGGCATCTTGATCTTTTTTCATTTCACCAACCTCATCAGTTATTTCCTGCACAAGTCTGAAATTAGCAAACAAAAACCAAAAAATAAAACTGGCATCATAGAAATAAATTGTTTATTGAGATTTCAAAAAAAAAAAAAAAAAAAAATGCAGCAAGAATTATGACTTAAGGGACATATTCAATGATTTCCTGGTCAAATATGTAATAAAATGGAATAGAGTTTATAGAAATTAAGTTATCAAGGTATTTTGTTTTCTTTTTTATACTTGAAAAAATATACTTATAAATTTAAAGATACAACAATGACTATGTAGGTAGGGATAATGTTCACAATACTTTATTCCTGAGTAAATTTTTTGACTATGATTATTCGGAGATCGTGAGATGCAGTCTGGTGTGACGTAGGTTTTAGAAAACCATTTTCTTTATCGTGCCAATGTTTCAATCTTTATTGAGATCATCTTCAGGGCCTAGGATTTATAAACATTGTTTAAATTTTACAAATACATGTAGGATATGAAGAAAAAAAAAAAAAAAAAACCGTCACACCAGACCGCATCTCATGATCTCCGAATAATCATTAACTAATGATCACTAAACACCATACATTTTTTGGCTATATTTAATTATCTGCTACTAATTTACATTTTTGTCAAAGGATAATGTACATGGAGAAATATTGAAACTTTGAAAATTTACAGCACCGTTTTTGTCATTAGAGAGTCAAAGAGAAAATAAAATCACTCCCCTAATTAAATAACTTCCTACAGAATGTGGGTGTAATTTTTGGGTTTATTTCATATTATAATAGTCACAAAGAAGCCATTAATTTCTTTTTTATCATAACAAATATCATTTATAACACTAGTTGAACTTTATGCAAGGCAATTAAACGACTTCTTTTCCAAGTTTATCAGTTTTGCTCTAACAATTTACAAAGCAAATCATCCTAAAATAAGTCTTGGTTTAATGACTTGGGTCATGTCAGTGCTGATCCCATTAACATCTTCAATCAGACCTTCTCATCTCCTAACCAAATTCGGCATGTCATGACGAGCTGCCCGACCGATTTACATTTGCCGTTGTTGAGATCCTCGACCTGTGCTCACCAGTGGTCGACCTACACTGTAAGACTAGATTTACTTATTACAGACAATAAAAATAATTATCATACTGACAAAACTATTTTAGAACCCTTCTGTACTTTTTGGAAATTGATTTATGAATTTGAACAAAACAGACAGAATTTGATTAGACATTAACTTGAAGACTCCTTAGTTAATTTTACAACAAATTAATCCAATAGATTCTGTATGCCTTGAAATTTTATTAAAATAAATAACCATGGCATTTCCGGATCCTGTGCTGATTTGTTTATTTTTCCTGGTAAATAGAGTTATAAAGCAGTTCTTAAAATGGTTTTTAATTAACAAATATTGTCTGATTTTGGAAAAGTAGTAGCTAAAAATCAACTTAAAAATGTCTGCAATCAATTTATACAATTAATATGCAATGTTAATAAATTAAAATGTAATTCATTCATGATTTGTAACGTGCTTTTGGAGAAAAAGCATCGTACTTAGATCTGTGTTTTGCCAAGTTTGGTAGATCAATTAAAAACAAAAATATGACAGACTTGACTTAACTGTGAAATGTTAATGTAGAAGCCAATGATTTGAGAGTATCACGTATATGAATATTTCAATGTTAACATAAGGGCTAGGCTATTATAAAATACCTAACACACAAATTCTTACCTCAGCTGGTTTTCATTGTTTAAGCTTTAAAAAACTACATTTAAAATAATTTGGAGATTTTGGGAAAGAAATTACCCTAGAGTTTGCAATTCTTCTCTATTCCTCTGAAACTCAATTTTTATTTTTTCCTGTTCCTCTTCTTTAAGTTTGTGCAGCTCCCTTGTCGCTTTCCCCCATTGCTCTTTGTAAAAAGCTTTAGACTGCAAAGCCTGTTCTAAGCTTTGCTGGAGAGTTTTCTAAAACAAAGCCGTTTTTGTGAAACTACAAGCTCAATTGAAAAAAAAAAAAAGTGATAAAACAAAAGGGTCTTATGTACAAGGTCGCTATGAGAGCCGTTTGTGTGGGATTTGGAAATCTGGCTGTTTGATGTTGTCATGAGGCTTTCTTCTAACCGAGCCAACTCTTTCTCTCTTATTTCTAACCGTCTTTCAAGCTCATTTTTCTCCAATATGATCTGACTTATCTGAAAAAAAAAGTGTATAAAATAAACATTTTTTTTCTCATAGAAAAACAATACCTTGTCTTCCATATCATACTGATGAAGTTTTGAGGCTTTTCTTAACTCTTGAAATTTTATAGTGTACTTTCGATCAAGTTCCTCTTTCACTTTTAAAATCTGAAAAAAAAATTGCCTGGCAAGATCTTGAATATATATATGTTAAATATTGCAGTTAAACGTATTGCTGTGGAGTCTCTCAAGCCTAAGATCAATTTGGAATTGACCCTTCTTTATTTCCAAACCATGAAAAGTGCACTACCCTAAGATAGTTGAGCACTTTCTGGGGTTTCTTTTCATTTATTTCTTTATGCATTAGTATTTTAGAACATGTTCCAATGCTTCTGCCCCTTCATGAGTCGACAGACTTTGTCACATTATCAGAGGGTTTTTTTAATTTAAAACAAAAAATTATTATTATTTTTTTAAAGGTGGTTTTGAATCGGTATTGGCCATCAAGGCCTATTATTTTTTATTTTTCTTAATTAAGAAATATAATTTTTTGTTTTTCTGGTTGAGAGAATCTTTGATTGTTTACCACCTGGTGAATTCATCCAATGTAGTCCTTTCTCCAACCATTTGTTCAGTTTTTACCTTGCTTTGGGCAAATATGTGTTTCTGGACCAAATGGCTTAACCAACCCAATACCAGTTTGATACCCACATTCTATGTTTTTTTCCTTTGGAGCTGGAGATATGTTTGATATTCCCAGTCCAGTTCTGAATTGAAGGTGGAGGAGTCTAGAGCCCTTTGTTATGCTTGTCTGTCCTGAGAATATGTTTATCTGTGCACCTTTTATTTATTTTTTAACTATTTCTTGTTCACAGAGTTCTATTACATAGATCGGCTTAGAAAATTGATCATATTGGGTTTAGAGGTTTTGCTAGGCCAAAATTTGAGCCTTTGACCCCTCCACATTTCATTATAGATCCATCTGTATACTATAATAAGTTGTAGTGTTTTTGCTCGTCCTCTTATTATTGGAAAATTGTAGTCATTTACTCTAAAACTAGTTGTATGTAAATTAAATTCAAATTAAATTTATTTGAATTAAAGTTTATACAGAAATGAACAAATTTGAATGGAAACAATTCGGCGTACTATTTGTAGAAAAACAAAATTTGCATATAAATAATGTTGGTTTCAAACATGTGAGAAGTTAAAATGTAAGTTTCAGCCTATAGTCCTCAAGGAGAAATGCCACACTAAAAGCAATGTTTCATGATGATGGAGAGCTCAGATGTTTACATATATGATGACCAGATCCAAGGATAGTGAAAAAATTACAAAGAGGTTGCCTAGCTAAAACTTACTTCCTCTTCTCTAATATTTAAGACCTCAGTCCGTGTTGCCAGCTCTTTAAGAGTTTCTTCCAAGCGATCTCTAAAACTTTGGCATTCTTCTATTTTTGTTTTAAATTCATTTTCAAGCTCAGTCCTTCTTTTTATCCACTCCGAAGAGAGCTTTTTTAAGCGTTTCTCTGCTTTTTGATTCAGCTGAAAATAAGAAATGACATACAATAATATTAATATTGTATAATTGAAAATGCAAGGGTAATTTTAAATAAGGATACCTCAAATTTATAGATTTCTTGCTGTTTTTCTTTCCAGTCTTCAAGTTCTTCACATATTTTATGAGCTGCCTCCCTAACATACTGTCTAGGAAGAATATCTACAAACAAACATTAAAATTAATTTTATCATTATTGATAGAAAGTAATTCGTAAGGTTATTTTTATAAGACCTTACCACCAACGCCAGACCTTAAAACGCCCATGTTGGGGGGGCTTGTGGAAGTACCAGTTTCACAGTAGGTTGGTGAAGATCTTATGTATGAAACATTTGGTTTTGTTGAGGTTGGATCAATTACTTTCCCTCTGAAATCACCGTCCATATCCTGCCTCAGTCTGTGACTCTCTTTAAAATCCTTTTCTTCAATTTTATAATGATGCTTCGCTTTAATTGGTTCTTCCACTTCTTTTAGCTTTTATGAACACAAAACCAAGTTAAGAAAAGCACAAAAACAGCTTCATTAAAAGTTTTTAAAAGCAAATAATTTATTTACAATAAATAACAATAAAAAATTGGTCTTTGAATAAGAAAAATACATTCATTGGCCCTTACTGAATTAGAGTACCTTCTGGGGCTCCATTGTAATACATTCCTTCTGTGCACCAGACGCTAGCTGAATCGGCTTTTTCATAAACCACTCCACAGTTATTTTTTTGCTCATTTGCGCATTACTGTCATCACTTTCAGCGGTTGTAGGGTCAAGCCCGACTGATGTCAATGCATCACCTGAAAACATGTTTTCAGAATGTCAAAAATGAAACCTATGCAAAAACAATAGTCAAATATCTAGTATAATTTAGATGCATCATTTTAAAAATTGTGCAGTTATTTTTTTTTTTTAAGCTGTCAACTAGGGTTATTTTAAGGGTAAGTAAAAAAATGACTGTTTTAAAAGTTAAAATAAATTTACTTTATATTTTAAATCGTGGAAAAATGGCTCATCATACTTTGATTAATCACTATCTAAAGGCCAACTCTGACTCGCCTTGGACTTTGTTGTAAACAAAAAAATTTTCTGCACTAATTTTTATGCATTTGTAGAACTTTTCAAAAAGTCCTTTTTCACTTTCTCTGAATTGAGTAAGTCAAGATTCACACTTTTCTAAGATAAATCTAGTATTTCCAATAGGAGTGAGTTTAATATATCATTGAGCTCTTCTGGTTTTTTGAATTTTTGAACTACCTCCACACAGTCCACTCATTGAATGTTTTATCATCTTCAAATTGGTGGACCATATGTGTTGTTTTTACAGCTGTAAGTTGTCTTCTCCAACAACGTTACAATACCGCCAGACAATCACATCTAAACTTCATTTTGTAAAGTCATTGTCAAAAGAATACTAGCATAAAAAGTGGCATGTTTTTACAAAATTTTATATACAGTGAAGGGTTAAATCTAATGAAGAAAGGTGATTAAATGAACATTTAGAAAAGTTTGAAACATTAAAATTGTTTACTCATCCTTTTAATTTATAAATGTACACAAATTGTTGGTATTTTTATTTTTGGGAAACATATGTGCATGATGTTTGATTCAAACATAATAAATATAAAAGTAATAAATAGGATGAAAATTTAGGAAATCCTAAAAAACATCCTCGTAGGTAGTTAGTGGAGTGACCGACATGTCATTGGGAAAAAAAAATTGATAATTATTAGGATCTGTAAGCAAAACATAATCACTGTCAGTCACCCCTTTATAAATTATGAATATCATATGTTTAAAATCCACACATGGGGTTGCATTTTTATTTTGTTAATATCACATTTTTACATTAAAAACATAATGAGGCCGGACCTCAAATCTGGTACCTAGATTATTAATCATTGCGGTTCCTTCACTTAAGGTACAAGATTAAAAGAAAATTCTTTTACCAGAATAAGTTCACCTTGATTGATAATTACCAGTACTTCCTGTTAAAACTGTGGATGAGCAATCATTAGCACAGGGTTTATTCGTAAAGGATACATTCATATAGGAACCTAAAAAAGTGTATTAAGTTCAAAACTCTCATCACTTTTTCTTTCTAATAACTAAAATGTTCAACTTGATCAATTTAATATTTTTACATTTATTTAATTCTTTTATTCAAAGACAGATACATTGCCCAGGTTTGTCCAAAAAATTTGATGTAATTATCATCCAAAAAGTTAATGAAATTGTTTTAATTCAAGTTTTGTGAGCACAATAATAAACAGGTAGCTATGTATCTCTCTATTTAGTGCATAATGGTAATAATATATTCTTATAAAATACAAGTGGGAAATAAAAAGATGAGAGAGAAAATAAGCTACACTTGTCTGACTGTAAGAGAATCAGTAAGCACATTATATTCAGATTTTTTTTCTTGAGTAAGGCAAATTTCTGGGTCCCCTTTTTAATATATGTAAGGAGGGCCTTTGATTGAATAAATTTTTTGGGAGTGAAAATATAGTGTGAGGGTCAATAGTGTAGTGCTGAGTACCATGTTAAGATCTTGACAGTGTGAATGTAGCTAATATTTTTTAATAAATCATAATGGCTCTAGTACAGAATAAGCTTTTTTTAGCTTCTTGTATTGAGTTCTATGTAGTAAATATTTAAACTAATTCAATTTAAGAAAAAAATGTTAATGCTGGATCCACAAAACACTTAGTCTTGTTTATTTTTAACATCCTTTTGACCTAACTGTTATAATAAGAATAGAAATATTAAAATTGTTATGATTTCAAAACAAAATATAGAAAAAATTATTAAAAATAAGGACAGGAAAAATTTTTGAATAAAGTTATGTACCAATTTAACGTTTCACCTGATTCAATAGGTCCTTGGTCCATACTTTTTGCTTCATTTACATAAAATTTAGGTGGAGTTTTGGGTGCCAACTTTACCTCAATCTCTAAATAAGGACTGAGTGAGTCAATAAGATTTTCTTTTTTATAAAGTGATTTTATCAGTATCTTTGAGTTGACAACAGCCGCTTTCCCTTCAACAATACTTGCTAGCCCCTATAAAGTATATTTTTCATTATTGAAATCCCAATACGAAATTTGGTGTAAAGTCTTACCTTAACATCCATTGGTGCGATTCCTATAACTTTTTCTCCGCAATATAAGTTAAAAATTAAATGGGGAAAATCTCTGAAGTATGCACAGAGAAAATCAGGCTGGGCTTTCAACTCAAGTATCGCCCCATCGATTGTAGTCCCATCGGAATCAATGTTGTCAGTGGCAAATGATGTCCCCATGATTGAGTATTGAAAATGAATTGGTGTTCCTAAATCACTATGTGGTATAACCTAGAGAAAATAGATTTACTGACACATGCTGTTACAAATAAATACTGTTTTGATAAGAATAGAACACAGGTTTATTATTACAGAGTATAAATTTCCAGCCTCGAAAATTTTGACACTAAGTTCAAAAAGTTCAGCGCCATCAGATGGTCCGATCTCTAAACAGGAGCCAGAACGGTAGTCCAACACCATGGTGTCTCCTTTAGCCATTGTTACTTCTTGTTTAGGCAAAGTAGATTCTTTAGGAAGTTGCTATTAAATTTTTAAAAAAATTAAACTTGTTTGTTAAATTAATTAAACAATATTAATATGACTTACTCTTTCATTAAATTCTTTTTCATGAGCTTCTTCTATTTTGAAAATAAGAAGAAGCTCAGGGTTATGGGCTTTTGCTTCGTTTCTTAAACCAAGAAGCCTATGCCAAGTTTCTAATACCTATAACAATAGCCAAATTAAAAAATAAAAGACTAAATAATAAATGTGAAAATATTTACTGGTATTCCACTTCCTCTTGGTATAATTTGTGCTTCTTTTAGGTTTAATAAAATATATCCTAGCCGGTCTCTTTTATGTTCATTAATAACATTAAAACATTCTATTTTCAATGCTGTGTTTCCTGTTCTTAACCTGCATCATCAAGAAATTTTGAATGCAAGGCAAGGTTCAGCGGAACTCACCGAATGACGTTTACCTTCGTAAGTATTTTTTATCTGTCTGCCAAAGTAATTGTGTGTCGAACTGTGGGTATATCGATGAGTTGATCTGCGCGCTTTCTAGTTTGTTTCCACTTAAAGCTGCAACTATCACCAAAGGGTTGCTGAGAAATCCAAATCCGTTACCTGAAAAAGCAAATTTCTTTATTTTTCTTACTCCTGAATGGGCTGGTGAGTACGAATTTAAGAACTGTTTGTGTAGAAGAAACTTAATAATCACAATTCAGTTTAATCCAGGCAAAGAAGAATTACAAAGCATCAAGAGGAATGTCGATAAAGATTATTAAATTTTTCTTATTCTTGTGTATGTAATTAAGAATCCAATTAATATTAATATCCTGAACACTAATGATTTCAAACTGGTCGAAACTGTCATTTCAATTTTAGAATGTAACACAAATTTTGTTAAAATATCTGACGAAAGACTGGAAAAACACCTTCACATAGAGAAAATTGTCTAAATAAAACTGAAGGCATGGTTTACCCTACATAAATGGCATAAATGTATTTGACACAGAAATTTCATAGGAAATTATTGCATTCTTTATTTTTGAGTCAATCAATAAGAATGAATAAATAAAATGTACAATTTCTCTGTGTGGGGTGATTTCACACTAAAGATGAATAAACAATGAAACACATCTGCCACACCAAATCAGCAAGGAAAGGTAACAACAAAATTATAAAAATATTATTGTATTTGACAGAAACAAGAAATAAGTTGAAATATCAAGAAAAATATCTTCCATGTGGTAAGGTCTTTCAATTTACGATCATATGCAATAATCCTGGTTAGGGACAATAACAAACAGGTCAGAATAATCGAAAATGATAAACTGAGAGGAAGTAAAGTCATGGTTGTATTATTTGGTTCTGAACGCCAAACCCAACCATATATTTTTGCATCTGAAGTGGTTTGGTTAATGAAAATCCTCAGAACCAGTTCAATTTAATCAAACAGCAAGAATAGGTCTGGAAGGATGCTGTTTTCATGTGATAAAACTGTAACTAGATCTCCTTCTATCATCCTGGTTACAAACATTAACAGACCAGGATGACGATCGATTATGAACTGTGAAGTAATAAGGTTGTGGTAGTTATTTGGTTCTGAATCTCAAACCTGGCCAAATTATTTTGGGTATGAACTGGTTTGGTTAATGGCAATCCTCAGATCCAGTTTAGCTTAAACTAACAGTAAGAGGACTTTTTTAGTAGGTACTGAAGAATGTTTGTTTTGAGGTGATAAATCTGTAACTAGATCATATCCCGATTATTCAGGGTACGAACAAAAACCAGACCAGGATGACCGTTGACGATGAACTTGAAATATTGAACGATATGTAATAAGTGAGTAGTCTAAATATGTAACTAGTTTATAGTCGTATTATTTAGTTCTGAACACCAAACCTGACCATATAATTTTGCATATGAAGTGCTTTGGTTAATAATAATCCTCAGATACAGTTTAACATAAACAATATTCGTAGGCTCGATGTGTCCCACATAATAGAGGCGTGTCATGCTTTGGCTCCATACAGAGAGCATGTAGGCGTGCTGCCGGATTTAAGAAGAGTTCTCGAACACGGTAGCGAGTTTCAGGGTCCCCTGTTCCACTTTTTAGGGGAATTGGTAATTTTCAATTGTATATGCCTTCAAAATATGTGTTTTGTGTTTCTGTGTCTCATATGAGTGAATGTATTTATTGGTGTGAATGGGCAGTGGCTGATGGCAAAGCAGTTTCTCCATCACCTCTCAGGTTGTGTGTAAGACTTGGGCCGATGGCAGAAATTTTATAAAAATACCCCATCAACCCCAATTTAGATTAGTTTATTATAGTAAGCAGGTAGATGGAGGAATATCGAGTACTCCATCTACCAAACAGTATGAGTGCAATCAATGTATATAGGTATGAATGTATTTATTGGTGTGATTGTGTATAGAGTGTGTAGCGGTATTTCGCTAGTGCTTCAGGGCTAAAATGACCAAGCTGTCAGAGGCCCCTGTCAAAAAAAAAAAATAATAATAATAAAATTAAAGAAAATAATCGTAGGTCCTAAAGAATCCAAACAACTCAAATCTGATTGATTTAATGATTTTTAGATTGAAATCCCTATTGCCACACTCAGGTATGAAGATGATAACATTAGAATGTAAGGCATAGTTAATCACAAGCGAATAAATCAGCCCAAATGTTTTTTATTTAATTATATTTAAAAGAAACAACAAATTATTGAAGTAATGAATTTTAACTAATTCATTGGAAACAATGAAATAAGTTGCGAAGAATATCTCCCACATGGAAATTCATATTTAGCAGAATTAAGATATGGTATTGAGGTGATTTCTGATTAGGAATAATAACAAACCAGACCAGGATGACTGTAGATGATGAACTGTGAGCTAATAAGCGCGTGGTCGTATATTTTGTTCTGAACACCAAACAAGACCATAAACTTTTGGATATGAAGAGTTTTGGTTAATAATAATCCTCAGATCCAGTTAGCTTAAACAATAGTTGATCCTAAAGAACACAAACAACATAAATCTGAATGATTCAATGATTTTTAGATTGAAACTTCTTCACTGATCCTTATTGTCACTCTCGGGAATGAAGATTATAACATCAGACCATAAGACAGAGTTAATCACAAGCGAATAAATCAGGCCAAATGTTTTCTATGGCGTTGTATTTAAAAGAAACAAGAAATTATTGGGGTAATGGACCTATAACTAGTTCATCAGAAACAATTAAATAAGTTGTCAAAAATATCTTCCACATGGAAATTGATATTTTTCAGAATTAACATATTATATTAAGGTGATTTTCCTGTACATTGACCATCTCCTAACACAGAAAAGATGTTATTTTTTCTTTCTTTTTTAAAAAAGATCATCTCCTAACATCCTGATTACTAGACCAGGATGACCATTGATGATATTATGAGGTAATAAGCGTGCGGTCGTATATTTGGTTCTGAACACCAAACCTGACCATAACTTTTTGCATATGAAGTGTTTTGGTTAATAATAATCCTCAGATCAAATTTAGCATAAACAATAATCGCAGAACCTAAAGAACGTAAACAACTTAAATCTGATTGATTTAATGATTTTTAGATTGAAACATCTTCACCGATCCTTATTGTCACACTCAGGTATGAAGATTATCAGAACATAAGGCAGTTAATCACAAGCAAATAAATCAGGCCAAATTTTTTTTAATGGATTTGTGTTTAAAAGGAACAAAAATTATTGAGGTAACGAACCTGCAACTAGTTCATGAGAAACAATGAAATAAGTTGTCAAGAATATCTTCCACATGGAAATTCATATTTAGCAGAAGTAAGATATTGTGTTGAGGTGATTTTCCTGTATGCTGATCATCTCCCATCATCCTTATTAGGAATAATAACAAACCAGACCAGGATGACTGTAGACGATGAACTGTGAGGCAATAAGCGTGCAGTCATATTATTTGGTTCTGAACACCAAACCTGACCATATACTTTTGCATATAAGTGCTTTGGATTACAATAATCCTCAGATACAGTTTTAAACCAACATTAAGAATAGGTCCTCGAAAACAAAAACAGTTGGCCAACAAGTTATGGAGTAAGCATATAATAAAATTATTTATACTGGTTTATGTTAAACCTAAGTCAGCCTATCAAATTATGTACGATGTTGTTTAAGTCTATCAGCAGTCAATTTCTAGAAGGGGCAAAGTCAGTGAGAACTGTCAGAAACGAATACCATGGTTACACAATGTAGGCAAACAATTAATTCTAAATTATTCTTGGGGAAATGATTTCGTTACCTTCTTTTATCTCGAGTACAACTTGCAATAAACAACTGGCCAAAGTATCCATTAAAAAAAGGGAAAAACGTTTGTCGGTCCAAAAAGAACCGTTAGTCCGCTACTAGTTTACAAACCATTCTTGAATTGCCATGGCAACCCCAGCTGACGTGCCATACACGTAGATAGAAAAAAAGCCCGATTTTTAACAATATCTCAGCTATATTAGTTTAACAATAGACTAATAGTAATTTTCATTTTTTTTTCTTCCTCAATCATTTTAAAAATTAGTGATGTAAATTTTATTTTTATACAAAAAAAAACCGAGATAAAAACTGTACAAAATTTTTTGTAGCTTCCTCCGAGGTGATATATTCAAAGGAGTTCAAGGTGAGTCATTCTATTTTTTTACTACTAAAAAATCCCAAATCCGACTTCCGGCCGTTGTCAAAATTTTGTAAACTCAGTGAACAGCTGGCATTCGAAAACATCGAAAAGACGTGAAAGTAATCCTCAATGGAACTGGGATTGTCTGCCAGGGTCGCGTGAGGGCCGCCAAAGCACATGGACTTAGGGTGTAACAAGCCAATTTCAGCCGTTAAACTATCTTGAAACGCGAATTCGACCTCGTCGCCCTTACCCGGTTTGTATTCATCCGCGGCGGTTCGATTCCGTCGAGAAATCGCATCCCACGGCCTTATATCGAAATCGATTGCACCGAGGGGGAACTTCGTTTTAGTTCAAAGCCCTCTTTGGGACTTCGTAAACATAGGCGACTTGAACAAACTTTTAAACACTCATAAAAATAAAAAAATCCAACGACAAATATTTCCTGATACTATAACGACATATACAATAAACATAAATAGATATATACTGGGGAAAAATAAAAAAATCCAACGCAATAAAATAATTTAGGCTCACTGGGTAGGCTGAAAGGTTTTCCTATTAAAATTCTAGCACAACAATTGACAATTCAAAACAAAAACTTCAAAATACTTTAAAATAAGCTCCAACTTCTTACAAACGCCCCCTTATTCAAGAATTTTGTCACAGGCTTTTAAGCATTTTAGCTCAGTTTTTAGGATTGCATTTTTTAAATATTGTTTTGATGAATTTTCCATATAATCAATGAATCGTGGATGAATCAAGGATAGTTGAATGTTTGTTTACAATTTATATACAAAATATAAAAAATTCATATAGGCCAAAACACCTCCACAATTCTACAGATTGTAAGGATATATCATCTTATAGGATTTCCTCCTTTTTGAAATTTTTCCTTAAAAACAGAACATTTTATAAGTAATTTTTAAAAATATCCATTATATATTGCAAAACGTACAGTTTTTACTACAGTATGGTAATGTGGTAGTATGGTGGTTGAATCGTACAAAAGGACTTTGATTTTTTGAATAATCTTGTAGTTTTCTTCTTTTCAATAGAACAGAATAGAGCCAACCAATTTCTGAAAACTATCAATTTCGAGACTGCCTGCCTCCTTTTCAGCCTAATATTGGCAGGTGTATTAAAACTTAGTTACAATTATATACAAAAGGTATATATGGCAAAAAAGGTTATCTATTATTTTTGAAAATGTTTCGTTTTTAAATTTTTATATCAAAAAGACAAACTTCAGGATCGTGAATGTGTAAACAATAGGACATTGTAACATTATACCTTCAGAAAGATTATGGCTAAATTAAAAAAAAAAAAGTTTTTGAGATGTTTGCTAATACATTTTTTCTGATATTACAATCAAACCAATCCTCTTGATTCAATGAGTCAATGTAAAATTTTAATAAATAAATGCAAATATTTTATAAGTTTTAGTCTATTGCCTATTGCATAAGGGGAAACTAGCAAACGATAGATCCTTGAATTAGTTTAATCTCTGGATTTGAGAATTTATTGGGTATGTGGCCCTTGAATTGATACACTTTTTATACATATGCCAAGATTTTGGCTCTATATTTGGCCTTCCTCAGGGCAATGTACGTTTATCAATAAAAGTAATGTAAGACACATTGACTTGACAGTCAAAGATTTAAATTTTTTTCAAAAACACATCTTTACACCTTTTAAATGTGAATGATAAAGCGCTTTCACAATTAGAAAATTGCAAGACAGAGCAGATTGACAAAAGTAGATTGATAAAAACAATCCAATAAAATATTAAAATTCCAATATAAAAGGCTTGGGTTTTTAAAATAATTTTGTATTTTCTTTTCTTCAATGGAACAGATTAAGCCAACCAATTTCCGAAAACTATTAATTTCTAGGTTGCCTGCCTCCTTTCCAGTACAAAAAATTCATTTTCGCCCTATTGTTTGCAGGTGTACTGTAGGAAAAACATAGTTACAACTATATATAACATATATATANTATATATGGATAAAATGTTATCTATAATTTTTGGAAATGTTTTGTTTTTAAATGTTTATATATAAACTCTGTATTTGAGAATTTATTGGGTATGTTGACACATTGCCTGTCAAAGATTTAATTTTTTTTAAACATCTTTACACCTTCTAAATGTGAATGATAAAACTCATTCACAATTAGAAAATTACAAGAAAGAGCTGATCAACAAAAGTAGATTGATAAAAACTGGCCCGTAAAATATTAAAATAAATTTACAATAAAAAAGGACTTGGGTTTTTAAAAATAATTGTGGAGTTTTCTTTTTTTCAATAGAACAGATACAGCCAACCAATTTTCGAAAACTATTAATTTCGAGGCTGCCTGCCTCCTTTTCAGTACAGAAAATTCATTTTCACCCTAATGTTCGCAGGTGTAGTGTAGGAAAAACATAGTTACAACTATATATAAAAGACATATATGGCAAAACTGGTATCTATCATTTTTGGAAATGTTTCGTTTTTAAATTTTTATGTCAAAAACACACTTTGAATTAGTATAAACTCTGGATTTGAGAATTTATTGGGTATGTTGGCACATTGCCTGCCAAAGATTTAATTTTTTTTTTCAAATGTGAAAGAAATTTCAAATTTTTTCAATGTGTTTTATCATTCAAATGTGAATGATAAAACATTCGCAATTAGAAAATTACTAGACAGAGCTGATTGACAAAATAGTTTGATGCAAACTGGCCAATAAAATATTAAATTAAATGTACTTAGGGGACTAGTACAATAAAGTTTATTCTTGCTGTTTTGAGTAAAATGGTTAGGGCGGGATACAGAACGGAAGGATTTGCGTAATCCGAACTGAAATGACGGTGGTCGTATTTATCAGGAGTTGGTGGTCAAATTCGCGGTTTAAATAAATTTGTTTCGGGTATAAATACATTTTATTTTAAAATAAAAAAAAATCTGTTAATTGTAGTGAAAGAGTTTTCGTCACGTGAAATTCGAAATAATTCGATGTTTGTCGGACGCGGTTCGATTGGAGTGGATCGATGTGGCGTCGGCGGCGACGGTGGTGCGGCCGGTTTCGATTCGGCCGACATCCGCCCCTCTCGTGCCGGCCCGTGGTGGGGGTGAAGTCTGCCCGAGTCCGAGAAATAATGGAGGTAGCAGCACGACGTCCCGACGGTTTATTCCATTTAAATTCTAAATAAAAAGAGTTTTTCTATTACGGGTCCCGGGCTGGTGATGTGTTCGCGAGTGTCCGTTGTGATGTGATATCCGTCACTCGGTCCCGACACTCGTCCGTCGTCCGCGCTAAGGGAAAATAAACCAGGGGGATGTGTACCTGTGATGGTTGTGGTTATATTTCCGTTCCGTGAAAATGTCAGAAGTGAGATTCGCGATTAGCCCAGGCCGGATCGGGCTCATCAGTTCGACGAGAAACTCCCTCTTTTGATTTTTATAAACTCTTCTCCTTTTCGTTTTCTCCTTTTTTTTGTTTACCGCTCCGTTTTTTTTTTTTTTGAAGTTCTTCCCGTTTTGTTCTCTTCCCAGTTTTGATTTTTCGATCTTGTCGGACCGAGAAGCGGCATAATGCAGAAGAGGGAAGGCAGGGAGACGACGGCTCACGACAAGGAAGAACAAGGAAAGAAGAAAATGGGCGAATTTCAAAGGACGACGATGCACTCACGTCGGCACACCGCCAACACGGTTCAATCCAGTGCCGGAGTTTTAATGGTCGGACCCAATTTCCGTGTCGGCAAGAAAATCGGCTGCGGCAACTTCGGCGAACTCAGACTAGGTGAGTCTTTATTTAAAAAAAATAAAAAAAATCTATTAAACTTAATAAACTTTTCTTTCTTAAAATCCCACCCCACGGCCTTTGTGTTAGGTTATAACTCCAAAACTGCACCTCTCCTCATTTTTACTTTTACTTTTCGTCTCTGTCTACGCTTTTTCCTCCTCGTGTCAGTCAGGCTTTTGGGATTTCCATTGTCGAATTTTATTTAGCCGGTGAAAGCCCTTTTCAGGATTAAGGATCCCTTTCTAAATTTATAAGCATGGATCTCACAATTCACAAAAATTTCAATTTTGTCCATTAAGAATTGTCCGTTTGCCCGTTCTACAATAAAAAACAACAATAATTTATTTTATTAAAGTTAGACAAACATTCAGAAGCTTGATGCCAAAAAATATGATTTATTATGAACAAAGTGATTAATTTTGCTTCTAGTAAAATTCCAATTTTACCAACCATTTCCAATTCAGGCTACAGGTTTTACATAATTAGATAATAGTATAAAACAATTATGATTTTTCCAATTGAGGCGAATCGAATTTTGAATAATAATAATAACATGACATACGGAGGCCATGGTTGAAAACAAAAAAGTGTCTTACTCATATACAGTAATTTAAATTTAACGAATTATGGCAAATTGATCATTGAATGATACAATCTCATAATAGTAGCAAACGTTAAAAAACTATAGCTTACAAGTGAACATTTTATTTTAACTCATAGCAGAACTAGTGTGAATTTTACAGTAATGGAAGTTCAGGATACGGTTTTAACATGATTGAGACAATGGTTGACAACAATCAAAAAAGTGTCTTATTCTTGGACAGTAAGTTAAATTTTCCGAATTATGGCAAATTGAACATTGAATGATACAATGTCATGATAGTAGCAAATGTTAAAAAACTATAGCTTACAAGTGAACATTTTATTTTTTTAATAAGATGTCTTTTTTTAAGGTGTCTTATTCTTGGATAGCAAATTGAAATGATCAAATTGTTTATTAAATTATAAGCGTAACATATTGGCAAAAATATGTGGCTTTCTACTTATAGCAGAACTATTGTAAATTTTTACAGAATTAGAAGTTCAAGATTTAGGTTTCGTATGTTGAGGCAATAGTTTAAACAATCAAGAAAGTGATCATGGCTTGACAAATCCAACAAAAATCATCTTCGAGTTTAGTAACGATTGACATTTAATATCACACAATACCAACTCTTGTACCAAAACAAATATTCCAATTAACAAGCATTAATGTAAAATTTTACAAAAATGGGTCAGAAGTTTGATCTTTTTCTTTAATTTAGATATCTAACAAACATCTTTTTTTTATTAGTGTGAAGTGCTATGCTTTCGCTTTGTCATACTATAAAATTAACTAAAATCCTGCCATTTCTAAGCTTTCGTTCTGGGATTTTAGAGGCAGAAATCAATCACTTTTCTCCACTTGATTTTATTCAGTATTGAAAAACCATCTCAATTTTAATGTCACATAACATTAATAGTGTAAATTTTTACACAGAAATATAAGTTCAAAGAACAAGTTTAACATGATGAGTCAATTTTGATTTTTTAAGTTATGTTCAATATTGAATGAATAAGGAACTATTTCTACTTCTAGCCGAACTAATGTCAGTTTCAGAACTGGAAGTCAAGATACAAGTTTAATATGAGACAATAGTTAAAACAACCAAAAAAGTGTTTTAATCTTGTATAGGCATTTAAAATTTTCAAATTATGGTTTGGTAAATCCAACAAAAATCATTTATTGTTGGTTTAAAAACAGTGCCTGAAATTTAATGTAACATATTAGCAACGATTTAAAATCAAAAATTCTTGCCTTTCTAAGGTTTCATAGCAATGTTTATGCAGAATGTCTGTGTTTTCATTTATAGAGATCAAACAGACTTCTCAATTTCATTTTATTCAATTTAGGAAAACCATTTAAATTTTAATGTCACATAATACACCAATTATTAAATTATTATATACTATTTTTACTTCCAGTGTCACCTGTACTATTGTAAAACTACTGGTTTTCAGTAATAGAAATTCAGCATATATGTAGTTGTATTTATGCCGATGGTTAATACCGTATAAAGACATAAGACAATTTTTACTTCCAGTTTGAGCAGAACATGAGCAAAATTCAAATGTTTACATAAATAGTTTAAAAATTTATTTTCCAAGGAAAACATGTTTAGCATTCATCAAAACAAACATTGTGGAAATAGCTTTAGTAGGGTGTAGGGTTTTTTACTTTTTCAGCAGTGCTTAGATCACTGGACCTTGAAAATAGTCTGTCTAGTATTTATGATTAAACTTGCTATTTGGCATTAATTGCAAAATCAATGATTTAATTACTTTTATATAGCATTTAAATTTTTTCATTATTGAAATTTCACACGAGCTTTCAAAGATAGAAATCTAACAAACACAATTCACATTTTAGCCCACTTGGGCTTGTACTTTTAGAATTAGCAGCACTACTGCAAAATTTTCAGAAATTTATTATAGATTTAAATGTTATGCTTTTATGTGGAAAAAATCAACAGATAAAAAGAAAGTATACACCTTAAAATTTAATATCTTGTTTGGCCAATGTTAGTAGTTGAACTGTAGATATATTTAAATGCTGAATAATTTAAATTTTAAAGTACATGTTCGTCATGATTAAACAATAAAAAAAATTACCTTACATGTGTAAATCGTTTTTAACAGGTGCTTGTCAAAGGCCCTTGGACTGAATTGGTCCAGACGTGGAAATTGTTCTTGTTCGTCAAAGGACGAAGACCTTGTACCTTCTGTTCTATCTTTACCTCAAAACGCTTTTTCCATGGGCAAGTTTCGGTAGATAACACCCGCCTTATAAATTAGAAATTTTAATACCTCAAGGCAGTTTTGAAATGAATTTTTGGCTTCTGATTTGCATTTCTAACAGGGAAAACGGATAATTTTAATTAAATTGATTTATAATTTTTTATGTAAAATCTGGTTATCAACCACAATACATAAAAATTTTGATAAATTTAAATGAATACTTTGGTTAAATAGGACCACCTAAAATACATATGAATTAATATGATAATTTTTATGTTTTAGTTTTAATAGGCTAGGGGTAAGAGGGAAATTTCATTTTTACAGCTCTCTGGGGGTGGGTTCTATTACACAAAACGCTCATCTGCTTAAGATATATATATTTTTTATCCACCCTTATAATGTAATTTATTGTTCCCTCTCCTACAACGACTATTATTTCCCACTCATTCCCGAGAGGAAAACTTAATAAGATTGTATTACCAGTGCGAAGTTTCCTGTTTGTTTAAAAAAAAAAATGATTTGACCAAGTACCCTAGGACTTGGGACACGATCGCAATGCGCACTCTGTTAACAGCAGCTCTAAAGAAGGATCCAGTCCTTTGGTTGAACCATTGCCTCAGATTTTCCTTCTCCAAGGACTTCGTTTCCCTTCGATTTTCACTTCTAGAATAATCTTAAGCAGTTCGTATTTATCCGGGTAAAAAATGACTTAAATACCCATGCTTCCGTGTTTTTACTGTTTTGTTAATATTTGTTATTTTCATTATTCTTCTCACTACCACCACGTTATGTGTTCTGTTGAGCTCATTTTTAGCACCTTCTACAGTTCCACATCTAGACTGCATCAAGCTTTTTTATAGAAGCTTCTGTTAGTGTCCAATCATATATCAGAGTTGAGAAGACATTTCAATAATCTTATCCTTAATCCCAGATCAAGTTTATGTCTGCATAGTACTCTTTTTATTTTAGTAAATGCCGACCCGGTTTTTTCTATCTTCGGTTTTATTAATTTAGAGTGGTCCTACAGGTCGTTCACTTGACAGCAGCCTAGGTATGTTATCTTTTGGACCCACTCTAAGGTGATATCTAGATTTCTTCGTCCTTGATAACCATAAAATATAGTCTTTGCCGAATTTAGTTTTAAACCATTTTCTTTACTATTTTGTGTCACTTTATCAGGTAGGCTTTGTAGTTCTTCCATGTATTGGATATTTATTGGCGTACCTACCTTTACACCCTCCTCTACATCATCAAGAGCGCTGAGTATGTTTTCGGAGGGTATGTTAAATAGTAGTGGCGACAGGATGTACTCCTGTCTCACAACTCTCTTGATTCCGGTGTGATCCGATGTGCAGACTTCTATCCTAACATTTGCTTTTTGGTTCCAGTAAAGGTATGCGGTAAAGTGGATATCTTTATCATCCAATTGGGTGTTTTTAAGAATTTCTATTGTTTTCTTATGGTTGACATCTTGGATATAAGGCGTCTTTGGTTCCTAGTTTGTTGCGAAATCCAAATGGATTGCTGATTCAGTCTTCCAGTTTAATATTGATTCATCTATGTATAATCCTTAAGAATATTTTTAAGACCTGTTCATTAAACTAATAGTCCGATATTCACTACATTTTTTTGGATTTGTTGTCTTGGATGTGTAACAAAAGATATGGGATGACGCATAGCCCTAATAAAACTGCTTTTTGTGACATTGAAAAATAATTATGAACTATAAGAATGTTCTAGTTCATTAGTAATGATAAGGCAATTATTGCGGTAAAATTTCCACTTACAGACCTAAAATATATAAACGTCATCGTAAGTAGATATAAAGAGTAGTGCGATTACACGTTTAGACGTAAATCTAGTTGAATAATCTGTCTATTTCAAGTATTCCTATAAAAAGAAAGCTGGATAGTATTTTAAAGGTCCCAATTCTCTAACTGTTCGATTATTTTCTTTTGTCAGACGGCCTTTGCCCTACGAGTCTAGGCGTACTAGAATGTTGACCGGGGTGTAATTTGGCCTGTTATCCTGATGGGTTGGTCTTGACAATGGGCAAACTGGTATCTATCAAATGTATCATTTTACAAAATAAACTGATAGTGTTTTCAGGAGATAAGAACCAGATAAAGCCAATCCGTTTTGGTTACAATCTACAAATCGACTATTTTGTTACAATGTTAGGATGAACAATGCATCTAGAAAATAGAAATGGACGGTTTTGGTTCAAAAACCGACAACTTAAGCACATTCAAAAAAGAAATAATTTATTATACTCTGCAATGTCTTCTCAGCCAATATAAAACTTAATAATAAATAAAGGGGGAAGAAATTGTAATGTTTCTACAAAGTTCAGTCACAATGGGTGGTTGATGCAAATTCAAAGCATTCCATTGCATAATCGTATAATAATTAATAGGCACAAATATCTATTGAATTGGAAATAAAATTAGTTTAACGAGAGAGGCCATGGCTAAATAAAGGATTGTTGAAAATATTTTACGTGAAATACAAGCCTTAAGATAGCTTTAGGAAGCTTAAAAGATATTTTAACTTTAGAAATAATTAAATAACGTCTCAGCAATGGTAGAGTCTAGTGGTCAACAGTGTCAACATGTATTCAGCATCTTTTATCATTTTTTTATCACAATTTGTTAAAGATTTTAATTCAGAGGTTATCAGAGAAAGGCCAATTGTTCTCTTATCAGATTAAATATATTGTATCTAGTGTGGGTTCTTGAAGTATAATTTTTTTAAAATAAACATTTTTATGTCGCGGGTATTTACGGTGTTTAGTATTCATATAATGAGGTGCAAAGGTTAGATTTATGGGGCTTTATGATGAAAGAATCGGACTTTATCCCAATTCAGTTGAAATTTTTCACAAAGGCTGTGATCCCTAGCCAACTTATTTTCCATGGAAAACTGTGTATGAAATTTGAAAAGCTGCCCTTGGTCAACCTCCAAAAATCCAGCCCTGGACCAACCACAAAAACAAAGCCGTTTAATTCCATACCCTTATACACCTATTCTCTCCGGAACACAATGTACAATTGGTGGGGCATTAAATATTTAATACCTATTATTTTCTTTATCTAGACCATCGCATGTTGGATTATTTTAATATTAAATAATTAATTCGTTTAAAATTTTTTGTAAGCCATTTCCATACATGCAAAATAGTTTGAATTTACTTTTTACACTTCATACTGCTCGTGATCATCCCAGAATATATAATTTTCTTGTTTCGGAACTGCAAGAAGGACAGTATTTTTTAAATTATACACGTTATTGCTAATATACACGTATTAAGAGTCGTTTTGTTTTAACACTTATTATTAACTGATTATTTTAAGAAATAATATTTTTATTTGTAAGCACCCTAATTAAGTAAATGTCATGGAATGCTTTTTGCATGATTTATGACCATGCTGTATTAAGGTGAAGGCTTTTTTCAAGTAGCACATTTTGATAGACTTAATGACATATAAACTTGGGAAAGTTGTGTTGTGTGCGAGTTTTCTGTGTATACATTTGTTTATTAATCTTGTAACAACGCATCTTGAGTAGACAAATCAAATAGATTGAAGAGAATAAGTGGATTGACAGTCAACTCTCCCAGGGGCCTCTCCAGTTCGTAATGGATGCTTCTGTACTTGATGTTTTGAATGTTTGTTGAAAGTTCACCTGCAAGTTGAACTAGAAATTAATTGATTGATTGCAATCAGTGGAGTTATTTATAGACTGTAGAAGTCGACTTCTGTACTTTGTTTACTTTAATGTTGGTTAAAAATTAATCTCCGAGTGGTTTTAACAGCAAATTTTAACTGTTTGGCAGCAACTTGCGAAAGGTTGTAGGAGGGCTTTACTCTTTACTTTCAAAGTTCAGTTTTACTCCCTTGTTTTTTAAACCACGTCTGGGCAGACATGACATATAAAATTATCACAATTTCAGGACTTAGGTAATTCTGTTTTTTATATTGAAAAGCCCGAATTCACACGTTAACATTAAATAATATATGTTTTACTTCTGTGGGTTAAAGTAAAAATCTTTTAAACCTTTATTAATTGTATTATTCTTTTTAAGTAAATAAAGGGGAACTGAAGGGTTTTTTTGGTAGTTACGAATTGGGCCAAACTAGGAAATATTGAAATTCCCTTAAACCAGTTCCAGGTAGAAAGTCCATTCAGAAATACAGTTTTCTTATTTTTTCTTCCTGTCTGTGCGACAATCTCTATTCTAATCTCCTTTATGTTATATCATAAATGAAACACTTGAAATAAATAAAAAGATAAGGTGAAAAATTAGAGGACAAAAGAAATATTATCTTTACTGTCCCAGATATTTTGCGTCCTCGATTCTCCCTTGTTTTCGTCTGTCATGATTCCCATGATTTAGAACTATACCATTGTAAAATTGTTTAAATATAGAATTTTCGAAATTTTCCAACAGTTGTGATTATTGTTGCAACTCGTCCAGGGGTACTTTTTCCTGCAGTTGACCTGGTGTTTTTTTAATCTGATGTTAATAATATTAGGCATCTGTGTTTTTCATGAATAATGAGTTCATGGTGAAGCTTGTGTTAAGTCATAATAAGCCGCAGTTTACAGCCGTTTCACTTTTAAAAGATTTATTGTATCCTAGTTCTTCAAACATTGGCATCTCTGTTATGTACTTCGGTCAATTTACGAGGATGGTTTGGGCTGCATGTTTCGGTGATTTTGCTTAAAAAACGAATGTCTTTGACTGCTCCTTTCACGATATTACTATCGATTTATGTCACTATAGTCTGCCGGATATGCACTTAAGGCCGTTCACCGAGTGTTCATTTTCCCCGTGACCCAGTTACATCCTAAAGAGAATCCCTTTATCGTCTTGGTGTATGATTTTACCATTAAAAAAATTGCAATAATTATTTCTAACCGTTCATCCAGTGCAATCGGCCACGCGTTAATGTTGGTGCAGGTCGATGTCTATCGACTGTTGACAGTTTTTGATTTAGGGCAAATATAATGGAGGTGGTAAAACATTCAGACCGCCAATTTGTGGATAATGGTTTCGGTTTTTTAAACAAGAGTTTCACCGTTGTGAGAATATTGAGATCTTGTTTCTTCTTCTTTAAGACAGAAATGCTTACAAAGACGTTGAAGTTTAGACTTTTATATACAAAACGAATTTCTTTTATGCTAAAATAATGGAAATCTTTGAAATTGTATGTCCCAATAAGAAGGTGTACGTTTGTGTGCCATTTTTATAGAGATATTTTAATCAAGGGATACGACTTGGATTCATTATGGCGAAAATTTAAAATGCCCAGGCGTTTGTAATAATCCCTTGTCTCAAACAGTCTAGCTAGTTGTTTTTGTTTTCTAAAAAAATGCTTTTGGAAAGCTTGTAGATCATTCGGTACCATTTCAGACGACAGACATTCAGATCTGAGGGGGTCTTATCTTCTTAGCGGTTATCTTTAAAACAATGGAGATAATTCTTATTCGTCAAGCTAATATTGGAATGTTAGGCCAAAATCAGCAAATGTTAACCGTACGATTTGTAACACGATGAAATTATTTAAATAGGATTAATTCTAATCAACATAGGATAGTGCAATGATGTTAATTTTTATTATTATTTTTTAAATCAGTATATTACAGTTGATACTCTATGAGAACAAACCATCGTTCAGTGTATCAAGAGCACTTGAAAAATATGAATACTCCACAAAGTTTTGTTTAATTATTGTAAGCTCATTAGTTTTCCTTTTATTCGCGTTAATTACGCTTTAAATGCCATTTGAAGTGCATATTTGTCTTCCAACAATTTATTATAAGATGATGGTCGTTTTAAAAACAAAATATAGCAGATTTTGAACGAAATTATTTACAAACCAAACACGCTCTTCAATCTTTCTTTTCTCTGTCTCTTGTCATTTTTAAGATCTTACGAACAACCTATATATAATCTTGTTTATATAATTTGTATTATAACTTTAATCTTTAAAGTAATTGGCCAAAGTCTATTTATTTTTGTGTTGGTATTCAACAATAATACGCTCTGTATAAAAATATAACCCTTTCAGTTGAACTTTCTCTCACTTTAGACATTTACTTCATTATTGATTTTACAATAATTTGTTATTTTTATTTTATGTCTGATGCGTCTATAAACAAATGTATATTATAATTGTAATTACATGATAAGTAAAGTTAAAGGTCTTAGAGACTTAACTTTTGCGCTTATTTTAATAAATAAATCGTTAGATCAATCATTCAGTTGTCTTCTGTCTGCATGTCTCCTTCCTTTGATATTCTCCCTGTGTCTTCTCTCTCTCTCTCTCTTTCTCTCTCTCTCTCTCTTTCTCTCTCTCTCTCTCTCTCTCTCTCTTTCTCTCTCACTCACTCACTCCTCACTCACTCACTCTCTCACTCTCACTCTCACTCTCAACACAACTCACACCCTTTCTCTAACTCTCACTCTTCTGCCTCTCTCTTTTAGTCTTTTTTCGTTCTCTGTAATTTTTCTTTCCCTCGTAGACTTTAGTTTTTTCTAGCGTTTTTTCCCTTTCCCCCTTGTTGATCTGTATCTTCCCCTCTGGCAGTCTGTGTATTTCTTTTATTCTTACTCTCTCTCTCTATCTATCTATCTCTCTATTTCTCTCCCTCTCTCCCGCCCCCACCCCCTCTCTCTCCTCTCACTATCTTTATCTATCTCCCTCCATCCCTCTCCTCTCCTCCTTTCCTCCTTTCCTCCTTCCCTCCTTCCCTCCTTCCCTCTTCCTTTCCTCCTTTTTTTCTCACTCTCCTTTCTCTCTCTCTCTCTCTCTCTCTCTCTCGCTCTTTCTCTCTTTCTCTCTTTCTCTCTCTCTCTCTCTCTCTCTCTCTCTCTCTCCCCCTTTTTCTCTGTCACTACCTTGGCGTTCTTCGTTAAAAGGCAGGTTTTACCTATTATCTGTTCTGTTGCTAGCATCGATCTATTCTTCATGACATGATGACTAATAATCCTATCTAGATCAATATTTAAAAGACCAACATAATGTTGTTAGCAATTGTATCAGTACAAAAAGAAAGAATAATTGCGAGAATAAACAAATAAGGACGAAAAGATCAATAACGATATCAGTTCATTCCATTCTATTCGCTGACGCAATACGTCAAACTTATCAGAGAACTTTTTGTTTTCCATATCCTGATTTTTGGACACCTGGCTGTGTGATTTAGCCGAGTAATATTCATGTAGGTTTAAAATCAGCTTAACTTTGTGATATTGTTTGCTAGAATAACGTGCCAGAATGCTTGCACGAGTAACTAACTAATTTTTGGGGGTTAACCATCCCTTTTTGTGGATAGTTGATTTTAGTTTTCTTAATCCTTGTTATTCGTTACTGTGTAAAGCTATGATGCAAAACAAAATTATATCGATACATTTTTTATGCGCATACTACCGTATCATGTTTAAATATATCCATTAAATATTTTCCGCTTACATATTTTCTGTATTCAAAGTTAATATAACACCAGCGTACTAAAGTCAGAAAATTAATTACCAAACTAATATATGAAAGTAAACTGTATAGGTAATTGCAAAATAGATACTTATTGACAAAACTTTTTCAACATTAATCAAAGTACATTTGTCGGCATGGACCTACAATTGGTAAATAATTGGAATTTCTAGCGCTTGGAATTATGCTTTGTTTTCTAAAAATGGATTCTTTGAGTGGTCCTATTCTTGTTAGAATGAATGTCGGGTCTGTCCCCTTCCATCTGAGTTATTTTCAGATTTGATCTTGCATATTTATGTATGTCCATCGGGTCGGAACCTGTCGACCATTATTACGATTCACCCATCGGCGAGGAGCCACCACTTCTTTTTCCGTAATGGTTTTTATGCGTTTACAGTAGGACTGAGAAATTCGTGCACGAAAAGTCGTTTTTGTTATTTATCAGCCTACGATAACGTCATGAAGTAAAAGGGACTTACCCTTCCATTTGAGATTAACACTTGTTGATTGAAAGTTATTAATCTCCATTTCATGGCTTAATTTACGTAAACCGTTTATTTCTTGTCTTTACTGTGTGTATATTTATTTCATTCGAAAAACAACACGGCCTTAAATATGTAAAAAAATTATAAGTTATTTTGGCGACTAGCGACAAAAAATTCCGACCAATGTCCAAAAATGAATGGAATAATAAATCCCAATATGTAACTTGTTTTCCTTATCCGATATCGTTTAGGGTGGTCAATTCTAAACTGATAGTGATAACACATTATAAAATTCTTTAAAAAAACGTTCTATTGTTTTCAGAATATTTAGTTCCAATTTCTCTGCACACTGGCCTTAACGCCAAGATCAAAGCGGCTTGTGATTCATAATGAAAGTGATTTCTGTTATTTTCTATATGTGTTATAATTTCTGATTTTTTAATTATTGGTTTTTCGTCATTATGTGGTATCGTTTGCCTTATAGTTCCATCGTTTATAGATCAATATATGCCAGGCAAGGTATTACAATTCTTTCTCCTCTCTCTTTCTTCTCTTCATCGGTCTCCCTCTTTCTTTCTTCCTTCCTGTCTTCTCTTCTATCTCTTTTAATCACTCTTTTGTTTTATCTTCTGTTTTCTTTTTCTCCTCTCTTTCTACTCTTCTTTCCTATCACTTTCTTCTCTCCTACCTCCGCCCTCTCTTCCTCTCACACATTTTCTTACAACTTTCCTTTACTCCTCGCTTTCTTCTGTATTCTATCTCTCTCTCTCCTCTCTCTCCTCTCCCTCCTCTCCCTCCTCTCCCTCTCACCTCTCTCTCTCACCTCTCTCTCTCACCTCTCTCTCTCTCTCTCTCTCTCTCACCTCTCTCTCTCTCTCTCTCACACACTCTCTCTCTCTCTTTCTTTTTTAAATCCTATTTCCTTTACTCCCTCGCTCTTCAGTTTCCTTTTGTCTCAATCTTTCTTTATTGCCTACTCTTCTTTTCTCTCTCCTCTCTCTCACTTACCCTCTCACTCGCTTAGCCTCCCTCTCTCTTTCTCTCTCTCTTTCTCTGTCTGTCTGTCTGCCTGTCTCTGTCTCTTTCCCCTTCCCTCTCGTGTTACATCGACGGGACATGTTATTATGCTTATGTTTGTGAATTATTATGTCGTCTGTTTTTTCTCTACTCTAAATCGATGCCTATCATTTAAAGTCAGCTTTTACTTAGTACCTGCAATATTTCATCGTTCTTAATGACATAATTACAAAAATGTTAACAATTATATTTTTACCTCATCTGATCTACCTTGGATAAAATTGTGTCCATTATATCATGTTAACAAATGTTACAGACCAAAAAACAAGGAAAGTTTGGCTGGAATAAACGAATAGTATAGACAAAAAACGATCAATAGTGATATCAGTTCCGCCGGTTCTATTCGCGTACCCAATCTCAACCTTTTCAGAACCTTTTGTTTTCCATATTCTGTTTTTAGATTTTTTACCACCCCTGAAGAGAAATCGCAACACGTTTCTGTGAACCGTTGTGCACAATTATTTTGAGCAATTACCACACGCTTTGTTCGATTACTCGTATCACTTCCCTGCCGCTTCCACTTACCTCGTGTATTATTAAACTTAGCCCTGTCCTGTTGAATTTCCTTTAGTTTACCAAGAAATATTCACAACCCCCTTATTTTAGGACATGTTTCGGTAACATCATTTTTCTCAAAGGTATGTTCCCCACGATACGCCAACGATAATTCCGCAAGTTGGAATAACTGAGTGAGTGAAAGTAAGAATACCTCGTTAGTTAACATTAAAACTTACATAAATTAAATTATAAAAAAAATATATATATCAAATTAACTTGAAGTTAAATTATACTTACGGGTTACAAATATCACACAAAACCCAAACACCCAAGCAAGTGGTATCCATGTCATTTTTTATAAAACAAATTTTTCTCTTATTTCGTTGTTAACACGTTCTCATAGTGATAACACGTAGAAAGAACAATTGTACGAAAAAATGTTAAGTGGTGAATAAACAAAACCGAGGTTTTAAAATCTTTCAGCTCTCATATTTCCCCTTTCTCTCTCTCTCTCTCTCTCTCTCTCTCTCTCTCTCTCTCTCTCTCTCAGGCCTTACTCCCTTCTCATTCTCTCTCTCTTTCTTTTTTAAATCCTATTTCCTTTACTCCCTCGCTCTTCAGTTTCCTTTTGTCTCAATCATTCTTTATTGCCTACTCTTCTTTTCTCTCTCTCCCTCTCCCCCCTCCCGCCCCATCCCAATCTTACCCTCTATCACTCTTTCGCTTTCTCATTCTGTCTTTCTCTCTGTTCCCTTCCCCTCTATCACTCTTTCGTTCTCTCTCTCTCTCACTACCAATCTATTTAACTAGCTATCTTTCTCGTTACTCACCATATACATATATCCAGTATTGTTTACAGGCTTATTAATCTATTAAGTTGGGTTTGATATATTTTCATTCCCTTACAAATATATACCTATTTTTAAAATAGCTTAAGGTTAAGTAGGGATGTTAAGTCGAAAGTTGTTAAAAATATTCTGTATTTATTAGTTTACTCTACCTTTGGGAAACGTTGAAATCGAATTATTTATGTCAACGGCCAAATCTAAAAATATTTGATTAAAAATAAACCTTAATACTCCCACAAGGGGCAAGTGACTGGGAGTCGGAAGAGGCCAGTTATAAATTTAGTGAATAATCGAGGAAGTAGATGTCTGTAATCAGTGTTAGTTTCGTATTCTGTGCTCAGCCCGGCGCGATTGTGGCCGGGAGGGCGGGCGAAAAAGGAAGAACGAAGAATGGTGGGCTCACAGACAAGCACGAGCATGCCACTTTAGCATGACGTCAACTTCCCGAAGAAAGAATGTTACAAAGATGTGGTGATCAAACAAATACCGTTTGAGAATATTAACAGTTTATCGTACAAGTTCAGATTCAAATATGTTAATGGAATATTATGAATATTTTAGAAATTATTAAATTGTGTCATTACGAAGTCATGCTTAACCTATGACTCTACAAATTATTTTTCATACAAAAAATCGAAAAAATCGATTGTTTTGTATTATTATATAAAAATTAATATACTTGCTTATTTCAAACTTTTAACTTTTTTGGTTTACAACTCGAGGGATTTGTGTTCTTTTTTTTAAGTAGGAAAAATATAATATGTAGTACGATGTCACTATTTTATTTTATTTACAATGTATCCAATTCACTAAAAATGTACACTCAAATAAAACTTCAAACGCAATTTTTTAGGGTTTGTCGTGATAGGCTGAAAAACAATCAGGATGTAATGTTAACTTACATTTTTTACAGTAGTAAGGACTCCTTCCTTTACAACTCAATGTTTGACTCCCCCCCGTTTCAATTAGATGATCAAATCGATCTTTTCTTGTAGGATCTTTTCTGATGGGCGTTCCTTTCTGAGACTAGGCTGACCGAATGCTTGAACATATAAATGACAAGCGTCCTTTGAAAATCTAGTTAAGCAGTGGAAGAGTTTGTCTCCTTTCTTTATATGTAAGCCAGGCTTGAACAATGCTTATAATGGCAGACTAAGAAAAAATACTTACCACCATTTTTTTTATTCTGATCTGGGTCTATAAGTCGCGAAAAATTGGTGTGACAAACAACTCCTCTTGTGTATTTATTGTATTGAGATATTGCTTCTATCATTGGCACAATTTGTTTTTTTCTTAGTGAGAATATCGCGAAGAGTGATGACTTGAATGTGGATAATCATTACTGTCACGACGCTGTTGTCATTCCAAGTATAATTATTAATGTTCCATCACTTCGAAATTGTATTTTACCGCCAGCAAACTTTCTAAATATGGTATTTTTTTTCTCTTAAGTAAAAATGTTTTGCCATCCGGTTTTCTCTTACTGTTCCAGTGCCTCTAAACCCCCGCCATTCAAAATTTGCAATAATTTTTCATGCTAAAAAAAGCATCGAATCCGGAGCAAGTGATGATTTTCTACCAGTCTGAGAACAATATCCTCTTACCCGAGGTCAGTTTTTGGGAGTCTGTACTAGGTTCAATCAAAAAAGTTGTTATAGTAGCACATAATGTTATCTCGAGAACTGTGACTGACACAAACAATTTCAATTCGTTCATATTATTAAAGGTTTCATTGCCACTGATGAACAGATTGTTTAAAAAACATTAAAAAAATGAAATGGTACACTAGTTAGGAGACGATGCAAAGAAGGGGGTGTCGGTGGCCGCAACATCACTGTAAGGTAAAGGTTCCGGGTTCGAATCCAGTGGCCCTGCATTCGAAGCCGAAATATTTACAAATGGGCTTTCGACGCGAAGAAGTGAATTTCAGACTGAGCACTGAAGAGAGCTGAACTCGGGTGGGTGAAAACCGCTCTACTTTTACAAAATATCGTAAATTCATGTTATTTTGTGTTCTAAATATAGAAAAGGGTCCCCCAAAAGGGACGGCAGTAATCTTAGAATTTTTGTTGACAAATGAGAAAAAAATTCCATAACCCGGGCAACTATGTTGCTTGATGGCAATGGGCATAACACCTGCCCAGCCTTGAGGAACCTTTGATTTCAGGATCTTATATCGTAACCAGGAAGTTGGCAAGTTTGACGAAAGTTCGATTTGATGTTAACATTTCTTAACATCACATATATCTAGATATTTTTGAATACTCGTTTAGTGTAACATTTCTTAACATCACATATATCTAGATATTTTTGAATACTCGTTTAGTGTTGAAACGTATTGTTAAAAACAAGGGTGAACTTATGAAATTGGATATGCAATTATACTTTCATATTGATAATACACTTGATCGAGAAAGCACATCGCAGGGAATAATTCGAGGATTTATATACCGACATCCGTTTTTAATCTCTGTAGAGGATCCCGTTGCTTAGTTAGATAATGGATTTGTGGTTGGTTATGTTTTTAGATGATGTCATGTATAGTAATTAAATACCGTGGAATCCGATGTCTGATTTTTTACCCAAGCAGTACAATTTCTAAATTTAAACAAGAAATTAATGAGGCCTGTTTTCCAGGTTTTTATTAGAGATCAAGAGTACTGTATGTAATAGTTTATGTACGAATTTATGTATTAAAAAATAATACAGGCGTATTACGCGGGCAAAGTTGACATGCCTGTGAATTTATAAGGGGCTCGTAAGATTTATTCGGATGTTGAACTCATTTTCTTCTTCTTCGTACCGGTTTTTACTGTTGTGTGTCATACGTGTAGAAAGGTTACGAGTGGAAATGGATTGTATGGACGAAGCGATAAACATGAAATCATGAAGCCACGCGATGTTCACAGCACCGGTATTTCATAAAGAAGTGGCCAACGTCGTTCTTAAGTTCTCTTCCCCCACTAACGCTTAAGTGTTGAATGCAAATTGCCCGTATGTTCATTATCTCAATTCTGTTCGGACACATATAGAGAATAGTCGAGGTTTAAGTGGAATTTGGATGAAAAAGTCGAAGCCCACAGTGTATGAATAAATAAGGAGAGCTGTTTCAGTGATTACTCCGCACCATAGGGGAAAACACTTTCACGAATCGTTTACATAAAATTTTCAAATGAGGTGACATGAATCCTTAACTTTTGTTATGGCAGGATTTGTTGAAACTCTTCACATCGAAACATGTATAAAAAAATCGATCGTGATATATTTTAAATATTGATTATTGATTAATTTGAACGAAAGGCTGCTTAAAAGTTCACAATTGATGGCGTTAACCGTTCAGTAGTTGCACAAGCTGACAAAATTATGAAGTTTTCCTATGTTCGAATTGACGCCAGATCTCAGACGCCCTTTTTATGACCTAGATCATCAACGAGGACTATCGCTCTGCCGACAGCAAACAAATAGCAAACGGGGTATACTTTGTGAAGCTATGCTGAACTTCACTTCGGCGACCTTATAATATAATATCCACAAGAAACTGGATGATAGACAGGTGACAGGTAATTTATCTGGTTATAACCGCCCCTAACTTGTAAATAAACTTGTTCTCCCAACGCCTCCATCCACCTCTGATGAGATTTTACATCCAATCAATCGGGAACTGGCCGAGTTTATAAAACACTCTCCTTCCATCCTATCTCAACGTCTTATTCTTGGCTTTCGAAGCGTAAACATTTTTAAGGGCTTCTTCCGTCTTAAAGACGTTTACTATAATTCAAGGAGTTTGACTTCATTCGAAAAAAAAACTTGAATGTTGTCACAGCGCCAATCAATACACGATGGGGTGTGTTTTATATATCTGGTTTACCCCGTTGTGTATTTGTTTAATTTCGAAAAAGCAGCGACACATTCAATTTTCATAATGGTTTTGCCTGACCCTTTTACACTTTGTTACATAGGAATAATATTTAATTACTCTTTTTTAATTAATCGGGGTTTATGTTCGTTAATAACTGTCCACTTCGTTGATCTCAACGGTCTATCGCTTCCACTAAGTGCTTGTTTAGTGAGAGAAAGTTCAATAAACTAGTGAGAAGAATATTGACTCATTCTCAGAATTTGCTGTGTTTTGCTTAGATATACCCCACTTTATTTTATTATGTCTCTTCGCGATTTGTTATGTTTATTTGTTAGCTATATTTGAATATATTTATCGGTTTTGCTTTTAGGTTATGATTTTCTACTGATACGTATGTTAACCACTGAGTTGTTATTAAGAGTTTAGTCCTTCTCAGGTTTTATGTTCTATGTATGTCCACTATTAGGTCAATCAATAGATTAAATTTTCTTAGATTATTTTAAGCTAACGTATTTCCTTAAAACGTCATCCTTGGTTCCATCGTGTACACAATTTATACTGCTGACCTACCTTTAATCTATGACGATACCGTATTATTATTTATGCACGAAACCGGGATTCCACTCTAACCACCGTCAATATTCAGGAACACCTCGAGCTCATCGAAGAATGATGCAAAAAATGGAAGATGACGAAAACAAGGAATTACCGACACCCTCACAAGTCAAAGACAATACTTAGGACAATATCTAGACTAACGTGGAATCCACAACAAGTATGTAGCCATTTTCTCAGTCAGGCGGCGCTTAAGGCCTTAGCCTCATGAGAGGTAAAAGCAAAAAAGCGTATGGAATTGTATGGAATCCCTGGCAGAAGTCAGAGGCACCGATGACATGACCCTGGCATATTTTCTTGGACATTCGGGACAGAGAGGCAATAAGAAAGCGGGACATGTTGGTCAAAAAAGGAGCCAATATAATTCTCTAGGCCCCGAATCCTATTGTGGCCTAGCAACTTATTACAAAACAGCGTACATTAAAAAAAACGGATCGTTAATGAGTTCAAAACCTACAATACCGCAGGCATGAGGCACGCAAAGAGATTTATAGAAAAGGCACCCCCTCAAGACTCACAAAAGAGTTACTGGAAGGTAACCGGAACAGAACCAGGATTCTGGTTGTACTGACGGGCACCGCCGCCTAAGAAGGCACATGCACCGGATAGGAGTACAGAGAGAAGAAACACTGTGCAGATACTGCCAGGAAGACGAGGACACTGCAGAACACATTTTATGTTTTTGTGAGACTCTATGTGGGTGTAGATTCTTGTGTCTTGGAGAGGAATTCCGCAAGCAAGTTCCTACACTAAGAAGCCGCTAGCAAGGCTATGGAGAGTTCGCTATTAACAACCTGAAGCCGGCCAATGAGTTATAATATAAAAATAGAGGGACACAATAGATAGATATGCTCAGGTCGAGGTGCAGAAATACTTTTACCCACCTCTTTTATTACTATCCCTATCGCATACACTAAACTGAAGTGAGAAGAACTGAAGAGAAATCTCGGAAAACAGAAAGCTTCCAGGGCCAAACCCAGACACGATTAACAAACAAACGATAGCGATTACAAACCACCGATTTGACCGATTTGGACATTCGGAGCAGAACTGTGGGGTATCACGAAGTCACCCAATATCCAACCAAAAGTGTTCCAATCAAAAGTAAGGCAATTATCCAAGGTCCTTACTATGCCTCTAAACCTTCCCATCCACAATGACCTCAACATTCCCTTCGTTCAAGATTTCTCCGATCCCGCTTCCTGAAATATCATTCTAACCTTTCCTCAAACGCTAATCTTTCTGTTCTAGTCCATTCTACTATCTCCCATCCTCATAAAACATCCACGTCGCTTAAAAGGAGGTTGGCTCAGAGATCTACTCGTTCCCTCTTTAATAGCGAGAGTGACAGCCTAGGCTGTTTTCACAAAATGTGTGTCCTCCGGGAGCAGTGCTGACTATAGTGCCTGTGATGATGTGACCGGTGGAAAATCATAAGACCAAATTTGCATTTACAAAATACATTTAACAAAAATGTCTTCGATTCTGTGTTGTGGTTTTTAAGCTATGTATGTCATCTACAACTATGTTGTTATAAATAGGACTGGGTTTGTCACTTGTATGCTGTTTTCTATAGTCGTAGCTTTCTTTTTGTTTTTGAGGTTGCGGTTTTTTAGCAATCGTTCGGGTTCACGTCGTACTGTCGAAAAAACTGCCAGTTGGTCATCGATGGGTGGCCCACATTCACGTTTAACAAGCTACATTTGTTTTACATGTATTTTGTCTTCCTTGTGCATAAATGAATGCAGTTATAGATTAATAATAAAAATTAAATAAAAATAATATTCTAGCATTATGTATGTATTTTACTATGAACTACTTCAAGTTTTCGTCAGAGGTGGTTTTTAAATACTATGTATGTCCAAAGTGCACATGATATTATTTAACCATTCCCTAAATGTTATTATTTTTAAGCAATATTTAGTAATTATTTGATATTGATTGCACGTTGGTTAAGGCTTAATTGAATGAATTAAATTTGAATCTCCAGTACGATGGATTGGATTGAACAGATATTTTCGTCCTGCCCCACTTGGGGCTTGTAACATTGTTAATATCCTTGTTTTGAAACCAATAATAGTATTATTACCAGATATGATCTGTGATAATCCTTTCGTGGGCTATTGTGTAGAACTAATTTGCACCTTAATGGCCAATACAAACGCACCTAGAAAGTACCAGCTGTGTGGTTCAATGAAATTACAATTTAATAACATTTCTCTTTTTTTTAATTTGGTATTAGTTGCACTATATATATTTGTCTAATTCTGTAATGATGACTTGAGGAAAGGCTAGGCAGGTGGTATTAAAGAATATTCACGTTTAGATTGTTTTTTTAGAGAGGATTTTTCAGATCACAAAGCCATCAAGTGTATTTTCCAATGTCCAATAACGAAAATAAATCAGTATAAACATGTATTAATCACCGATATGCTGGCTTTATGGTTAATCTAATTTTACCTTTAAAATACATAAGTCAGCATATCATTTTACATTTTCGGTAATTTTTGAATTAATGTTTGTTGTTTGTTGCAGGTATGTACGCAAACATTATCTTTGAAGATATGGTATGGTAAGATTTTAAGTTTTTTTTTTCAATCTCCGTCTTCCAACTGTAGAAATTATCCAGTTAGACGCGTGAGGTCATTAAAATCCTACCTCAAAATTTGATGTTCGACTATCCTAATCCTCCTTTTTTTTCCCCCTTAACGGATGGGTTAAATTTCCATTATAGGCGCAGGCTTATTTGTATACAAACCACCATTGCGATCCTCCCAGACCAACAAGCGGTGGACACACGTGTGTACAGTTGAAACACATGGCAGACACAAACCACAAATTCCCCCAACGAAAAGGATTTATCGTTAAAACACACAAACGGTTCAAATACAACACTGCCCAAAGTGCTGAAAAATCCCTTGGACCTATCTCTTAGCGGTTTATTCCAGTACAGTTAAATTGTACTCGTTAATTTGTTTCAGTGTGTACTATATACCCCTTGACAATTTCTAATAAGCGCTAGAAAAAAATAAAAAAATAAATGGCCGTTTCAAGAATTAAAATTAAATATATATTTCCACTAAATGGCAGAAAAATAATTCAAATATACTAAAATAGCCCACCTCATTTGATGTTTAATGTCCATCTAGGAAACAGGTCAATAACCTGGACATACCCACTTTTCTATGGAATATTTTTTTTCCGTTTTCGTATGTTCGTATTTCTCCTACGAAATTGGGCCAATGTTCGTGGGGGTAGTCTGAAGGTGCAAGTCGGCAACAGGGTCGGCCCGAGCCCTGGTTGAAACATTCACTAAGCCATTCAAGAAAGTCGTGTATCGACCGAGAACTCTATTTAGATCATCATACATCATATTCATCCCTTGGATTTATAGGAGGAACCGGCATTAGTTTGGTTTCTGCTTACTGCGAAACACCTCTGCTAGAAGCTTTGCTCTTTTCGCTTTTAACTTAAGTGTGTGACGGTTGACACGTCTGCGATAAACTAGTTTGTCAGTAGTATTATGAATATTGCTGAAGTGTCTCTTGCTGTTAATACGTTGAACCTTGTTGTTTCTGCCGTCTTCTTCAACCAATTTCGAATTTTGGCACACCTTCTTCGCATAGTCTTCTCTCTTTGTATCATCCTTCAAATTCAACAGTGAGAAATGAATAAAATTTCGTTAATAATTTTGCAAACTAACCAAAATTTAAGTTTGCGTTAAATGGTAGGCGTTACACAAAACATTCGACGCTGCAAATAAATAGATTTGAGAGGGTAGGAAAGGAATTCAATGACCTCTTAGTAAAGTTGAAAAGGGGCCGTTTTTATCAAATAAGTCTGACCCGCCAAGTCGGCGAGGATAGTCTGACCGGGATTGATCGAAACCGGCCAAACCACAGGTTCATCACCCTGCAAACCTCAAGAAGAATCCTGAAGATATGAACTATATATATCTGAAAGAAATATATAGTTCGCCGAGTTTTTTTCACGTCTGAAATGTGCCCATCGTATAAGCAATCAAAGTAAATTAACGTTCTCGTCAACTTCATTACGACGAGAAAAAGCCTTCCGAAATTTGTTAAGAATGCTTGTAAATAATTTTTATTTCAAAAACAGTCTACTTAAAAATATAGTAAATAATTTTCACTTGTAATTTTTTCTGTTTCTAGTAGTTCATACATACATACTTATTGTATGGTGTAATATTTGATGTGTAAGTTTATAAAAATATTGTATCGACTAAACCATTCTGTTTCTCTCCCTCTTATATCACGTATTTTCTTTTTATCACCATAAGTCAGGCGGTCTTGTCTGCTTGATTATCTCTTTGTTCGTCTGTCGGTTTCTCTCACTCTCTTTCTCTCTCCCTTTCTGTATCGCACCCTCTCCCGCTCTTTTTCCTCTCTCTTCCTCTCTTTCATCTTTCTCCCTCTCTTTCCTCTTTCTCCCTCTCTTTCATCTTTCTCCCTCTCTTTCCTCTTTCTCCCTCTCTTTGCTCTTACTCCCTCTCTTTCCTCTTTCTCCTTCTATTTCCTTTTTCTCCCTCCCTCCCTCCCTCCCTCCTCTCTTCCCTCCCTCCCCCTCTCTCTCCCTCCCCCTATCCCTTCTGATCTGTAAAATTCAAGTTTTACACGTAGATAATTGTGTAATATCAAATCAACAGCAGATTGCACTTTTATTATTTGTTTTTTGCTCTCTATCTCTCTGCGAGCAGATACACCACACATACAACAAGCAAATACTCCACATAAGCACTAAAAAACAAACATACACACAGACTAAACAAATATGCCACTCAAGTGAAGACAAACGCAATATAAAAATACATGCAGACAAACAAAAATATCGTTATACTAATTTAACATTTAATGCATTGTCTAATGAGCAACGTTTAATTTTAAATCAAATGAAAAATAAATTTACCGATTATCCTTGTTTTGTAAGAGCTTCTTGTTGTGAAATGCGAATTTCCCGTCTGGTTTCATTTAGTGGCTGATCAAAAGTAGGACATAATGTGCAGAGACAGACACCCACCCACTGTTTAAATCGCTAAGATTTTTATTCCAAATAATTAACTTTTTTCCATTTCAATTACTAAAAATTACAAAATGTTATTTGGCGTAATTTTACCAATATTATTTATCCAGTTGATAAAAGTAAAAACAATCGAGTGAAAAGAACTGTTAATTAATAATAGACGTATTATTGTTAATAATTTGGATTCGCGCCTCTCAAAGTTCATTCCCCGGTACATTTCATAATTATTTTGTCCATTGTTGCAATTTTCTTGATGTTCTATCACTTTTTCTTTTGTCAGGGACGGCAGGAAATAAGAATAAATTAAAAAATCCATGATTTCTTCTCTTGCAAAATGTGCTAAGGTTAGGCATATTGAGTTAGCAAGAGTGCACACAAGGTCTGGGCCGGGCCTAATTGACGAGTTGCTTTTGATTTTCTACGACTGCTTCCCGCAATTTAAAGGCACTGCCTGACATGTAAGACTGAAAGGGTCGATAACGCATGAATATTGTAGGAAAGTAATGTTTTCTTTATGGTGTTGCGTATACGATGACTCATGAACACTCGAGGCGATAGAGTATAAAGACTTCACAGAGGTCTTCTTGTGGAAAAACTCCAGTGGAATAGTGGAAAAAACTTTGTTGTTTAATATCAGACACAATTTCCATGTGGTTTTTTCTTAAATCATAAAGAAAATTTTTTAAAAAAGTTCATAACGAATTACGTACTCAACATTGAAAAATATAACAGACACCATTAGCAGGTTTTCAAAATATGTTTATAATTAATGAGAACCATAAACACAACAACTACAACACTTAACACACTATTTTTTACCATTCAGTTTAGGATTAATTAAAAATGATAAACACGAGAAGCAGATTGTATAACTATTAGCCACTTTTTCCAGTAATTCCATGTAGGGTTTATGGGCACTAGTAGAAATGAATAATTCACTTTACAAGATTATTTTACCAGTAATAACCTTAAGAATTCTTACAAACCAGTAACATTACGAGAGACTGTCTCTCAAGGTGTACTAGCTTTCCAGCAACGAACGATACGTAAAAATTTATAGATAGGACTATTTTCCAGTATTTGTCTTAAGGTTCCATAAAAATGAGAAAGATAAGGGAAACTGACTCTACAGGTCTAGTTATCCAGCGACTGCATGTATGATTCATGAGAACTAGAAACTGTTGAAAAAAACTGGCTCTCCAGGTATACTAATTTTCCAGTAAGATTCGTGAAAACTGATATCATTAGGAGAAAAAGACAACAGGTGGTCTAGTTTGACTGCATTCATTAGTAAGATGCTTAAAAACTAGAAACAATAGGAGAAACCGACTTAACAGGACTATTTCCTGGCAACTGTCTTAAGGGTTCATGAAAACTAGAGATAGTAGGAGAAACTGAATGCACTGCAGATTACTTTTCCTCCAGCTACAAATAAATTCATAAAAACTAGAAACAATAGGAAAAACAGGCTCTACTGGCAGACTAGTTTTCCTCCACCTGCATGAAAAATTCATGAAAATGAGAAGCAGTACGAACGACTGACTTTACAGGTTTACTAATTTTCAGCAACTTTATATAAGATTCATGAAAACTGGAATCAGGAGGAAAAACAGACTTTACAGGTGAACTAGTTTGGCCTAATTCACATGTAAGAAAAATAACAACAAGAAACAGTAGGAGAAACTCACTTAGCAGTACTATTTTCAACTACTGTCTAACGGTTCATGAAAACTAAAAATAGGAGATACAGACTCTACTGCAGATTAGTTTTCCTCGAGCTGCAAATAAAACGCGTGAATATTAGGAATATACAAGAAAGAGACTCTACATGCAGACTAGTTTTCCTCCAACTGCATGGGAATTCATGAAAAGTTGAAAACTCGAAGCAGTACGAGAGACCGACTCTACAGGTTCATAATTTTCAGCAACTTCATGTAAGATTCATGAAAACTAGTCAGTAGGAGAAACAAACTTTACAGGTGGGACTAGTTCAAATCCTTTTTTAAAAAGATAGTTCCTACTCACAGTAAGTGTACTCACTCTTCGAGTAGGAACTATCTTTTTAAAAAGGATTGAAACCGCACTCACTCCATCGTTCATCATTTCTATGGTGGGCTAGTTTACTAGCATTCGCTTCTAAGATACTCAAAACTAGAAATAGTATGTGAAACATACTTAATCTCGGACTATTTCTCAGCTTCTGTCTTAAGGGTTGTAAACTAGAAACAGTAGCAGAAACGAACTGCATGCGGACTAGGTGTCCAGCATTAGGATGTAAGATTCAAGAAAAGTAGAAACAACAGAAAAAACGGACTTCACAGGTGGGCTAGATTTCTAGCATTCGCTTTTAAGATACTCAAAACTAGAAAAAATAGGTAAAACTTACTTAACCGGAGTATTTCTCAGCTTCTGTCTTAAGGGTTACGAAAACTAGAACTAGAAACAAACTACATGCGGACTAGTTTTCCAGGATTAGCATGTAAGATTCATTACAACTTGAAACAGTAAGAATGGACCGACAGGATTAGAAGAAAATAATTGCATAGAGTACAATAAAGCTGTCATCATTAGAAGACCAAAATTACAGGACTATTTTTTATTACAAATTGTTATAATTTTGTTTGTTTAATGATTAACAATATTATTCCTATTCAATGTAGGCAAGCTGCTAATTTGTGCCAAATGTGTTTACGAAAAGATTAAAGTTTAGGCAATTTTGTTTTGACTTAAAAAAAAACACCTTTGTCCAGAGGGATGTTAATGCAATTGTTACTTTACCCGGCTACCAGATGTCCAAGTGATTCACTGTCGATTAATTTCGGCCCCGCACTTGTTAACACCTGTAATCCTATTTGTGACCAATTAGGACGTAAAACGGCTGTTGAAAATTCACCTGGGAGAAGGTGGAAATGCGTCTCTAAAGAGGGTCCTAGCTCGTTAATATCTAAAGCTTTCAAAAGATTTTTTTATGTGGGCAAATCATTATTTTTATATTCTTTCAGTTATTACTTCTGTTAAAGTCAATGATGAAATTTCTTTGGAACAGTCTGTCAGTTTTCATGATGATGGATAATATCGCCTGGCGCTGAGACAATTAGGGTAGGGGTTTTTTAAAGTTTACAATCTAGGGCTCCAGAGATTACGGTGATTTTTTTCATTCACATAAATGTTATTTTTTATGTCTGGCATTTGGATAAGCATTAATCACTAAATGCTTTTGAAAACTGTTACAAATATCACTTAAACACTTTATTAAGGAATGGCAAACAAACACTGTTTGAGAGTCTGTATTATTGGAATGAGTCCAAATAGAAGTGAACACTTAACTGGTTATATTTTTCTCCTAGGCTAATTTTTAAGTCTTTTTATTTTATAAAAAAAAGTGGTCTAAGAGAAGTGAGATCCTTTCCAGGAGTCTGTAAAAGCAGAAAAAGATTCGATTTTGTTTCCCCGGCTCCGTTGAGGTTCAATGAACCTCCGGGAAGGATCTCTTGTCACGAATGTCCAGACCCCACAGAATTCAACTGACGTTCACGCAGTGTTTCCTATACGTGTGCACCTTCTTATCCAAATTCTACAAAATGTGACAAGGTCGTTTTCTTCCGTAAATGCCAACTCAAATGGAATGAAAAAAGGGTTCATTGTGTTTTCAAATATAATATCCTGTTTGCTTTAATCCATGGGTGCCAGCCGTTCACGAATTTCTGTAATAGTGAGAACCCTGCTTATTGTTTTTAAAAAAACGGTTCATTGCACGGACAATAGTTCAACTATCTTCATATTTTTGTATTTTTAAATCAGAACCCAGAATCAGAAACATTTGATGGACAATTATGTATAACATCAACTGTTACTCCTCAGAATATCTTCTAATAATGCAAGGGTATTAATATGTATTGTAATAACAACATAAAAACTAACCAAATTCAATAAAAAAATCTTCCGGACATATTTCAGTTACATATTATTATAGCAATACAAGGCAGGTCACGGCTTGAGATGATCAAATTGGTGTATCAGCAGATGACAGTCGTTTGTATATAAGGCAATCCAAAGTATCATGTATATGCTTCATACGCTTATCTTTCAGTTTCCCATCTAACGCGACAACGCATCTGCAAACATTTATTATTATTCTTAGTTTATAATAGCTTAATAGCATTATAAAATTGACGTGCAATATGAAGTATATATTATAATGTTTCAATGTATTAACAACACCTGGATTTTTTTAATGAAATGTCAGTATGGTAAAACGTATTTTCCATCCGGGCCGGCATCGACATTCGCCTTTTCTTGGACGCCCCCCTCATAAATTGAGTTTCCCACGTCACAGCCCAAGAGTGACTGGAGACCGCTCATGAAATCCTGTAAAATGCGAAGGGGGCGTCGTTCCAATCGATAATTCAACCGGCACCCTTTACTTCAACGGTCAAACGGAGTAAAGTTGAGTAGACTTTGGCATGACCCGACTGCATTATGGAACCCGGTCCCACTCCGACAAACATTCCTCCCAGACATCTTGCCGACGCCGGTAATTACAAAGGAACACTCGGGCCATTATAAAGATCTCTTAGCTATTTAGGAACAACAGGATGGGATCGTGGTTTATTTCAACTTGGTATGTGGAAGGCAGAGGGGTCAGTGCTGAAAAAACAAAGAAACAGCAATGACGCAACTGGTAATTTTATCGGCGGAAGGACAAACCAAACCAATAATTTTCGCCATGCGAATGTCATAACGTTTATAATTGACGATAAATCTTTTAACCTCTCAGAAGCCAAAAAGTGCCTCCATCATATGAACGTTAGTTGAAAAAAAGAGTAAATAAAATTGATAGATTTCCTCCTGGCGTTTGGGTGACGAATCTGTAATGAGGTCGTTTCCGATCATATTGCTCTATGTCTAAACTTGCTCTATGATAATATGTCAGAAACATTTCGGCTTGTCGCATTTTCAGTGCTTGTTCTGAGCGTTATTTTGCCAGTCGTGTATCCGATTTCTACGTTTGTACCTGCCATCATCACTATAAACTGAAATGCCTCTCATAAACCAGAACTGTTATAAAACGATCTTGCTGTTAAGGAGGAGTCGAGGGAATTGATGATTCCAGGACTTAACCTAAGACCAGATCTTTTTATTAAGGAGGAATCAATAGTAATGATGACACCAGATCTTAACCTAAAACCGAAACTTTTTATTCAGGAGGTAACCGATAGTATCGATGACGCCAGGTCCTAACCTCAGGCGGTACCGATAGTAACGATGACACCAGATCTTAATTCCTAGAATAGATATTGTTATTAAGGAGGAATCGATAACACCTAGACCCTAACCCATTCATCTTTATACCAAGTCCAAAAATAGTTATTAAGTACGAGTTGCTACTATATATATATATATATATATATTTTTTTTTTGACTGGGGCTTCCGACATCTAGGTCATTTCAGCCCTCAACTAAGTTTATATTCTATTTACCCTTTCAAACACTACGTTCATACAAATAAATACATTCATCACATAAATACATCCATACAGTACACTCATTCCGTTTGGTTGGTGGAGTACTTGATATTCCTCCACGGACCCTGTTGCTACTATTGATGACAGCACAGCACATTCTAACCTAACACCGGATCTTTTTATTGAAAAGGAATCGTTAGTAACGTTGTCGCAAGTTCCTAACATAAGATTGGATCTTTTTGTTAAGGAGTGCATGAATAGTATGCACCAAAACCAGATCTTTTTTTTACGGACGAATCGATGGTCAGTTAGTTTTTCAACTTTGCTTCGATCTTTATACAATTCCTGTTTGTTAAATTATTTTATAATTCGAAAAAGTAGTTCAAATTTCGTTAAAGACCCTTACCCGGTTGTATATTTTTCTCTTCCGAAAAAGCCCTTTCGTTAATTCAGAAATTACGAATTCCGACGTAGATTTTGTGAAACGGTCTTCCACTTTCCCTTAGTATTTCATCAGAAGTTTAATCTCCCCACTTCATCCAATCGATTCAATAATTTAATAAAACGTTGATCGCTTGACTTCCACTTCGACTTTCAAAGTGTTAAAGTTTAGATGGGGTGTTTCGGTAAATAAACGGAAACTTTTGCACGAGGGGTAACAATTAATCAGTTGTATTGATATTGATATAAACAAAAATTATATATTCCATTGATGGATATAGGGTCGGCATTGTCTATATGATTACATTGAAGAAATATTTTTTCTCACGTACGCGGTATTCTGCTGTACTTGACATGTACTTAGTTGGCTTGAATTTAGCAAGTGTAGCATTGCGATCCACCTACACCATACACGAGGAGAAATTGAACAAAAAGCTTCTTATAAAATTCCAGCATTTTAAACTATATTTTCACCTGGTTTATCAAATGTTTCGTTTTATATGTTTATAAACGGCACTAGCTAAAAAAACTCATGTTTTAAGAAGCGACAATTGAACTGGATTCTGCTGGCTCGACAAGGAAAATAAACGGAGACAGAAGAATCTTTGACTCTCAGCAAGAAAGATGTGGGTTCGTTTACCCCTGGGGGAAAATATTTTGCCAGCGATTCGACTGAGCTCACGCTCTTACAAGGTGAACCGATTGTTTTCCAAACCGGAACTATATGAGCAATGCGATCATTTCACTTTTCCGCATTAATTAGTTTTTTGAGTTGAGGGACCGGGTTTCCGTATCGTTTTCTATTCCGTGTCGGTAATTGACCAGTGTAACGCACGCCCACAATACGAAATTATCGTGTAGGATATTTTGAGCACTTCGCAGGATAAAAATACTACTATCCTACTTTCATCTCGAGAATATTCATTGTGTTTATTAGAGGTTATGTTTAAAACACTCCCTTTAGTTTATGTTTATGTCTGGTGTCTATTTTATAAGTTCTAAGGAGTGATTCATGTGACATTTCCCTTGTCTGTCCAGTTTTGTATATACATATGTAAACACACACACGCACTTATATTTTCATCTCTGATTCTACATTAAAAAAACTAATTAAAAAAATCTTAAAACGACTCAGGATTTGTTTTTTATATATTGGTCCGGCCATTTTGTTAAGTCGGCCCGACACGAGATGTAAAAAGATTGCGTGATTTATTTTTGTTTTCTCAGGCTTATGAAGACCTTGTTTTGTACTTCATTTTATCCACGATTCCAAGCCGGAAAAAGTTCATTCAAATAGATAAAATAGGGCGTGTTTATTAAAATTGTTAGGTCCGGCCATTTTGTTAAGCAATTTATTCTTTAAAAAATTCACGCAATTTAGAAAAACCTTGTAACATATATTTGTATCCTCTATTGATTATAATAGGATTATTTAAAAAAGCAACCCAAAAGGATTAGCTTAAAGCCGAACTTGTTTTCATCAAATTAACTTATCCAGCCATTTTGTTAAGTTATCCGGTTCAGAAAAAAGGGGTTAATTTTTTTCTCTATTCGTAAAAGGCTTGTATTTCATTTTACTGACGGTCCCAAACTTATTTTCAGTTAAAAGAGTTCATTCAAATAGGATAAAGGAGAACTTGTTGTTATAAATTTGTTAACTTGTTAAGTCCTCCAGCCGAAAGGAGAAAAAGATAGTGATTCAGTTTTGTTTTCTCCAACTTGTAAAGGCTTTATTTTGTCCTCGATTCCAAGCCTAAGGATCTAAAAAAAGTTTATCCAAATATTAAACAGGGCTTTTTTTTTTAAATCAAATTGCTAGCTGGTCGGCCATTTTGTTAAGCCATCTAAAATAAAAAACCCATTAAAACATTTTCTCTGATTTCATCATCATAGTTACATATATTTTTAACCTGTATTACAAGTCAAAGGACTGGTTAAACAAAGTTAATAAGATAAAGCAGAGCTGGTTTTTATCAAATTAACTTGTCAACTTGTCCAGCCAATTTTTAAATTCATCCGGTCGAGAAAAAAAGTTAATTTCTATTTTTTGTATTTGTACAGACAGACTTGTATGTCAATTTCCCCAAGATTATTTGTAATTAAAAATTAAGTTCATTCAAATAGGATAAAGTACAGCCTGTATTTAAAATTATTTTGTGAAGTTGCCCGGTTGGAGGAGGGGAGAAAAAAAAGATGTATGATGTATTTTCTACGATATGTAGAGCCATTATTTCAAATAATTTTATCCCTGGTTGATTCGGAGCATATTTATTAATTGGATTAAATATAGGACTTGTTTTTATTTAATTGTAAATTGGTCCGGCCATTTTGTTAAGTCGGTTAGTGATTCATATGTGTCTGATGATTGCTTAAAGTGAAATTCATGGATGACTCATTTGAAAGTTGACTTTAAAATCGCATTTGTATTTTTCAGATTCAGATTCAGTTCTAAATAAACGTGGATGTCATCTAGTTTCCCATGATTTATTCTTTTAAGTTATTGTTTATATCAGTTCTTCATCCGAAGATTTATAAATAACCATCGGAGAAATGGACTGTTCCATTTTCTTCGTCTCCGCTCTTGTAATCAAGCCCGATTTTTTTTATCTCGATATTCCATCATCACGATGTTAATGCCTTCATAGCCTTCTTGGAGGATATCACGTTCGGAAAGTATGACTCACACCGTGTGATGTTCACTGTCTAAATATTTTTCAGAGGTCGTCGCTATTGTCTGCTTGATATGTTTGGAACAGCTCATGAAATTTTGAAAGCATATATTCGCGTAAAGGTTTTTCTTTGATATAACAGGGTAGCTAGAAGGAAAATGGATCATCAAATTTTACACTGTACAAATTAATAATAAAAACCTTGTTATAGGTGGACTAAATTTTTTAAATTTCATATTTACATTAATGATTAGCAATAGTCAACCAAAAATGGTGAAAACTATATTAAAATTAACACTTATGGACTATCCATTATTTGTGATGGCGTATTTTTATCACAAAACTCGTGAATTTTTTAACAATTCAGTTATATGTAAATTAAATTGAAAACTTATTTGTTTTAAAACGTAAATATTTTCCCCAACTTAAAATAAAAATACCAAAAAAATTATCTAAATCTCTCACGACCTACTTTCAGGAATGTTTCAAGCACCTAGGGGGACGTTTATTTATATTTTTCCTTCCTACAACAAAGCGGTTGTAAACAAAAAGAAATGCTAAAAGCTCACAATATAATCCTGAACATTATCGTCGAAATGCATTACATGCACTTTTGGGTGGGCGGTGAGACGTGACTGAAATAATATCCTTTACCATTTACCCAGATATCAACTTGAATATGTCTATTAGCATAAATTAACTGTAATTTATTTTGTTAATTAAATCTAACTGCACTAATCTTGGAACATGGACTAGTTAAAAAATTGGTTTAATAATGTTGGAAAAACAGTAAAATGTGTGTTTGGTAATATCGTTTAAGTGCTGTATTTTTCATACAAAATAATTTTGTGTGCGCTTTTATTGTTGTTTAAATACCTTTTGCGATTTGTTTTTACTCCTTACTTATAATATTACATATATTATGTTACAATTTATAATATTTTGACTTATCTATTCTCCCCCTCTATGCTTCAGTTAGCCATCTAGCAGAAGATTGTGCAATAACTGTCATGACAGGACCTGCAAAACTTGAAATATAGGCTGTATTATATCTCATTTTTTTAAATTTATATGGGAAAGTGTAGTGTCAGATTAACATGAAAATCTTAAGGTATTACCTTGTACTTTATGTACCTGTTGTAACTATCATTGTGCGAGCGTTCTTAAATTTGCAGTGTCTGTATTTTTAGCCCATGGTAGTTAGCTACTTGGCAGCATATTCTCCTGCAACTTGGAATTTATGATTCATGTTTTTCATAGTGTGCAGTTCCGATGTATCACGAAGAATTGTGCACCCTATTTACTTGTGCTTTATTTTTTGTTTTAATTTAAAACAATCCATTTAACGTAATTTCTCACGAGTGATTCAACGCGAAAATCTTTCCGGCTCACGTGATCATTGATTGAAACTTCTAAAACGCCCACGTGAGCTCGGATGTGTGTATTTCGGAGTGAGGTCGAAGGGGCGCCTTGGCCCAGTTTCGAGGATGCCAGGCGGATAAATATTAATTGACCAGTCTTCCTTTTTTAACTATTTATCGAAACAAGGTACAGCCACGATCTCCCGTCATCCCCTCCTTTATAATAATTGGAGGTGTGCCTATTTGGATAAGCTGGGCACAGGGAGATTTGGCGGAATTGAAATGTTAAAGTTTTACGGTCTCTGGAATTGTGTCTATTATGGCGTTTTAAGCTCATAAAGATTTCCTTTTTAGAGAAAAATATTTATTACGAGCTATCTTGAGGACTGCACTCAAATAGCAGTGGCGAAAGATCAAATGCCCACTAAAATAAATCAATCAAAACTTCAACTCCGTCGCTAGGAAAGACTTTAAAATGACGTCAAAAATAGAGATGCCAAAATAGAGAATTCGAAATAAATTCGCTTTCTGAATACGTCTTGTACCAATTTATTAAGTTACATGTCTGCTTCCTCTTGCGAAAAATGTCGGTTTTAATTTTTTTCTCATTCCGGCCTCCGCCAGATCAGAAGAAATGAATGCTGTAAAGATATATTTTCGGATATCCGGATGCGTTTCGTAGTTTGAAAAATATTCGACTGTTTTTCAAACGATTACAGACAGATCGGTGTAAATCTTCTGGAAAAAAAGCAACTTTCAGTTGAAAAAAGATAGAATAGTATTTCATTGACTTCAAAATAGAAAGTAATTATCTAGGATGATAGAATACCTTTAGGGAGCATTTTTGTTAACTGTTGTAAACCTTAGGTTGTACAGAATTTTTGCTAAGGATGTACAGAATTATGGCGAGACAAATCTTCTCCTATGGTGCAATAACCTGGGCAAAACAAATCAAAATAATACAAAAAAAAAGAAGGTAAAATACAAGGTGTTTCTATCTGTGTGTATGTGATGATCCACCAAAATAAAGAATATACAGAAAACCATGTTGAAGACGATCTAGATGGTAAAAAGAAGTGAGATGAGAAAATACCCTATAAATATATAAATAAACACAAAATATTCATGACCAACGGACAAGACATTGGAACTTCCCAACCCATCTAAGTATCAAATAGAGCATAATTGGAACGGTGTAAACTCGCTGATGAAGTACCTACGGATCAAGTAGGCAAGAAGATTCTGGATTTCATAGTACCCCCGTACTTTTCTGTTGTGTAGACTTATACCTCCCTAAGGTACTAAACATTTTGAACTAAGTCAAACAATTTAAGTAAAACAATTTAACAATTTAATTTAACATTCCTTGCACGATTTGAAAAGTATAACAAGTGCCATGTTGCTGTAGGTCATAGGACAGTTTGAAGGAGGATTATTTTTTACCAGGGCATTACTACTATATGAACGAACCCTCGGGGTATCGGTGTTTTTGAAAAAAACAGACCCATTTGTAATGCAGGGCCGCTGGATTCGAACCCGGGACCTTTACCGTAGAGTGATGAGTGCCATGCCTTAACCGTTGCGGTGACCGACACCCCTATCCCTAGAGGTGTCCAACATTGGACATTGGAAATCTAAGAATCTCCATGGAAGATTTGAAAACAAAGACATTTCCCGTTGCGCAACGCGAGAAGTAATTAATTTTTTTTAAAGATTTCAAAGTATAATGAGCAAAAAAGATTGTCTTATTAGGTTTGTAGATTCTGCCGAAAAGGAGAACACAAGCCACCTGTGGTCTACATTCCTCAGAAGGAGACCTTTTTCTATGAATGGTACAGTAATAAAATGCTCGAATGATTCAGAACGCACTAGTGCACTAGAAATTCTACATTTTAAATTTTTAAATTATCCTGCAACCTCCCTCACCCTTAGTTGGTACTTATTCCCATAACTTTGGCAAGTATGGAACGGTGTTTTTCTTTCGAAACTCACCCATCTCAATCATCGGAGATTCCTTTCCTTTTGTCTTTTCAATTTGATTTGCCGGAAGAGTAGGCTTGACCTCGGTCTATCGATTGTCCCGTAGGAGACATAAACCACACTTGTATGTTGCGTCCGTTTCGGACTTAATGAAACACGATTTACTGAAAGCTAGATGATTTTTCCTTAAAAAAGTGATGCCCGATAATCTCTTTTATTTGTGTTATTCTTATACATATTTTTTGTAAGTCACAAGCAAAGCAAGATTGCTTACGTTTCAAATCACGTGCTCGTTGAATTCGGTGGCAAACTTATAATTTCACTAGGGTTATAAATAGTGCGAGACTTACTTCGCGACTTACAGGTTAAAGGTGATCTAGTTCCTTTACGACGTCTATTCAACTAATCGACAAAGTAATTATTCTTGACGGTATTGGTACGTACAGTGATTTCAAAGTTGTTATTTGTATGTCTTACGTTCAGACTTCAATTCGGAAAATATTTAGTTATATTTGCATAATCCGTAGGCCAGAAGGAGGGGAGTTGGGTTGATGTACTTAATCTATTCGATGAGTCATTCGGCCAGGCCCGGCTGCAGCGTGTAAGCGTGAAAGCCCTTTACCATCTTCATCGTTCGTTTTTATAACGAGACCAAAATTGTAAATTTTTCGAATTACACGAGCCCTCATAAATACGCTTTATTGGAGGTGGAAAAATTAATGTTGAATGACGAACGCACTTAGGTTTGACCCACTAACTGTGACTGTTACGGTAAAGAGGGCTTGAGTTATCGACGTTATAAATATCACCCGTTATTAAACCAATTGGGATCAATTGCCTTGTCTTCTGCCTTCACCAATGTTCTCAGTTTGTATTGTGTTGTGTTAGTCTTTTCCGTAATTGGAGTGGCAACATTGTGTACGAAGTAGCGTCTTCGGCTTAACCGTGTTTGTTTCATCGCCGTCATTGATTCTTTTAATCACTATTTGCTTTGCCTATGTAAGTAAAAGTTCGAACCGATTGTTATATTAAATACGTTATGCGAAAATTTAAATTAAAAAAGGAATGAAATGGCACAATATACGTATTTGGCATAGCTCTAATTTGCTTTATTTGTAATTATACTTAATTCTAAATGAAATCTGTGTGCCGCTTCCACACCGGAAGCTTTTAAGTACCCCAGACCAAGTTTGAAAAACATGGGAATGATTATTTATTTAAATAATTACGTATGCATACATAAGCAGCGACAAACAGGTTCGCGCCATCGTATGAGTTCACTGTCCTGCCAACTTATAGGTCAATATTCATGAATGCAATATCGTATCGGGTATTGTCATTATTTAATTACCGTTGTTACAACATCTCCAAAAGTGCTGGGCAAACGTATTGATATAATTAAATTCAAATTTCAGAAATATTGTATGGGAGTAAACAACATTGTAAATTTCAATATTGTACGGTGGTGTGCATATAATGTATATGAAATAAATAGTGTAGTCAATATTGCGACGTTGGTGATACAAGCGGGGAGAGACGCAGGTGTATCTGACAGGGCGCCTACTACTTAAGCCGGTAATGGATCTGTCCAAATGCAACTATTTTTGACTTTTTCAAGAAAGACTACAGTTTTTGAAAAAACCTATATGCTGACATGCTTAGGTTATCATATATATCATAAACGTCCAATCATGATTAATAATCCGGCCGGAAAGTTGTCAAATGTAAGATGGAAACATTTGATGATCAAATTTTGGATTATAAGAGTGGCCATTTAACGCCTGTTAACTGGGCAGTTAACGCGACATAAAGGATATAAGCAGGGAGTGGCAAATCAAAAAACAACAAACAAAATACAAAAAAAGAGGGGGCCAGGCAAGACGCCTCTTATTCCTGGCTATGTCAAACCGGATCGGCGTGGGATCTGCTAGTTTTTTCCGGGTTGATCGAAACGTGCTATTTCACTTCACGTCACTAAAACTACACATTTTATTTATAAAGCTCGTCTGATTCAATATCCCTCTGTTATACAAGGGCAGTCGTTCACTTTTTCATACAACGCAAAGCGGCTTTGGTAATGTTTTCCATGTACAAGAACTTTTGTAACATCTTAGAAAAGTATTGATCACGTACATTGGGGGTTTCTGCTTGACCCTTTCCTGATGTACGCGGTAAAAACGCTAGGAAGTAATCCGTAAGTCGATTTATTAGTAAAAACAAAAAAATGGCATCAGTGCAAATTTTCTGCTCACTTCCAACATTTATAACAGATTTTTATCGGTTTATTATGTTAAAATATCTCACCTTGCACGATTTCACAATTTATTAAAATTTAAAAAAAATACTACAAAAATAATTATACACATATTTACTAGAAAAAGTTATGAAGTAAAAAGAGAAAAATCGATATCAATGTAGCGAAAGTTTTAAACCATCCAAACAAAAAGTATTAAAATTACCAATTTATACTTTTAATAATGCTTGTATTTTCATTGTCAGTAATATTGGGTTGTCCGGAAAATAATGCAGGATTTTGGTATTAANAGTAATCCTGTAAACGTAAACAGAATATTTTATATAGATTTTTTTTAATGAAAACTTAAAATCCTGCATTATTTTCCGGACAACCCAATACCAATTAAGCCAGACTATATTAATCCCGTTTTCTTTTAGTTTGAATCCCTAGAATGTTAAGACTCAACGTATTGTAGAGATTGATGAGAAAAAGATATGCTTAGCATGTTTTAACTGTAAATAAAAACCCTCGAAAGCTTTCAAAGTTGTCCCCAAATTGTTTTTCAATATTGCCCTTTTTGCAAACGCTTAAAAAGAGGCATTTTATTCATCGATACTTCATTAAACTTTATGCCATTTGATGTTACGGATATTAAAAGGTTACTCGGAAAAGCAAGTTGTCACATCAAAGCCGTGGTTATACAAGTCGGGCCGGCGCAATCTTCAATTTTTACGTACAAATTGAAATAGGTGAATAGCCGGTTGAACCGTACTCATGAGTAGGGTCGGAAAGGCATAAAAGAAGTTATAGGACGGTTACTGGTGTACTCTTCATCCATAATGCAATAAGTGTTGTACAGAAAACCTGTGGCCCCATCCGGTATCATTTAGAAACGGTTTGGCTTGACCGTAATGTAATTTAAAAATAAAAAACGTCAAGAACACATTTTCCTTATTTTTTCCCTTGGAACTCTTAAAAACACGAGATCAAATTTCAAATAAGCAACAATAAATAATAGAAATAAATACACAGGGAGGTCTAGGTTTGAGATGGGGGAAAACACAATAGATCTAGTTTGGTCATACTGGTCACGGATAGGCTTGCATTACAATATATTACCAGAACTAATACGGAAAAACCGGATTTAATATTGAGATGTGTTAAAACAGTTTTCACAAATAAACATCATTATCAAAAAGATAATTATTAAGTAAACAAACAAGGTCTTTAATGTCGATTGATCCATCCTGATAACGACCGAATATCTTTGTTAATGTGCTTAAGAACTGGGTATTTGCTGTACTGTTGAATTTTAGCGCTTTGAGTATCTCCTTTTGATTGATCATGCCCCACCCGATACTGAATGTTTTATGCTTTTATTGTCTCAGTTAATATTATCATGTTGTAATTCTTCTTTTATCTTAATAATCCGCGAGGTATCGACAACAAATAAGTTCAAGAAATTTTTTCCCGCGTGTTTTCAAATATTCTTCTGTACTTTGCAAACACGTCACTGAAATCGAGCTCAACACACACATACTCAGTACAAACATTCTCTAGACACCTGGTTTCCCCAGAATATGAGCGCTAAATTTCTTATCGTCATTGGATATAAAACCATTATTTTTGTAAATCTTAATATATTATTTAAATGTTTTTAAACATAAAAAAAAAATTTAATTTAATGGTTGTTTTCATAATAACTGTGAATATGCTAATCGAGAGGCAAAAAGTTTCCGAACACCTAGGTAAACACTTTTGTTTTCTAAAGTTCACTGTCTTCAGGCTGATTCTTTGTTTACTTTGTGCATTATTATCTTAATAGCAATCATGTTTTGCTTAGTTCCTATATTAGCCTTCTGTATGGAAATACCACGGTCCACTCGAGAAGTAATTGTTCGATTGAGTAATGAAGGAAAATAATTTCATGAAATAGGAAATGTACTTAATAAAGCGACCCGCGACAATTCATCATCCGGTTTAAGGAGAAGAAGTAGAAGAAGGAAATAATACATTTTATTTTGAGGCTTTAGGACCCCTTTGAATAACAAAAAAAGGACAAAATTTGGTGCAATTCGTGTTCGAAATGAATACATAAAAAAAGATTTAAGTGTAATCCATAAAAATAAATAAAACGTATTAAATTAAACAATAATGGGGAAAAGTAACAGAAAATCAACCGTCCTGGTGTCCAATTGCGGGAATAGGAGGTAGTAAAAATACGGTACTTTAAGGTGGAAAGGGTTGATTTTAATTTTTTAAATTTTTTTTGCGTTCGCAGCCCCGAGGTGATATTCATCCTCGGGGTATCGCTGTTTTTGCAAAAAAANAAAAAAAACCCACCATTTGTATCTCATTCGAACCCGGGACTTTTACCTTACGAGATGAGCGACGTGTCAACGCCTTAACCGTTGCGGTATGAGGGGTACAGCAGTTTCAAACCATACTATTAGACCCATGAGATCTCTTTGGGATATGAACCGAATATAGCAGTTCATGATTCTCTTGATTCTGTTAATAAGCTCGCTGGTGAGTCCACCGCAGACCAAACTGCCTTAATCAAAATGGAGAAGCACAAAGGAGGAGAGTAGGAGTTTGCATGTGCTGATTGGGAAGAGTTGGAATGGGGGGAGGGTGGAGAAACAGCGACGGGAATATATTGAATATATTTGGAAAAAGTGGGGTTCTAGGACAGGGTTTGATCAAGGGAGAGAGATTACTAGGATTTTCACAGATGGACAAAAGGAGATCAATTGGTTGGTTGACAATGCAGAGCGGAGGAATATGAGGTAAGGATTGGAGATAATGGAATCCAAACACTATACACTGGGACTTATCGATATTGAGGGACCATTTTCAACGGCCCAAGAGGGCATTTAGCTTCTCTTGGATTCGTGTGATTGAGATTTGAAGGTCATTAGGCCAGAAGGAGAGATAGATTGGGAAGTCATCCGCGTAGGGATAATAATTGCAATATTTAAGGATAGTAGCAAGATCATTGATATAGCAACAAAAGAGGGGTAGATAAAACTGGAGCCTTGAGGAACACCAGTAATGATAGGCAGGGGAAATGAAAAAGGCTTGTCTGGGATGAGGACTATTTGCGAATGGAGAGGAAGGAATGAAACAGTCGAAGAAACCTGTAGGAAAAGGAAAGGGAATTGAGTTTAGAAAGAAGAAGAGAATGGTTTATTGGGTCAAAGGTTTAAGAAAAATCAAGAAGTACAAGAAGAGTAATTCATGCAGTAAATAGTAAATAAACATACAGCATATAAAAAATTTCAACTCCCAAACTTACCCGGAGATATTGTCAAAAGAAATATCAGTGTTTAATGCAATATACAATTTTATTTAAATCAATAACATAAAAGTTATTGATGGTGGTAGTTGGTCTGCGAGTCGGTGAACTGGAACCGGCACTGGGTCACTTACTGGGTCCGTCTTCACTCGCAAGTTTGTTGAACTAGTCCTCACTAAAAATGGCGCAATGCCGAAACGCGTTTGAGTAGTTAATCACAAGCATAAAAGCACTTTATTATGTTATTTATTGTATTAATATGACCGTTATTGTGGCACCAATATACAAAAAATCATTGATCTTCCCTTTAAGAGACTTGAAAGTTCCAAACGGTTGTTCGCTGAATCTCAACTTATCGTTCTTGATACTTAGAGCTCTTAATATTTAATAACAGGAACAAAACGCTTCTATTCATAAACCATTTGAAGCAGCCATTTCATCATAAATTAATGAACGGATTCCTTCCTGAAAAGTTCAAATGAGGTGTAGAATGAATTTATTTTGTTTTTCGTTTTAGAAATTTTTTCATACACCCTTGCACTTAACGGATTTTCTCCCCCCTAGACCTTTCTCATCTGGACTTTCGCTTGAGTGACGACGTTTTATGTATACGCAGATTGTACTATCTCAGCGATAAAAAAAAAGTGATAACGTTGCTAATATCTTGTTTGCAATTGTAAGTTTTTCCAACTGTCCATTCTTTTTTCAACACAATTTACTTTTTCCGTATTGTATTAGAAGTGCATCTTTAAAAATCGTCTCGGTTGCGTTTTAAAATTGGAACGAACTGAACTACTAACCAAAGGTTTCAGTTTTTTGATTGTCCTGTTTGACCATACTACTAACCTTTATTAAGTATTCAAGCCTGATAAATAAAAAAAGTTTCATGTTGCTGTTTATTGTTATTATTCAATTTGATGGAGCTACTAATTTAAAGTGTGTGAATTCCCGACCCTCTAATTCGAGATCAATAACTAGGGGGCAGCTTAACATATCGTATGACGTTTATCTTGTTTGCAATTTTAGCCTTTTTTATAAAATCGTAGATGAAAAAAAAAAAAAAAAAAAACGTTTTAAATATAATTAAGTATTTGTTTTAAACCGTAAGGGACGCTTGCATTTTTTCCTGAAAATAAATGGGCTGACTCCACAAGGAAGACAGGTTGTGAAGCCCTAAGGAGGAATTGAGCCAAGGGCAGAGTTGCAGACAAACGAGAATGTAGAATCTGCTGACTAAGAAGCGCTGAGCATTTCAGTAATATCAGCGCACTTATATATAGATATTTTGATCGCCATATGAGAATGTAATTACCTCAACCCATCCATTTTATGAAGAACTGGCCTTCTTTAATTTTCTTGCTTGCTAGGCGATAGGCAGAGCTGGCCTTGCTTTGACCAACCTTGGCTTTAAGGATGCACCTGTTTATCCCGTTTTAACCGTGTTCGACATTCTTGAAGAAATTTTCAAAGAATAAGTCGGCATGTCGAACGGGACGCTCAGCTTGCTGCGGGTTCAACTCGTGCGGAACTTGTCCTTAGGTCCGTGTACCCTTGTCACACGGAGGAACCCGCGTCGAAAATTCAAAAATCCAACTCAATTTTTCTCCCCTCTTCTTTTTTTACGCAAGTAGGAAAATAACGGGAGCCTTCTTAACAATTTCATAGCTCTTAATGAAAAGGTGCTAATAAAAACTATTATCCTATTGCGTTCAGAGGTCCGTGGAGGCTTAATGAATTTTAATGTTGACAGTTATCACTCTTTAAGCGACATAAAATTAGACAAATAGTCTGTCTTAGCTACCATTGTATGAGTACTTTGCTTTACTCAAGCTTTCCCTTAGCCCTGAATTTTCGTTAAATGATGTACGAATCAGTGGTACAAATAAATGTAATTTTTTGATTGTTTCATTTCTTTGACTATTAACGTAAAAATGTTGATTGTGCTGTTTGACCACACTATTAACTTTTATTAAAGATATAAGCCTGATAATTAAAAAAATGTGTTTCATTATTCAAATTGAATTAGTTTTTCTATGTTTAGAGTTTTCCCCATAGAGTTATGTAATCTAAACTAATAGGTACTTCATTTCTACTCTTTATCAATTAATTAATCTTTATGTAAGCCATTGGTTGAAATAAAAAAGTCAGTGTCACGAGCGGGATTCGAACCCAGGACCCTCGGCTAAATACGCCGCTGCTCTATCACTTGAGCTTCATGACCACGATCCACTCGGACACTTAACTTGCCATCCCAACCCCACCTTTCGAATTTTCCCTTCTTTATACTACTCTTTATCTTTCATTTGTTCTTTTTTGTTTATAATATTGTTTAAAAAAAGTTACAAAGTAAACGTAATTAGAGTGTCTATTAGTTAGTTTAGTTGTTGTCAAGAGGAAAGAAGGATTGCAAAAAGATAGTAAACATTATCTTTTATAGACTCGTTTGAATTGACAAGAGGAAACTAAGCGAATTAACATTTAAATTTGACGATGCTTAGCTTGTTTTATGCCTTTTACCCTCGTTTCGTTTTCTCCTTAGCCCTTTTGGCAATAAATTTTAGAGCCGCGCAATGATTTTGCAATCAGCGGGAAAAACATGGTTTTTCTCCGTGTTTTTTTCCCCGGGAAAATAGTACGGGGAGGGATTGAGAAGTGTCTTATTTTCCCCCTTCTGGTGATTAGTTGATTGCGACTATACGGGTTTTCTGCCTTTGATCGTGAGTGCAGAAGGGGCTGCTCCCACAGTTCATCGCCCACGAGTTCGACGTGGCTGACCTTAAATTTATTCACTCGCGTCCTGGAAAGAGTCAAAAATACTGTTTTCAAGTTGTATCAAAGGGGTCGATGCGACAGACCAGTACGTTAACAACTGAGGCTAACTTGCCGTTGGTCCAACATATTTAGCTTTCGACGACGAGTTGGCCTAAAGTGCGGTAGGTGTGTCTTTGAGAAAAGTGTTGATCTTGATAACGTTATTTATTTTCGTTTCTACTTTATTTCTCCGTAATTTTATCATGTGAGATAACGGGTTTTATTGTTCCCATGTTGTAAATATAGGAAATTTAGCCCGGCAGGTGCATCTTCCTTTCTGTTCCATACCGGGGCCTAAACGGGTTCCATATCGAATTAAATACAACGACATATCCAAGGTTATGGTTCAACTGTTTCGGAACATCTGCTCTCCGATTCCGCCCAGGTTTCCTTTCCTTTGTGTTCAGTCCGGACGGCTTTTTAAAAACTTTTCTTAGGTGTAAGAAACCGTAAACTATACGGAAAGAATTAGCAATTGAATGGTTACTGGTTTCGGTACTATGACTGAAAGATAACCGAAATTCTAAACTTTATTTTAGAAAAAATGTAGTCATATACACCAATGTACTTTTTATTGCAATCATAAACAATTCATACAAAATTATACAAACGATGAACGGAAATGGCCAGGATGCCAAACTGATCTTGGTCTAAAATTAATTACTCTAATTAATTTTACAATTCTACAAATTCTACAATCGTCTAGATTTTCATAGAACTGGTTTTAATTTACTTTAATTGGGCAAATAACGTGTGGTCTGGCAATATCGTTAAGTTTTTATATAACGGTTGTTTTTGTTGGTTTTGGATTACTTTTTTTTTTTCAATACACCATTTAAATTATTTTTATTATTTTTTTACAACTGCACACTTCGACGCAATAAGTAAAACGTAATATAATATTTGTGATATATTATTAACAATAGCGTGGTTGCTTGAACAGCAACCGTCCAGTGATGGAGATGCGTTTGGCCGAGGTTGTACGAGGGGTGTAGAGGGAGAGCGGGAAGTATGGGCGATTGAAGATGGCTGTGTACCCTCGACCGCCTGAGCAAAAGAAATATTTTTGTTGATATGAGTAGGTTTGGTGACGGACCTGGGAAGAAGGAGTTTGGTGGTCGACTAGATGGCTGCGAAATTTTCTGCTGGGTCGGCTACTGGATGCTCGTAGTCAAGTGGTGACTTCCTTAGACGCTGGGGTTGTTTTGTACTTGGCTGATGTCCGTCGCATAATGCACAGGTGGCAGGCGTGACAAGCTTTTTGGTGCAGTCTTGGGTTATGTGCTGACAGTAGGATTTCGTGTTCCCATATTCTTGGCAGCATTTGCATTGAACAATTAAACGTTGCTTGTGGGGGTTCTTCAACTTTTATTCTTGTCGGTTTAGTGGCTGGGTGAATTACTGGTGTAACAATCCTTACATTATGGCCAAGTTGTGCCTCTTTTATCCATTCAGGCGGGACACTGGTACATATTCTGGATTACAATCTGTAAACTCTTTCGTCTTCTAACTGGAACTTGTGATAATATGCGTTACGTTGCTTGAGATACTAAATTATGCCTCTGTAGCTTTCAGCTGTTTTGGCGCTGATGAAAAGATAGGTGATCTGCGCTTTTGTGGTGAATTTGTTTTCCCCCACTAAAACAATGCACTGCACATCATGGCAAAGTTTTGTTCTTCACATATATGTGGGGGGTGTGCGACTTCTGGGGATGGAGACGTCTCCATGTCATCTGGGACACTTAATGGAGCGAATTGGTGGAGCTTGGGCCGGGAGTTTAGTTATTAGCCGTCATTGGTGTCTGAAAGTTCAATGTCTCAATGTTTTTCAATGTTCGTACGGTCTATGCAGGTAGATTCCATGTTCGGTCGAAATTAATAGGCACTTTTACTCACTGCGTCTTAATTATTGCTTAAGCGGACGTCAATAAGCCTTCGGAAAAAGTAGCACGGCTCTAATGATTTTATTCCATGAATTTATCTCCAGAATCGACACAAAATCTGAACTTTAAGGGGGAGCTTTTGACAACACAACCTTACCGTTCGAGATCTTTAACGCATTAAATTGAGCAAGCATATAGTGAGGGGGTAATATATTAAAAGCACAGGATTAAGAATTCACGTCTGCGAAAGCTAATATAAATAAAAGAAATGGTAAATTTAAAAAAGTCTATATATTCTTAATTCAGCCGTTCTTTAACGGCCCAATTGATCAAGTTGTTAGCACCTTGGAAAACCAATCCCGCAGATTTCTGTTGTATAAGTTCGTTACGAAACCCTTTGTTATGCAATCGATAATGTTTAAATAAATTCGAGCAGTGGTGACGATGGCTGCGGGGCACCTTTGTTTTAAATCCATTTCAATTTCCTTGTCACTTAATAACTCCGCCGTTCCAATCAAAGCTTCCCGTTTTACACGATCAATGGCCTAAGAGAATTCCACCAGTTTACCAAACAATTTGCCAGAAAACACATTACACAGCTCTAAGCCCGAGGTATAATATAATTAATGAATATTTATTAAATTTGAAACAAGTACCTTTTTACCAATGTTACTTTATTAATGTTCTGGCTTGAAATCCCTCAATAAGGCCCAGTTGCTTTTATTTAATGAAAATTCTTGCTAATGGACTTAGTATTAATATTCTGGAACTTTGTTTCAATGAGAAAATTTAAGTCGACCTGTCTCTCCTTGTGTTATAAGAAGTTATTATTATCAACAATTACCATAAATGACAACACAAAGGGGGTAAAAATGACGAGTAAACGAAGATTCGACAGTCACTGAGGCGAGTAAGTGGGAGAGTGAGAGGGAGTGGAGTGAGCCTCACTTACTAGTGAGTAAATGAATAAGAGAGGGAATGAGTAGGTGAGAGGAAATGTGAATGAGTGTGCGAATGAAAAAGTGGGAGTGAATGAGCGAACCTCACTTACTAGTAATTGAATAAAAGCTGGAGTAAGCGAGCGGGTGGACAAGTGATTGAGTGAGAAAGTGAACGATTGGTCGAGTGAGTGAGACAGGGTTTGTAAGTGTGCGTGTGCATATAAGTGAGAGAATGGACTTCACGTACTCGTTATTAGTAAGTGAATAAAATACGATCGAGTGAGTTAATGTGCGAGTGCATGAGTAAGGGAAAGAGTGGGCCTCACTTAGAAAGAGAGAGTGTACAAATGAACGGAGTGGGTGATGAGAATAAATAATCGAACGAATAAGCGAGTATGTGAGAGGGTGGACAAGTGAGTGGGACAAATAAGAGAGGGAATGTGTGAGCGAGTGGATAATTGAACGAGTGTGCGAATGAGAGAAAAAAGAGCGATCAATCGAGTGAGTGGTTAAGTGAGCGAGCAAGTTGCAGCGTGCCAGTGAATAAGAAAGCGATCGAGTGACAGAGTGAGAAAGAAAGTGTGCGAGTGCGAAAAAGAGGGGGTTACTATAGTGAGTGTAAAATTAAAAAAAAAGAAAAAAGAAAAAAAAGCGAACATTGAAATAAAATTAACGATTGATTTGACCAATGTGCTCGCAAGTTCAATTTAAATATTTGATAAAGGTACTTAATAAAACTGTCTAGATTTTATAAATTGCGCCTTGAGATTTAAGAGAATTTTTGTGTGGCAGGAGGTAGGCTATATTTTCAAGCAGCCGTTGATTAAAGAAAATAACACCTTGAGTCGCTGGTTAGTCTGAACAGTGCGCCCTTGAGCTGTGTTGATGGCTTTTCTCCAACGAGGAGGCGGCTCGTTTGGCATAAGATATTGACCTAACTATAGTTGACACCATCGGCGACAAGGGCCGATGTGACTGGGTGATCTGGAATAGGAAGAATCAAGGGTCCCGTCCGGCCGGCTTTTGTTAACGATCTGGCCACCCTGGAACCCTCGGACGAACATTGCCACCGTCCGTCTCTCATGAGGATGTTTAATCGAGTTGGCATGAATGATGTTCGGATTAATGATCAAAAATCATTTTTAAAAAATACTTTCAACGGGCTATTTGAAACCTAGTCACCGTCGCCAATTTTTTAAGTCTTAAGACTTACATGGCGGAGTGACTGTATATAACAAATATCTCGTACTCCTCTTTTTTAATTATCGAAAATACATCTTGCGCAGTGGCGATATCTTAATCAAATGGTAGAGTTGTTGGTTAATTTTTATGGTGTTAATTGTGTTAAATGGTTAATTGTTAATTATGAATTTATTGATAATGTTCAATTCCTACAAATTTTAATTTCTTATCTATTATCAAATGTGAAAGCCAAAAATGCATGATTCATTCTCAATCACCCAGCTCATGCGCGACTGAGTCATTAGTATATATTTGTAAGTTCCAATGTATATCAAGGTTCAGTGATCAGAATTTCTCTGATTAAAGAAATGTTTTGGATTATCCTGTATAGTTCAACGTTAAATAAAACTTCTTATATCAAAATCATTGGATTATCTAGTATATCTCAGGGTCGGTAAAGGGATCTTCCCAGATTAAAACCAATTTATCCATTAGATTGTCCAATATATTTCAGACTTAAAAATCAAGAATTTGCCAGATCAAAACCAATTGTGATCGTATTACCCTATATTTTTTGGTTTGCTATAACTAATATATCTAATTATCAGATGTATTTTAACGGTAGTTGGTCCAGGAATTGGGCTGATAAAACAATTTATCATATTATTTAATATATTTCGAATTTATTCAAGAATTTTCCTGATTAAATTCAAAGTATTGGATTATCCAACATATTTCGAGGTTAATTGATCAAGAATTTTCCTAATTCAATTCAAGATATTGCATTGATTATCCAATACATTTCGCAGTTAATTGATTGAAGAATTGGATTAAATTCAATGGATTGGGTTGAGTATCCAGTATATTTTGAGGTTAATTGATCAAGAATTTGCCTATTAAATTCAAGGTATTGGCTAATCTCATATATTTTAAGGTTAATTGATCAAAGAACTTCTCTTATTAAATTCAAGGTATTGGCTTATCTAATATGTTTCAAGGTTAGTTGATCGAAGAATTTCCATGATTAAATTTAAAGGATTGGATTGATTATCCAGTATATTTTGAGGTTAATTGATCAATAATTTTCCTAATTAAATTCAAAGTATTGACATCTAACATATTTTGAGGTTAATTGACCGAAGAATTTCTCTGATTGAATTCAAAGTTTAGGATTGATTATCAAATATACTTTGAGGTTAATTGATCGAAGAATTACTCTTATTAAATCCCGTTGGATTAAATTCAGCTTATTGAACTTACCGACAATTTTCCTAATAAAATTCAATTTATTTGTTTCAAATATTTTCTGATAAAATTTTTCTTTCTGGATTGTCCAGTATATTTCGACGTTAAATGATGAATTCCCGATTAAATCCAATGTATTGAAGTATCTAACATTTTTAAGTTATCTAATCTGCAATTAGCTAGCTTTATTAATACCAATTTATTGGATGATCTAATATATCTTAATGCTACCTGGTTGGAAATTGCCTGATTGCAACCAGTTGTTATCGAATTATCTAGTATGCTTTAAATGAGGACCTTTACCTGATGAGGAGCTTTTATTTAAAGTTAACAAACAGAAAGTTCGAATAATTATAATCCATTTTTATCTGATCCCGAATCTATGTATGAGATATTTTATTATTTCAATCGGGAATCGGTCTTGATTAAAACCAGGATATCGGATTTTGTCATATATTTCCAGGTTAGTATCGAGAGTTGGTCTTGATCAAAACTAGTATATCGGATTTTCACATATATTTCAAGGTTAGTTGAGATACGAAGTTGTTCCGATTAAAACCAATGTCCCGGATCATCCAATATATTTCCAGGTTGGTCGCTCATGTATTTTCTTGATCAAGGTCTATTATATTGGATTTCCAAACTTTCTGGTAATATGTATGTTTCAATTAATTAATTTATGTAAGGTATTGGTTGAAATGAAAAAGTTAGTGTCACGAGCGGGATTCGAACGCACGACCGCGGCTATATACGCCCCTGCTCTACCACTTGAGCTATCGTGACTTCGATCCACTCGGGCATCAACTTCCCATCTCAACCTACCTTTCGAACTTTCCCTCCTTTTTGCTATATTTCAAATGTCATATAATCAGGATTCGATTCTCGGCGACAAATGAAATGGCCACGGAGAGCTTTAGTGAAGATATACTTCGTTTTACTTATTATAGATAAAATTAATTAATTGAAAGAAGTTATTTGGTCAATCGGACCACGAAATATAATGGATTATGTATGTTGTTAACTATAATGTTTCTGATATAAAACTCGAAATTAGCGAATAATCCAAAATTTTGTTTGATCTGAACTATTATTATTAAAATAATTGGCTTTCAGTTTTAAGCAGTTTAACGCATTGTTAAATTAACGACAATTTTTTTGATTATTTTTTATTATTGATTCTTTTAACGAATTTACACACACTGATTGTTTCCACCCTCTCTTTTCAGTTTTTTAACAATTTGTGCTATTTTCCAATAAATGAATTTAATTAGGATTTTGTTTAATCTTATACTGTTTTTTGTGCTTTCCGAATATCCCTGGACTTGGTTCTTTATTTTTTAAATCAGGGTTGCTTTTACAGTTTATACCTGAATATATTTAGATAAAAAGGAAATCGTTGAAGATTGGAATCGTTTATACGAAAGTGGTATTTAGGGCACGCTATTCCCCATGAGGGTCAATGCATAAGTGTCCCATCCATAATTTCAGTTTTGATTCGTCCTACTAGATCGATAAGGAAGGTGTGTTAATCACGCAATGTTACTCTGCAACGTTTTGGCCAGCGGGACAGTTTTCACTCTCTGTTTAATCATTTCTAAAAATAGGTGCGTACACTTAAGCAGTGATGACCGGTCCCCGAATCGATACACGGCGATTGACCTTGCTTATAAACTCATCATTGTTCATTGCTAAAGGAGTGTTTGTCATTAAATGAAGTGGGAAGCGATGAGAACTTTTCAATCCGTGGAGGTCATTGTCATCGGTTCTCTTGTTTATCATTCTATCGGTTCACAATGTCCCTTTTTCTTTGTCTCACATTCGATTTCGATTGGGCAATCTCGACGGTATAGGTCCTGGTCGAAGTTGCCTTCTCTGGGTAAGAAATTCGGGAAATTTTCTTGAACCTGGTCGATTGTAAATCAACAGACCGCGAGATTCACATTAATGCCCGGACAGAATTGACGAAAGGCTTTGTCGCAACGTTACGGTGTTGAATGGATGAGATGTGAAGTGAGAGCGTTGAACCCATAAAACAGACGACTCTCATCCGCAGAAAGGCCGATTCAGTGAGAATTTCGCACCAACACCTCTGAGGTTTGATCGAATTTTTATTTTATTGTCCGGCTAATTGGAGTCCAACGCACGCAGATTTAATTGAACCAAACTCAACTTACAAATACCTTGGTTTTCATAATTCCTCAAGCAAGGCCAATTATTTATGAAATATCGTTTACAGCTCCAGGTTCAACTGACGTTCGGGCATGTAAGCTGTGATTTGTGAGATTTAAGAGGTAAAAACTGCGGCTGGAGTAGGCCTCCGAATACAGATTCTTTTCTTTAGCCCTTTAATTAAGCAATTATTTCTTGTTACGATGAAAATTGAAGATAATTACATTATGCGCTGAATAGGATTTTTTATCGGTTAACTGCATAACTTATAAGCAACATTTTTTATGTATCTCATTAATTTTAAATAATGGTGTATATATAAAATAAGGTCATAGATTTTATCCTTTTGGCAAATGTTCACGCTCACTCCACAACACAACATACATACATAAATGTAAATACATGTAATGATACTTATAACAGTAAACTAAACTGCTCAAACCTGAATACGGATATTTGTAATTTATTGTTATTATGTTAATTTTTTTTAAATTAACCGATATTTGTTAGTTGGATAAAACACAATAGAAAATACAAATCAAAAACAATCACAAAACCTCATTATGAAGCATGGATTTACTTAAGAATAGTAAACATAAACATTATTCATTTTCCAAACAAACACCTTTTCTCGTCTTTTCTCCGTTTTAATCCATTTATTTGTATTCTCTTTAACCATGGAAAGACATCATCTTGAACCAGTGGTTCGCAATTTTATTGTGAGAATGAGTCATCGAGGTCACCGGCAGGCAAGTGGATATCGCAGAGATAGTTGGCGTTTCTCAGAGCGTGGTCTCCCGGGCTTTAGCTCGATTACGACAGACAGGAAGTGCTTATAGGACGCCTGGTAGCTGATCTCAGCGTATTACGCTAAGGGAGGACAGAACTATTGTCATCGTCGGACATACATGGTATGCCCCTTCGAGATGACCAGCAGCAAAAGCTCGTCACCATCAACTCAGGAGAATATGGTATGGTGCAACGAGCGCCTAGAAAAGAGCATCAATTGGAATGTTGGTATGTTCACTGATCAGTCGCGTTCCTGTGTATAGCAATAGCAGGCGCCGAAGAGTCTAGTGAGAACAAGGGATATACAATGCCCCAGTTCGTACTCCGTTCAGTGCAGTTTGGAGCAGCCGGTGTAATGATCTGGGCTGAGATTTACACTGGAGGACGAACTGAACTCCATATAGTCAAAGGCAACCACATCGAAGTCCATTAGTCCGGGAATACATCCCTCAAACCTAGCATCTCGATGATCTTCTGGATGACAATGCCAGACCTCATAGACAGAGTTGTTTATCAATGTTTAGAAAACCGGTGAATTTCCCATTTGCAGAGAAGGCTTTTCGATCATCATCCGCACTCAGTTGACCTGCAACAAGCAGCGTTGCAACATCTATGGAGTGAAATTCTTTATGAAACTAGTGACTACCTTATTAACAGTAAGCGTAACTAACAAGTGAGCAAAGGTTTTAGCTAACATAGGATATTTTTTTTTAACGAGGGTTCGCAACATCAGAGGTCATATAAACCCTCAGGGTACCGGTGTTTTTGAAAAAAAGCTCATATGTAAGTATGTCGGATTCGAATGCAGGGCCGCTGGATTCGAACCCGGGACCTTTACCTTACAGTGAAGAGCGCCGTGTCAAAGACTAAACCTTGCGGCCACCGACGCCCCAACATAGGATATTATTCACAGTATTAATTGTTTAAAAATTTATTGTGTCCAACAAACAAAATTATGTAATTAAAAATTTGTATTTTATTTTTCATAATCCGTTAATTAACTTTTCCTTCAGTAAAAACAATAGTTTCTAATAAATTTTAATTCAGTTTCTAATAAAAATAATACAAAAATGCTATGGAAAGTAAATACTAGAAAATTGGCAGTATCTCTATTTATTTTTGAGTAGTTTACCATATAAAACTTAAAATATTTTCATTTATTTTTTTAAACTTTGAAAGTATAGTTTCGTCATTTCCGACCATCCTTGACTACTTATCCCTCCTATGTATTCATAAAATTGTGATCTACAGACTTGGATACGAATGTATGCTTTTGTGGCTTGAAAAGTGTTTCTTATAATTCTCTTACTTCCAAAGCCAAATAAAACATAATCTTCATAATCATCAATTGATTGACTCGTTCATTTATTTTTTCTAACTGTTTAATAACAATACTTTCTTGTCACAAAAAGATCTTTGTGATTATTTGTGACAAAGCCCCGTGGACAATAAAAGGGTGTTGCACAAATATTTAGATTTCTCGTCTTCCTGCTAAAACCCTTTTACCTAATACGGTGCGGTCCAAAATGGGGAAAATCGTAAATATCAATATGCCGCAGTCGGCGGTGTGTGGCAGTCACTTTTCTCACTGCACTCGGCAATCAAGAGCACACGGATTCGAAATTATTTATGGCGTGAAAAGATCCCTTTAAATACTGGAAAGCGGCCAATTTCTGTTGAATCAACACATGCGGAAAAAATACGCAAAATGTTCCAGGGAATGATGTTTTAGTCTTAGTCTATTTTTTTCTCATTCGTTTCGATTTTTCTTTTACGCATTAAAATTCAACTTTTCGTTCATGATGATGATGATTGATACTAGGAAATTGGAATTTTGTTCCCCATGCAATGTAATTTCCCCAATTCTTTCGTTCAGTGCAATTCTTCGAAGTAACTAGGCCATTGACTGTCGTTGCGGTAATTCCTTTCCATGGGTTTTCTTTGTATCCCAGGTTATGTCTCCATTGAGCGGTTGCTTCGCATTCGAAGATGATATAAGTGGCTGTTTCTCATCATTGCATAATCTACAAATGAGGTCATTGAATATGTCCATGTTGTGCAGATGTTTTCCCAGATGACAGTGACCGGCGCCCTCTTTAACTGTAGCAATGAGTTTCCCAGTGTTGGTGAGGATTGTTATGATAAGCTTACTGGGTCTACCATCTCTAGAATTTATCCACTTCTCCTTTTTTATTTTTTTGGATCCATTCTGTTTGCTTTTGTTATTCCAAGAATAGATTCAGAGCCTATATATGGTCTTGCAGAACCTCCTCTTGCCAGTATGTCTGCTTTTTCGTTACCTTCTATACTTCTCTCCTTTGTCTTTGTTGATATGGTATGGTAATGAGGATACTAGGAAGTGGGGTTTGTGCTCCCCAGGCCTGCAGCCTTCTGGCTTATTGTACCTTCCTAGTTCCCTAGTTCAGGGCAATAGACTCAATCCTTCTTAGAAGTATCAGATCATTTATTGTCGCTGCTACAATATCATTCTTTAGATTTTTTTGTATGTTAGGTTAAATCTCCATTGTGCTGTTGCTTGCGTTCGAAGATGATATGGGTGACTGTTTCCTCTTTCTCACTACATACTCTGCAGATAGGATTATCGTTGTATATGCCCATGTTGCGTAGATGTTTTCTCAGATGTGAGTGACCGGTTAGTAGTCCTATTACTCCCTCTCCAATTGCAGCGGTGAGTTTGCCAGTCATGATGAGGGTTTTTCATTTTAGGTTTACTGTGTTTTTCGCCGCTGGAGGTTATGCACTTCTTTTGTTTTATTTGGATCCATTCTGCGATGGAGGATTTTATATTCATTTTTGTTATCCCAAGTATAGGTTCGGGCCTATGTATGGTCTTGCAGATCATTCTCGGCTTTCTCGTTACCCAAAATTCCTCTGTGTCCTGACACCCAACATTTCATAAGGTTTCTCCCCACGTTTTGGAAATTTTGGATGCATTCACTGACTAATTTTAACGTGATTTTTTTACTGCTAATGCTTTAATGGCTGCTTGGCTATCAGATTATGAGGGTATTTTTGCCAGTGTAAGCTGATACTTTCTAAGATTTTCTAGGGCACAAGCGTTGATGGCATGTATTTCTGCTTAAAAGACAGAAGTGTACTTCCCTAATGTGTTGATTGCTCATATCGGCTTGTACAGAAAATGCCCGGTCCGGTTCCTTCGTTTGTTTCGAAGCCATCTATATACCACATCATTGTATCTGATGCTCTCCTGTGTTCTTCTTCTACTTTATAGTCCATTGAGACTTTAAAGTATAAAGAATGTTTTCGGGATCATACAGTCATCTGTTAGACGTAATAGGATGTAAAGATTGCTTCCGGGATCATGTACTCAGGCCTCATTTCTAAGAATGGATGACTGATTTTATTAATTATTGTTTTGTGCCCTAAGTGTAGTTCTCCCATCCAGTTTGTTTCTGAAGCATAGATGAGCTTTTCCTCGCTTTTCCTCGCTTCTCTTTGTGTACTATTTCCAACGGAGGTTGGTTTAGCAGTGTTTCTAAAATTTTGGGGGTTGTTTTCATTGTCCCAGTGATAGGTAGGTTTGCCAGTCTTTCTATGATTCTCATGTTTGGGTAGCTTGTTTTTGCTGTGCTTTGGTCCAATAATTTGGGTCTTATTACTGTTGTACATACCCAGTGCGCCATTATCGGTTTTAGTCCCCAAGAACGTTTTCTCGATCTTATTATTTTAACAATTACGAAACACAAAGAAACAATTTTAATTATTTTCCTTTTGCACAAATGAATATACTTTATATATATTTTCTCTAATCAGTTCAATGTAAAATTTTTAAATTGTATATTAGCCTTTTATTATTGAAAATCTAATATGTTGTTCTTTTTTTCCAGGAAAAAATCTGTATAACAACGAGCATGTAGCCATTAAAATGGTATGTATTGTTTAATTTCTTTACCAACCCTTTAATTTACGACAAACGCCGTTTCCTTTTACATTTAACTAAAAAAGCTCGAACTCGTGAAATCAGTTCTACTTATTGATCGTTAATAGTCGAATGTATATTAATGAAAAGACAACTTCTTAAAGTCAAGCTCTTTGTCTGATTAAATTATGTGGAGCCATTCAATGTAGGATTGGCATACCATTTTTTTTAGTTTTTTTTTGTCATTTTGTTAAAATTAAGAGGGCTATAATAAAATAAGATGTTACACAAGTTGATTCACTAACTGTCATAAAAACAAAAGACTCTACTTGCAAAATAAGTAAATCTTCTTGTCCTTTTTGTGAATTTTAATTGGCACTAACGTTTCAGGTTCGTATGAACCATGTTTATCCCTTTTCCTTTACCAGTTTACATTTTAAGTATACATTTGGCACATGAAAGTTGTGTCAAGCAAGGATTTGAATAGGGGCTAGCGCAGGGCAACGTCCATTTTGGACGAAATAAATTCCTCGGGAAAAAAACTGGTGTAAATGTAGAACCTCGGTATTATCGATAAATTTAACTACCGAAAAATGAATTTCTTTTAACGAAACACCGGGTTGATTTTTTCAATTGAAACACATATCTCAGTTTTTGACATTCAACGATGACTTGCTGTGTTGAATAGTAAAATAGTAATTTTAACAAGATGCTTATCGCCGCCGCGCCATTTTGATTTACATACAAACGTTTTTCGAAACGGGAAGATGCCTAAAGTTCCTTTTTCAAGGACCCTTTTGATGAACAGGTCTTCATCCTTTGGAATATTGTCCCTTCTGAGCAATAACCTACTTCCTTTCCCTATGATTCGAGGAAGGGGAACTTACAGAAAAGTGTAAACTTTATTTTAAAAAAAACTTACATTTATATAAAATTTATTTTTCTAAAATTATTACTTTTCGTACCATTGAATAAAGGCACGCTTATTTATTTAGAAATACATTATGCTCTGTAAAGTGTATATGTTGTTATCATGAATATAACTCCACTATTTTTTGTGGTCCGCTTGACCAATTAATACAATTCAATTAATTAAGGTTTTAAGTTGAGATAAAAAAGTCAGTGTCATGAGCAGGATTCGAACCCACGACCTTCAGCTTGATGTGCCGCTACTCTACCACTTGAGCTATCGTGACTTCGATCCACTCGGGCACTAACTTCCCATCTCAACCCCACCTTCAAATTTTCCCTCCTTTTTGCCATTTTTCGTATCCCGCTCGTGACACTGACTTTTATCTCAACTTAAAACCTTAATTAATTAGCTTGTATTAATTGGTCAAGTGGACCACGAAAAATAGTGAATTTAATGGATTAAAATGAAGTATACTTCAGTAAAGCTCTCCGTGGCCATTTCATTTGTCGCCAAGAATCAAATCGATCGCATGACATTTGAAAAATGGCAAAAAGGAGGGAAAATTCGAGGTTGAGATGGGAAGTATGCCCGAGTAGATTGAAGTCATGATAGCTCAAGTGGTAGAGTAGCTGCGTATCAAGCCGAAGGTCGTGGGTTCGAATCCCGCTCGTGACACTGACTTTTTTATCTCAACTTAAAACCTTAATTAATTGCACATGATTATAACTTTACAATGGCTATTTTCAATACCTGCCCAGAGTAGGGCCCAACAAAATATTAAACTTTCTAAAATAAATCTTCATTAAAAGTCACATTTTAGAATTGTAATAAAAATTTAACAAATTCGGACCGCATCTCACGATTTCTGAGTAATTATTGATTAACAGTCACTAATCATCACACATTTAACAAAATATTTTTTAAAACTTATTGTGCAGAGATTAATAGAAGAAATTGTTGAGCAAGTTGATGTAATTCATAGACGTATCAACATATTACTTATTGGCATTATGTATTGGCTTTTGTAGTTAACCTGATTTTTTGTGCAATGTAAAGCCTGGAAATGGTTACCCCCAGCCAGAAGTTGATTTTGGGGGAAAAATAATAAACAATACTATATATATAAAGTTTTCAATTTTAAAACGAGAACAATATCATTTATTTGAATTTTATATATTAATCACAATAAATTTATTATCAGGTTTTTTTATACTGAAAAAATACTGAATACAAATTGGTTTGTAGCATTGAATCAGAAACTAGAAAGTATCTCCTCCAAATATATAGCTTTACAGTATTTTTCTTTTTTTTTTGGTAGAAATTGGTATGAAATTGTTTGGTTTCCTGAAAAAATTGTAGCACATTACTGATACTACAGGGCAAACTTTGGAGATTTTTCCTTCTTCCCCCTGAGATGAAATGATGATATTCGATGCCGAAACAATGCTTGGTTATCTGGAGCAAAGGATAGTTCCAGTGTTTTATACAGAGCATAATATCTAGATGACAGAGCTCTAATTAAGCATTTTTCTCTGTGGCTGATTTTAAATTTTTTGATATGTTTCTTTGAAAGCTCAGGCCAGCCTTCCTCGTTTCCAGTTTCAAATGAAAAATTACATCCCAGATCCCTTGCCAGGAAATTCCAATGGACAAACCAGGAGTAGCCCTGTCTAATAAACACAGATATTCCTTACAACCGTATCAAGCATTTCATTTCAATGTTTTGAAGTGTGTATGAAACTTCTAATGATTTTGTAAAACATTAATTCAACAAAAAATTAGCTGAGTTATATTCAAATTCAAATTATGTTCATTTCTAAGTTTTGAAGTGTGTACGACACTTCTAGTAATTTTGTAAAACATTCATTTCACAAAAAATTAGCTGAGTTATGCCTTTAAAGACACGCTTCTTCTTGGGCCAATGATTTCATATTTACACCAGTTTATTCACTTTGTTTTGCTGTTGAAGCACTTATTTTTCCCATAATGGGTGTCAATCTAAGCATTTACCGAAAGATCTATAAATTTCATAAACATTTCTTTAAATTTGGCAAATGTTCATTTGAGTATTTCTTTAAAATATAACGCCACTTTTTTGGTCAGTAATTCTACAATTGTACCACTTCTTTGCTGTGGAAGTGCTTCTTTTTTTCTCACTATGGATGTATCAAAAACAGCTATTAATTTTGTATTTTTTTAAATTTTTAATTTGGCAAATATTCATCTGAGTATTTCTTTAAAACACAACGCTACTTTTTTGCTCAGTGATTCTACAATTACACCACTTTTTTGCTGTGGAAGTGCTTATTTAATTTTTTTTAAAAATTTGTATTTCCTTTTTTTTTTACTGTAGATGTATTACTCAAGTCAAGGGGTTATTATTTCTTTAAAATACAATACTTTTTACTTTTTTGACCAGTGTTAATCTACATTTACACCACCTTTTTGCTGTGGAAGCACTTATTATTTTTTTCACTGTGGATGTATCAAAAACATCTATTAATTTCATAATTTTTTTTAAATTTGGCTAATATTCATCTGTGTTTTTTTAAAAGACCATACTTTTTCGTCCAGTGTTATTCTACATTTACACCATTTTTTTGATGTGGAAGCACTTTCTATTTTTTCCATTGTAGATGCATCAAAAACATATTAATTTTGTAGGTTTTTTTTTATATGGAAAAATATTCATCTGAGTATTTCTTTAAAAGATAGCCTCCTTTTTTGGTCAGTGATTTTACATTTACACCATTTTTTTTTTGCTATGGAAGCATTTTTTCCCACCATTGATGTGTTAAAATGTAGCAAAAACATCTAATAATTTCGTAAACTTTTTTATTTTATTTGGTAAATATTTATCTGAGTGTTTCTTTAAAAGACAAAGCTCCTTTTTCAGCCAGTGATTCTAATCACTAAGTTTTTGCTGTGGAAGCATTTATTTTTTCCCCACCGTAGTTGAAGCCCTTCTCCAATCAACTTTCGCAAGCTAAATGTATTTAAGCTGGAAAAAAGAAAAAGATAATCAAGGTTCATATGAACCTGTGGAATTAATAACAATTAAATTTAAACCAAAATACTATGAGATCTAAAAATGAATTAAGGCCTTTCTAGATTTGACAATGATTCTATTAAAACTAGCTCGTGAAGAAGAATGTTCAGGGAGACAGACATACATAGTGGGAAAAATAAGCGTTTCCACAGGGGAAAAAAAAAAAGATAAACTGGTGTAATATATGTGTAATGAAAATGGAGAATCATCGGCCAAAAAAGGAGCATGTATTTAAAGAAACACAACTCAGCTGAATTTTTACCAAATTAAAAAAATATGAAATTACTAGACTTTTCTGATACATTTTATAACATTTACAAAATATTAGTAAAAAAGCCAAATATGTAAAATTGTTGAAATACACCTTCACCTAAATTTTATCTCGTATAGAATAAAAGCTATAGATGCAAATTAGCCAAATATGTAAAATTGTTGAAATACACCTTCACCTAAATTTTATCTCATATAGAATAAAAGCTATAGATGCAAATTTAGATATTGTTGCCAGGATGTTTCTAATTGTTAATTTTTTTTAGTCAAAAATGTTTGTGTTACGTAGCTTTATTTTAGTAAAATAAACACAAGTATTTTTAAGGTTTATGGGTGGATGTAAGGCTTATAGTTTAAATGTCACTTTAGTCTGTAATTTAAACAAGTGCTGATGAATCGATACATTTATAAATCTAGACAAAAATTTTAAAAAGTACCCAAATTCAAAAAGTGACCAGAAGGGTGTGTCTAATGGTGAAATCCTTTTCAATTTGACCTTTCCATTAGAAGGTCTTAGAACATACCTTGGTAGGGGAAACGACACTTTTCCAACAAGCCCCAAGTCACTTAATACATCGATATTGCAAGCTATCCTTCATCATTTCCCCCAATAATGTGTCTTAACAATAAACTTGCACTCTCAAATGTATAATACAATTATCATTTTTTAAAGAAGCCTCTTGCTTCAGCCTACAATAAACGATTACGCGATTACGATTATTTAAGGGAGGCAAATTACTTTAAAAAAATAATAAATATGATTGTTAAAAAGTATATTTTATATTATACATTTGCTATTAGATGTTGAACAATTATTGGCTTCTGTTTATTTTGCAATTACATTATGTTACATTATGTGAAGGATTATATAATTAAGATAGATTAAATCTTTTGGTCAACATTGTGACTTATTATAATTCACTGAGAGGGGAAAAAAGTGGCCACCTTTAATATTTTATTATATCTTAGGCAATTATCCATTGATTTATCGTACAACAATATTTGGTCCGTTTTAAAGGATTAGAGGTAAATAAAAGGCAGATGAAATCTCTCATTTGTGTTTACAATTGAATTTTGTAAATAAATCAGATTTGATTTGATTTCTATTGAATAATTAATCTCTTTTGTGTTGGTTTTTCTGTAAAGCTTCTTTTTAACGTTCCGGTGGTTAGATTCTTTTAAGTTGTACCACTTTTAAGTTTCATATTTGCTCGAATGATGGTTTTAAGTGATACAACTACAGCTAGAATAATAGCATTGTTGGAAGATGGAAGAAGCCAAATGTCTGTGGCCAGGGTGCTTAACATTCCCAGAACATTTGTCTGAAGCGTCTTCCATTGCCACCAACATACTGGAGGTTTACTTAAGAAGGCATGGATCAAGTCATCGTGTCACATCTCAGAGATGATCCTTTAATTGCTTTGAATGTACTCCGTAATTGTCATTCTACCGCTAGAAATTCTAATATCAGTTTATAGCCTGTAAGGCATATCCATTGATTTATCATACAACAATATTTGGTCCGTTTTAAAGGATTAGAGGTAAATAAAGCACAGATAAAATGAACCAAGAAAGTCCTGATTTAAACCCTATCGAACTCCTGGGACCAGTTGTCAAAGAGGGTAAAAGTCGCCCAGTGAAGCCAGAGAATTTTAAGGGATTAAGAACGGTGTTGTTGAAGGAGAGTGAAAATATTCCACATAAAGCAACTTTCAGAAGCTCTGGGTTATGTGTGAGAAGGCCTGCTACTGATCGAGAAAATCAGATGAGGCACAAGATCAGCTTGGTTAAGTTTCACAAGAAATCACATTAATTGCTCTAAGCATGATTAGACCAAAGGTTTTATTTGAGGTCTTTTGACGGCCGAGAGATAGTTTGGAGAAGAACAGGAGAATGACAATATCCCTGCAACATTTTCATTCCGGAGAAGCTTTGGAGGCGAACCATAAGGCTGCTCGTCCATTGGAACCGAACTACGATGGCTGTTCAACAGCCGAACTATTTGACCAAACGGACGACCGGCAATATAGCCGACCGCCGTTGTCCACTGTAGCCGATTTTTGTCAGTTCACGACACAGTCAAAATGGATGTAGAAGATTTGTTGCTGCTCGAAAATTCTTAGTTTACATACAAATGGAATGAAAGAAATAAACAAAAATATTGGAAGTTCCATTTCTAAAGCTATCTTGACCACAGCTTACGCTGGACATCTCTCTGATGATAGAGTGGATCACGCATGTCCCAAGAACCTGCTCCTCAACCGCACTTATCAATTTTTCACAATCCATCGAAATGAAAAGGTAAGCAAAAAGCAAAGAACGGCGTTAAATAATGGTGAGCGTTTGATGTCACGTGATTGGCAGTTGAAGTCGAAATAACCATTCGGCCGAATAGGACTGGAAAATTCAACTTTATTTGGATCGGAAAGTGCTCAGCCGTAGACGGCCCAACACGACCGAACGAATTGGTTCTAATGGACGCGTGCTTTTTCGTTTCTTCGCTTTTGGATCATCCGGCCCTATTCGGCCGTGCAACGGCCAAGCAAGTTCGGCCAAAAACGGCTCCAGTGGATGGTCTACCTAAGACCATTCTTATGGTTTGGGCAAGCATTTCCATGGATAGTCGCACAAACTTGATCTTCATCGAGGGTTCTGTAACTGCTGCACAATACATTGAAGATGTGTTATCAGAAGTTGTTCCTTATCTGCCACTGGCAATGGTTGTATTTTTATGCTTGACCATGCAAGGCCCCACACAGCTAGGATCGTTGATGACTGTTGGAATGGGCTTCAATTCAATGTTTGGAGTGGCCAGCATGTATTCCTGTTTTAAACCCTATTGAACTCCTTTTACTCCTCAGTTGTCAATGAGGGTAAAAGTCGCCCAGTGAAGCCAGAGAATTTTAAGGGATTAAGAACGGCGCTGTTGAAGGAGAGTGAAAATATTCTACAGCACTACATTCAAAACCTCAAAAAATTAATGCCATGTTGAATCCAAGCAGTGGTCAACGCAAGAGGAGGAAACACTCCATACTGAATTGAATTTTTCTTCATTGTTTACATAGCAACATTTTGGTAAACTTGTTTTACTCAGTTTAATTTTCTTATTTAGGTATATCTTATATTTTTCTTTTTAAAATATCCAGTAAAAAACAAAATATAATTACAAGTATTTACTAAAACATGAGGGTGGCCACTTTTTTGTCTCTCAGTAGGTATGCAGTAGTACTTTATGTACAATTTATGATTTTTCCTTCTTTAAGGTGGGATAATAGGATAATAATGTTTTTCCTAATAATCTTAATAACGTGTTAAAAGTGGACAAAAAAAACCTATTATTCCACCTTCAAGAAGGAAAAATCATAAGTTAAACTGTTGAGGTCGAAATATAAGAAAACATCGTTATGTATTGGGTTGTCCGGAAAATAATGCAGGATTTTGGTATTAAACAAAAAAAAAGAAACTAGTTACTTTAAAGCAATGTTCTTTAATCAAAATAATTTNACGTAAACAGAATATTTTATATAGATTTTTTTTAATGAAAACTTAAAATCCTGCATTATTTTCCGGACAACCCAATACAATGTATGAATGTCTGACGACTTGCAGATTATATATCGAACAAACATAAGTTACTCTTGATTATTAATTTATTTCTATTCATCAATTGGATTTTTTAAATATACATTTTAATATATCAGTAGTGTCACAGAATTAATTATACCGTTTTATAATTATTGTGGTTTATGTTATAAATCTTATAGTTACTCATAAAATAAAATAATAGAACATGTCAGCTTTTTTGACTTCTCAGTTATTAATATAAAATTAATAATGGTTTTCTTTGAAAATGCCCTGTTGTTTATTCCTTTTGAATATTTATGCAGTGCGCATACATTATTTAAAATAACCAGACTGCTGACATCCACAGAAAATTGTAATGACATAGGTTGTTTTAAAATTCTCTTGTGTGCTGTTTTATCATTATTATTTATTTTTTTAATTACTCGTTATCATGATTGATATGCATTGTTTCATTTTTCAGGAACCGATGAAATCGAAAGCGCCCCAATTACATTTAGAATATAGGTTCTACAAACTCCTGGGATCCCATGGTAAGTCAACCCATGAAATTGCCTTAAATTTTAAAGCTTTTACATTTACCTAGTGGTAAAGAATAGAAGTTATTTTTAAAACTACTATTGTTTAAGTTTAACTTAGAATTTAGAATTTAAGTATAAGGCCATAGCAGTTACCACCGTTAATATATTTATCTTTCATTATTACAATAACTGTTTGAGTATATAAATTTTTTTTTCATTTTGAAGTCGTTCGCTCCACCAAGTCTGTCAAAACACGCCGGGGGACTCTGCACTTTCAAACATTCAAAACCCAAAAAGTCGAAAGTAAAAAAAAAAGTTAAAAAATTGTAAAGCGTAAAATACATTTCGAGAGAGTTGATAATGGAAGTGGCCAGTATAATTAAAAAAATACATTTTTCAAATATAAAGGAATTATATTTTAAAAGATCTTTTCTAGGAAGGGGATTTGTAAAAACAAAATTTCTATATGTTTACATCTCTAAAAAAATTGGTTAGATTGGTTTAAGAAAGTGTTAAAACCATTTATATAAAAACATTTTTGTCATCCAAAAATTGTATAGCCTTTATTTGACTTGTTTCTGGCAATTAATTCAAACTTTTTTTACTGCAATAACTGTTATAAATTTGAGCATTGGGGTGGGATGTCTGATTGAAGCCGTACAATTTTAAAAGTTGTCTTCCTAAAGTGGACAAAGAATCCCTTTTTTCCTTTTTGAGTGAAGCATCTCAAGTGTAAACCGCGGATTGCATAATTTCAGGTCTTAAGTGTATGGCTTCCTATATCAGCGTTTTAATTTAGTCCAATTCAAAAAACATAAACGTGAACTAATTTGTGCCGTTTAATTGAAATGTTAGTGTTTCATCAAAGGTCTAAATTTTCAGACAAAATTTCTGCCCGTTTTGTTGCTTTTATCTCTTGAAATGTATTTCTGAGAATGTTTTTGTTTGTTTTGCTCAGTAAACACAAAACGAACTTGGTTGATAGCACTTATTTGTGCAATCACCAATTCTCCTATTTATAAGTATTAGGGTTTATTAGTATTAATGATAATTAGTTTAAAGTTAAATTAAAATAGTTGTGAAAGAAGTATTTTTAGAGTTTGTTTGTGTATGCCCGAGTGGATAATCCTTTAGCATTAATCATAACCTTAAATTTTATCTTAAATTATTGACACCATAAAAATACAATTTCATTTGGAATATTCATTTGTGCTATACAAAACTAATGGAAATATTGGAATAATTTGAAAATACTAAAAACTGGAATCAACAGTTCCTAATTGTCCAGGCTCTCTCAGCTAAAAATTACTGTTATAAATTGCGGGTCAGAAAATCCTCTCTTGTTCTTTTAAGGAAGCTAATTAACCTTTGCGGTTTAGGGAGGGCCATTGCCATTAATCAATTTGAATCTGTTTCAGATAAATTCTTTTTCTTCTTCAAATAAAAAAAAAAAAAAAAAAAAAAATTGAAGAAGATTTTACAAAGAAAAAAAAAAGACAAATTGTACCACTAAATTAAACCATATGAGTTGCTCAAGCAATAGCATGAATGTTAACAGTATTAATGAAAACCAGTGTGGTTATTACGGTGCAGATGTTCATCAGACAAGATTTTTTTTCATTGTAGAGTAATTTTAAATTAGTGAAAAATCACAGGAAAATCTAGGCAAAAAATAAAATTAGTTATTGAAATAGTTGTTTGACACCCAGCATGTTTTAAAACCTATGTGAATGTTAGATTTGATTGAATTTCTATTTAAAGATAGATATAAAAAAATAAGATAATCTATGGGAGTGTCTTTCTTTTCCTACTTATTTAATATTCATAATCTATTTGAATTTATTTGGCTTTATATGAGAGTGTGCATTTGTTTAACTTTTGTGTAAAAAGTATTCAACAAAATGTTAAACGAATAGCTGCTGGTTGTGGCAGCAGAACAAAACTGATACTATTATGTTTCTATTCTACACCAGATGCATTTTTCTTCTGGACAGTCAGATCAACAATCATTTCTTTAAAAGGATGATAAGATAATTTTGAAAGAGGCTTATTGCAGTTGTTTTCCGGAATTGGACACTGATTTTATTTGATGTAGCTTGAAAACGACATTATTTTTAAGCTTCTTAAGTTAGAGTAAACTCCTTGAGTGGTGGTTCGCACAAGAGTGTTATTAACTCGAGTTAGTTTATAAGAATGTTATGATCTAGTAAATTGGCGGTGTTTTGTACGGTACAGAGGGGGTGCCGCAGGTCTACTACTTCGGGACGTGCAATCAGTACAACTGCATGGTTTTGGAGCTGCTCGGGCCCTCTTTGGAAGACCTCTTTGTGCTTTGTAACCGGAAATTCACTCTCAAGACCTCGCTCCAGATAGCGATACAATGCGTAAGTCCGTAAGTTCTAAAAATTCCGTACGTTATTGCGAAATCCGGTCGGTATTGTGCGAATAGAGCCTTATAATTTGCAGAATGGCAAACTTTGCACGATACATTAAATGATTATTGTGTATTTAAATATTGAACTGACAGTTAAATAATAATTTAAATTGAACTTCTACATTAGATTAAAGCCGAACTGATACCCTCTTAAACCTATATTATTTTCGACATTCATTCCTGTTATCCTTGTCGCTTTCTTTTCAAGATTAAATTACATTATTTTGTACAATTTTACTTATTAAACAAAATTCTATGGTCGTATATTTGCTACGTCTTTCCTCCCTCCCTATATGAAGTATGAATATTATAACAATGATGATGATAATTTTGCACTGTAACATTGGTCATTGTTGCCTGACCATCAGGGAGAGAAACAATTGTAAAAAGAATATTTTAGTATGAAGAATTAATTTTAGTTGTGTGGAATAAACTTGTCTTTCTATTTGTTACGTGACATTCAAGCAAAGGTACTTACAGGTCAAAAACGATCAGATTTGATTTAGTTCTTGCTTTCATGCTGGCTTGTTCCTAATATAATCTAATAATGAATAAAAATAAGTAGGTAGACTTTACCTGCCAAAATTTACAGGCGTTAACAACTTGGCTGTGAAAGTGTTTCCATTTAGTTTTCAGATCAGTTAAAGTATCCAAAATCAACCTTAAGGATCTTCAAAGTAAAACTGATGTAATAATTGACCAATACAAGACATAAAATATCAGGATTTGTTAAATCATAAAAAGTTTCTATAATGAAAAAAAATTGATATGATGTTTACATCAAACATTTATTTCCCATCGACGATTGTGAATCCAACGATGCCAGGGAGTACCAGAGACTTGAGAATCTCAGGTCCAACCCCAGATGCATTCACCAATGAAAATTGACATTCAACAACAGTATTGGCTGACCATAAATAATAAAATTGAAGTCAGCTTGACATTCATATTGATATATGTAATGGCTTTTCCCCAATGTTTTACTGGGTGTAAAACATTTAGAATGTAGCAGTCAAACAACAAGTAATTGGAATGTGGTTCTACTGTCAAATTTTTAGAATAAATATTTGAAAACTGAACACAACCAACTTAAGTATTGCAAATCCTGTAATTTTGTCTGCTTATACTTGCCGGGCTGGTATGTTAGACGTGTTTATGTATGTATTTATGTATTTTGCCATGTTTAGTGTGTCTGGCTAGTATTTCCAATCATTATTCAGATCACACTAAAAATAAATAACAATTATAAAGAAAGAAGACATGAGAGATCAAATTGTCCTGGCCATTCTTATAAAAAATAGTCTTTGAGCTGTTTTAGGATCATTATTGTTAATAAAGAATTTCATTTTATGTAGGAATTTGATTCAGACTGTAAACAATACAATTGACAGGTGTTCTACAAGCGAATTGTGTCATTTTCTCTTTGTCCATGCATGTTCTTTAGAAAAATTGCATTCTCCTTTTGGAATTAACTCCAAATAATAATGCGCAGAAATTAAATGTAAAAAGACAAAATACAGACGTTATGTTCTACAGGTTTAAAAAAAAAAAAAAAAAAAAAAAAAAAAAAAAAAAAAAAAAAAAAAAAAAAAAAACTTTTTGGAATAAAAACCCCAATGTGGTAACTGCGAACAGAAATGGCCCTTTTGAAAAATGTTTTGTCACAATTTACTGATATAGTCTGTTTTTTCCGCTCCCTCCTTCCCTTTGATTTTTTACCCTTTGCCCTACTCCCACAATCTCCCTATCCTTTGAACATTGCAGAAGGGATCCCTGAAATTTATTACTTCGGCCCCTGTGGGAAGTACAATGCCCTCGTCATGGAACTTCTCGGCCCCTCACTAGAAGACTTGTTTGATGCTTGCGGAAGGAGATTTTCTCTCAAGACTGTCCTCAAGATTGCTACCCAACTAGTAAGAGAGAAGGGCCATTTGTATAATAATTTGTCTAGTTTTTAGATATATTTTACACAATTTTTAAAAAAATTATACTTCTATGCAGCCAATTTTATTTTCATTCTCTTACAGCTCCATAGGATAGAGTACGTACATGGTCGACATCTTATTTATAGGGATGTAAAACCAGAGAATTTTCTAATTGGTAGGAGTGCAAATAAAAAAGATAAAATTATACATATAATAGGTAAGACAATTTTTATTCAATTTTTTTTGTCAATATAGTTCTTATTCCTTCAGTCAAAACTTAATTTTTTTCCCCAGATTTCGGTTTAGCTAAGGAATATATAGATTTAGAAACAAACAAACATATACCTTACCGGGAACACAAGAGCTTAACGGGTACGGCAAGGTATATGAGTATTAATACACATTTAGGAAAAGGTAAGATTAAACTGTTTATCATCTAGGATATGATTGTCAACTAAACTTTTTGTTTGTGCTTGTAGAACAAAGCCGACGGGATGATCTGGAAGCACTTGGTCATATGTTTATGTACTTTCTGAGGGGCTCTTTGCCATGGCAAGGCCTTAAAGCAGATACTCTTAAAGAACGGTATCAAAAAATAGGGGACACTAAAAGGGCCACACCAATCGAAGTCTTATGTGAAGGCCATCCTGGTAATTAATTTTTAATAATTGTATAAAGTTTATTATATTGTATCTAGTACAAGATGATTTTTTTTCTGTATTGCAATTAATAATTTAATTTTTTAGAGGAACTTGCCACCTATCTTCGATACGTTAGGAGGTTAGATTTTTTTGAGACTCCTGATTATGAGTACCTAAGAAAATTATTCACCGATCTCTTCGAAAAACGTGGCTTCGTTGATGATTCGGAGTTCGATTGGACTGACAAGACAATGGTGAGCATTTTGTTTATGTCCGATAATATTTTGCATGCCAGCTATGACTTGGCACCTTTCGTTTTGTTGTGTTTGCCTATGGTTAATATGCATTCTCTTTCAATACCCATTAAACGATAATTATTTTAGGTCTTTGAAGCTGAAATCTTCAAGTAATTGGCAATATTTCTCTTGAGCACTTTAGATTCTACGAATCTCCGCGAAAAGACAATAAAAATATTTTTTAAAAAGCCAAGAAGTTTTTGTTAATTTGATATTCAGTTATCGTAATTTATTGTGTTGAACAATTTTTTCAGCAAATTTAATATCCGATACAGAAATTTAAAAAATTCTTTCGTACATTATGCATGATTTTTTTGTTCTGAACAATGTTGCATGCTGCATGATTTAGCCGGCTAACTTTGAAATAATGAACATATTGAAGAAAGCACCTCCATCTCACATTGGAAAGACAAGCTCGGATAAGGTATGACTGTGAGCTCATCAATTTCTAGCACAATTATCAAAAAAAAAAAGCACCATTTTAGTATTGTTTATGGAGAGATTTGTATGTATGCTTATTTCTTTCTTCATTTCAATGTTGTATGAAAAGTTTAATGGATGATATAAAGATGTTGTTTATATTCGTACATTTTTTAAAACTAACACTAGGTAAGCAAAGATGCTTTACGCAAAGAGGTATTGCCTATTTTATTCAACTAGCTTTGAAAAAAATATTGGAAAAGTTCATTTAAAATTAATGACAAAATAGGCAAAATAACAACTATAGAAGCAATAGCTGTCACGGGAAAATAATTAAGTATGAACTTAAAAGTATCTGTCTCCTGTGAATAAAAATTCAACAAAAGAAATTACAATTTTTTAATTTAGAAATTCATTTATTTTTGGGGAATCTGAGCTAGTTGTTATCCTTTTGTATGTTTAGAAGTAATACAATTGGTTAAGCAAGCATATTTAGCATGTATGTATTATGTGGATACTCATTCTTTATTTTTATTTATTAGTGTATTTTTAATATTCAGCCATTTAAGCTTCGCATTCCTGGTTACTGTCTCTCTACTTTTATATGTACATATAGTAAACAGATTTCTTAAAAAGCTGGCCTCTAGTTTGTGCCTCAGGTTGCAACCTATAAAACTAAAGCGGGGAACACCCGACGCAACACGATGATCTGAAGCCATCTGATGCAAATCCAATGTCCAATTTTCTCTAAGATTGTATTACTCCCATGCACATCTGCCCGATGCCATGCTACTCTATGCTACGCAATGCACCCAAGTTCCCCACTGCCCAGATTTTTGTTGAGTAGCGTCGAGTTTAGTCGAAGACAGAAGAACTGGACACTTATATTTTTTGTAGTTTATTTCAAACTGTATATATATATTTTTGTCATTATATTAATTACATCATGCTTATTTCAATGTAAACCAAATTAAATGAGATCACATTCATGAGTTTTTATAAAAATTAATTATGATGGTTTGGTACAAAATTTATTGGTAGAATGAATAACTAACAATTTATTACAAGGTTTTGCTCATAATAACGCATTAAGAACAAAAGAGACAGTGCAATTGTGATACATCCTGTATGACTGTCCGTGGTGTACGCTTGACATCAAACAGATGTGCACACTACCAAAACATGAGGCAAGGCTTCGGGTAAGTGTGCTCTCCACTTAAACGTAAACATATTTACAGAAAGTTGTGCGCGTACAACAGCACAAGTTGGCACCCATAAGCCATTCCACAGCACTGTAAAGAACATTGGGACGACTTACTTAGTGGTTGCCGTTCGCGTTGTTAGAGTGTAGGTACTTATCCAGAGACCAACAAACCATGTCATCTCGCCCTGAATGAAACGGTCCTGCCCCAGCAAAAGTACCATGGCAGAAAACAGTCACACACCTGGTGGCGGTAGTACTTGATATTTCTACAGCACCAATATCTCATCACCACCTAATTCTTTACATAGAAATCTGGACCACTTTTACTTCTAAGACATCACCCCAAAGTACAATAAGTACTTGATTAACGCTACTGGGAAACAGTGATGTTGAATGAAACAGTGTTAAGTGAGGATCTGAAGAAAAAAAAAATACAGAACCAACTTTGTGCACTAAAATTATTAAAAATGAAAAGAAAATCAGAAGGGATTTACGAGAACCACGTTAACAAGAAACACATTCCACTATCAGACAGGTCCATAGGAGCGATTCATTGATGCTGTAATGAAACAACAATGTTAAATGAAAATTGTGCTGAAATTGTGTTGTAATAATAAAACATCTGAAGATCTAATGTACTCAATATTCCTCGCGGCTGGGTTAAACTCCTTTCTTTCATGCTAATAAATCAGATTCATTTTAATAACTTAAAAAACATACTACATATAAAATTACCGTAGCCTTGAGGTACCGGAACTGTGATGTATGAGGACTGATGATATACCAAAATATGTCTTGTGTCCAGCCTTCAACAGTTGAAAATATACTCAAGCATAATTTTATCCTTGCATAATGGGAATGTAGTCAGTTTCTGGCCAGGAGGTGTTCCTATGTTATTCTTGTATGACCTATGTGTAGTCTTGTCATTATGGCCTTTTAACTTTTCAACACATTCTCTGCCAACCAGTGACCTGTATCTTTCTAACCTGTCACAGTTCGGCAGAGCTGTTGCTATTTCCTCAAGCTCAGCGGTTTCTCAATTCTTCTTTTACAATGTTTGATATTAATATTTTTAAATCTGGTGGGCATATAGGTTGGGAAGTTATTGCTTTAGCACGTAATTGATTAAATTTAGTAGCCTTTTTTGAATAAAAAATAAAATAAAATAAAATAAATAAAATTATGTTATAAGACATTTATTTGCATGTACACAAGGCTTTATATGTCACTGCACTTTGTACTATCAACATTGCATATAAGAGGCTATGAGTTCACCTAATGCATGCTTAAATGAGATTCAGTTTTGCACTCCAACCACTGAATTGTATACTTTTTAAAAATCATCATATCTGATCGATGTTTTTTAAACGCTTAAATATGATCTGGTCATTCTTCTGTTGAGATTTTGTATGAGTTATGTTCAGTAGGGTTTAATTTCTTCAACTGGATTTTTTAAATTTCTTTTTTAGTCTACGCCAGTTCCATCAGTCCAAACTGGACATGAAATTGTAGCAGCTAGTGGTGGTGGACGGATCCGTGGCCCAGGACTTACTAAGGTATGATTTTTTGCGTTAAGTCAATTGATGATTAATTATGTTAATTTGTTAAATCAGCTAGCTAGTATAAATGTCATATATAAAAATAATGAGTACCAAATTAAATTTTTAACATAGGGTTCTTATGTTTTCTATGCTAGAGCGACGAATTTGAAGATGATGATGACATATTTTTTCTGAAAGATGACACATTGTTGATGTCAGAGGTCAGGCGTAATTTTGAATTAGAAATGTTGACAATTTTGCCTTGTCGCAGCTTGGCTGTCACTCGTAGAACCCTAAGCGTATGGAATTTGTATATAATTTTAAGATTCCAATGGCTCAGGTTGTGTTCAATTCAGTTGGAAATTGAGATTTTTAATTAGATGCGTAATAAATTAGCCTGTTATAAAGGTCTTTGTATATAACAAAATTGGCATAAGCATTGTCTTCACTTAAATGCTGACTTGTGTCTTTTTAGAATGTTTTGGTCTGACTTTGTTAACATGTTGATTGTGAAGTCGTACATTCAAAGCAATTTTTGTGATGGATTTAAATTCATGTTATTTAAGGATAATTGTTTTAAAAAATTGAATTGTAGTAGAAAGATTAAGAAATTATTTAAACATTTTTTTCCATTTATAAGATGAATGTAATCTCTTGGTTCACTATTAATTATCAAACTTTGTCTCAATTTAACTGATATATTTTAATACATTTAATCAAATTAATATGTCATGTAGGCTGTACATACTTTGTTACAAGTCCACTGAGTTAGGGCTGTAAGCAAGATTGATTGATAGATTTACATACTCCTAATCCTGTACATATATGTACATACATACACAAATGTGCAGAATTGAACCTATGAACCTCACAACAAACTGAGAGCACTCATTTTCTCCGGTTCAAAATTTATTATCTAGGTCATCTTGGCTTTGTTGGGGACTCTATAAACAAAATAGGTGATTTGTTTACAGATACTCGCGTGATTTTGTACACAATGATAGAGTGATAGAGTTTTTGTGAATACTTTACAATCAACATGTTAAACTTTTCCAAAAATACTCTAATTCAACCAACAGAACGTTTATTCTTCCTTTATTCCTCGTTTTACTAAATTATTTACAAAGTAGGGTAAACACTTTAACAAAGTGAAGCCATTATTTCAATACCTAGCAACATTTTTATAAAATATTGTTTAAAAATGAATGGCAATTTCAATAATTATTATGTTTGAAATTTTTGCAAATAGTTTTTCTTTTGTCGTTTCATATATTTATATTTTTTTAATTTCATTTTTTTATACTCATTTTCAATTGCCAATTTGGGGTATAACTTTTGATAACCAAGTTGAAGTCATTCGCTTATGCCAAATCTTTGAGTATCTCCCCATAGTTACACTTGAGATTATTTTATTATAATTTTTTATTAATTATTTTAGTGTAGGTATATGATGTGACAACCATTATCAAATAAGTGCCTTATGTAAAAAAACGAAAGAAAAAAATAAGAACTTAATTTTGGTTAATTTTTCAGCTGTGCTCTTTCAATTGATTGTGTTCATACCTTGTTTTCACTTACTTTTTTATACCCTTACTTTATAATTGAATGTGTTCACTAGAAAAATAATTTGATTAAAGACAAATTTGTTGAAATTGTTTAGACTGTCCTTTAATTTTGAGTATTTATTATGTACCCTTTTTTTATGGTTCAGTGTATGTCCAGCACTTCTATCTCCCAACCGTTTTATTTTTTATTTTTTTATGATAGTGGACATTTCAATCTGCATTTTTTCTTTTATTATTTTTATGAAAATAACAATACACCGCCTCCCATGGTAGTTTGAATTGCTCGTTGTGTGATGTATTTCCTTGTTAGGCCGTTTTTATTATTTAAAAAATTTTTTTAAAAAATATTTTCATTTCTATTTTATTTTTGTTTGCACGAAATTAACTTGATTAAGAATTGACATTGGAAGGTCATGGGATCATCTGGCTGGTAAGTTTATTTTCATTGAATAAGGGATGTTTTTAGAGGAGAACATGTGTGCATTGTCAACTTTGTGCATTCTATTTGTCCTGAAATATTTAGTTAACTTTATAAAGGGAAAAATATAATACAATTTTATTTTCCGTCATTCATTATTAAAAGTTCATATTGCGGCTACGGGCTAGGTTTATAAGGTAATTTTGACATATTTCAATAGGCCTCATTAAAACCAGTTAAGATTACATGAGCAAACAGTTATATCAATTTTATTACTTTACTTGAATAACGCGAACATATCAATCAGTTTTAGGCGGTGAACTAGTTGCCTATGTATTTAGTTTTCTTCTTCTTTGTTTTATTTTATGCAAAAGTTCAGACAAAAAAATCCTTAAATAATCCAATAGTAAATGAAAAGACTCCAGTTCTCCTCTAAAAAAAAAAAAAGTTTGGCCACCAGTCTACTTTTTGAAAAAGAAAGAGAGAGGTATGGGAAAGCTCGATGTTTAAAAACGGTTTGTATCACCTGTGTGTTCTTTCCATAAACATTGCATGTCATACCTTATATGAAGATTCTCTGGAGGTCCATTAAAAACAAAAATAATTAGTATAACAGTCAAAAAAATACTGAAAGAAGGCAGCCTTAATAGAAAGTGTTTTGACACAACAGGGTGGAGGTCAAGAATGGCCGGAAGTTAACCCTTTCACCAATCGGACTCATCTTTCGCCAGCAGACAGACATGGTTCTGTTCAGGTAAATTATCAAATTATTAGCCTTATTTCTTTTGCTTTAATTTTAATTTTGTTTTTTAAATTTTTTGGAGTATTAAAAAGAGTGACTAATTTGCTGTCTAACTGGCATTGTTTACTATAAATGTTTGTCTTATGTTCTTATTAATAATTTGTTTTAAAAAAAAAAACTAATGGTTGGTAGGTGTATTGTTTTTCTTTTGATTTAAATTTTACATTGATCTAGCTTTTAGTTGTTCATTTCAAAGGGGAAATAAAAGTTTTTACAAGAGCAATCCATATTATTTTATTTTAATTTTCATACATATATATATACGTTCATTAATTTAATTTAATATTCCAGACAAAAACAGAATTTCAAAGTATGAATAATCACATCATGCCACTTTAGCAAAAATATTAACCAGCATAAAATAATTTTGGTTTCAATTTGAATTTATCTTCCTGCCAGGTTATGAGTTCGACAAATGGAGAATTGGCCAATGATGATCCGACAGCAGGCCATTCAAACACACCCATCACGTTTCAGCCCGAAGTGGAATTAGTGGATGAAACAAAGTAAGTGCCTAGTTATAATTCAAGCAAAAATTTTTTCACAAAAACGTTCTTTCTCAAAGCTTTTTCTGATGTAATTAAAAGGTGGTATGATCATCAACATTTAAATTAGGGGGGAAAACACATATAGCATTTTTCTGTCGTATAAATAATTTTTTCAACCAATGTAGTAGTCATCTCATTCAATTTAATAATCTCAACTAATTTAATAATCATCCCTTTGCGAGAGTCAGGGGAGCTGCGAAAACCTTTAAAATTAATAAAAATGTGAAGATATTTCATCAAAAAGTAAAAATGTTAAAAAAATGATAATTTGAACATCAATTAATGGAGTGGCAGTCCTGCGACACTGGCTTGGCAGCTTCAAACCAGCTTCATTACCATTGCCTAATTGGTGCAGTCGTCGGTGCCCAAAATTTGAATTGACACTATTATTTCACTTGTTGTGTTCACAAGTTGTTAGTTCCTCGCAGCTGTTTTAATCTTGGAAAATGCATACTAGGGATAAGAATAGGCAATTAGGGTGGCAAGAAAGTAATTGTATAAGAAAATGATTCCACAACCTCTTTTTACTTAAGCGGTTTTATGGATCCTGGCATTGTCCATGACTAGAAACACGTGTAATGACAGCCATCAAGTTTTGTTCACAGCTCTTGTAAAAAATAGCAAAAGATTTAGCTGTTATCGGTTATCATTTTTCAAATATTTATATTTTTTGAAGAAATACTTTTACTTTTTTAAAATTTAAATAAAGGTTTTTGCAACTTCTAGCTCGGATTTAGTTCCTCCCCGACTATAAAATCCCAAAGGGGCGATCATTAAATTAGTTGAGGTGATTATTAAATTGAATGAGACAATTATTAAAATGGTTGAAAAAATTATTAATTTGACTGAAAAATGCTGAACAACCCAGTTTTTTAATTTAATACTCAATCTGTATTTATGCACACACAAACCATGGTCAGGATGACAGTTCAAAATGCATTTCAACATTTTTCAAATCTGTAGACTTGAATGGTTTTGATGACTCATATAAATGTTACAATAATGGAATATGGTATTACTACATCATTTTTACTAAATAAAAATAATAAACAACTATTGATAATAAAACTCAGGCACATTGTTTACAAAAATGATTCAGTATCGTGAAGGATTGAAATCAATAGTAATTACATTAGATTTGGTGGCCCAATTGACCAAATAACCTCTTTCAATTAATTAATCTTTAAGTAAGGTATTGGTTGAGATAAAAAAGTCAGTGTCAGGAGCGGGATTCGAACCCACGACCTTTGGCTAAATACGTCGCCTGTTCTATCACTTGAGCTATCATGACTTCGATCCACTTGGACACCAGCTTCCCATCTCTACCCACCTTTTGAATTTTCCCTCCTTTGAACTTTCCTTGAGTCAATCTCAGCCTATACCTTCCTTACATAAAGATTAATCAATGGTATTTTTTTTAAATTAAATTAAATTAAAAAAAATAAAAATAAATAACACCCCCTGTATACCATTAAGATAAACTTTTTTCACTCATGTTGAACTGGCACATGGCCATTTATTGGGTCTGTTTTCTCTTGTGGTTTTTTGTTTGAGTTATACAAATGCGTTTCGGCATTACGCCATCTTAAGTGAGAAACTCACCCATCATCATCTACTAAACTTATTTCACTATTGTACTGCACAATCAGGACTTTTAAAACTCAGAGAAGCTTGTGCGGTTCATTTTAATTACAAATTTTATTTCCATATTTATTGATCAGGCGTTCTTTCTTATTTCTATCCAGGTGCTGTTGTTTTTTTAAACGTAAGAAGAAAAAAAGCGGCCGTGGGAAGTGACTAGCAGTTGTACAATGTAGTCCAGAAAGAGAAGCGGTAACATTGCTCCAGGCGACCTCTCAGTCCAACTCGAGGGACAGTGTTCTCAACCCTGCTATCACATGAGCGACAACGTGCCCTCAGACTGTATGGGAGATTCGGTTTAACCAAAACCAGTTTTAGAATGAACAATCCGTCACATTACATTTATTTTTTTTTCTATTGTCGTCTGGCTGTTATTATTTATTTAATTTTTTTCTTCCAATGATAATTAACTTATTATTGTACCAAAGTTTTCAGATGAAATGAGATTCAAAATTGAGTCTAAATGTCCATTATTCTTCATCTTCTTTAGCTCAACCTTTTTAAACTAAAATCTTTCAATTAAAAACATTAAAAAAATAAAGTATTTTACTTTGCTTAGTAGTAAAAAGTTAAGGGACCTTGCATTTTAAAATTGACACCTGTCACGTTCAAATTCTTTATTTACTTTTTTCGAATTTAATATTTGTTTACATAACCAAGTCAATATATAATTATATGTACAATTTTTACTTGAAGCAGTGCTAATGAATTTTGATGTGGTTGAAATTTTGAGAGGTGTACGCATCTCCCAAAACGTTAAATCAATTTAAATAAATATAATTATGCATTTTGAGTCATTTTTAGTATTAGTTAAAAGAAATTAAGTTAAGACATTTTGTATCATTAATTTATTTTATATCCAATTTAAACTAGCTGTTTCAGTGATTTTTTTTTCAGTTTTTTTTTTTAGATGTTTATATTGTACATTTTTAATCTTTTACAAATATATGTGTGTGTGGGTGTGTGTGTGTGTGAGAGAGTGTGAGTGTGAGTATTACTTTAAAACATACATTTTCATTATATTTGTAATACAGGGTTTATATAGTTGTTCCAAATGAGAGATAAAAGGATTTTTTGTTTGTTTTTTTATTACATCATCAGTTGACTGAGATTAATTAAATGGCACATGGTAAATCCTAGATTTAAATATGTGGAATGTGTGATTTTAAAAGCAAAGACCAAATGAAAAAAATTGATGTTATTTATTATTAAGCTGCGGGAGCTCTTGAGTGCACATTCGTAAGTTCCTAAGTGAGTTTAAAAAAAAGTAAAAAAAAAAAAAAAGGAACGACGAATGGAAATTAAACCTATTGTCAGTCTCCAAACAAGAACTGTAGATATATTATCATTAGACAAAATATTGTTTTGTATAAAGTTGTTAAAATATGTAAAATAATTAATCGAAGACAAGGAGAAAGTAAACCGAAAGCAAGGTTGACATACAACCTCCGATGAAATGTTGTGGCCTATGTTTTAGTGTACTGTTAAGGGCCGATTTTTGTTACTTAAAAAAAAAAAATATATATATATTCACAATATAACTCAAAATCGATTACATACTAACAAATACAGCTGGTTTAATGAACTATCAATAATTTAAAAACTCATCGATTATAGAAAAAGTGTGGCAATAATGTTTCAATAACCTTATCCATTTAAGCTTCGACATTCCAACTAATAAAATTGTTGAAGAAATAAAACTTTTTGAAAAAAAAAAAAAATCAAACCCAAAGACACATACATGAATTTATCATAATTGAAAAAATTGGCTTTTCATAATTCCAGTATTTACAATCAATTTTTAAATATATAATGAACATCTTGTGTGTTTTTAGTCGATGATTCATTCCCCATTTTTTTTTTTTTTTCATTTTAAGCTGTGGTCTTAAATCTGTTTTTTGAAAAAAATTCCTAATCGGACGTGTATTGTAAGTATCGTAATGAATAAAATAACACACTGCCTTTTGTGCAGTCTAGACACAGCTACGTTAGTTTCGTTAACCTAGTTTATAATATGTAGCGATGAAAATTATTAGTAAAAACAATCTTTCCAGCTTTTAACAACCTTTAAAACCATTTCCTCTTATAAATGGTTTATCTTGTGAATAATCAAAGCAAAATGTATATATGTATTTCTTTTTGTGATATTCCCCCCCCTGCCTAAGGGATTATATTTTTATTTACGGTTTGAATTTAGTCACATTTATATGTATCCAAAGGAAACTAAATTTTTTAAATAATGTCATTTCTGAAGATATGATGTTTGTTGATCGACCTGCCTAATGTCATTAATGTCATTTCGTTTTGTCGCAACTGATAGTTAATATTAATCATAATGGTCGGAATAATTAAAAGCACAGTTGAAAATTCTTTTAATTTTTAAAAATCATTCTTGGTCTGAACTAAATCGTACTATTGCTGGCTACAATAAAGTTCACATTTAAACATATTGCAAAGATCAACTGTGCAAAAAAAATGACCAAATAATATTTTTATCCTTGAATAATTTTACTTTTTTCTATTCATTAAACAGGATTGCATTTTCTAGGGGAAAAACGAGGAGGAAATGTGAAGTACAATGTCCTTATAAGTTTACCAAGTGCTGTCATGTCCTTAATGTACATTAATAATTTTTTTTTTCCTGTGCTTAAATAAAGATACCTTCCTTACTGAAAGGAATGGTTTTTTAATTTTTTAAATTATTATTATTAATTTTTTGAAATGCTGTACTGCAAAAGTGTTAAATTGTTGCTTTATTGCCACACTGATTTGATAGGAAAAGAAGGTATATATGACTGACATTTAACATTTAATTTCTCTAGTTAGACACCCTTTTAATAAATAAAACAAAATTAAGGAAAAAAATCCCTTGAAGTGCTTTTATATAATTGTGATGCCCATTTTATAATTGCCAATTTTGTAATCAAAATTGTTTCTGCACTGTTTGACATGATGAAAATAGTAAGCTACAAAATAATGCCTTATTTTTTATCACCAAACAGTAGTAAAATGATGGACATTATTTTATATTTTTAGAGTGGCCTAGCATGATGAAGATAACAGATTATGAATCCTGTAGTATGGTATAATCATGTAAGAACTGTTCTTATTTACCGTGTGGTAAGCCTTTTTTGTTTTTTGAACAAAATCGGTTTGAAGCTATCATATTGTTGAGATAAAGAGACTTTTCTTCTTAGATTACTACAAGAAATGTGCTTTAATGCAAATTAAGAAATTTTGTGATCAACTAATATCTAGGTGGATATAATAAAAGTAAGCATGATTTTTAATTATACTTTTTCAGCATATAACAGCTTGTTCATATAGTGATTTATTTAAGAAAAAAAGTATGTTTAAAAAAATGGACTTATACCCTCCTCAAAAACTGCAGATGTAAAATAATGTAAATGTGTGAACAATATACAATTTATAATATAAATAACTGTTGTACAGGTTAATGAACATTATTGAGCTCATAGTGATGGGTAGATCAGACCTTGGGATTGATGCCATTATGATAAAATGATGAAATTGTGATTTCTTTTCAACTGTTTTACAGTTGTCATTTTAACACTTCTACCTGTATTTTTCCAAAATGTGAATAAAATATTGTATATTAATTGAATGGAAATATAAGTCTTTTCTTGATATGTTATAAACAGTCTGAGACTAACTTTTAACATCCTCACAATTCAGTGTAGAATGATTCAATTCAAAACATGTCTAGAATTGCTTAAACGCTCCTAAAAATGGCCTAAAGATAAAATAAGTCCCAATTAATGAAGGAATTTCACATATACTTGCTAAAAAGGAGTAAAAACTGATAGGCCCAAATCATGGTGGTAGTTTATGTCACATGGTATAAACTATATCCACCTTCAAAAGAACTGGAATCTTGGTTAACTAAAGAAAACAAGAAATACCGGTAGCGAAAACCAGGCATGAGGCAAGCAAAAAAGACTACTCGCAAAAACAACCCGATGGCAGAAAGAGGAAATCCCGCTCAACAAAAAGGAATAAGAACCTCTAACCAGTATGTTTACAGTGTATAATCCAGTAAAGTACAAGTAAAAGAATTCTTCCAACAAATGCATAGTAGAGATTGGCACTATAGATGGAAGTTTATGAAGATTAGAAATTGCCGGATTCACTATTGCTAAAGTAAAACATTTGCCTTTTGCTTCTCTTTGGATTACCAGCTAACTTTGGCACAAATGATGAATCCTGTGACGTATTGATGACACTTCTTGATCAATTTAAAAATTAAGATATGAAATAAAATGTGATGATTGTATTGTAAAAGACTTCTATGTTTCAAATTTGACTGTCTGGGCCTGAATTAGAAGGAAGCCTTTGAAATACAGATGACATATTGCATGTCTGAATGCTCCATAGTTAATGTGTTGCTATTTTTTTCCTGGACTACCTCTTAGATTGAACCATTAGGAAGAACTACTAAGAAGCACATCAGTATCTAGCTCTTTCTCCACAATTAGGGATAAAAAAACTGCTTATTTTGGAGTGAATATATTACTATATACTAGTAAAAGGATGGTTTTGCTCATAAACTGGGTTTGTTGCTTTGAGACATGCATGAGACTGCATCTGCCCATCAGAATGCAAGTTTTCTCTAGGCCCTGAACCCTACGAGGCCTAGCACTTTGCCACAAGTATTCTTAATGGTGGAAAAACACTCCCAGGCATGAGGCACACAAAGAGCATTATACAAGAGCCATCTGCAAGATTTACAAAGGAATTACTGAAAGGTAATTGCAGCAGAACCAGGATTCTGGTTGGACTCCTGACAGGGCACTGCAACCTTAGAAGGCACTTATACTGGATAGAAGAACAGACAGAACAAACACTGCAGACACTTCCAGGAAGAAGAGGAGACTGCAAAACCCGGTTTATTTTTTGCTAGAGTCTACGTAGATGTAGATTCTTGCAACTAGGAGAAAAAAATCAGCAATCTTTTTATTTTTTTATATATTTCTTGACCCGTTTCTTTGGGTGTAACAAACTTTATATTTTTTTAATGAAGTTGTTGCTGTTTCAAGTAGGCTGCTATTGACGTTTTCATTTGGTTTGAAAATATCACCAAGTTGTCTGGTGAAAACAACAGGGTGTGCTTGGCCATTTTACATTATTATTTTCTAAATAAATGGTACTTAAATCCTTTTGCTTATGTTGGCTTTTAGTTTAATTACTTTGGCCTAATTTTCTTCTTATTTTAGAGTTCTTTGTCTCTTACTTTTACCAGTGTGTTTTAGTATTTACCTTTTTCTACAAGCATTGTCGCCTAAATAGTCTTGTGCATGCATTCTATATATGCATGTTGTCTTTAGTTCCAATAATAAAAGATACCGAAAATAGGGAAATAATAACAAATCAAAATCAAATGTTAAATTATTTTTTTGATACAAAATTGTGAAAATGTATACACTTGTAACACACTTGCTTCAGTGTGTGGTTGTCGCAAAATCACTCATGCTTGGCATGCATGATCACTCAATTGCTTCTTGCATTTGGAGAACAAAAAATCAATATATGAACACGTTATTTCACAGTAGTGATCAATTAACTAATTTTTAATTTTCTGATGTGATTATTCAGTCAGTTTGATGGATTTTCTCTGAATCACCATTTCCTAGAACACTAGGGACATTCTCCGTACCAATCGTGCTACTAGGTCATGACAATTTTCACGGCATCGTGAGCATTGGCATGGTTATAATTTAAGGTGAATTTAGGAAATTTATTATTAGTTTTATGCTGTTCAGTAAGGGGGAATTTGGTTGGAAATGCGTTTACCGAGTATAAACCTCTAAATGTTCTAATTCGTTTATCGCCGTTTGAATTGAAAAAGACAGTGATAAATATTTAAATGGAAATTACAATTCGAAGTTTTGAATGGGCTGTTTTACGATTGGTAGTGGCGGCGGATAATGAATTCGACTTCCTCAAGCTGAGTGTCAAAACGATGATGAAGAGTTCTTCATTTCGAACTCATTTATACTAATTATCTCAAAGCGACAAATCAATCGAGCTCCTTTAGCTTTGCCTATCTTTCAGTTCAATGATTCAATTCACAGAGCGTATTTATTAAACGTTTGATCTTATTTTCTTAGAAGTGATTTTTTGATTTGGACCAGTACATGCGTCTTTGAAAAAAAGCATGTTTTACATATGCGATTAACTAGATAGCAATATTTGATCCATTATATGTATTGGGCTGATCAGACAATTCATTAGGTCGTCCTGGATGGACCAACATGGAATTTACCACTTCAGGATATCAACAAAGCAGGAACTATTTATGGCATACAAAAGGACCTTGTGCGATAGAGGTCACATACAAGATAAAACGGAATATTGAAGTGTGGCGATCATTTTGGCTTGCCTACCTTAGTTACTTTGGTCAGTCATAGGTGTTTAGGTTTATCACAATTTTCAGCGCAGCATCTGTGTAATTTTATTAAAACAACACGTTTTTTGCTCAAAAATCGCGAATAACTCGAAATCGGTTGAGAAATCGGGCAAAGTCGATTGCGACAGGGGGCGCCGCTCCAGGCCGATTTTTCTGGTTCCACAGCTCAATTTGAAGCTTTCGTAAAATTTAGACCGGTACAGGCGTCTTTGTAAAAAGAAAGTTTTCCATATGTAAACTAGTTAGCAATATTTGATCCATTATATGTATTGAACTGATCAGATAATTGATTAAGTTGTCTCCTGGAAAAACAACCAACATGGAATTTATCACTTCAGGATATCATCAAGGCAAGGAACTATTTATGACATCCAAAAGAACTTTCAGCGATAGTTGGGGCATAGAGGTCACATACAAGATAAAACGGAATATTGAAGTTTGACAATCATTTTGGCTTGCCTACCTTAGCTATTTTGGTCAGTCATAGGTGTTTAGGTATATCGTACTTTTCAGCGCTGCATCTGTGTGGTTTTGACCTCTAGGGACCACCCTGCATCACCCCGTCGATTTCAAGAGGAAATGCAATCAATATAATAGGAAATGCAGACTAATCTATGGTTACCATTTTTAGTAACCGGGTGTTCTGTAGCTAGTTCTGACGGCTTGCGCTATGCTTAGTGATATTAGAGACCTCGTCGAGTCTGAAATTACAGATTGAGCCTTTGCTTATATACGATATATGTATGATTAATAATCGTAAATGTTGGTGGACAAGGACGTCCTACTACATTTGGAATCTGGAAAAATTAAATTCGTTTGAACTCTACTCAGCATTTGAAAAAATTAAAATTAGAAGATAGTTCAGGTTTTAGAAATTTCATCCGGCTAATCATCACGGATTTTGAAAATTTGCTACTTATGGTTGGAAATAAAATATGCAAGCACGAAAGAAGATACAGAGCAACCATTCCAGGCTCTTTGAGGTTAGTAGTAACCTCTTCTTATTACGGTGTTTATAAGCTTCCGATGTGACAGCCCCTAAACAACGTGAAGTATGAAAATCTTTAATTCATAATAATTTGTTGGATTAATAATAATTATTTAGAAATCATGAGATGCGGTCTGGTGTGATGTAGGTTTCAGAAAAACATTTTCTTTATCGTGCCAACGTTTCGATCTTTATTGAGATCATCTTCAGGGCCTGGGATTTACAAACAATTAATAATAATATCTTTTCCGAGGACTAAATTGTCTATTTCAAAACGAACAATCAACAAATACAACTGGCACGGGCGGCACACGTAGTTTCAAATACATCAACACTACATGCGCAACATGTCTCAAGTTTTCTATCCGAGCTGGGAGACCATGTAGTTGCGATTTTTGTTTAAAGGCAGTTGCAGAACAAACGATTTGTTACCGATTTGTCTATAGTCAATCGCAGAACATAGTCTACAGACACGAGTTTGCGCGATTTTGTCTACGAGTGTGTACTAGCCTTTAGAGGCAACCTTAACGCACCACTAATAACCATTAAACATGAGAACCTCTACACAAAATGGTATCTGGACAATACAAGCAAAACAACCCTACTCAAAAATAATGCCAGTACTTCCTATCTCAAATACTTATTAATTACAGAGAAACACCGAGCTCATGCCACTTGGCATCGTTTCAGGTACCCATCAGACAAACAGACCAACAATCTACGGAATAGACAACTCAAGACAGAAGTACGAAAGAAAAACAAAAAACATTACGGTCTCACCATCTAGTTAACTCTTGACGCTTAATTCCCTATGAACAAGACTTCTTCCCACCTTTCACAGTGATTATTGTTCTTGAGATAAGTCTTATTGCCCAGAGCCTATCCACCATTTTCACGCAAAACAGAAACACCCATAACACTCTACACTCTCTCCCTCCTAAAGCCTTTTTCTCCTTCCGACATTAAACACACAGTCAATAAAACATATTCCTGGATTTAGAGTAATTATGATGTCAAATCCTTCGCTATCTACCAAGAAAATCCAAAAGCAATCAAGGTTTATGAAAAAGTCTACTTTAGAGCCTTTTGATACCAAATATGAATGCTTTAAATCAAAATTGACTCTGGTCCTCCTGCATTGCTTCTGCGAGGTTTATCAGGGAAATTATTTTGCTAATTAAAATAGGGTGTTTGCCAGTTATTCCATTAGTTAATCACTTATGTATTTTTAATCTATGAAAAACAATTAGAGATCGGATTTAAGTTTTATAAGGCTTAACAGGACAGAAACATACACGCTACTACGCATAGACGAAATAATCTCAATCTAAAAAGAAATTTAATTAATTTTCTGTCAATTCCATTGAGTCGTACATCCACAGTATATTCGTTTTCATTTTGCATTCAATGGAATAAACCATAAAGCTCGAATAAACTCAGAACTCCCCTCGAACAACAATCTTCGCCGCGTAATTCGTAGAATTGAACCTGCCTTGAAGGACTTGCGACTTCATTTTTATTCATTAAGGCGAACCGTTTATCCTTCATGGATTCATTTAAACCTGTATTCGTTTCAATTGGCGTCGTCCTCAGGAAGCGATTCAGACAAAACATTTTTGCGTAGATCTAGATTGCTCGGTTGTAAGGCTTCACGTTTTATCAAAATAGAAAACTCGACACTTCGAAAGCAATTCGCAGATAGAAATGCGATCTCTTAAATCTTAGTCGTTTAATGAGAGTCTGGCAAGTATCGCAGACGGCAACACCCGTTTTCGCAAATGAGACACCTGTTATCGTTTTAGCATCGCACTAACTTTACCAGATTAAAGTTGTTTTAGAGATTTCTAAACCTGTAAACCACTTTTAACAACGTTACTCTTTTAATTTTAGATTTATTTTGTCCAATCTTGGTGATGTATCGCACTGTTGTGATGAACGCAATTATAGAGAGATTATCCAGGAGCCCGGCCTCTTTACGGCCTGTGTGCCGCGACAAGTATTGGTCTATTGTGCACATCCATTTTTTTGCTTAGAGTTCCTCTTTAAGCTTGATGTCTTTTTTTAGACCAGACCCCAAAGCTTTTTCAAGGGCACCCGTATCCTCCAGGGCTTTTCCTCTCCCAAGATTAGGAATCTCAGCCTTCATAGGCCTTCGCACCAACAGAGGATGGACGCAATGAATGTGGGAAAGGTTTTAACAATGAAGATATATTGTTTAATTAGGTCTAAGATGAATGCGATACAAAACTATTATGATTGACAGCTATATAGCTGTCTTGGACAACTAAGATGAAGTTAAGGTCATAGAGTGCTTTTCAAATTCAATCTTATATTCAAAAATATGCACATCAGAATTAATTATTGACCATCAATTTGAATTCCGGAGCCGCATTCGACTACATAGCAGTATCACCGCGTTGTAGATGTCATCTCTTCTACCCTCGAGCTTGCTTGTTCAGGGGCATTCCTCGGTGGCTCAGGCCACCCGGGCTCTCTCTCTCTCTCTCTCTCTCTCTCTCTCTCTCTCTCTCTCTCTTTTTCAAGAATACATCTATTTTGAACTGTCGTTTTCGCAGATTTTACGCTCTGCAACTTATGTTCCGAGGATTTTTTCAAAAAAATAAAATAAAATAAACGGAAGCTACAATTCTTACTTTGACCTTTTGGGATACGAAATGCTTCTGCTGTCGATAACCACTTGTTTACTTCATCACGGAAATTCGAATTTTCCTTCCCATTTGCAGTTTGTGTCCAGGGGCAGTTTGGCTTTGAATAACGTATTCAAAGTTTCAAACAATATGTTTATGTGTGGTAAAATCATAGGGGAGAAAGATTGTGATCGTTTTTTTTTTTTGCACGAGCACGTAAAAAAACCCACGTTTTTTGCCCAAAAATCGCAAATTACTCGAAATCGGTTGAGAAATCGGGCAAGTCGATTGCTATAGTGTGCCGCTCCAGGGCGATTTCCAGGCTCCACAGCTCAATTTGAAGTTTTCGTAAAAAGTGCAAAAATTAACATGTTCCCGAATTTTTGAATTTACTGATGAATGACTAGGGAAACATTTAAAAAAGCTATCTTGTTCAGCGTAAAAATTTTCTAAAAACGAGACCTAGCGCAGCTCTCAGACTTAAAAGGCTGTGAAAGCATGCATTTCCAAATTTGGCCATTTTTTCGTGCATGAACCAGGCGGTCGGTTTTTTTGGGCAGTTTTTAAATTTGAAAAACAAATTCACAATTGATCGCAAATCCTTTTTAATTACATTTTAATTTTAATTACGTTTAATTAAATTTTTAATGACAAAAATTTAAGAAAACGGTCAATGCACTTGTAAATTTTTGGTCTTGCGTCTATGTTGTTGTTTAATTTCCTATTAAGGTTTTAAAGTAAGATATTCAATTATTGTTTTTTCATGTTTTAATTGTTTGTTTATATGATAATAAAACAGGCCCTGAAGATGACAGTATAAAACTGTCGAAAGCTCGGCGAAAACCGTAAGGAGGTTTTCTCTGTTTTGACCTCTCCGAAGATCCTCTGAAAAGACTTCTTGCGTCTATGTTTAGGTCTCATTATTGAAAGAAATCCTTTGGAAACCAACATTCAGTGTTGTATAAATTGATCCTGTTTTTTGCTTTTATAATTTAAAATATTACTGGGCTATCATGACGCATTAAACCAGTTGTGCGCTGATTATTTCACATCACGTGCGAATTACGACACTCATATCCTACATATTGACACCCCCTCTTTTTTAGTTTCGCACAGCTTTGGCCTCTCTGAAGAGACCCTTTGCCAAACGGGAGAGGGAAACGTCCGCGTTTCGCGTTCAGTGAATTGCCTACTGTGTGCAGTGTGCTGTCCACCATACGTCCACCTCTTCAAAAGTATGTCGTATCGTCAATATTTTGCTAATTTTATAATTGATCCACAGGGTTGCATCATGTCGATAAATCGGGTTTGGTTAAGGGCTTCTGGTCGTAAAGCCTGTTCTACATAATTGGTTTAGCGGCTTCGTGGCGTTCTAAAAATAATTCTTCCCTTGTAAATAAACATGGAATAGTTCAGTGTCTCCACGCGTGTCGGACGCGAATCCTCTTTAATAATCGGGGCTGGTCCTATAAAGAGAAAGTGTATTCAAAACGAATAAGTTTTTCTGCTCTTTGGTCTTTGTAACGATTCAAAAAGGGCCAATTGATCTATGAACGGGGGTTAAATAGAATTGATTTGTGAGTGACAGAAACGGTTATTTTTTGGATCTCGTGTGCCATCACCACAACTCGAAATGCTTTCGGCCGTTTTAGCTTTGACAACTCCATAATATGGCTCCGTTACAAGATTTTTACAAAAATGAAAAATGTTCAAAGAAACGAGTGTATCTTGATAGAGGATCTAGTCTCGCGAGGCTTCCACACAAAATTTGTAAAAATAGTAAGTCCCAATATTTATTGCTAGATATGATTAATAAAAAAAACATAAATTTCCTTAATAGGTGTTTTCCAGTAAAAAACTAAATAAAAAAATATTTTAAAAAGATTTTTCACCCTGACAAAGTTTTCACAAGTAAAAAAGTTGCATAGAACATAATCGATGCAAACATGTATCTCTAATCACTACAGACTTTTTTGCTATTGGCTAAATTTTTAAATTAGAAAAACATGTAAAAACATGGTTTTGAAGTAAATTTTTTAAATTGGCTTCCTGAACCCCAATCTCCTTAAATTTGTTTCGCAACGATATCGAATATTTATATGGAGCGAGAGTGTATTTTAAATATAAGTTATAATCTCTCTGTAATATTCAAAAGATATTGGGCGAATTGTGAGAGAAAGAAGGACTTATACGATTTTAATGTTGTAGGAAGAGAAAAATATTGGGGGAGGGTAAACGCATCGTTTTAATAGGATTTTTCATTTCTCTCACTATTTTCTCAGTTCAAACATTAAAAAAACCATGTATTATACATTGTTGTAAAGTTATTTTTTTCATCCAAAATGAGCCTAATTTGAAATTTGTAAACAATTACTATCAGTATATATTTTAAGCCGGACTTTATGTTTTTGTCCTGATTAAAATAGTGAATGATTTTCCACGAGGGCTGTATATTTGTGTATAGAATTAAACGGTTCTTAAGACCAAAAAATCACTAAAAACGGTTTAAAATTCGCGAAGTCCGGAAGTTGTTTTGATCATAAGGTCGCAGGGAGGCAGGGAGAACAGCGGGATTGTGCGAATCGGAAAATGATATATTCGATGGTGCTTCATGATGATGCTTCAATAATGATGACAAATAGATCGAGCCATTTCTTCGTTTATTTAATAATGAGCGGAAAAAAGATTCACCGATGATTTGAGAAAAATTTAAAGACCAATTAAGCGATCATTCTGATGAAGCTTCTCTCTGTTCATCATTCCAGATCTGATTGAAAACGAAGTAATGACAATTAAACAACATAGCCATCCTGAAAAAAATCAAAAATCTTGAACGAAATTGCGGTCGACAAAGATCTACAGAGATTATGAACAAATGTTAGCAAAAATGAATGCAGATAAGTCAAAATTTAGAAATGTTTTTACTGGGTGGTGACTTTCGGCAGGTTTTACTGGTAAAAAGAGGAGTCAGGAAACAAATTTACGAAGCTTAAAACATAGTTTGTTATGTAATAGCTTTCAGCAATTCAAATTGTTCAAGAATATGCGTGCGGGTTCCAATGCGGAGATTCCATTGAATTCGAAAGCGGTTGCAATTCCTAATTCCTATGTTATGAACATAAATAAAGCCACAAAGACAAAGTTTTGATAAAATAAGTTGTTTATAAATTCAAAAAACACAATATTTTACACATGGAAAATTATATGTAGTCCTATCGAGGTGTATGAAAAAGATGGACTTTTAAAAATAGAATGCAAATTAAAAGAAAAATGTAAATAAAATGTTTTCGTACAACTTATTTTTTCTAGTGAGCCTACCAAAAATCGAGAGGGCGCGGAATTTTTTGAGCATATTTATTTGGAGTTGGTCTTTTTGACTAATCTAAAAATATATATGATACTATAAAATTAGCGGGGGTAGTGAGTGGGGAAAAAAAAAGAAAATATTTATACGTACTTTTATCATCAATAGAATAATACTCTAATCCTTACATGTACGAAATAAGAAAACTCTAACTACAAACCACATCAGTGAGTGAATTTTAGCAAGAAATAACATTTTATTTCAGCACCGTGCTAAATGCTTGCATTATCGCATAAAATTGTACTTAAAAATAATATATATTTGTAATTTATCCTTAGGCTTATTTATCGACCATTCCACATTGTTTTACGACCTCGAATCTTTAATTATCTGAAAAAGAAATATTATTTTTGACATCTTACACAAATGCAGAAGACTTCCACGAAAGTTATAAACTATAATAATTATTTAGAGATCGTTAAATTCGATCTGATGCGATGTAGGTTTAGACAAATATTATATCCTACATAACAATCATACCCTAAACACATAATCAACAGATTAATCAACAACTACAACTCAACACTAATACCATCCACTATCACTAATGACACTGCACCAATTCTATCAACATAGACAAACCAACATGCATATCCATTCCATTCGGTCACGGCCTATCACACAAATTAGACACATTTCTGCTTTCTGATAACTTTAAAATAGCCTTCAAAAACTATAAAAATATGCACACCCTTTTTTCCAAAATTAAAGATCCCACAACTGTAACGTATAAATCTGACGTTATAAACAAAATCTGTTGTTTAAATTGTCCAGCAACGTACATCGGATTTACATCATAATATTTAGATAAGAGGGTAAAAAAACATATTTATGATTGAAAAAAACCCAAACAAAATCCTGCAGCACTGGCTACCCATCATTTTGAACACCAACACAACATCGATTTCAACAATCCAAAAATATTAAACACAGAACAAAACAAACATAAATGTCACTTTTTAGAAATGGTCTACATCAAAAGAGATAAACACAGCATCAATTACAGAAGAGACACATGTAAACTCAGCCGCAGCTGTGCTAATATCATAAATCTTATTTGATATCAGTCACACACATTTAATACAGAAAAAATATAAACAATCTTTACACTCCACACATCGAATAATTTTACATAGTCTAAATCCCCGACAATTTATCTCTCGTTTCCCTAATAATCCCGACTGTAATAATCCTGAAATGGCAAACTATGCCCGAAGGAAAGACCATCACCCTTTTTCCTATGTCTGTCTCTTTCACCTCAAAGAAGTAGAATCCTGATAGGAAAATGAATTTCTATCCCTATTTCCCTCTCCACTCCTTCAAAATCAAACATATATTAAAAAAACACATTAATATCTCACTAACACTCTCAACACGACACACAACTGTGACACATCTACACAGAAAACACACTCTTTGAGTGAGTACAAATACTTTGATTAAACCTAAAATGTATATATTGTGTACATCATTTTATAAATTCATTTTCACATCTTACATGTATTTGTATAATTTAAACAATGTTTATAAACCCCAGGCCCTGAAGATGATCTCAATAAAGATCGAAACGTTGGCACGATAAAGAAAATGTTTTTCTAAACCTACATCACACCACACCGCATCTCACGATCTCTAAATAATCATTAAATAACGGTCATTAAATATTACACTTAAACTGAAATTTAGTTTTTATCAGAAAAATATTGCTATTTATCTTTTATTTATTTTTTTCAATTATACGTTTCCGAATTATTTTCATTTTTAGAAACTATTAAAAAAATTATTAATTTTTTCGTAATTACAAGAAGAATATTTAAAAAGGTATAAAATAGTGTTACGTACGAAATAAAATATTTTTAATTTAATTTTTAGTTGCCGAAGAAGAGTACAATACGGAATAATCTTTAATAAAACGAAAACACAATTTTTGCTATATGTATACATGTTAACAACATTTGTATAATAAAAAAATAAAATAATTCTACTGTCTAATTATTTTAGTCACTTGCTGCTGTTCTAGTTTAAGAAATAATCATAATTTAATAAATAAATTCAATTATAATTCAAATCCTTTTAAAATTTGTACTCGTTTACAGGAATTCGACAAAATTGTCTAACCTTTTTCCGAACTTTTCGAACTAGTAATAAATTGATAAAGGCTCAAAAAAGAGTTATTTGTCGATAAATAAGTGGATTATTACGAGAATCCCAATGATGAAGGCTTGTAACGTGAGGGTTTTTTAAAAATAATTAAACATTCGACAATATGTAAGTTTAAAGATAGAATGTTTACAAGTATATATTATTTTTGCGGTACTGCAAGTATTTAGCACGGCTCTGGCATAAAATGTAAATTTCATGCTTTGGTTCACTCACTGAAGTGGTGCACTCGAATGGCTTCACCACAAAGGGAGGAGGATTTTTCAATTAACCACGGCTTCTTAGCTTTGGCAATGGGACGAATTTTCCGCCTCAAAATAATAAAATGTTAATACTACAATTGAAAACTTAAAGATTGTTACACCACGCAAAAATTTGACCTTTCAAACTTGCGGGAAATTAATGTCTTTTTCACTTTTTTATCGCACGACTTGAATAAAATTAAAAAAATGACACAACCAGTGTGATGGACAATTTGTGAGAAAAAAGTGTGGGATATTTTGCATTTGTTTTCACAAAAAAAAGGCATTTTGCAGATCCAACCCATTATTTAGACAACAACAACAACGAAACTATAAGCAGAGTTTACTTTGAAGAAAAATAAACCATACATATTTTTAACCGATTGCGATAATTCAAAATAACATCTTGGAAAATTTGCTCGAAACTAACTGGAAGAACAATAGTCAAATCAAATTATCTGGCAGTGTTTCAAGCTTTAACCCGCAATAGAATCAATGTTAAAGTAGTGCAAACTGTTAGTTTAACGATTTTCAACGAGGTACAATGTAAGCATTCTAAACACAGTGAATGTAAACGATACTACAAATTGGCATATGGAATGTGCCTAGGAGTGCCATATGAAAAAACCCTTAGACCCACTACTGAATTGGGCGAGGAGCATTGACACGTCTTACAATCCAAATGGCGATGATAAGTAAACCAAAATGGTTGGAAATGACCAAATTTTTAAACCACAAGTTTCACCATCCCGTAGACCTTCAAAGGAAATCTTACAATATAAAATTATAGCTAGATGAAAATATTCAGAAACGTTTTGTAGTAGCTGTACGTTACCAGAAGGTATTAAGATCAGATGATTACTGAAGTTAATTATAAACCTAATTGGAAAGTTTCGAGGTTATGAAGAATTAGGCGATTTCACATGTTCAAATATGATGCTGTAGCTATTTGAACATTCTTGCAAATTGTCAGCTGTATCTGTAGGTTACCTTAGTACCTTCTGGTAATCGCTACTGAACTCAGTAAAACCTTAAGTGCCAAGCACTAGGAGTATGCCATATGAAGAACCCACCAAATTCTATAACAAATATCCTATCTGTAGTTTCATTAAGAAAGATAATTATGCGGATGTAAAAAGCCGCACGTATTAACTTCAACTGTGATGACATAACTTACCTAAATGCTACCAGAAGGCTATCAAAGAACCTATCAACTCTGTAATAATCCTATTTGGCGTCCCAAGATATGCCGTATGATTCATTCAAGAATCCATAATAACGACCTTATACGCAGATTGTTAAAGAATAACTAAGTGGCTTCTCATATTGTATTCAACTATGACGCCTTAGGTAATTGAAAATATTCACAAACCTTTCAGCATACATGCTTGTTGCCAGAAAGTATTATCTGATGACCTCTGAACTTTTTATTAATTGGCAAGTCCCGAGGGTATGAAGAAGTAGGCTGCTTAGTATATGTTGCTTGAGATGCTGCTAGTTGAACAAACTTGGAAACTTTTCAGCATTATTTGGACGATAGAAGGTTAGGGACCTTACTTATGATGAAGTGCCATACTGATCGATATGTCAACTTTAATCGGCAAGTAGGAGTATGAATCGAAGTCTTCTCGTATTATCTTCAATTGTGAAGTCTAATGGAAGATAGATTCGTTCAGAACGTTTGAATCTAGTGCTCATAGTTTCTCTATCAAATAAGTGCCGCTTCAATATTTTCTCAATATTGAAAACGTAATAATAATGAATACATCAATAAAATGAAGTGGTAATGAATATTTATACGCATTCAAAAAACACCGATTTGCTATTTTGGAGACGTTCCCTCTTGACATTTTAACAAGTCGTGTGCTCAACAAGTCATAAACTCTTGAAAACGCCTTTTATTTCTTTTTAAATTAAGTAGTTACAAGTGGACTCAAAAAACGAAGATAAGCATATCAAGACGATTAAAAACAATCAAACTACTACAATAATTTCAATCAACAGAATTTTCTGAAAAAATGTCGCGTTCATTTATTGAAGAGAGATAATCTTCTTATTTTTTCATAGTCTCAGCCTTCATCGTATAATGAAATCCTTCATCACATAAAGTAAAAGCTCGTAAATAAACGTGAATAGGGAAATTCCGTTATGTATTTACAAACTGATCTGACAAACAAGCTTAGATTTCATGTTTATCGAATAAGCAATTTGCCGTATGTGACAGCTTACTTTCAGAAACCAAGGTCGGTAAATACAAGGCGAGGCAGTAAATCGAACATCTTGTTGCAAAATATCAAGCCGGTTCAAGTCTGTTTGTGTTCATCCTCCTTAAATATCACAGTCTATAAATCACGACCCCTTCCGCTTTCCGGGTTAACAAGAATGTCAAAGAGAGATAATGAAATTGCCTGAACTTTAAGGTAAAATTGACTTCGCTCTTTCACAGACCCGCTTCTGGCCCAGACCCGGTTCTTTAAATATCCTTGAACAATGCCCCGGTTACCTTCAAACCCTGAAACGGACAAAACAGATGTCACCTCTTTTGAGATGGCAAAACGTTTAAATGTCACTGTTCAAGGTCATCTCTAGGCAAATATGGAATCATATGGACAATAGTATGATAATACTAATTATTAAAATTTTTAGTCTATCTTCATATTTTTATTATATACAATTCAACAAATGAGAAACATGATAATGTAGATAACAAGTAAAATAGGATGTAGAAAAAGGTTGCTCGATGTTCCTACATTGTGCTGGCTCCTTACAGAGAGTGTGTAGATTGCCCCTGGGTTTAAGAATGGTTCTTAGTCAGAGTAGCTTCTAGGTCCCTTGTTCTCCCCTTTAAAGGACATGTTTTTTTAAAATTTTTTATATAGATCTGTTCTATATGTTCGATACGAAGGGTCGATGGCAGAATATTTATGAGAGTTCTCCATCGACCCTAAAAACCGATGTTATTACTATGTGTGTAGATCGCTGGAGGAATATTAAATTAGGAGATATTTGAATCCTCCACTGAATAATCAGAATGCGGGAATGTTGTTATTGTATTATAGATGTTAGTTTTAGACTAGTTTCTATTTTGCATTCGTTGGGAGTTGAAATGACCTAGCTGTTGAAAGCTCCTGGAGCATAACCCCTTTGGTTGAGGGCGATCTATGGCTCAAGGAAGATACTAACGACCCGCCCGCATAACGGGGTAGGTGAACTTCCTAATGAATGGACCCTAGGGTCAGCACATCGAAGAGTGACATAAGTTTGGGGGTAAAAATCCATATAAGAAGAATATCCATATAATAGTGATAAAACAAATATGATACAAACAAGTAAACAACTAACATGTACAATGTTTTTATTTCCCTTAATTATTTTTATTATTGTTTATTTTGAGGAATTTGTTTTGTCAGGAGTCATTAAGCTGTTTACTTTTTTATGCGAATTTATTCAAATATTATACTTCATTTCTTCCTAATTCAACGATGAAAGCCAAACATTATTCGACCTTTAATGGACAATTTCTTCTAAGTTCTGTTGTTCCACATAATATTTATCTAATTATTTTTAGACATCTGGTCAATATTGATTCCATGTATCGTCCTTTTTCGTTAGGCCTTTCTTTCATCCGATTTTATTATTCGTGCATAACAAAAGCTTTTTTTCAGCTCTGCATTGCAGCTCAGGCGCTTTTTTCCCCCGAATCAATGCATTGACCGGAGTATGAATCTGAATACACTGTGATAGACATGATACGAATAAATTCACAGAATGTAACAATGCAGTGTCATTAATATCAGGACGTCTTGAAGAATACGAGTTTTTTAAAATTATTTGTTCTTGCTATATCAACTTTTTCTTTTCAACATAAAAAAAAAGCTTCGTGTTGATATTTGATATAAGGGAAATACAATTTTCATTTTCAATTTGTTAGAAAACGTTCGTGCTTATTGTACTTCTAAATTCCTCGTGTTCGGATAACTCAAACATGAATTTTTGTCAAGTTTTGCATCTCCAACTTTATAAACTGCTCAAAAAAGAATAGGGATATTGCCAATTTTGTAGTATTTACTTTCCCTAGCATTTTTATTTTATTGTAATTATCAATTGCATTAAAATTTATTAGAAATTATTATGTTTTTTATTGAAGGAGAATTTAATTAAGAGATTCTGAAAAATAACAAAATAAAATGTTTTATTCCAAAATTTTGTTTACCGGACACAATAATTTTTTCAAAAAATTAATACCGTGTATAATATCCTCTGTTAGCTAAAACCTCTGTTCACCTGTTAGGCATACTGTTAATGAGGTTGTCACTAATTTCATAAGGAATTTCACTCCATAGATGTCGCAACGCTGTACTCAGTTGTTTCAGGTCAACTGGCTGCGGATGGTGATCGAAAAGCCTTCTACGCAAGCCTTCATCCCACATGTGCTTAATGAGATTGAGGCCTATCACACAATACAACCATATGCAATAGTCAATCTGATCAATCGATCTTCAGACTGGGCTTTAGTTCTAACTTTCTTTAGATGCTATAATTTGATTCGCAGTCTCCTGCCTCCATCGTCACCACCTTTTTATGGCGAATCAACCTCTCAGAATGGGCAGATGGAAAATTTCAAGGTTTTCTGAACATTGATGAATATCTCTGCCTCTATGAGGTCTGCCACTGTCATCCAGATATCGAAAATCCCTGCAATGAGATCCCTGGTTTGAGGGATGTTCCTCGAGAATTTCTTGGACATAACGGACTGTGGTGAGGTTGCCTTTAACAAGATGGAGTCCAATTCGTCCTCCAGCGTAAATCCCAGCCCAGACCATTACACGCCTCCTCCAAAATGAACTGAAAAGAGCACGAACTGGTGCTTGTACTTCGTTTAGCATCTGGCGGGCACTATGGAAAGGGTTCCGTCTTGCAACAATGACAATATTTCTGTCCTCTCTTAGCGTCGTAATGCGCTACGATCCACTACCAAGAATATGAGGTATGCAATGTAATTCTCAATATAGAGGCCTTTGCCTTCTTTATAAAAATAATATAATTACAATATTATTAGGAGAGAAAAAAAGTAAAAACTCGCAGAGGGCCCGCGATGACTTCAGCTTATTGTTGTCTCCTAAACTTCCTCCATTCTTATTATTATGAGTACAATTAATTAAGGTTTTTTGGTTCAGATAAAAAAGTCAATGGCACGAGCGGGTGGAGTTGAGATGGGAAGTTAGTGTCCGAGTGGATCGAGGTCACGATAGCTCAAGTAGTAGAGCAGCGGCGTATCTAGCCGAAGATCGTGGGTTCGAATCCCGCTCGTGACACTGACTTTTTATCTCAAACAAAAAACCTTAATTAATTGTAATATATTAATTGGTCAAGCGGACCACGAAATTAGTGAATTTAATTATTATGAGTATTACCCATAGCGCCTGCAGTACAGAAACAAGTAAACATTTGTAGTTATTTCCGTTTAGAACTATCTAAACTATTTATTACATGGTAGACGATACAATATATACAGCTATTACTGGATCTGATAACTTAATATTGGTTTCAGTCTTTTTTCACTTTCGTTTTGGTCACGAATTTGGCTGGCCTTCGTTGTCACCACTTTTTTTTTGTTAGGTCTATCATACAATACAACCATATGCAATAGTCGGTCTGATAATCAATCGATCTTCAGACTGGGCTTTAGTCCTAACTTTCTTTAGATGCTATAGTTTGGTTCGCAGTCTCATGCCTCCATCGTCACCACCTTTTTATAGCACCTCTATCACACATTACAGCCATATGCAATAGTCGGTCTAAAATCTATGTACAGACAGTGTTTTCAGACCTCCCTTTCTGTTCGAGGTTTCTTTTAGATAACGTTGGTTGGGATGATAATGCATTTCTCCATAACTTCCTCATATTCTACTTAAGAGTTATCCATTTCGTGAATACTACTGTGATATATACTGCGTGATATTCGCGTGGCGTGTTTTTGCGTGGAACAGACCAACATGCGACAACGCGGTGGCGTTGCGTCACGTCGCATTGCGTTGCGTCTAGTGTTTTCCCTGCTGACTTTTTTTTTGCTAAAAGAACTTAATATCAATCTTTGTTTTTTGTAATAGTAGTTTCTAGTTTCACACCTGAAAGGGGCATTTTTTCAATTTTGTTCGTTATTTCATTTCACCTTCAGCAATCAGCTCAGGCGGACTCGGTTATTTTTAGTTAAGGTTTGAAGGTTGTAATGCATTCTTCCACTAGTTTCGCATTAATCAGTGCGATGAACCAGGAGTTCTGCCGTCGTAACTAGCCCTATAATGGTCGTTTTTTTCTGGCTCACAAGAGCCTCTTCATTTTTCGGTATTAAAATGTAAGTACATATTAATAATTTGTAGACCAGTGTTAAGCTGTTGCGTGGTACTAATTAATCAATAGCAGACCAATCTAATCGATCGATTTTACAATATTCTCTGCGTTGTTGAACAAAAGCAAGGTTATTTTGCCACAAAACTACAAATGTGTATTGCTAGTCTATCATTTTTGGTTTCAATACCTGGTCCAAAAATGTTTAAATAACCAAAAGGTAATTGATCGAAGCGGGAGAATACATACGCAATTCAAAACATAAAACGTATATTTCTTCGTTTTGTCATTGTTGCAAATAAGTTAAATAACCTAGACATTTTGAACGTTTTGGTACATGCCTTCTCAGAGGGGCGTACGAGGCCGTTTCCAATACACATTTCCGTGTTATCATTGTAAATATTCTCAACAACTGATCAAACATGGTAACATCATAATTAATTAATAAAACACCGAGGACAATCTTATTTACAGAAATTCCGTCAAAACTAGAATGAATTAAAGACATGTAACAAAAAGAAACTAGCTGTTAATTAATTATTATTCTGTACTCAAATTTATAAAAACGCTGTTGGGATTTGTTTAATTAATGTTCTTGTTTGTAAGTATATATATCCTTATTCAAATTAAACAAATTGGTAAGAATTTGACCTATTTTATCCTAATTTATAGCCAGAATGTTAGAAAGATACAACTGTTGTATCGCTCGATTCTCTGGCGGTACCAGACGTTTTCTACTCCAGTTAATTTGTATTTTAATGTATGAAATATTTACATATTGTGGAAGTGAACGTGAAGAAGGTTTAGCATGAAAATACAAGGTCAGGAATGTGTCGCATCATGTTGGTTGTATGAATGGGGAACATCTCGATCTGCTTTATTGATTTTATATGGATCTGGGAATCTTCTACTTCAGTTTTTACGAATTAAACCTACAAAACGTTATCTTTTAATGATGTTAGCAGTTGCTTGAAAATGTACTAGTCTGAAGGAGCTAGATCAGGACAGGGTTATATATCAGACATCTTGTAAAAATTCCAAATGGCTAAACTTGTCCAACTGATGTTCCTTCCACTCTGGATTTGGATTAAATAAACTCTTGTATGTACTTTAGTTTTCACAAAATACAACGTATGATTTCCTCTTAAAGGATGGTAATAGTTGCTTGAAGAAGCAGTAGTCGGAAGGAGCAAGATGAGGATTAATCTAGTTGCACATAAATTATGCGAATGACAATTTTTTTGTTAAATCAATTACAACGTTTTTTCCTTAAAGGATAATACAATTTTTTGTATGTGATATGTTGCCAAATGCTAAATTTGTCCAGCTGCTCAATTTCCTGGCGACAGCCCTTTGGATTTGGAGTGAATAATGTCTTCCACTTTGGCTTTTACGAATTACAACGTATGAAATCTTAAACTATATTAGCATTATTTTTTGAAAATAAGTAGTTTTTTAAAGGGGGAAGGTAAGGTCTAATTTGATCACATATCCAACTTTTCGTAAGAATGAGAAAGTTGTCCCGAAAAGCTAAACTTGCCCAACTGTCCCCAGACAGTTTCACATTGCATTTGTGTTGAATAAAATCTTACACTTCAGCTGGAAGTAAGTTTCTTGAATGGGTGGTCAGGCTGGCTGAAGGGGCAAGTTCAGGTGAGTAAGACAGTCGTGTGTCCATGTTCAAATGATGTCTTGTTGCACAATTTTTTTAAATTCACTGGCTTTCTAAAACTTCGCGGTCGGTTAGTGTTCTTTCGCTTGAAACATTCATCTCTTGACATTTTGAAAATGGAATATCAGCATTATTCACAATAAACTTGAATATATTCCTGAAATTGCCTGGATTCCATTATCCTGCTAAAATTTTCATTAAAGCAAAGTTGATCATAAAGAGTTGAAAGCTTTAAATTCCGACCTTCTCGACCGTTTTAGTCTTGGCTTTTTTAGACAAGAAAAATCCTTTGTTCAAACTTGGCAAAACACCTCTGGCAAACTCGCCCACTGACATAGTTAGCACCATATAGAGTTCGTCAATTAAATTTTTTTTTAATCAAAGTTTAAAAAAATAAACAAAGAAAATTATCTTTATGTTGTTTCATCATTGGTATGGGATTTTATTCGTTGTTGACTGGCTTGGCCCTGAAAATTAAACAGTTTGTAAGGATTAATTAAAACTGACTATTATAGCGAAAGTGTTTTCAAAGAAACGACACTACTAGATAATTTTAAATTTGTTTAAAATTTAAACATTCTTTTATGTAGTATGTGTACATTTTTAAGCTTGATTTACTTTCCACAATCATGAACTAATTGCCTAGCTTTTGAACGAATTTCAATGTTCAAAATCGGCCTGTTATTTCTTTTTTTACATCTTTACCCCGTCTTCAGGAATTTCACTCAAATCGAGCCAGACGAAGCGTCTTAGAGGACTTAGAATGTTTGCCGATTACGTTTGAAAGATAATACATATGCAATATGCGTTTTGCCTTATCACTCAGTTGGGCTGTCTATGGATGCGACATTCGTACGAGGGAGAACGAAAAAAAACGGTCCACCAGACTGAAACGGTTATTTGATTTTTCAGCCGTGTATGTAAGTATGATGTATGATGTTTCCGTTCGACTTTCTTTCCCAATTGACGGATCTCGAAGCACAGACGCCGTTTGTCACAAGCCCCATTCAATAACAGTTGTAAAAAAACTGAACTTTGATCTCATCTTTTGATATCGTAATATGAAACTTTGTACATACACTCCACTTTGAACTTATTTCATGGCAACGGGCCTGCTTCTTATACATACTTTCGCCCCTTTTCAGAAGACTTTTTCGCTGAACAAATCATTTTGATAAAAGCACCCCCCCCCCCAAACAATAACGGCTTTCACTTATTCATTAAATAAAACTTTGGGCGTTCGTTCACTTTATCTATTAATAAAGCAAGAGCAGACTATTTTAGGGTATTATTTTGTAATTAAGTTTCATAAAATCCATAATTTCATAAAATAAAAAGACTCAAATAAACCCCGTGCGTAATTTATTAAAATGGTTAAAAGCTTTTCCGGGTGCTAGAGAGCGATTTGTTCCCTTGAAACCTCGTAAACAAATCTTTAATGTGAAGCTTTATTTAATCCCTGGTCTCCATTCGGTTATGTAATTAAGATAAAATTTCTCATTGCCCATGAAGTTGTATGATTATACTACAAAAAATTACAGCTTAGTGTTAAGAAATCATTGTGCGTATTACAGAAAAAACAAAATTCATGTTAAAATTAAAGAAAGATTTTTAATCCAACTAGTTCTAATTTAATTAACTCTCCTGGAAACATAAATGAACTGGCTAGATCTACATCTTTGCGAAATCCGGTCGGCAAAACATTTTTCTTAAAAGATTATTACAAATTCAATTTATGCAAATTTTTAAAGCAATTTAATGATGAAAACTTGATTGAATTATCACGCTATATTTTTCTTGGAAGATATGCTTTTAGTAATAATGAATCAAATATCATATAAACTTGCTGTAGTTTCACTAGGCGGCATTTTAGGCCCTCTTCTCTTAATCGTCTCATAAGTTTCACGTTTCTGCACATATATACTTTCATACTTTCCGGATTATACGGCAATACTGTCAAATGCTAGAGATTTACCTTGTTTTGAAATTTTTCGGCCAACCTTTCATGGTCTGCTGACAGAATGATCAAAGATTTTTTAAGGAGTTTAGTCAAGAACAGATACCAACCTTTTCTCCACTGCGACTTGTATAGGCCTATTGTGGAACCTCTATCCATTCTATTGCCTGTAAGCGCAGTTCTTTTTATGTGAGAATTGCCTGACCGAATTGGCGATACCTATCCAGACTGACATGTGGTTTCTTATAACAGAGTCCGTATGTTATTGACAGTCTGAGAGTTTGTAGATCTGTGTTCCTTTCCTATTTTTCTTTATTATATCTTGTGCATAGATTTGAATGGATCTCAGCTAGAAACCGTGTTGAGATTAGTCCGAGGAGTTTTGCTATGGTCCCTTTCTCCTATGGCGTTAATTATCTCTCATCTCTCGTGGATCCCTCAATGTAGAAGTAGGTTTAAAATTGAAAGAAAGAATTTAAAAAAAAACTGGTTGTACAATGATATTAACTGCCTTTTGGAAAAAAACGAACAATTTATTAAAAATAGAAAATAAAATTTAAAACCTTGACAATAATACAAAATTGGAAAACTTAACAAAATAAAAATGACCTTTTAAAAATGAAATCGAGTTAGCTCAATGTCTATTCTAATTTTACAATAGAAATAATAAAATAATTCGACTCCAGTAGTTTACATAAACGCATAAAAAAAACACCAGAAAAACCTTTTTTTGGGAGGCAAAAATGGCTGATGGCTCTTATTTTCTTCTTTTGATTTTTCTTATTCGTTCTTTTTTCCATTTTAATCTTCGGCTTGCGTCCAAATTGTCCTTTCGAAAGCTCGATCCAATCTGGTTTCTGGTTATCTGGCTCTTCTCCCCTTTTTCTTCTCCCTTCCTTCTTTTGTCACGCCTCCTGCCGGCTGGCGGGTATTTTCAAATTTTATCCTATACACCTACTCCCTCTTCCATTCTCGATCCACCAGCCTACCATTTTAAGCCTATTTCCGAAAACTTGATATTGCCTTTCTTTCAAAGATCTGTTTTCAATGAGCTCTTGGATGCCAAAGTTTCATCTCGTTTTTCACGTACAGTTTTAGCTATCTTATTTATTTTAATTCTATCTAGAATTTTGTGATGGATTCTCCTTAGATCTTGCTTTATTTCTTTGAATCTCAGGAGTCAGTTGGCACATGGAAAGCAACCTTTTTTACATGAATGAGAAGGGAATTTATGAATCGGCTACGGTTTTTATTGTTAAGTTGTTAAGACACTTCGTAGACTTTGCAATTGATTTTGTATATTTTTTATAGTGTTTTTGGCCACCATAATTAGGCTAGTTGGCCAGTCTTCTAACCTTTCACCTTTTTGTCTCGGAACCACCTTAAGGTAACTTGTCGGGCTTTTCTATAGCCTTTGAGAATTTAGGTACTCCCAGCCTAGTTTTGAGCTAAAAATATACTCATTTAGTACTTTTATAGGTGTCTCTCTGTCCGAAAGTATATAAATCCATGCTCTTTTCATATTCTTCTCTATTAATTCATGTGCACAGAGTTAGGTTTGGTGCATCTCAGCTTGTAAGATAGTTGAATCCAGTCAAAAATGATAAAGATTTCACATTTACAACAAATGAATAAATATAATACAAAACTCAAAAGAAAATTTGCAAATCTAATCGAATTTAACAATTAAACAAAAAAATTTAATTTATGGATCGGTTTGACCAACCTTTACGCATAATTTTTGCAATTTCATAGATTAAAAAAAAATCGAAGTAAGCTGAAAATATCCGAAATTTGAGCAGCTGGGCAGCTTGAATGTCTCCCCATCAGAACGGTCGACCAATGCGCACAAAGTTTAATCATAAAAGATAGCCTTGAGTTAATATGATTTTGGACCAATTTTAAATTATACTTAAAGTAAAGCTGAATTTGGAGAAGTTCATTTCCATGGGTGACATTATATCAACTTCGTATTGATCAATTTTGTCCTATCATTATCTGTACAACTGTAAATAACAAATATAAAACAAATCTAATATATAAGTTTATTAGATTTCGTGGTCCGATTGACCAAATAACATCTTTCAATTAATTAATCTTTATGTAAGGTATTGGTTAAGATAAAAAAGTCAGTGTCAGTTGTGGGATTCGAACCCACGACCTTCGGCCAAATACGCCACTGCTCTACCACTTGAGCTATCGTGACCTTCAGCTTCGTGAGAAGTGTTGGAGCGTATTTAGCCGAAGGTCGTGGGTTCGAAACCCGCTCCTGACACTGAATTTTTTATCTCAACCAATACCTTACATACAGATTAATTAATTCTAATATATAAGTTTTATAATGTTTTGAAATTGATAATTTGATCAGGAAGTTTGTAAATTCTAGTCGGGTTTTTGTTAAGTGATAAAACATTTATCTAAAAGATGATTTACTTGTTCCTGTGAGGAGTTGTGACTGAAATTAATGCGGCCCAATTTAATTATATCTAGTTGAAATTCCAGATGGAAGAAATCCATAAAAACATTTTAAACTGGAAGAAATCGGTGGAACGTGTTTAACGGGCCGTTTCCTACAATCGACTCTGATATACCTGATGTGCTTTGTAAAAATGAAAAATTGTCAGTGACATCATCTTTGATAAATAAAGAATTAAAAAAAGGAGTTCATATACAACGAAATTAATAAAATCCATTACGCAAAAGCCACAAAGTAAATTGATATAAATTACAGTTTAAGGCAGGGACGCAAATGGTAATTTGTTCAAACGTGACTTTTCATGGGGTTTGATTTATTTATTTCCATTAACAAACCTGCGCAGCGACATTCGATTATTAGAAAGAGAGTCGTAATAAAAGCGTTCTAGGAAGAAAAGCTTTTATTGCGCTATTTGTTCCAATTATGGTCCGATATTTGCTGTGCAGACCCCATTTGACAAACGTCCTCGTTAGGACCAGCCTTCAACAAATAATAATTAATCAACTGGTGGAAACGTCGGGATTGAGGAGTTAATTCTTTTTGAAAGAGCGATAGAAATAGAAATAATTGTTTAAGGCAGTGTAGGAAGCAACAAACTATCATGTTTACCACGAAATGTTTAATAAAAGTTGACGATAAACTTGTTTTGTGTCTTCAGAGATAGAGCAGGGTGTATCGAAATTCTATTTCGAACAGCAGCCGATTCATTAATTCAACACGACATAGAAGCCTTTTAAAAAATTAGGCTCGGAGATACTAAAGAAGAAAAGTCTTGGAGGGTTTTCTATTTCTCGTCAAAGCATTTTGCACATCGTTTGTCATTTCATTTTTCACAAGACGTTTGGATTTTTATTGTCTAGTCTTATATAACAAAAGCCGTAAGTCAAATTTCTCTCAACGATTTACTAGACTCTTTATTTAAAAACATGCAAAATCACTTATTAAGGCGTTCTTCATTCTAAATTTATCGACATTTAATGCTCAGTATTAAAATTATGAGAGGCGTGAAAATAATTATGCAAGCCAACCCAAAAGCACCATAGAAATATTAAATTTTACCCGTTCTATTACCTAATAACAGACTGATATTCTTTAATTCAAAAATATCGATCATCATCCGCAATCGGATGCCATCGTAGATTAGTCGAGCATGTATTGTCACGTTTTATAATTAGAACAATCTTTTATCTTCATACAACAAATTGAAGATGGCGAAACACTGACAATCAAAACCAGCGAGACGAGGCGGATGGTTGGTCGGTCCTGAGCAGGAAGATCTTTTCGTAGACTTTATCCATAACAACATTCTTTGTTAAACATTTAAATTTTGGGCTTGGTTTCTTTTTATTTATTCTTTGACATTAGTAGCTTTTAAAAAATATTTTATACACAAATATTTATAGTGTGACATTAGTAGCTTTTTTAGAAAAAGTCAATTGTTGCTAATTTTTTAGAACAATTTCTACATAAATAAAGTCATTGAAAAACAGCAATTGACTTTATTTAAAACATACTATATAATAATCGTTTCACCCCTACTGTTTTATTAAAACACCTCCAGTTAAAGCACAATAATTGAAGAACCTTTTAAAGGCTTTAATTGGTTTTAGAAAATATCCATATTCTAAAAAAAAGAATACAATATTTTTTCGTATATTTTACCCTGACGATATTTTTGTCTTTCATTTTGAATCGATGTATTAAAGACATTGTGACTTCACATTCATTAATACCGCTGTTTTACTGAAAGATATTCGTTTTGTCGATATATGGGGGGGGGGGTGAAAAAGCTAATATAGAAAATATCGACATTTTAAAAGTTATTATACAATATATCGAGACAATTTGTATCGATATAATCATGAATACAAAGGTAATTGTAACCTACTAAGTTTCACCATCAAAATTGGTCCCTAGATCAGCAGACATTTTGAGTTTCATAAAATACTCTAAATGGATAATTATAAAAATTAAGAAAAGCGTTTAGTATATTGTATTTTGCATTCAATTGCGTGAAAATTGTATGAAACAATGTTCCCTGTATCGATATTTGGGTATTAAATATCGATATAAATAAAGAATACTCTCTATCAAGTCGATATTTTTTCAGACCACAAGATTTTTATAAGTAATAATCGTTATTTCACTTTAAACACTATCTATATTTTTCTGAAAATAATCGTTGTTTTGATATGTTACATTTGTATCAATCATTTAGC